>NC_056535.1:6142916-7352500 GCF_910596095.1 Thunnus maccoyii | reverse complement strand
CTTTACACACAACATCCAACATTCTGTGCAGTGCATATCTGTAGATATCCCTAAATAATATATCAGTTCTTGTGATAATGCCTACGGTAATATTTTGTTAATCATATGGAATCAAAAGAGACAAGCAACAATATTTATTCTTAGAAATTTTGAAAAGCAGAATACCTGTTAAGCCTTACTTTAATTAAATAAACCAAATGAAATTCTAAACAAAAGATGACTGTAATAAATGGTTTGGTTTCTCATTTGTCTTTGGCGCCCTCTGGTGAAAATTGTCAGCTACAGCTATAGCAATACCCAGCTGGAAAAGTCACATTTGAAAAGTAAAAGGTACTAAAAAGTAGAGGCTGTAGTCTGTTGAGCACCTCCCAAAAAGTTAAACCCAAAACTATTAGTAATTGTGTCCTTTTTAAGAGAGCACATACAAACACACAAACACAAACCAAACAAAACTTTCTGCAACCTAGCAGCAAGACATGGTCCTCTCCAAATTATCTATATTACATGATTGCTCAAATGCAATCTTGCAAATGGCTGATAATTTTTACATATTAATGCTGATGAAACAGAGGTCATTAGCAGGTCCTCAAGCTGATTTGTCCTTTTACTTCATCCCGTCGAGACTCTTTTCACCTGTCTTAGCGTGACATGACTGAATCACTTACAAATTGTCCAGAATGCTGATGCAAAGTTTCAGACCAGGTCCTCTAAAAGGTCTCATATGACTCGGATCTTGATTTCTTTAGACTGGTGCCTCATCAAATTCAGAATCTGAATCTCTGAGTCTCTGACAGCTCCACAGCTGTAAAATACTTTACTGCTGTAAGCTCCAAGACCCCCCCTGCAATCTGGCTGACCCAGCAACCCAACCATCTAGACAAGCTCTGCCTTGTGGGAATGAAGGAAACATTCACAAAAAACAGTTGGTTTACACTTAGTGTTTTTCTCTGTGTGAGTGTCTGTAGATTTATATCCTTATCTTTTGCTTTCTTTGCCCTCCATCATGATTATAGATGTTTTTTGACTTCTTTCAGTATAGGGACGCCCTGAAATCATGTTGACCTATCAGATGAACTCTAACTGCTCCGTCAAATATGCAGAGTGTAGAGCAGAAGTGGAAACATGTGACTAACCCATGTAAAATTACAGAACATACACCATGTCAAAATATACCTCACATCTTTTCTACAATTTCATGCTCATTCAAAAGACAAAGGGAACAGCAAAACTTTTTTTTTCTGAGACACAACATGGGAAATAAAACAACACAACATTAGAAAATGAATTGCCTCATTGACACCAAGCATTTAAATCGTAATCAAACCATAAACCAGATTCTCCACTCAGCTTGAACACAGTAGATCTAAAGCATTTTACAGTGTAGAGGTTAATGGAACAAAAGAGAGAAGACAATAAGAAATAAAACAAAAATCATGTGACAACAAACTCTTAAAAGCATTAATAAAGTGAGAAAAACAAAATGCAGAGGGAGGCAAACTCCACAGCTTTGGGACAGGACTTAGGACTCTGATAGTGTGATATGAGGACAGGAGTTCAAACATGTAAAGCGGGACAAGACAAGTGAATGCTTTGTAGACAAGCTGCAGGATTTACAATTCAATTCTACGGCCGACAGGGAGAGGGAGTGGGTGAATGGGGTCAATCTTTTTTGAGTTTTGCTGCAGACTTCTTGACTAGTTGGAGAAAGGATAAAGAATTCTGAGTGATGCCAAAATATAAAGAGCAAGCAGTACTCATGGTGTGTTGATGGGCATGGTTGACTTTCTCCAGGTAACCTAAATCCTGCGGAATGTTGTGAAATACACTTGCACTTACTTACTTGCTTACTTGCACTTACACTTGCCTTGCTGTTTTACCAAGAGTAAGATAAGAAAATTGATAATACTCTTCTGTCTATCTGTTACTGAGCTGGAGCTGGGAAGCTGTTAGCCTAGCTTAGCATAAGGACTGAAAGCAAGGAAAAGCAGCTAGCACGACTTACCTCCAAAGTTCAACATTACACCTATCAGCACCTTTGTTGACTAATTAATATGGCTCATTTGTTTTATATACACACGGTAGAAATGTAAAAAATAACAATTTGTTGTGTTAAGTGGAGTTTAGTGTTTGAGTTTTGTTGTCACAGAGAGATTGCCATGCTATAGCTCAAGACGCCCTGCACAGAACTATTTGTCGGATGGATAAACTGTTGTTCATCAAGAAAAAGGTACAGGCTAGTGCGTGATACCCCTCGCAACCACAAATTGTCATTTTTACATTTCTGTTTTTGTATGGATCATCAAACAAGATACAGCATAGTAAACTTTGGTGTCCTATGTCTATATAATGTATTCATCCTCTATATAATGTATTCTCATTAAACTGGAGAAAGTTCTCAGCCATTTGGAATTTAATGTCCTTGTGAGCTTTGAGGTCTAGGCTGTAGAGGTAGGTTAATCTGGGTGGCTACAGTGTGCCAGTGGAAAGAGATGTTAGATGTAGAAAAGAATGGGACCAAACATAGAGCCTTGGGGTATCCCACATCAGATGGGGGTTGAGGGTGAAGAGGACAGTGAAGGATCTGTTGGATTCATTTCTATTCAAGAACTGTATTGGTGATGTCAGGGAAGGACAGGGGTCATCTGTGTCAGTAATAACACAACACACAGTACATAAGTATGTAGACTCACAAAAGAGGTTTTTAGCTTCACTGGTGGAGGGGGGCAATGTGACCAAATACATATATTGCAACAAATATATTTTAGGTCTTTGCTGGTGGTATTGTGCATTTCTGGACCACACATTAATGGGTTAGATAATTAGGGAAAGGAAGCATTATCTGTACCATTCTGCATTAGACCCTGTAAATAACTCATTATCCTGGGAAGAGAACACAAGATGTTGCTTTGAATTGTCCTTTTGTGTGCAGACAACTGGCCTTGTAACGAGTTGCATCCTCACTTATCAACCAGCAAAATTAATTTTTATGCTTCACCCAGTTATGGAGCAGATAGAGACAAGGAGGGGCAGGGGTCTCTTCAGTGAATCCTAAGTGAAGCAAAACACATCTGACAAGGCATATTTTCTTACTCCACAGTCTGTGCCAGGCATTATTGTTATTTGATGTGCTAAATAGTGATTTTTGTACTGTATGTGAGAGATTCTTTGCTGATAATTACATGTGAGGAAGAGTATCCCAAAACCTATATTTCAAAATATGGAAATCCTTTCAACAGTGAGTATGACTTTCAGACAAATTTAAACCTGTGTAGGAGTTTTATGTTGTTCAGCATTATGTCAGACCTCTTAAAATAGTTCAAAAAGTTGACAGAATTATGTTAATATACTGCCAAAAATAGGTTTAGAACTACTGCTGTGTTGTGAAATCCATTGTGAAGGTATTGAGCAGTCTCAACTCACGCAACTGGAGGAAGGTGATGAAACAGTCTGGAAAAGAAAGCCCCAATTTTAGAGTTAAGTTTCAAGATGGAAATGGCTGAATCATGACCCATGCTTCCTGTTTTCAGTGGCTGCAGTGGCTGTTCTACATTTACAATCTCGGAAAATTCAAGTTTCTAAAGAAAAACTGAGGTTAGTCCTTAGTCATATTTATCCATATGTTCCATGTGCATTTATCCACCTGCATGCTTGCAGTAGAGTCAGAGATCTTTGCTACACTTGAAAATCTGAAAATATAATTACATATTATATAATTATCTTTGAAAGAGGTCATCACCACCTTTATTGGGAATAAAACTGTCCATGAAGACAATATAGTACTGTAAAAATAACAACATTCTTATTTGAAAGAAAGTCATCTCTAGTCTGATCTCATTCAAAAATGTATACAATATATTCATTGAATGAGCAAGTCATGAGCAAGTCCCTAAAACTGAAACAAGACAACTCTCTATTGAAATTGAGTTGAACAAGGACACTGACCCTGTGGAATAAATATGACCGTTGCTTTCATGGTTCAGAGCCTGGAAACAAACTTGTGTGTAAAGGCTCAATAGGCACAGAAGCACATCCACTGATAATATTTATTGTGCTTTTCATTTTCAAGTTACTCCAGAAAGAGCGGCTGTTCCTCACAATGATGTTATTTGAGCATAATAAAATGCTGTGATCATAAACTCTTTTATGGGTAGTTTGTAAATCAATAAAACAGACTGAAAAGGAAATGCTGAAACAGAGATGTGTATCTTTTCATGTGGTTTTGATACATTTAGTTTCAACTGATTAAAGTTACAGTAAATTAAATGGGCTTTCATGGAAGTGTATGCCTGCATAAATGGGCAAAACAAAGATGAAATATTTTGCTTTCGTGCTGGGAGTTAGATGAGAAGATTAGCTACAGCCAGCACCCGGAGAGTGGTACTGATCTCTTCTCATTGATGCATATTTCTACCATATTTCTAAGCATATTTCCCAAAATGTCAAACTATTGCTTTAAATGGATTACCCAAACTGTATTTTGTATTTTTGTGGGATTATAAAGCTTGTTTGAGTGTTGGAGTAAAATTTGAGTAAAATTATTTAAATCACAGCCAATACAGAATGTCAGATATTCAAACATCAATTTTCAGCTTATTTCCAGAGCTCTTTTTTGTCCAAAACAGTTTTGGTTCTTTTAGATACTCTTTATAAAGGCTCCTCAAAAAACTCCAAATAATAAGAATAAGAATAAGAATATTTATTTTTTTTAATTTATTAATTAATTAATTTTACCATTTTCTGTATCTGTCTTTCTTCCATTCTTAGGACTTTTCTCACTTTTCCCCAAATTGAAGACAGTGTATACAGTCATGATCCTGGAGGCATGGAGATAGTGTTCAGACCTTATAAAACCTCTTAGCTAAAATAATCTATAATCCACCACTCACTTAGCGCCATAGCAGCAGTGAATGAAGACAGTGTACTGTTGCAAAACTATAGATCTAGTCAACCTCCTTCCCTAAACCAACATGTTCAATCAATCCACAGAAGTCAAGACATCTGGTACTCGTCATTATGTTAACTTGGAAGTGATGCATTATTGTGTCACACCAGGAAGTCTTGAAATCCTAAAGCATTTTAAAAGGACCTAATTCCTCAAACAGCAGCAACAGTGAAGCGGGTACTCTTGAGTCACTGTCCAACATGAAAATAAAAAGGTAAGAATCCTCCGTTAACCCTTGCAAAATGATTTCTGTGTCTTTGTTGTCACAGATGCTGTTTTCTGTGTTTCCATATGCCCTTTTCCATGTTTAATGGTGTTTATGAGTGATTTGGTTAAGTGTCTCATGCTTGAGCTTGTAACATTTCCACATCCTAACAATTGGCAACACATCATCGGTGTGTCTGAGTAACACATGCACGCTAATCATATCCAGTGGCCTCTGTTAAAAGCCAACTGTAGAGAATTAGGTTTTCTGCGGTTTTCACAGAATCAATAGCCCATTGCTCGGAGACAGCAGGGTCATCTTAATTTCACAAACAAAAGTTAGTGGGACTGATTTTGCTGTAGACACAATGTATGGACTCATTAAAGCACAGCGTTTCAAAATGCATATGACATGATTGACACTATTAGTGGGTCAAGGCGTTGCTGTTCTATCAGGAAATGTCACTTGGGTGCAATAAATCAGTGTTCTGCCTGTTTAGGGAAAGCATGTGCAGTTAACAGTCAACAGTAGTACACTGAGTCATGCATAAGTGCAGCCACAAGTCTGTCAGTTGGTTGCACATTCATTTCTTGTTTGGTTTATATACTGTAGATATTTTGAATTTTAAGTGACATTATTTGCGAATCCAGCTGTGAGGAACAAACTAACCACAGTGGATATGTGTAGAACATGACTCATGCTATTTCTCTTTTTTTTTTGGCTGGTTAATTGTGCTTGAGACAAGAAGGTTTTGTCATATATATATTGCATTTCTAACTTTATTAATGAATATAAATCAAATTAATATAAACAGTGTTTTTAACATCTTCCAGCCTAAACATCTTTAGGCTTCAGTATAACTGAACTGTTGAATATTACAAGGTTCAAGGTCCCGTTAATACACACATGTATTCTCACTTTGGCTGCAATGTTTCTTGAAATTGCTAAAAATGTAAGTTGTGCAGTCTTAACTGTTGCAAATAAACTTACATAAACTATAGTAATACTATAGTACTACTACACTGCTCTAAAGTATCCATTCTATAAAGTATACACTAATGTTAACACAATACAATAAATTAATAGTGATAAATTAATAATTTATAATTTTGCATTAAAAGTGAAATAAAACAACTTCCAGTGAATGGAACACAAATAAATTGAAAACATCACTAATTGCTGTTAAAATATGTCTTAACCATTTAATTCATTTCAGTTGTACACTGCAATTTGGGGAAACAGTGTCTATCAACACCACACTAAAAAATCAAACAATTTTAGTCTGTATATCTGGCAATTCTAAGCATACTTTACATGCAATTTTTCCAATGTTGGATGACTATAGCATGCAGTTGGAGTTTAGGTATATGATTATCACAGATTATGAGAAATAATGCATCGACTGTTTTGGACTCTTTGAAATGGCTTGAAATAAATTACTGGAGAAAAAATTCAGAAACAAACAAAACCCATTCAAAGCATTAAAGTCAAATTACATTTTGCTGATAGAACAGCTATTCCTCCAATACCTCATTAAGGACATTTAACCCACTTAGAATGACATGCACTAAAAACTACCAAAAGATATGCATCTGAAATTTAAGGGTTTAAAAATGCCTTTTTGGCCTCTTTGTGGATAATGGCTATGACCAATGTTGTGAGGTTAGCTGGACGTCCAACATTACATTTAATGTATTTTGACTTTTACCCATTGTCAACTTACATTCACTAGCCAGCAAAAAAACTTCAGTTTGAAAAAACTAAATGCATTTTTTTATTGATAGTAATGCAGTTTTGAATTTTTTTTTAAAATACTGTGAATCAATAATTCTAATAAACTGTGATGCTTTGTCAGTAGTGGAGCCTCTGCAATGACCCAATAAACAATGTCTGGATTTTAATTTGTGCTTCACTTCTATTATATGTTATACTGGGTACAGTATTAGACAGTATTAACAGTGGTTTCACTTTCACACAATTATGATTTAATCAATAGTAATAGTAAATGCATTAAAGGTTTTATTAATTTTTTTTCAGAAAACTATGAGCAAAATAACAGATTACTACCTTCATCAACCTTATAACCATTTAGAATTTTACATTTTTTCCCCTTTGACTTAATAACACACTGTTGCTTCAGGGTGTGGGAATGTTTATGATTTACAAGTTAAGTGGCACTTGTCATGAACAAGACATGAACAAGAATTTTCACAATTAGAGACAGAAGGTGCAGATGACTGTGAATAATGAAAATATTCTTGTGTAAAAACAAAAACAAAAGAAAGATCTTTGAGTTTCTCTGCCTGAAGCACTGCCACTAGTCATGTTGAAGCGATAGCTTCAGACTGGGGCTAGATTTAACATGCCAGCCTAATTAGTGCGATTTATCACACAGCTGCACAGGCTGAGAGGATTTGAAGTGGTTTTATCAAAAGGATCATTTTCCCGGGGAATGCCTCATCCTGACAGCGTGTGCACTGCCAGATCCATTTCGGTTTGCGATGTCCGCTCAAATACGCTGCAGCTTTGAAAGGTTGAGGTGAGACTCGACAAGATAGTAGAGGAAGAATAGCATTGAGTTATTGCTCAGTGTATTATTTGTACATGAGTAAAGCTATGAAGTGATTAGATGCATAGTGTTTTTGTGGCTTAGACCACACAACAGACCACTTATTGCTAGTCTGGTGGCACATAATCCACACTAGTTTACCCCAAATCATACTGTGAGCTGGCAGAGTATGGAGGGTAAAATAAATTTTGGCTTGATAATCTGATTTGGTGTTTGATGGAGTGCTTATTATCAGGAAAAACAATTGATGTAATGCCACAGTTCAGCTATGGATTAGCTTTCCCTTTTTATTAAAACATGACACAAAAACACAAAAAAATTGTGACTTAAAGCTGCTATAATCAATATTTTTATATAACCAATCAAATGACTTTGTGTATGTGAAAGAAGTCGCTTGTAATGACAAACCCAAGAAAATTATCACCCCACTTTAGTTCCTGCCAGCACTAGCTCTAAGCATTTTGGCATCTTTCAGCTCAATGTTTTGGTTTCACGCCTACAACTTTAATGTTTTGGTCCAGTCAGACACAACAGGTGGCTGTTTCCAGCGAAAAAGCTCTAAAACATGAACTAACCTGCCCAGCATCAAATGGGAGACAAAGTTAGTGACTAGCTGGTGAACATGGTGGAGCATTTAGCAGCTAAAAACTGGAAGCTTATGTTGCTCTACATCCACAGAAGTTTAAATAAGCAACAAGTTCATCTGAAAAGGTAATAATATGTTTTGTGTTTATTGTTTCTGTGGCCAAAAAGATTCTTTAATGCAGGTTTAAAGAGACATGAAATAGATGTTTTGCATAAAATAGGACACATTTTCTATGCCAATACTTTTTATGTCATTTAACCTATTCAGTTAGAGCACAAGGCAACACTGTTGATGTTTAGTGCCCCTCTTGCATAACCTAAATGCATCTTTCACACTCACTCAAAGAACAATAACATATTCTCAGTAAAAGAATCTCTGGCTTCTCTCTCACTCAATCATCATATTGTATTGTTCTACAATACCTTATATTGCCTACTGACTCGGTTCAGAAAAATGCCATTGGTTGTGCAAATAAACACCAGCATGTTGTTTAGCCTGGTCTGTTAAACTACTCCCTCCTCTCTTTGCCCCTGGGTGGGCTGGGGTCTTCAATGCTCCTCCAGACCTGCATGACCTCCACTAGCTCCTCTAGAGTTCCCCCCCTCTACTGGCCGTGACGTCACAGGTCCAGCTTCGAGATCAGCCGGTGATTGCCCATCGCCAGGGTCGAGAGCACAGGGAGGACCGAGAGGAGAGGACCAGGAACCTCCTGCACCACAGCTCCCGCCACACCTCCTCTGTCCATGTCTCGCCTCCCCCCAGCCAGCCCGCTGTGAGCCTAACATCCATGGAAGTTCTTAAGGTAAGCCTACTATCACGCAGGTACACCTGTATCAGCCATGCAGCAAAAATGTAACAGTGTTCCGGTGTATACTCTCCTGTGGAAGTGATTGACACTATTTGATTCTGCGATTCCATGTATTTTAAACTAGATTCTAAAAATGTAAATTACCGATTCAAAACAATTATGGACTTCAGAAATTCCTACGTCTGTTTCAGCTCCTGAGAGACAAGTACAGTTCTCTGAGAGTGGACTGTGTTAAGTCCATAGGGGGGATTATCTCTTGACAGAATTCCTGTTTCCAAACATTTGGCATTCAACACATTTAATCCTATTTGCTCCACTGCACTGACATATTTTCATTCATTTGATTCCTGGTATGAACAAATGCATCCTAAAACAATATAAAAGTGAGAAAATGTTTTTTAGAAGGCAAATGACTCTGGATATACACTGGGACTAAACAGATTTCAAAACTCTCAGATATTAAAATTGATATCTCTTAGAATCAAGATTAAAATGTCTCGACAACATATAATCTTCGCATTTTGTGGCATTACAAGATCAGGACCAGGTATTAGTTTTTAGCTAGTCAGGGAATTTCAAAGTGTAAAAGTTTATCCAAACTAACTGTGAAGGAAAATTCCAACTCTCAGACACTTGATATGTAGTAGTCTGCAACGGGTTTATTGATTTTCTGTGTCTATGAGTTATAAAAAAAAATCTTCTATCATTTCTGCCAATTATCACAGATATGCATGTGATATCATTAGGTCCAATAAGTTCTGCAGAATAAGTGAGACGCTTCTGCCGTTGCATGAGGGAGACATTCTTTTAAGGTCATGAATGACATCAGTTGTTGACTTGTGTGAAGTACCATTTTCGCCTTTTACGTATCAGTGTGTTTATTGATGGCAAAGTAATAATCCTTTAGCACTATACCACTGCGAGTTATTTCAGCATGAAAATCGAATCCTGCCACAGTGTAACTTGGCACGTGGCCGTCTATTTTCACGTGGTTTTGTGTCTGTGTGCAAAACAGAAAATCCTTTTATTGTTTTTTTTTTCTTGATAATAATATCACAGTGCCATGAGGTAATTTTGCTGAGGTTTTGATGGAAATAGAAATATGTTGTTTTCTCATCTGAAAGTTGTTCTACCAGATTGTTGCATTGATAATAGAGCTGGAAGACTGTGCAGGGAAGCAATCTGGAGGAACTTTCTCTCATACTGTATCATTTTTAGAGTGCAGAATCCAGAAAATGATCCCGACATTCTTGGGCAAACACTTTTTGACAGTTTGGTCCTAACCTGTCTGTGGATTATCAAAGACCCCTCCAAAGCCATGCAAGCAAGGCAAAATTAGCTTAGAGGTACCAGGCAGGGCTGCTGGACCGTGAAAGTGAAAACATAAAGCTCAGATGAGGTTGTCTAAAAGGGGAGGGGGCCCTTAATTAGCCAGGTTACCTCTGACCCCTGTGAGAATCAAGTAAAAGAAAAAAAAAAAAAAAAAACGGTTCATGGATCAAGACAAAGGCAGGCAGAGTTTTATCACACACTCAACTCACAAGTCAGCGATGAATGCTTATAATTAGGTTCAATCTTCATTTAAGAAGTAATGTATACTGCCAAAATGATCACTATTTGAACTAGTGAAATCCAAGACCCTCACTAGTTAACTAGTCTATTTTGACCTTACTAGTTAACTAAGCTGAAAAGACCCCAACTAGTGTAACTAGTGGACATTTTGGCTCCTACTAGTTAACTAGTTACAACCACTTTCTCTTACTAGTGAACTAGTTAGGTTCAGAAAGAGTCACTAGTGACACTGATGTTTTCCTCACTAGTCAACTAGTGGAAGACATTTTGTCTGACTAGCCAGACTCTGTACTGAACATGCAAAGACTTTGACTGAACATGTTTATCATTTTTCTTACACGTTTAACTAGTTGAGGTTCGCTCGACACTAGTGAGCGACTGTGCACAACTAGTGAGACATTTGTTTGACATCCTGGGCTTTTTCTCACTCTAGTTAATGTTTTCATCTTACTAGTTCGACAAAACTGGTCACTAGTCGACATGTGCATGCCACTAGTTAACTAGTGAAGTGCTGCAACTGTCATACATGTTAAATAGTGAAATTTTATCACATCATGAGTTGAACTTTGAATGACAAACGCTGCACTACAGTACATCGCATTGATAGTGAAAGTCAAATATCCAGTATTCATAGAAATAACTCAACTAGGAGTGAACTCAAATATAAGCAGATAATATGATTCAAAAATGTAACTGAAACATATTAGGGGGTTTCCACATACTGTAGAACTTCTAGTATCTAGGGTAAAGAACTATCAGAGAGCAATAACTACCTCAGAATACAAAACTACTGGTTGAGGTTAAGTAAGATCTTATTTTGTACACTGGTATCTTCTTTGTGCTTCCACAGTTCATTCTTGCCTGTGTGCTGTTCTCCTTGGAGTTAAACTGTGCATTCATCGTGCCTTCTCAGATTTTATCAGTGTTGTTATAGAACAATGAATGTAGTACAGCTTCACCAGTGGTATTGAGTTTAGCTCTGCATGAAAAAATCCTCAGTTGATCAATAAAGAAATAACTGTACCGTAAAATGTTGACTTAACATATGAAAATATGATATGATCAATGAGAATCAGTTTGATATACAGAAAATAGTATCTATGCCATTTTTAGCATTATAGTTGTTTCCAGACACTTAAAGCTGCACCAATCAATATTTTTATAGGAACAATGGAAAAAATGATGTGAAATGTGAAAGAGCTCACTCATAGTGACAAACCTAATGAGAATTATCACTCATCTCTGCAGTTCCTCTCTGTTCTATGGAGCATTTCATCTTTCAGGTCATTGTTTTGGTTTAGTGGCCCACAACTTTACTCACTGCAGTGTTTCCCCTAGGTTGACTGGGGCAGCGGGGTGGGGGTTTGGGGGTTGATCAAAACTCAGGAGACACTCAGCAGCCAGACATTTCTCTGTTTAGGAGCAGCTGAGATTGACACTAAAATGAGAATAGCCGGTCCACCTTAAAGGTAAGTCCACCTTAAGTGAGCCTGGTCAGGTTAGGCTAAACCATTCTTGCTAACTTCAGGGCTAACCCCCTTCACTTATTCCACAGTTGGGGAAACAATAGCCAAGACTTTTCTTGGTCTTAAGAAGCAGCAGCATTTATTAACTGACACACTGTAGTCTGTACTGTACATTTACTGCTAGAATGACAACTTACTGCTAACCTTTTCCTCTGCTCCGCTCGTATTCACCGTCACTTTTCTGCCGCTCACTCTCTGCACTCGCTCAACCACACACTCACTACGCACACACATTACACACTGCCCTACTCCTTAAAGCAGCTACGCTACTCTTATAACAGTACCTTTCAGATAGATGTCTTTGAAGAATGAAGAGAAGGAGGAAGACTCAAAACAATTCCACAGTAATGTAGGGTGTTGTGCTTGCACAGTGTGCGAGTGAAAATCATTAGTAGTCCACTGATATTCATGATTGTGTGAAATTTTAGCAGCGGCACTAATTCTGCAGTGGTGGTGCATTGCTGCAGAATGAATACAGTGGAAACACTGCACTGTTGTGGTGTTTGCAGTGAATATACTAATGAATATACTATAATAACAACCATTACTAACTAGCAGGTGAACATAGTGGAGCATTTCGCAGCTAAAGAGCCTGAATATTTTTCTCAGGAGTTGGTGGAGACTGTGGCTGTAGCCAGGGCAAATTTTTAACCAAGGTCCACTGTAGTGGCTGCTGTGAGGAGAAACTGTTACAATTTATTCCTGCAGTCTAGAGCAGCATCTTCCATCTATTCTTAAATACACATTTAATCCATTTAATCGGATTCTCTGCTCTCTATATCCTCATCCTCTGTCTCCTCTTTCTTCTCTCACTCCTTCACTTTCTGACACTAAAGGTTTTTGGGCAGAGAAGGGATTTTGTTGGCTGTAATCCCTCAAATGCTTCAATAAAGCAAATAATAAATCCAAATGCAAGCAAAATATATTACAGTAAAATGTAATGTGTTAAGTTCAGCGAATATCAAATTGGCTTAAAAATGTTTAGCATTCTTCAATAATAACTTCACACTAATGACAATATAAGCAGGGTAGCAATATTATTTGATTACTTAAAAAGTAACGCGGGAGACACTGTTGTGTTTTTGAATTAAAGTTGAATTCTATGGTCTCTGGAAAAAACCTTATGAATCATATTCATGGTACTATTTCAATTACAATTATTACATTGACAAAAAGAGAGGACTTGGGATATTATCACTGTGGTGCTGAAACGATGAAACGTCATTGTTTTCTCATTTGTCATTATTTTAATGAACAAGAAACTAACAGCCAAATGCCACAATCATATCTGACTGATTGACAACAGGTAGGGATCAAAAAACAACAGGTAAAGAACAGGTAAAGAGACAGTGTGGTACATCATTAAACATCAAGTGAAATGTGCTAAAAAATTTCTTATTTCTTAATGACCATTAAACAATAGAGACCGGAGCCAAAGTATCAAAATTTAACATAATTGATTTTCTTGTACAAGAAGGAGCGTTTCACAATGCAACACACAGGATGAGGTTACAAAGACAAATATAATGCTGAACTTCCTTTAACCTTAGCTGATAAGTCTGCTGATGTTGCAGAGTTGCAGTACAAGACAGGAACAATTCATCATGATCTAGATAAAATAGTAACACTCATACACAGTGTAATCATAATTTCTATAACAAAATGAAAAATGCATTTTTCCAGTTTTAATCCTGTGTCCCTGTAACATGTCAAAAATCAGTATCAGAGTATTTTTACATCAAAATCTGTTTTTTCTCTTCTTGTAAAACAGTTTCAATTGTTTGATAACTCATCCTGCACATTGGGGTGTTTACAAAAGTTCATCCAATCAAGTGTGATTTTAAGCGAGTAGATAGCCACACCAGTCATATAAAACTTCTCATCTGTAGTAGCTAATAGAGCAATATGGAGAAAGATAGGAAGAGATGTGTGTTTGGATATCAGTGTGCAAAAACTTTGTTTTCATTTCCAAAACAATGTGGCTGAGGTTTCCCTCGTCATCCTCCTGATCTAACAACAGGTGAAGGAGGTTTTTGTGGAGCCAACAGTCTTCTGTAGCTGTTTCTCTCTGCAGCTCTGTATTGCGCTAAGCTCTGTAAGCCCCACCCACTTTTTAGCAGTCCAATCAAATGCAAAGGTGCAAATTTGCAAATTGATTTAAATCCCTCTTGTAACTGTACATCGCTCAAATATTTGTTGTTTGTTTCACTGTACAGAAGCTAAAGATGCTCTCACTCCCATTTCACTGGGACTTTAACTAACACTCTCCACTGCAGCAGATACCTGTATGAGTTGGTTTTATTTCCCCAAACTTTCATATTGTGTTTCAATGCGTTTTTTTTACCATGATTAATGCGAGCTGAAATATCTTCTATGAATGCTAATGTTGCTCCATATCTGCTGGAGTCTGTGTAAAAAGGCAACTGTTCGCTAACAAGTTAACTGCTTGTTGCACTGCCACCAAGTGGTCAAGATGTCAATTAATGCATGCTTGACAAAATTAGTCCCTTAAAGTGCAGTACCACTGACGGTCACTCGATGCTGGCTCCAAAACATCCTTGGCTCCAATAGACTCCCATTAAAAAAGTGTTAACTTCTCTCGTGAGATACTCAATAAATTTTTTCAACGAGTCATTATGGTCTCAATCTCTAAATTTGGGCCCTCTAATAAGTATGCTGGTGGTCATTTAGGAAATTATTGCTCTGTTAACAAGATATAAAGACAAATAATAGCTTTGATGTCTGCTGTGTGGGCATTGATTGACAGCTGTGATTGACAGTTCACACCCCGACTCCAGAACTTGCACTGATTCGCACTATTGTCGCAATATATCTGTTACTCCATAAAAATACCTGCCTTGTCAGCTAGATGATGTTAGCACAAGTCTGCACCACTTGGTGTTCCTGGTAAGTTAGTGTTAGCTTTGGTCCAAGGGAGCAAGCTGCGTTTCCAGAGTGTGAAAGAAAACACCCCGCACTCCTTATTTAGAAGTCCCTGACTCTAAATTGAAAAAACAGTGCAGACCATAAGCAGCACTTCTGGGCTTCAAACCAGCTCCAATGCAAACCAGTGGGTGACATCACGCCTTGCTAAGTCCATCTTTATATACAGTCTATGGTGGTACTACAATTTGTGGTGTACTTCAGTAGTATTCGTTCTTGATATGATGATGATGTGATGATATGGTTTGAACGTTAATTCCTTTTTTTTGTTTTCACATTTTTCATTATCATTTTAATTCTCTGTACATAGCACAACCCCTGTATTCCGTCATTTCAGTCATCACACATGTAAACTCGTATACTATATATTTAAACATAATTTAAATAATGTTCTTTACTGTCGTTATGAGTTCTTTTCACAGTGGCAGCATGTAATTAAGTAAAGTTAACTGTTACGGTTATGTTATACAACAAATGACAGATAATGATTGTGAAGCTGCATATGTAATCTCCTGTGGTAATGAAGGAGTTAGTGTCTTGTTTACTCTGTATTTCTGATTCTTATTTATGTGTATACATTGATCTACCTAAGAAATTTCATGCTGAATTGGGGCTTTGAATTAATTTAAGAATGGGATCAAAGACAGTCATATATTAATTGATGGCCCCGAAAAGCCCTGACTTTTAAAAATCATCAGATTCAACTCCACGTGCAGACATTCGTGGTTTACACTGACCTTTTCCTCAAACTCCAGGCACATTGAGCTGAATAATGCTACATCTTTGTGCTCTTTGATTTTCAGGGTAGACTCTGAGGTCTCAAACTTAGCTGAAGCCGAGCTAAGAGAGCCTTTTGTTTGTTGAACTCGTCAGACCTACAGCTCTGTTCTCAATTTCTAGTATCCACTTGATTCTTCAAGATAGCGTTTTCAAAGAGAGGGACATGTCTGCACAAGTTTTAAAATCCACCGCAAGAATTTTCCAGCAGCTTTTTTTTCACTATGTAAAATTTGATATATTTTTAAGCACCACACTTCATCTGTAAAATATTATAGGTTGACTGGTGGATTTGGTGACCTTTGCCCTTGCTGCTCGTTGTGAACATGTCGTAACTTGTTTGAATCATTTTACTGTTTCCCTTTGTTGCAACAAGCTTAGCTGATAGATTGCATAGCCCCGCACCAGGCATGAAAACGAGGCTCTGTGTGTTTATATAGCTGCTAAATTAAGCTCCATGGTTTGTCATTTAAGCAAGTGCATGTTCCTAATCCCACACAGACTGGACAATGTGTCTCATTCTTGGAAGAGGATGTTACATTCTTGCTAATGTTACCCTGTAGCCATAGGCTAAGCAGCAGAGAAGACATCTCTTTGTCCCAAACTCCTCCTCTTGATGAAATGGCTTGTCTCAGTGGCTGCTATTTGCTGTTGAGCAGTGGTTCCCAACCTGGGGGTCGGGAAGCTTTTTTTCTAATTTCTGCTTTATTTCTTGTGGATTTCTTTATTTTACCTCCTCAAGCCTCTTAAAGTTATTCAGATAAAACAAAATAAGTCCTCTTTCTAGAGCTGCAAGGTTAGTCGATTAATCCATTAGTTGATCAACAGAAGAGTAATCAGCAACTGTTTTGATAACTGAATAATTGTTTTAGTCATTTTTCAAGTAAAAATATAAAAAAAATAAGCTCAAACGTGATGATTTATTGCTTTTCTTTGTTGAACATGATGATAAACTGAATATCTATGGGTTTTGGACTGTTAGACAAAATTAGACATTTGAATATGTAACCTTGGACTGTGGGGAACTTAAACAGATATTTTTCACTGTTTTCTGACATTAATTAACCGATGAATCAAGACAATAATCAGTAACTTAACTGGTACACAATGCAACATGTGACGAGAGGTCCCAGGTAGACCAGGTAGAAAATCTACCTCCTCGAGGCTATGGCGGAACTTAGCACATAACACTTTGGACCTATGGGTGTTCAATGCCTTCACTGGTGTCAGAGTTAAATGTCCTGGAGAATAAACATTTTGTACGTCAAATGAGCAAGTGAAAGACTGTTAGAAGAGCATTATTTTAGCTTGAACCTTAAGAAGAAGAAAGGAGTACAACCTACTGTAAAAATAATGAGATGGCTACTGACAGAAATGTTTGAGTTGCAAGCCATTAAACAAAGAATTCATTCAGTGTTGTATAAAAAGAAAATGTTGTACAAAAGCTAACAATCTCTGGTTAGCTAATGTGTCTCCAACAGCATTTGAAGGCAGCGTCTGTTTTCTAATGGGTTCAGCAATATAGAACATTTCTTAAATAATGCAATCATCACTTGGCGTTGCTGTTAGTTCACTGTTGAGGAAGCTCTGGTCTTCTTTTCAGGCATGGCGACATTTAATCTAACAATGTCAGCAGGTTGGTATCACTGGTTAATTCCTTTTAAGTAAGAAAGGATATTATTTTATGTTTTTAGTACATATATGTTAGCGAATACAGCATGATATGGAGCTGTAGTAAATTATGGGCTATGAACAAATAAGAGCATGACTGATATCCACACACACACTTCTTATGATATAGCTTTCTACTACACCCATGAGCTAGCAGATAAGTGCAGGTTTAAATAATTGCCATAGCAATCCCTGTGAAAAGGTTGCTCTTCTCCCTTTTCACTAGGCCCTGGTTCCCAACATTATTAAGTCACTAATTTCAGTCCAATGTTTATGTTGATTTATCAGTCGCGTTACGCAAATAATGGAATATGGGTTTTGGTTGAATAGTGTGTGTTTCACAATGTTATGTTTTGTTGAAGGTCTTCAGTCTTGCTGTGAGTATTTTTTGAGTTTTGTTTTTTTATGATCAAATGTTTTGGGTTTTTTAACATTTTCTCAAAGGGGAGCAAGGACATTACAACCAATACACATAAAATACAGAGGATATACAGTATGTGGATTTGATTTTACCCCGCTCTCCCTGCAAACCCTACCAGTGGCGACCCCCCCCCCTTACCTTATTATATGCTCCTTCCTATTGTGTAAAAGTTCTCTCACTTGCACCATGCATTTAAGCCACCGAGATAATGATCAGATCAAGACAGGTGTTTAGCTATTGTGTACATGTAAGTGTGTGAGGAGGTTGCCAGTGGACAGCCAGCATCTTCTTAGCTGTGGTCAGGCCTGCTACCAATACGCATTTCCCAGGATATGACAGCTGAAAATCATTTAATAGCATGGCCGTAGGTGAATGTGGTACTACAGTTCCCAACATATCTGACAGTGTGGACGACACCTGACTCCAAAAAACCACCACAACACTACACTCCCAAAACATATGTGTAAAAGAACCTATGTGTCCATCATCAGAGGTCACACAGTGGGGAAGGAATAATCTTCATTGTGTGGCACTTTTTTGGAGGAAGGTAAGCCCTATGGATAACGTTCAAGTGGATCTGTTGATGATTAGGGTTCTAAGAGGATTCTACCACTGTACCCCAAACTTTGTTCCATGGTATAGACTTGTAATCAACGGGTAGACTCAGATCCCTAGACCACATTTGTTGTACTTGTAGGAACTTGTAGGAAGACAAAGAGAATAGGGAGTACAATACAGATACCAAGCTCCTGGTTTGTCCCTCCTTGTCTAAAATGCTATGCAAAGCGAGAGGGATGAGTTGTGTATTCCAAGGGACCCCATATGCCCTCAAGGAGACACTTCCAGTGAGAAGTGAGTAGCTGTTAAAAATTGGGCTAGACGTAGCCGTAGATGAGTGTTAAAAATGGTATAGCAGTGTGAACCAAATCTTGCAGCCTTTGGGGAAAGTCGAGCCTCTCCTCCACGGGCCTCCGAGACACTGATGCGATGGGGTTGAGCCATGTTGAGAGAGGACAAAGTACAAATGACCAGAAGTAGTACCATATTGGTCCGAATATAAGACAGAGTTTTTTCCTGGAAATAGGTCTGAAAAAAGTGGGGTTGTCGTATATTCAGGGTTTAAACTTTTAAACTTTTAAACTTTTAATTGTACATTCACAACAACAGATGGTGCCAAAAATCTGTAAAACGAGTGTTCCCCTCCTGATTGAGGTGAGCCACCGTCCCTCAAAACTAGCCTAAAGTGCGAGGGGCCTGAAAGATGGAAAGATGCAGTGATCGTCTCAAACCTTTTCCCCAGCAAGTGCAGGGAACCACTTGATGATGGATGAGGTGACAAATTGTAGCACGTTGGTGCCCTCAGTAAGTTCGGGGATGCCAATAATGTGGATATTATCTTGACTTTACAAGTCTTCTTGCTGAGCCAAAGCAGCTTCCAGCTCACCATATTTTCTCATGGCAGTAGTTGTGACTTTCATAATCCGAGTATGGAGAGCATTCCTGGATCAACTTTTTGATGCCATGCAGACTGCAATGTCTGATTGAATCTGGTCCAATCTTCCCATGAAAGTTGTAAACCGTGCTTCAATAAGCGACCGTTGCTCCTTCAAGGCTAGTTCAATTAAGGAAGTTAGCTTGCTATGTGCAGTTAGCTTACCTGCTAGATCATCTGCTTAATCAGGGATATTGACAACAGGTGTGCATCATTAGCTGCACTAAACAGTGAGCTCTGCCAAGTTAAGGTGGGAAGGATAAAACTGTTCTGTAGTAAATGATATTCTGTATAATTTGATACACTCATGGCTGTGCATGTATGACCATAGGAAATTGTGATTGTCAGCAGTAATAGAGAAATTCTACATTAATGTTCTGTATGTTCTGAAAGCTTGGTATCAGTCTAGCTCACCCTGCGGTAACCTGAGTAGATGGTATGTTCCAGTTAGGTGAGGCTAAGAAAGTAAAAGGCTGGTCACTGGAAAGAGAGTAGATTGCAGCTTGCTGTGAGGTTGCAAATTTTATTTATTTATTTATTTATTTGTTTAATTTGCTTCGGCTTTATTTATTTTTGATGATTTCCCCAGGTTCATTTTTGCCTCTGTTTCATTACTATTTTTGTTGATAAACATCACCTTTTTTGCATATAGTCCTACCTGCTGACCTGCTTCTTTAACATCCCTTTAAAAGTTTCCAGTGTCAAATAACATTATCTGCCCTTATCTGCGACCGAACAAAACACCCCAAATCACATTTGATTGGATCCATTTGTGTACATGCCCCCAAGGTCAAAAAGGGCCATCAGAAATATTTTTCTGTAAAAATACTCTGAACTGAACTGATTTTGGCATGTGACAAGAGATAACTGAGCAGTTAACACATGGACACAAGATTAGATCTTGAAGTTCATTAAATCTTTTTTATGTATTTCATGAATGCCTAAATCAAAAGAAAAACTGTAAATGATGCAGAGCTTGGCCTAGAGGGCAAGTTTTCATCTGTTGTTACCCTAAAACAAAGAAGCTCAGTCTGTCATTCTATCACTTCAGTGGTCCGTCCACTGAAGCTGTAAATAGCTCCACAACGAACATTTTGATACCAAGGCTTGGTTCAGCACTTGCATTATTTTTAAATGTTTAGAGTATTCAATTGTAAATCTGTAAATAATTAATGCCTCATAATTTTACTCTAGATTTTATACTTAATGACAAAAGCTAACCTTTTTATTGGTCAGTTTTCATGAACTACTATGTTTAATGAGTCAGTTACATGTTGTGATGCTAAAACCTTGGTGAGCCTCTGAAAAACCAGTGGCACCAAGAGTCTGGACAAATTTTTTGGTGAGTTGCAGAAACATTATTCACAATTGTTTCCAACAGGGGAAGTCCAGTCTGTAAATTTGTGACCTCCGTGTGACCTCTGTGAAAATATGCTCCAACAATGATGGGTCAAAGAAGTGTCAGAGATGAGAATAGCTATAGCAGAACTATAAGAAAACATCTTTGCAAGGACAAGAAAACATGCTGTTACTCTATGCAATGAAATAAACACTGAATCTGCTGTATAGATGTAGATCTGTAAAAGTGGAAAAATGTTCAGTAGTGATATTGATCTTGCAACTTTCTACTGTGCCAGAGAGCATTTGTAATTTCTCCTAAAGCTGACTTGCTCTGATATTAATCTAATACAATTTTAGCTTGCTTAAAATGTTGCCATTCATCATAATGAAAGCATAAAATTCACATATGCTAATTACCAGTTTACATGTGTCTATTGGTACCAAGAGATGCTGATGAGTGCATAGCAGTCAGCAAGGATACAAGTCTACAGTAAATGTCCAACCCTGTCTCCTAGAAATTACGTTTATAGACATCTAAATTGTTTTCCCAATTATGTTGCATTGGCAAAATTAATCGCTTCCTGGATGTAGTTCATACTACAAACTTTTTGAGCATGAGTTGCTGAAGTTTGAAACAAATTGCTTGTATTTAATACTTATTTATTTTTTTAATTAATTTGTTAATGGATATAATGTCTAAGCATTCCTCCACCTCACATTAGATAGATCCACTGCAACTGGTCACTAGATATAAAATGTGTATGTGTAAAATGTGTGGCAACTCCAAATGTCATGGATCAAATGTCACCTGGGATTCACAGTGGTTCAGATGAGCTGGAAGCAACCAGGCCATCTGGTTGGCAACAGGTGTTTGCTAGTTAAAATAACCTACTCTGGACAGCCTTGTCTGTATTTTTGTTATGAAAACTGAGTGTGGGAGGTCTATCATTGTGTGCACACAGGCCATTTTACATTTGGAAATCTCCTGCTTAGGTCATTTGGCAGAATATTTTAGTGCACCTGTTAGTGCACCTGTCTTATTAACATGTCATTTGATAAGTCAATGATGTTATTTGGGGTAGTGTTTTCCAATCAGGAGGTACATCTTTCAATTTCAGGTTTACTATGTCTTGTATGAAAAAGTATTGTAACAATATCCACTACATAATTAAGTGTTTCATATCCAGATTAAAACCAATTCAAAATAACATAGCACATGACAGGTGGTGTCAGTGAAGAGCCACTTAAGATCATCTGATACGACAATGGAAGTCTGATATATGTCCTGTCAGATGAGCTTAAGTAGCCTTCAGAAAACTCCTAATTTAGCGAGTGACTGTTAATCATTTAATCAACCACTGACCTTTTGTCTCCCACAACACTCCCCTGACCTCCCCTTACATGTCCTCTAGCTTCACCATAAGCCTCAGTTTTACACATAAGAAATATCAACACTTAATGCATAGCCAACACATAAAATTTACTTATGCCAACCTACTGCTACCTGTCGCCATTGGCTTCCCCAACATGTCGGACAACATGACGTATGACCTTGCTCTTTTTGCGTATCAGGCGTATCAGCCTTAAAGAACATTGCACTGCTTGACTGTTAGCAGGACTTTTCTTTAAAACTTTGCAGCCAATGAATACATCAACCTCATATTCAACTTTGAATTTGGTGCCACATTATTGTGAAAGTGTCATATCAGTTAATCATCTTGTTGAAGAAGTGGTGTGAGGGGAACATCAACCTCTTTTGCACCTGTGATAGGAAGAATTATATTGCTGGAAAGACAATAGATTGCAAATGGCTGAGTTGTGAAAGGATATTTTACCTCAGCAATATAGCCTTTCTGTCTCACTAGAGGTTTGATTTACATATATGTGGTTATTTGTTATGTATCATACATGCATTACTTATCTTTTGTACCATTCATTTTCGATACCCATTATGCCCTTATGAAATGAACTCATGTTGCCTTTGATGTGATTTGAAAGCAAGATCTTAGTATTAGTGGCGCTAGTGGAGCCGTCTCCTTACATTTTGGCACACAGTAAATGTTTAGCATCCTCCTGTGACAAAATGCCCTCAAGTGTGGCTGGTTACCAAGGAAGTAAGAAACAGAGTGGAGCTGGTCGACAGATATGAATGGATCTGTTTCTTTTCAGGGGTCAAGGAGTGACGACTATCTCTTGAAATGTTATTGGTCCTCAAGGCATAAGTCTAAAACATGGACATGTGCTCTCCTTGAGAAGGTAATAAACCTCTGTCTCACAAAGAGTCTATGAATAAAGTGAGAGCTTGGCTTGCTGTAGGGATAAATGAAATACATCCCTTGTTAATAGTTCCCTCTCAACCCAAAGGTTTGGCTAAAGGAAAAGGCCACACTGCAGAGGGGAGACAAAGAAACGTTCTACTATGAGTTTACAAAGAATGCCTTCTCTGTTTTATCATACAAGTCTCTGTACAGCCAGGGGGCACTTCCCCTGTCTTTGTATTCACCTCTCCAGCTCCTAGTGAGTTTCCAGTAATCCAGACAAAGACGTGGTGCTCTGTGCTCTAGCAGGGTTTACACGAGATGCTGCAGCAGACATCTTTATTAATTGGCTGCACGACTGAAGTTGCTTCATCACACGTGAGGATCCTGATAAGCAGCTTAATTCGTTGGATAAATGTTCAGTTTTGGGGATAATTTACTATTCATCATCATGAATAAAGAGGCACTAAATCAGCTTTTAGTGCAATGCGTTAAATTTTGATACTTGACAGTGACAAAATGTATGTAAAATTCTGTAAATAATCAATGCTTCAGTTTTCCTCGGAGCAAAATATTTTATGTACTTCCAGTTGAGTCCATTAATAACTGGCAGTACTAAGTCGAAATTGGAAAAGAATTTGGCATGACATTGATGTTATCCCTCTGTGAAATAATAACTACAGCCTAAAAAGCTGCTATTATTGTGTTGGTTGCACAAACACACACACACAGATTATCCAATGTTGCTGTGAGACTTGTAACAAACAAGTCATTATGAATAAAATGTCCTAAATAAACATTTTAAATAAACACAGCAGACAGTTGATGATTTTTAAATGGACAATGGACATATTTTATCCCTAAATGCAACTTGTGCTGAAATTTATACATCTCAACAAATACACATACAAGTCAAACTCATGTGCTTGATAATATTTAACTGTAATATTCCTGGAAAAAAGTTTGTCTGTTTTTGTAAAATACATCTTGCGTGGAGAAGATGGCTTTCTGTAAAACCTTAGAAGAGTCACATTTTCATTTTCAACAGAATTCGCTTTTAGATTGACAATTTTAGTTTTTTTGTGCTCATTATCATTAAACATTTGTGAAACTTTGAAGATATTTTGAAGCAAAAATCTTTTTTTCCCAAGGCGTAGGTACTAGGAGGCTTTCATGTGGTGTTAAAACTTGCAGGATATTTACTGTATGGAGTGGCTCCTGTGTGGATAAATGTGAACTTTTTACCAAAGGTTGGCATTTTTCCAGTCCTGTAATAAGCAGATATAATTGTCAATGCTGTCTGGTCAAGGTATCTTTGACCAAGACATTGAATCATGCTATGATCTGTCATTCTGGAGAGGACTGCCAACTAAATGTCCAAAATGAAAATTAGGAGATTGGTTTGTTTTATGCTTGCTTTACCCTCATTTATCCACATATTACTCTTAAATGTAATTCAAGAGAAAGGAAAGCTGTAAAACACCTGTTACCATTTGACCACATTAAGAGTGGATTTACCACAACACTACATTTACAACAACAGTGTCATCTCCTCAAAAAGGTTTACTATATGTGAGCAGCCACTACAAGCCATCAAGGACCTGTTCCAAGCTATTAGCTACTAGTTATGAAACAGGCTAGAGTCATTACGGATACTGCTTCTGTGTTTGGTTGTTTTTTCATTTTTTAATACAAAAAATTACAGGTCCATGGTTTTGGTAAATACAATATGCCAAGCCACACATCACATAAATCTTTTTATTATAAATTCTAATGATTGACATTTTGGCACACTGCCTTTTTTAGGATAAAGTACATACAAGCACACGAGGGGGAACAAGTTTCACAATACAAATCATTGTGACTGAACTTGAACCCAACACTCAAAAATAGCTTTGCGTAATGGCACTTTTTTGCCAACTTAATCCTGAACAGAGTTGTATGGATCTTTTTCTCTATAAACGTAAGTGGTGTGAATTCCAGAGAACACAGAACCATCTACAGTGTATGTACCATAGTGACCTTATCCTCTTATTCTTGCATTCTTACATGCATTATCTTCTAGACATGATAAGAAATAGGGTGGCAAACTGCTGTTGCATGCTGTGCTGTTCTGACTCTTTGCTGAATGTCACTGAACTCTTCTTTACTTTATGCAACCAAACATTTCATCTCTTGCTCAGGAACTTTTGTGCTCTGTGATCAAGTCAAGAAAGATTTTTTTGTTTGTCATTGTGTATGTCACACTGCTTTTGAAGGGAACCATACGAGTTGATGGGTTATGATACCACCCTGTTTCAAATAGCGCTGCAGTCCCACCATCAATCTCTGGCCACAACATTTTTTAAAAGTCCATCACCACACCCTCTGGGCAACGTGCCGTGCGCCATTGACTGTGTTTGGCGCCATGATCAACTGATTCACAAAATAAAGCCTATAAAAAGCTTTGAAAGATAAAAAAGATAAACTTCCTTTGATTGTTTCTCTATAAATATGGGTGTTGATATCAAATGCTTTCCATTACAAAGAGAGCTGAGCTAGGCTGGACATTTACCATATTTGAATAGTCAAATTTAATAAGTTTCTTGGAACCATTAAATCTAAATATACTTCTCCCTCTACATCAAGCCGTACACCTTCTATACCCCCAAAATGTGACTGTTTAACAATAAATGGTTAAACCTCATTAACCTCTAGAAATCTCAAAAAATGGGTGGGGTTGTTAAACACACCATACATTTGGGTTTTCATATGGCTAGTTTGTAGTGGAACACTGGTGTCAATTGTGTTCTTGGTACTCAGAACAAATAATGTTTTATACTAGATGAGCAGAACTAAAGATTAAACGTTAGTTGGCCTTAAGCAAGCTTCAGTTCGTAGACTACTGGCCAACCAGTAAAAAGACTTCTTTGTGAGTTAGAAGTGGTGACGTCAAATGGGCTCTATAAAGACATAAATTCATAGTTAAACAGGAACAACACAGAAGTAGGAGGATGAGTCTCTGTGTCCTCCTCCATTTCTTAACTTGCATAACTAATGAGCCTTAAGCCCTTGATAAATTAAGTGGGACTAGTGACTGCTCTCAGATTTGCAAATACTAGCTTGCTGTCCACACTATAGGCTAACAAGATAAAGGGATTATATACTGTATGTAGATACTGTTTGTTTGTTTTTTTTATCAATTACTAGCAAACATGTTGGAGATGCTTGAATACAGCCACTATCAGGTGAGATGGGCTGATTTTTTTAGCTCTTTTTATTTCACAACAGACCGATTTCTGGACTAAAATATTGTCTGCTGGTGTAGCTAATCTTTCATTTCTTTCTTGTGGTTGAAATGGTATTTATTTATCTATCATTTAAGACTGTGCCCTTATATCTGACAGACTGCACTTGCTAAACATAGTTTGCAACTTTTGATGCTATGGGAACTATCCAGTAACATACTGTGCACTAGAAAAGCTAATAATTACTTAGTAATTTTTATATTGCTGCATGAGTTGTTGATGTTCTGCATGAATTTAGAGTGCTTATTTAGATCATGTGACACAACTACACAGCTCCATGGTGTCGCATATGCAGAGAGTTTTAGTCTCCAGTAAATAAAACCGGCCAGTGGTAAATGATGCTATTAAAATATGCATTTTACAACTGAGATAGGCCCTTCATTTCCCTTGTAATCTAACAATTTGAAGTGTTCTGTAAAAAGAGAGAAAAGTCTTTAAACACATTTCTAGAGCTTAGCATAGTAATGCAAAATACAAGCTTGCAATCAGCCTAGAAAAGTTGGCTTTTAAAATTGTGTTTTCAGGTCCAATGATCAGCATGATGAACTAGAAATTAGTCATTTAACTGCAGCACAGCAGCTTGATTCCTTTTGGTTTATAAGCTTTTGGTTTATTTGAATTTAAAATAGAAGCATTGAACATGAAACTGAATCAAAAATATCTTTATTTTGAGATTTTGCTTATGTGTTGTTTGTATCATGGCATTCAAACAGGTGTGAAGTATTATTTCAAATCAATCCACACATCTATTCTACGTTTCCATTGAATATGTTTCCATGGATGCTGGAGTGTATCTAGATTGTATCTAAAGCCTTTATAATGTTTACCTCTTGCTCACATAGGTGCAGTCCCACCTGGAGAATCCCACCAAATACCATATCCAGCAGGCTCAGAGGCAGCAGGTGAGGCAGTACCTGTCCACCACCCTGGGTGGTAAAGCTGGCAGCCAGTGCCCCAGCCAGCCCCCAGAACACGGCATGCCACCCGGACCCGGCAGCAGCGCCCCCAATAGTCCCATGGCCCTGCTCACCCTCAGCTCCAACTGTGAGAAAGAGGTATGCCAAATGAACTGATGATTTTCATCACATTAGATAAGGGTGCCCTGATGCAATACGCACACAGATTTTGTGGTATATTAATCAGGAAAAAAATGTGGTTTTATTTTACACAGATGGATGACGTTATTGATGATATAATTAGCTTGGAGTCGAGTTACAATGAGGATGTTCTTGGACTTATGGACCCAGGACTCCAAATAAACAACCCGGTAATTTTTCTAAATATTCCCTTCTTTGAAATCATGAATATGGTTTTAAATAAATTATATCCGTGTGTGTGAATCAAATACAAGACACAATAGTTTTTTTTAACATACATTGTAATGACATATGACATTGATCATTTGTTTGAAGCTTCCTGTGTCTGGTAACCTTCTCGATGTGTATGGCAATCACGGACATCCCCTCCCGGGCCTCGGCATCAGCAACTCTTGTCCACCCAACATTAAAAGGGAATACACAGGTAAACTATTGAGCAAAACCTCTGACACATAGTCCGGATTATCAGCATTGGCAAATTACTTTTACTTTTACTGTATCGTTTGGGTTAAGCTTAGGTGGGAGTCATGGACAATACAATTAGTGCAGTAACTTGACTGTGAAATCAATTTAGGATACTTTTCAGTGACTAATATCTTAATTGACTCTTTGCAGACTATTTTGATGAACCAAAACTCACTTTGTTTGTCAGATCAGACTAAGACACACAGTTTGTAAGGGCTGGTGCAACACTTTTGCTGGCAGATTATCTAGTTTATGATCATTGATCATCAATGAAGGAGAAAGTCAACACATTTCTAATGGGATATAGAAAATGAAAGCATAACTGTGGGCCAATGTGGATATTGTGTGCAATTTGGAAATGCACAGGATACTATTAAGTCAATTATTTACCAAATAATTACTCCAGCTCCTGGCATGAAGCAAGTACTGGACAAGCCTGGATCCTGTGGCCAGTATGAAAACTATCAAAGGCCAGAGAGCTTTCAAGTAGGTAAGCAAAGCAAAGCAAAATGAAATGAAAAAGAGGATGTTTTCTTGTAACTTGTAAAAGATGTGTTCAATCTGATTTTTAGAGACTGTGTATGATGTATTTTGTGTATAACTAAATCGCACACAATATGAATCAACCATGATTGTAGAAATCAAGAAGCTAATTATTGTAACATTACTTTAGTTTTATCTCCTACTCCAATCCTTAGTCAATGATTTCTTATTGGCTGTGATTATGCAACATAACATGATAAATCTAAATATTTCAAGTGTGCTAGACCAAGTAACATTTACTGTGACTCCATTCATTTATAGACTCAGTGATGTTTTCTTAAAGCACTGATGTTCACCTTTCTCTTTGCTTCACAGAGGCTGAAGTTCGTGCTCTTGCTAAAGAAAGACAGAAGAAGGACAACCACAACTTAAGTGAGTCCATAAAATTTCATTTTTTTAGCAAATTCTTTAGTAATTCTCTTGATGTTTACTTTCTTAATATGCAGTAGTTCTATGGTGAAATGAAAACCTAGACTTTGAGACCATACTTCTTATCAAGTATCCAAAAGTTTTCTATAAAATGCCAAGGCAGCCTTGATTTCTTGGGAGAACTTATGTGCAATGTAATTTCATATTTTCATTATTTGTTTATATTTTTAGCACTCTAAAGACAGCTTTTTGTTGTATGTCATTAGTTGTAAATTGTAAGTTGTAAACAGTTAAATTATTTGTAAAATGTGATTCCTGTCAATTTTTTCTATGACCTGTAATTATTCCTTCATAAACTGCAAAGACTGGTTTACCAAGCCGCTGTACTTACTGTATATTCTATTTAATATATGTCAAATTGTAGTTGAACGAAGACGGAGATTCAATATCAACGATCGCATCAAAGAGCTAGGAACCCTGATACCTAAGTCAAATGATCCGTAAGTATTTTTTGTATGCATTTATGTTTATGAATGCACGTATCCATCCATTCGTCTGTCTGTCTATTCAGGCATTCAGTCATTAACTTTGTTTTTAATATTGTCCTCTTCAAGCATCCTTAAAGTGTAATGGTTTATTTGCTGAGAGGGGCCGTAAAGAATCCTGTGCTGTTCTGGTCAGCTGGTCAGCTGACTCTGACTTTAGACCTTTGTCTCCTGTTTACCCCAGAGACATGCGCTGGAATAAGGGCACCATTCTCAAAGCCTCAGTGGACTATATCAGGAAGCTACAGAGGGAGCAGCAGAGGGCCAAGGAGCTTGAGTGCAGACAGAGAAAGCTGGAGCACGCGAACCGCCATCTAATGCTTCGTATACAGGTGGGTCATCAAGAGAAATCAACCAAGAAAAAAATTTCAACAACATCTTCATAGATGCTACTGATTTAGAGTTTTTTGATGGAGTGGCTGATTTTCTCATAAAATCCAAAAAAATGAGCTTCATCTTTTTTTTTTTTTCTTTTCATTACATATACCCAGATTCCCCGTATGGGTTTTCTGCATATGGATTTAATATGTAAAGAAATGTTTTAGAGGTGCTTTTAGGCAAATTATGCAGAACAGCTAGGCTAGTTGTTTCCCCCTGTTTACAGTTTTTATGCTAAGCTAAGCTAATCAGCTGCTGGCTGTAGCTTCAGATTGAGTTTACACAAGGGTGGTATCAATCTTCTCATGTAAGTCTCGTCAAGAAAGTGAATAAACGTATCTCTCAAAATGTCAAAGTATCTACAATATTACTGACAGCAGAATTTAATTTCTCCAAAGCACAATTATTTGTACTTTAAGCTGATAAGATGGATGTATTAAGTTTAGGTGTGTTATATACATAATATTTTGTTTTTGTATTTTTACATCCATAGGAGTTGGAGATCCAGGCCCGTGCTCATGGTCTTACAGTGGTGCCATCGCCATCTGTCTGCACATCAGAGTTGATGACCCGGGCCATTAAACAGGAGCCTGTGCTCGGCGACTGCCCCTCAGACCTCTACCAGCATACCTCGGCTCCTGACATGTCCCCTCCAACCACACTGGACCTCAACAACGGCACCATTACCTTTGACCAGATTCCTGCAGATGCTGGGGACCCTGGCCCCTACGGAAACTCCAGGACCTGTAAAATGAAGGAACTGGTAAGGGACAATACCCTGTCACCAATTTCCCCGAGCGATCCCCTGCTGTCCTCGATGTCCCCAGATGGCTCCATCAACGTTAGCAGCCACCACAGTTCCAGCTCCAGTATGGAGGAGAAGGAGCATGGCTGTTAGCATTGTCTAATGCGGAACGCCACACTGACCCTTTTTATCTGTAGCATCACATCAATGAGAGAACTACAATAAAGTGACTTAAAGGCATCCACATGACTCAGTGGATAAAGGAACTCATAAGTTATTTTTATCTTGATTCCTATTTTTTTCTTCCCTTATGCAGGTTTATTTCCTGACCTCTACTGTTCAAAAACTGATGTTACTGTGACCGTAGACATTTCCATTCTTCTATGGTACACATTATTTATACAACCTTCTTTTCTTGATGCCATATAAATTGACAAACCCATTGAGGACCACATGACAAAAATATACACAGTGACTGAAAAATGTAGTATGACTCCAATCTGCTGTCAGTATAAACTGGTCACATGTGAACATTTATTGGTAATAGTGTACAAAACGTTTACTCTGACTGATGTCCAAACCTGCTGTATAAAAGTGTTTACTTATTATCCATAGAATATTAGAATACTGACTTAGTCAACAAGCCAAAAATGCATCATCCTTAAAACACATACAGTAAGTCCTCTTGGCTAAAGGTTTAAGTCAATAATCCAACAGTGTTTAAACTGAATGGTTTCATTCTAAGGAAATACGCAAAATATGTATCTATATTTATAAAAGATCAAGTATTGCTTAATATTATCATTATTATTCTAAACATATTTAAATGTATATTATTTTTACTCCATGCTCTTATTCTAATCTAAAGAAATAACAAATCAAATACTGACTAAAAGATAAAAATGATCATCATTTATTTATTTTGTAATTATTATTACTATTTTTTTTATTCAATGCTCATCTTATTTCAGACTTATACCAGTACTTGAGAGATTTGTTTTAGGGTGGATGGGACTAAGGAATCTTGTAATTTATAATGGCCCACAAACATACTGTATGTATGTACATTTGAACTTTGATATAACTTTATTTAGGTACTAATTTTGATGAGAAGTCACCACGCAAAGGTTAATAAGAGACATGGTAATATGACAATATAGTAAAATACATGGTAAATTATTATTTATACCTATACTAAATATTTCTTAAAATGTGGGCCGGGTCATGCAAAACAAAGAAATATCCACAGATGACAAAAGCGCTCATATGTATTATACCTGGTCCACTAGCCAATACATTGTGTCCTTTGTAAAACCTAAAAAAGCCCTGATATAATATGTCATAATACTCTTATTATAATGGATGTAAACTAAAATTGAATTAATTGATTAATTAGAATGTGGTTTATATGTTAACAAGGCTCACGGCAGCCTTTGCCCCAGATACTTTGTAGGCACTGATCAACTAGTGATTCATCTTGCATAACTCAGACGTGGGTAAATGTATATAATGTATCTTTTTGATGTCTGTACAGAACTGGTTGGTACCACGTGACATTTTTGTGAATGTGTGTCATCGCTTGCCAATATTGTAAAAGGAAACACTTGAGATGTTTATACACTGTATATATTCCCTTTTGTAAAGAAAAAGAAAAAAACTGTGTTTCTGGTTCTTGTGTGAATACTACAGGGTAGATCCATTGAGTGCAAGAAGAAAATACTTAAACAATGAAGAAGTGAAGTTCTTCTTTTTGGTTACATTACAGTCATGTGTTTAAATGCCATTTTAATATATTGTAAAATAATATTAAAATTTCTTCTCAAAAAGTAATAAATCATATATCCACATTTCTTTGAGACTAGACACTTACACGTTCTTAGCATGAAATTCCAATTTTATTCACCCTATAAGAACACAACACAGACTGCACAATAAAGTTTAAATAACTTTCTTTAAAGTGTTGTTGAGGGTTGCACAGTGGCTCAGCCGTTCTCATTGTCAGCTCTCTGTGTCGTGTCTCCCACAGAGACCAATTTATTAAAAAACATGAGGGCGAATGGTTAACTGTAACTAAAGATGTATACTTTGTCATAGAGAAGTACTTGTCTGCTTAGAATGTTGTGAAAAGTACTTCAAGAGTTAGTCTGTAGTTGTAACAGACTGTGATGTTGGTTTGTTAAAGGTGCCTTGCAAAAAAGCTAGCCCAAATGAAAAGAAGTTACATTGTGGCTACCAGTGTCAGCTAAGTTATATACACAAGACACATTAAGATAGCAATAAATAGTTGTCTCAACAACCTTTTCCACACATGTAAAAATCCTTACAGCCATTTTAGGGGTTGGTGAAAGGTTAAAAATTTAAGGCACATTTACTTAAAGTTCCACTAATTAACATATTTAACATTAACATTGAATCAAAATATTATGTGTAGCATTGAAGGTAAATATGTCACAAAATGCGAGAGCTTGTAGACCTGATGTGAGAACTTGTAGAGCAAAAATCTGAATTTGTATGTTTAAATTTTTACTTTCATAAAATATTCACACACATGTGCGCCGAATTTGAAGTCACAGAAAAAACACATGAGAGCTTGTAGAAAAAAATGTGAACTTGTATATTGAATGTTTCACTCATAGAAAATATTCACACACCTGTGTACTGAATGTGAAGTCACAGAAAAAAATATTCACAAATGTGCAGATTGATATTTACATAAATACAATGACAGCTGCAAACTTGTAATCATTTACTCTTTTTTTTTTTTTACTTTTCCATTTTCCAATACAACCACAACTCAGTGATTAGAACCTCTCAAATCGGTCACTGCAACTTCACAAATGTGCTCTCGCATCACAAAGTAACAAATCTGCGCACCTTGACTTTTGCGACATCTCTTGTGATAAATGTGTTGCAAAACTTTCATTTAGAGATAACAGGATGATAACTCTGCCTTCTTCTACCAAGGGATGAGAAAACTAACTGAAGAAGTGGCTTCGGATAATGGAGCCATATGTAGCTACTTCACTGATTCTGTTGCTATTGGAAGTGAAGTGATGAACAATCTGAGAAGCTCTTTGGCTCATCAGTACTTCCACAGTAATAAAGCTGGACGGTTTTGTTGGAGGCAGAACAGAACTTCCCTGATCTCAAGGCAGACAAAGAGCAAAGTCAGAGTCTCATGCCACTCAGCTAACACTAAGCTAACTTATTTTGTTACTGCTATATGAAGCCACTTCCTCGGGTCACCCTCCCATCCCTTAGTAGTAGAAATTAGAGGTATGATCCCATTAAGGTCGACATTGTAGTTAATATGCTCATTTACTATATCAAACTCTCATGTCTGTACCGTAAATATGAAGCTAAAGCCAGCAGCTGGATAACTTAGCTTAGCACAAATACTGGAAACAGGGAAACAGCTAGCTTGGCTCTATCCAAAGGTAACAAAATCCACCTACCAGCATCTTCGAGGGTCACTAGTTAAGATATCCCGTTTGTTTAATCCACACAAAAAAGTATAAAATTGACAAATAAATATACTATCCCATTTAATGGACAGACATGAGAGAGGTATCAATCTTCATATCTAACTCTTGGCAAGAAAGTGAACAAGCATATTTCCCTAACCCTGTAAAGCCCACTGTTGCAATATTACAACAATCACTTTTAGTTCTCCTTAAAAAAAATCTGTAAATGTTTTTTTTAAAGACCACATTTACATAGTCAATGGGTCTTATTGTTTATCCCTGCAATGCCATTGGATGGTAAATATGTTTATAGGTCCAGCAATCTGGTCATGAACTCACACTACCTACAAACTTTCTGTCAAGCTCATCTTCTTCTTTTATTGGACCGGATTTGTCAAGAAAGAAGTAAGTAACATGCCTTGAATTTTTTTTTTTGTGATAATTACAATGTCTAGAACACGTAGATACTTAGTTATCGTGGAATACATTCATCAAACTTGATTTTGAGCTTGTTATGTCTATGTTGTAATTCTACAACGCTGGGTTAGAGTGGTAGTCAAAATAGCATGTGCACCTTACACATGACATGGGGACACTGCACTTCTCATATGTTCACATATGGAAAAAATACTAATAGAAATATAATTTCTTTGATGATTCACTATAAGTAAGTTCTAAATTTGTTTTCTCTGTTAAAATTTTGAGTTTAGACAAGAATTGAACAAATGAATAAACTGTTTCTGGTTGCAGTATTTGAAACTCTATCTGTAGCAGAAACTGTATCTGTATCTTATCAGTTAAAAAAATAACTGAAACAGGTTCTGACTGTTCTGAATGTTTGGGGGGATGGTTGTGGCATTGTTCAGGGACAGGTGTGAATGGTCCTGGTGTGGGGATGTAAATGTTCCGGGGGGATGGAAGTACTCCTTTAGGTATGATAAGTAAAGAGCATAATAGGCTAGTCAGACAGTATTGTGTGAATTTAGTGAAATGTGTAAATGAATTAGGATTCATTTGCACTGATATTATTTAGCCTGGAAAATACTTGGCTCTCAATCCTGAACACTTGGTTCACCACCCTATCTATTCCTTCAGGTTATCTCATACAATGTAATACTTATATGTATCATTAATGCATATATTTATTATTATTTGTTTTTATTTTTTCCATTTCTGAATGCAACCAGAAAAGATAGGTCTTTTGATAAATCAAGAAAGTAGACTAAGCTCTACAGCAAAATAATAATCCAAATACTACTACAAGAGTACCCTGGATGCTATATATGAGTAAATATTACAATCAGTAATACTACAATATGTCAATATCAAAGTGCATTTTCCATGAACTGTGTATAATTGGAAATGTGAATGAGTAAATGCGTGCACTGTCCTGCAGTTCTTTTTGCACTGTTTTCACTGTGCGTTTGTGTTAAAAATCATAGCTTAGCTTAATGAAATGTGTATCCTTGCTGATTTGACTTAGTGTTAAGTTTGTCTAATGTTAATTTATGAGCACCGGCCTTGCCTTTTTATTGAAAAACTGTAATGATAAACATTTGAAATAAAGTAAATGAAGGTAGGGAGGATCATGAACATTTTTGAGTCTGCAAGATTACTAAAACACACACAAGCTGTTTGATAATCAATAAAAACTTTACTGAAGCATGGATATATTTCATAACAGGAGAGTAGCAAGAAAGCTACTAGTTACATTAGTTACTAGCTGGTGCTATACATACATGATAATCAAGTGCCAAAGTGGTAACAAACTTACAAAAAAGAATAGCTCTTCTCTCATTTGATCATTTGATTTGATTTGCAGCACCTTCTACTGTCACCATTTGCATAGAAAGGATTATAAGAACACATGCTGGACAAGACCGTGTAGAAAAAATTTATAGTAAGGCAAAATACAGGTATCTCAGCATTGGCCTTTGTTGCCATGTTTTGAGAATACAGGAGCCGAATGCTATCAACTACAACAATTTTGCCCACAACAATATGAATAATGTAAAACTAGAGAACATACTGTGACAGTATTATATATTTCCTTACAAAATGTAAACAAATTCTCTTAAAAACATAGACTGAGCAAATGGAGCTGTGGTGGGTGCAGGTTAAAGGGATACTTGGGTATTTTTATACCTGGACCCTATTTTCTCATCTTTTTGTGTCTAAGTGACTAATTAGACAACAATTTTTGAAATTGGTCCAGTGTTGAGTGAGAGCACTGCAGCTGGCAGCCGCAAAACAATAGCAATGGGGCAATAGCATCCTGTCAATGCACATCCACTAAAAGTGCTTGTTTTGCCAGGCTCAGATTGTGTTTAGAAGTGTCTGACAACATTATAGAAAGGAATACAGAGAAATAAAACGTTATTCTTAACCTTTCGCTTGATCCGGTCTGTTTTTTATTGTGTCTAACCAAGTCTCGCTCAAGGAGAAGTCTTGTTCTGAAATCTCTAGAGAGTTGAGTTGTTGTTGCAATCAGCTAAATATTCAGCCTTGACTCTGAAAATCTTTTACATAACACTAAGCTACGCTTTCTGCACTCCAACACAACAAACTCATCCTGACACTCCTCTCTCCAACTCTGTCATCGCTGATTTTGAAAACAACTCAACTCTTGTGAGATATCAGAATGAGACTTCTCCTTGAGAATGAAAAAAGTTTTATTTCTCTGTATGGTCCTTTCCATTATGTTGCCAGACACTTATAATAACAATCTGAGCCTGTCAGTGGCATAAACAGACACTTTTAGTGGACATACATTGGTGGGGCGCTATTGCCCCAAAGGATTGCATTACAGTCTGTTTTGCTGCTGCTGGCTGAAGTGCTCTCGCTCAACACTGCACCAATTTCAAAAATTTTCAACATTAGTTAGTTAGACACAAAAAATGGGAAAATAGGGTCCAGGTTGAAAAATACTGACCCTTTAAGGGTCACAGTTGCTGTCTGAGGATGCACTCAGCTCATTGCACCATTTTTCGTACGCCTTGTGCAGGATCTCATAAGATGTGTTATTAAAAATTTCTGCAATGAGAAAAAGAAGAGAAAGAGAACATGGCTTAGTTATACTTTACATATCACATGAAGTCAGAATAACATGAGAACTAGTTCATGCCATAAATTCTATAGCAAAAAAATAAGTTGCTTGTTAGTGGATTAAAAAAAAAACCCTTATGAGTATTTTGCTGATCTAGTGCCAACATTTTTCATTTCATTTAGACGACACAACAAACATGGTTAAGGTAAGGGAGAGATTGCCAACAAGGTTAAAGATGGGACAGAACCTCAGGTTCCATTGGGGAAGTCAAGACTTTAGTGCGCCCATCCTCCCTAAACTACTCTCTAAGAGCCTGTTCAGATCAACATTTACAACAACAGAATTTTGGAGGGAAATGTGTTCATTTCACTGCAATCAAAATCTATCGATTCGCTTTCAGTTTGTCAGGTTAGTAACAAATTAGGTTGCTTGCTAGTTAATTTGCTAACGATACATTAAGAAAAGAGCTGTAACGCCCACTTATGGTGTATAAAATCCTGTTATAAGCACTCCACTGGGAGCCTTTCTCTTTGTAACCTCATCCTGTGTGTTGCACTGCAAAATGGTCCTTCTTGTATAAGAAAATAAATTCTGTTCAATTTTGACACTTCGGCTCCGGTCTCTTTTGTTTAATGGTCATTATGAAGAAATTCTTTTAACAGAACAAACCACAGATGCTGCTGTTTTTCTGGCTGAAGGCAGCTTCACTCTTATGATTCTTACCTGCTTGTCCTAGACCAACAGGCAGAGGCATTCTGACCAGGCCACCTGAATGCTTCAGCCTGTCCTGCAGAGACTTCTGGATGAGCTCCATGGTACATGCTTGATGCCAGACAGGCAGCTCCAGGCTGACCATGCAGCTGATGATCCTTTGCTTTTCTTCTTCAGTCAACAGACCACTCTCTTGAGACACGTAAACCATGTAAGACATATCAATATTCACTGCCTCACCATGCAGTAGAGATGGAAGAACTTTCTGTGCGGAAAAGAGAAAAGTGAGACAATATGAGGAAAAATGTGAAATACGTTTTTTTCTTTAACAAAATTATTTCAAGACTTGAAGACAGAATCACACATCACACATCTTCTTGTATACAACAGCATGTACCAACAAAGGATTTAAAGACAAATGCTTCATCTACGTCTTACCATCTCCAATGCTGGGCTGATAATGTGGCCAAAGTCCACAAGTCTGTTTAGGTCATCCTCCCAAAGGTTGGGGGCAAGCTCCTCCAGCATGGTTGTGATGGCCATTCGAGTTGCTTGTGAAGCAGGCTCTAAGCAGTTGTGCCTATAGACAGTGTTATCACCCTGGAATTTAGTGTCCAACAGCGAATGGCCATGTTTCTCAAGAAGTTCAAAGAGCCCTCTGTGCTTCACCAAGGCCATCTGCAAAGAACCGTCAAAAACATAGAAAACTTCAATGAGCAGTTCAAATAAGAAAGATAAATAAATAAAAAGCATGGAAAAGGATTTCTGACACCACTTCATTTCTTAGAGTCAACATGTATATCTTGTTACTACTTCAACTATACTATTAATGGAATTTGAAACTTGCCTTTGGTGACTCTTAGAGTAGTCAGTTTACTATAAATGGCATGTGTGTGTCTAATCTATGTTGACGACTTGTCTCCCAGTTATTTAGAATAACTGAGGTTTTCTTTTTCAGCAAATATAATATATTAATAAGTATATATAATTATAATTATATTTATATTTTATATTTTATATTTTATATTTTATATTTTTAAAAAGCATGTCATGGTATTAACTGCTCTCAGTGATAATGGGATTGTCATTCCTTGAGGAGTATCAGCTTAAAGGTAAATTTTCCACATAAAGGGGCTTTAACATACCTTTAACATCTCTGCCAGCCCATTGGAGATGTGTCGCCGAGGAACAGTTTGTATGAAAGACAGGTCAAGGAAAGAAGCGGTGGGTGGAATGTAGGCACCCAGCTTGTTCTTGCAGTTTGCAAAGTTAACCCCTGTCTTTGCCCCCACACTTGCATCGATGTAGGAGAGCAGTGTGGTTGGGACCCTGATGTAAGGGGTGCGTCTCCTGTAGAGTGAGGCAGCCAGGCCAACTATGTCTAGGCACACACCTCCACCAATGGCAATGATGGGCTCTGTGCGGCGGTCCAGGGAGAAGTTGTTGACCTCTTCTAGGATCTCCATTGCCATCTCCATGGATTTGTTCTCTTCAGTGGTGGGTAGAGCCAAGATCTTGTACAGGACATTGTGAGCCTCTAAATATTCAGTTAGCTTGGGGCCGTAGATTTTGTAGACCTCCTGGTCAACAACCACAAAGCGTTTGAGTGGCTTGTTTGTTTTTTTAATGTCCTCCAGCTGCTGCGGGTCGGTGAGGTGACCCAGCAGGAGTGTGTCGTTGCTTGGATCCAGCAATCCCTGAGTCTCAGTTACCTTGTAAGTAAAGACAATGGGGGTGACCACGGTCCAGCTGGTGCCCTTTTCTCTGATGCTCTCATAGCTGCCACACAAAACACATTAAAAAATATTTATTATTATGGTTTAGCTTCCAATTATTATAGGAGCTCAGACTGATTTTTCTGTTTTTGTCAATAAATTGCACTACATGTGCTCAGTTGCCAGTTTATTAGGTACACCTAACTAATACAAACACAGTCTGCATTCAGTTCAGACTTTATGATGGTTTTTCAACTTGGTGGCACTGCACCCTGCTGCTGTTGATTCAAATCACAACTTTGTCTGAAAGCACCTTAATTCCTACCTTCATTATAATGTTCAGGTTTTGTTGAAACCATTTTAGAGTGGTGTAGAAACTTGAGAATTTAGTCTGCCTTCATTAATATAAATTGGACAGACAAAATATGAGAAACACATTGTTAAACAGGATACAAATCAACAACATTGCTCTTTCCATAGAATTATGATAATCATAAATAGTTTGCTTCAACACAATGACATTACAGTTTGTGAAAAACATGCAAATGTTGCACAACCAGTGAAAAGGGCATGTTTTTTTTAGAAAAAAAAAAACACTAAAGAAAGGCAAAACTTGCAATAAAGAATGAATATAAGAATACACTTTTTAAAAAATACCTATGACAAACTGCAGCCAAATCTAACAGAAATGCACAAGTTGTTCACTGATATTAGCAACCTATCTTCCAGCTTGGCCAAATCTCACCAAACTGTAACTATCAAAAACAACAGCTGATATCTCCAGGGTCTTTGCCTGGCCAGCATCAGTTTTTCCGTCTATTAGACAGAGGCCCTGTTTGACTCTAAAGGACTACACTGAACTTGAGCACAGTTAATATCTTACTGCCCCCAAAAACCTAAGATATAAACGTCAGTGCCTCCAACATTCCTTGTCCCTGTCTTGGCTAGAAGCAGCACAAACAAGTCATTATCACCCCATACACTTCATCTGGAACAAACATGCCAAATTTATCTCTAAAATTCCACTCCAAAACTCACAGAACAGGCAGATCAACAATGCTCAATATGATATTTCTCAACACTGAGGTCTTTGTACAGCTTTTTTACAATGAATTGTGATTTTTTTAATAGGAATTTAGACACTGGTCATGTCGTAGTTAAAACTTGATTCCTCCAACTGGTACACTTTTCAGTTAATGTAGTTATTGCTGTATTCCCTTAAGCCCTCTACATGTGATTCTAATAGCTTTCTAAAGGTGTTAGGTTGACTGACAGCTGAATTGCTGCATGTCATCTATTTCCCCCGGAGACTATTGGTTTTGAGTTGTCATCATTCACAAGTACTGATGTGCCAGAGGGTTTGTTAGACCAAACCATCTGAGAAGTCGTCCTTGGAAACTGTTTGGAAAATGGCAGGCACTTTCAAAAAATACTTTCACAGGTGATTGGACGAACCATCTGTCAATCTCCGTCTATCACAGGCTAACTTCTCACTGTCACCACAGCTAAACCACGCCCATATCTGCCAATGGTTCCTCATGCTGATTGGTTGGAACCACTGTTGGTTCGGACACAAGCACATTGCTTGAAGCCTGACAAGATGGATTCTTGTGTTATCTCAAGAATCAAGCTGCCTCGCAGGGTAAATTCACAAGGTATGGTCTTTCGAAAACTTGAATAACTTCAGGCCAAATTCCAGCTTCAAAAAATACTAGAGACACTGGTTTTGATTTCAGCTGTCAGAAACTCTGTCAGTCTGACTTACATGCAACACATAGCACTGCTCTTCACAGGTTTATGATTAAGAATAGACCTGGATGCCAGAAAAAAAACATCCACAGCCACAGAAGTGCTGCAAAAGCCTCAGGGGAGCTGCAGCTGAATGCCAACAAATCAACCATAATCAGCCTTTTATCTTTGTTCAAATAAAGGTTTTTACTAGCCAGTGCAGAGGTACAGACCCATTTAGCTCTAAACTTGGGCATATAGCCCCAGAATCCTGAAAAATCTGTTAGAAGAATAGTGAAAGGGGCACTTTATGATAAATGACACTGAGCAATAACCGAAAGTCAAAAAAGACAGCTAATTGGTTGTTTGGTCAAATGCTAAAAATTACCTTTACCTATTGCACTTGTGCAAGGTCAAAAAACCCTTTAGGTCAAAGGTCACAGTGGATGGTTGGCGTGCATAGCACATGACTTTGACATCAAAGACTGCAGCTACCAAAAGTCAATGTTAGTTTCTTTTAACTGTGAGGACAATCTTTCCTTATCAAGTACCACAGTTTTGCCTAAACTTAACCTTACTGCCCTTCCCCCAAACCCCACCTTGCAACATCTAAATATTGAGACAATAGTGTGACTGAAACTGAGACTGTCGTAAATCATAAAACTGCCATTGAAAAGGAAAAAAAATAGAATGCAAAAAATGTATCAAAAATAAAATTAGATTGGATGATTGTAAGCAACTTGTTATCCAGCATTTCACTTTTTAATCTTCATGTTTTTCAAGACAAGAGATTATTTAATCAGTCCATGTTTTAATTTGCGTGTCAGTGTCCAGTTGATTCATGTCAAATTATATAATGTTAAACACTAAAGTCTCTATTTTTAATTGACAAATTTCCAGAAGTTTCCCAGTGGCTGTCTTATTTTACACTGACTACACAGTAGTCTTATACTTAAAATCATTTGTGTGCAGAACACACACAGCCAAATACTAACTAAGGCATAAATTCAAAATACTTGAAGTTAGAGCAACCAGATTAAATGTTTGACTATGTGTCAGACAGTGCTACCATCAGGCCAATTGTGAAACGGCATCCTTTTCCCCAAATTTAACTTTTAGAAAAATTATCCTGTTTAAAATCTACTCAGGAGAAAAGCAGAGAGACAAGTGCAGTTATAATAATTTAGATTACTATGAGGAAAGATTGTTACACTCACATTTTTGCAGCAGAGACACAGTCAACTGTGTCCTTATTGATCCTCTTCCCCAGTTTGCGTGTCCATGTGCCTTTGACCCGTACTAAGCTATACTCAGTTTTCTTTTCTTTGGTATCATTGTTCTCCAAATGAACCTTTCCCATTCTTGAGGTGATGACTGTGAGTTTCAGGTGTGAGCAGAGCTGTCGAAAGTCTTAATGAAAATCCACCAGAGGAGTCTTTAAATACAGTATACTGTAGTATCCAGAGGATGCCCCTAAGACAAGGGAGGAGCATTTACTGTCAGTACTCTTCACATGCCATAGCATGTGTTGATTACATATAACAATTTGTGTAACTCTGAGGTAACACCTTGCCTTGGATAACTACAAATGAAGCTGTCATCACTCACTTTTATAGCATTACCTAACTGTATGACATACCATCATTAAAATGAAGATAAATATGGTTCATGATGAAGTTAGAAACTGACAAATGCTTTTGCTGTTGGATTTAAGTTTTTTAGCTCAAATTCTTAAAATTTTTTTGAATGAAGACAAACGACCTTGTTTTGACCTTGACAGCCACAAATCCTTTTTTAAGCCCAACAGATTTCCACAGCCCACAGAATAACTATTCTAGTGTGAAAACATGAAGATAACAAAATACCAAAACTGTGGTTATGATATTTGCACCACAAAAACAATATTAATAATATTACTGTTCACTAATAATAATGGTTCACAACAAAGCTCAACCTCACAGGTTAGGCATAGGCATAGGAATTGATATATACATCAACAACTGATTCCACTTGACAGATGTATTGTATTTTATCACAAACTTATGACAAAAAGTAGCCCAATGAAAGCCTAAAAGTAGGAAAAAATATTGGAATATACTGTAGCCTAACCTTTCATCTGTGGAAGCTGCACACATGGTACAAAAGGTAATCAAAATTGTCACAACCTAGCCAAAAGAAAAATTTACGCCCAACACACAATCACTGTAAAAAGAAGGGATTGGGATTGATAAAAGAAACAAGGCCATCAAATGTGTGACATCATGGTCTATCCCCTATCCTATGCAGACATCCCCCACCAACCGTCTGATTTATCTTTGGTGAGCTGAGGTCAAGGTCTTCAGTAAATCTTGGTTTTTAGATGGGCACAATTTGTGCACTGGTGCTTGGTTCAAGTAAACTGTATTGTCTTAAATGCAAGGTCGCATATAAACACAGATAAAAAAAAAAAGTACAGACATAAAAACAGCCCTTTGACCCAGTATGATGAGACTGGTAAGGAGAACAAGGCTACCATACGTTTGATGCCATTGTCTTTTCCTAGCATAGCTGGAACTGTCTCTTCCCTTTAGGAATGTTATAGAATGTTCTAAGATGCCCTAAACAAGATGTTTTTCTATAAACAATTGATTGAATGACTATGTGTAATGTGAAAGAGGTTGTTTACACCGAGAATTGTCACCCAACTCTGTAATTCTCAGCTGAATGGAGCCTTTTAGTTTATTTTGGAATTTTATTTTTGGTTTTGTGGCCCATAAATCCTCTGTCATTGACCCAGTTTCAGTGAAAAAAAGGCCCATGAACCCACTGTGCACTACCTGCATAATATTAAGTCAAAGATTTTCATCACATAGTTTCAGCAAGCTTTTCTCACAGTGGACATTAGCAGGAAAACACAGGTGAAGTTAATTAAATTAATGAGGTGTCTGGTTCGAGGCTATACACCAGTGGGCCAGTATGTGTAATACCAGGCTTGGCACACCTGAATGGAATGCAGCCGTTAATCAAGTTATTTAACAAGTGCATTTGAGTTCAATGTGGTATGTTTTTTAGTCTTTTTTCTAATTTGATTTTAATGGTCACATTTCTACAGAACTGTACAATATTTGATAAAGGAGACAGACATGCACTTTGTATCAATAAAAGCACAACTGGGATCAGATCAAACTCTCACCACCAACCAGCACCAGCTTTGGAACCTGTTATTTTTCTGACAAGCAACGACTTGAGACAGACGCCTCTCATTCATGTTTTCTTTCCTTATTTGTGTAGTACATGAGACATGAGGCACGGGTATAAATAGCAACATCACTACAGGCACTCCAGTCAGTCCAGGCACTCCAACTTGGCTGAGGCTGTGGTTTCACCGACAAAATAATAATATTAATTCTGAAACTCCCAGATTGCTGCACATTGCTTCAAGACACCCCGTTTCATAATACAACTGTGATCCACGTTTTGCCCCTCAGCGGGGCTACTCTGTACCTGCGTGTCAAAAGTTACGAAAATTCACGGTGACGGACACGACTGAAGCACGTGCTATACCGTTGGATAATGACTGTTCTCTTGTGTTGTGCAAGCTGTCAGTCACTCCCCTTCTATTTAGCATAGCTGCTGTGATATAACAGAAACCCCGCAAACACGATATTCTCACTGTGGCTGAAAGCTGTCGATTTCGTCACGCCCATAGACGCGCACCATGGCAGCCGAAAAAGGTAGGATTATTATTTAATTTTTGCGTCGTGGAGGGGTCAGAGTAAATAGCATAAGTGTGTAACAGATGTCCTAACTTTAAGAACCAAACTCCACTGGGGTCCAGTGTGTATCACTGCGCCTCATTTGGTAGATATTCATTACATGAAGCTGCCGACACGCGAGTCTGCTTTCTAGTTCGCGATCTTAACTCAAGGAGACGGTTGTATACTGAAACAATGTATGTAGCATATAATGTGATAGTGAAGTACCTGTGAGCTCACAGCTCATTATTAAACAACACACCAATTATTTTATGTCTCTTATACATATACATATACATATATATACTTAACTTACATAAGTATACATAACTTCTACCTTTACGAAGGTTACGTTTTCAGTTTTTGTTGACATTGTCAGAAAGGGGATAAATCTACTTAACGTTTTTTATTGAGGTGGTAGTGGGTGGTGGTGGTGTACTGGAGTGCATTATATTGAAAAGTGTCACTATAAGATTGTTTACTTTAGCACTATCTATACGGAAGCAATCATAAAGCCAGGTCAGCTAAACCTGGAAGAAGACAGCTATCTGTCCGTCACTGTCTGCTTGTCCAAGGAGCAATTCATATATTACACATATATGAAAATTATGTCATCATTTTTCAAGCAGAAATGGATCAAATTACCTTGTTCCAGCTTCTCAAATGTGAGCATTTTTTCTTTGTCTCATGTGAAAGTAAATGGATGCAATGGGGTTTTGACTTTATGCTTCCACTCCACTACATTTCAGAGGGAAATATTGTACTTTCTACTCCACTACATTTATTTGACAGCTTTAGTTACCTTTCAGATGAAGATTTGACACAATGGATAATATAACAAGCTTTTAAAATACAAGACATTGTTAAAGATGAAACCAGTGGTTTCCAACCTTTTTGGCTTTTATGTTTTACAGAAAGCAGTTAGTAGTCGGGGTCTCATTTCAGATGTCTATGAGTTGTAGATCCAATATTTCACCAAAAATCAAAGATCAGAGAAAAAGTCCAAAAACTGAAAACAGATTTGTGTATCAGAACTTTGTTTTTGCTTCTTTCCTCTCCCATTAATCATCTCATGATCCCTCAGATTTATCTGGTGACCCTCTGGAGGGGCCTGACCCCAAGGTTGGGAACCACCGGGCTAAACTAACTAACTGTATATAAAGTAGTTGAAACAAGCTCCACATCCAGCAGCTACAACAGTAACATGCTGCTCTAACACTGATGCTTCAGTATTAATAATCTAATGATGTCATATATAATAATATATCAGTCAGAGGGACCAAACCACTACTTTTACTGCAATACTTTAACTACGTTTTGTTGCTAATACTTATGTGCTTTTACTTAAATTGGATTTTGTAATGCAGGACATTTACTTGTAATGGAGTATTTTTACATTGCTGTATTGGTACTTTTACTTAATTAAAAGATCTGAATATGTCTTTCACCACTAGGTTTTGGACTGTTTTCAGCAATTTAATGACATCATCATTGGCTTTAGGAAACTGTGATGGTAGTTTTTCAGTTTTCAGACATTTTATAGATGATAGCAGATAAATATACAGATGTACCAATATAACTTATTTTCTCCCAACACCAATTTTGATACCTCAACTCTTTCATAGACTTAAAATCTCATCAAGATCATTTATATGCAAGGTACCATGAGGACTTCAAGGATTGCTGTAGTGCTAAAATTTGAGTCTGTCATGACTTAAGGAAGATACATGAATTTCACAATGAAATTGACAAAGAAACTGTATTCAGTGTGGACTGACACATCTTGCTGATACCGAACTGCTAGATAAGGTTAGTATCTGCACTAATAAAGGCCTGGTGGATCAGATTGGTAGACCGACATTATATTGTCTGGAACAGGAGAGAGATCCATTCATTACTTAACTGAAACTAAGTTTTGTTATTCCACCAGTTCCTGACACCCCAATGGAAGTTCTTGTGGATCTCCTGACAAAAGCCAAGGAGATAGCCACAGCAAGTGGTAATATCCCAGAAGAGTTGGCAAGTCACCTGCAGAAGGCTCTGGACATAGCCAGCGGTCTAGATGACTACTTGGAGAAAATGACCACACAGGAGAGTGAACCCCTGGCAGAGCTTTATAAGTATGTACACATCATCCAAAGCTCCAGGTAGAAATAAAGAGATAAATGTTGCTAATATCTTTATTTATGCTTAATTGTAGAAAAACAGTCTCTCATGATTGGGATCAGGTGCACAAGGAGGGCAAGACTATGTTCCGGCTTCCCAAAGAGTGCATCACTGGACATGTCGAAGGTTGGATGTTAACTTGTATATTATATTATATATGTTCACGTCCATCACATTCACTGATTTAACATGTTGTGATCATTTGTTCTCTGGTGTGTTTTTTGTAGGCCAGACACTGAAGATGCTAGTCCACATGAGTCAAGCCAAGAGGGTCCTGGAGGTTGGAATGTTCACTGGCTACGGAGCACTGTCCATGGCCGAAGGGCTTCCTGAAGACGGCTGCTTAATTGCCTGCGAGTTGGAGCCATACCTCAAAGAGTTTGCTCAGCCCTTTTTTGACAAGTCTCCACATGGCAAGAAGATTACTGTCAAGACTGGATCTGCTATGGACACCCTGAAGGTGTGAGAAAATTAATCTATCTATCTAAATCTTTGCAAACTAATAATACATTAATTTAGCTCTTTTCCTTTTTAGCATTTACAATTGTTACAATAGTTACTGTCTGTTATGTCAGGTGCTTTGTGTAATCAGAGCAGGCTACATTGACTCTTCTTTTTTGGCGGTAATAAGTTAACACACTATGAGGTACATGGTCAATCAAAAAACTGTGTCCTTTTCAGGAGTTGGCTGCTTCAGGTGAGCAGTTTGACATGGTCTTCATCGATGCTGATAAGAATAATTACATCAACTACTACAATTTCATCTTGGACAACAATCTCCTGAGGTTGCAAGGGGTGATATGCATTGATAACTCACTGTTCAAAGCCAAGGTTTATCTTAAAGACGCCACAGATAAGAACGGACTGGCTCTTCGAGAATTCAACCAGTTTGTCTATAATGATCCTCGCGTGGAGCAGGTAACTTTCAAACCATTACATGCTACTGTATGTGTTTGACAGTGATTGCTTTCTATGTTAACGATGTCCTTCTTGTTTTTAAGGTCATTATCCCTCTTAGAGACGGCATCAGTGTTATGCGCCGGGTATCTGTGGCTTCTGAGTGCTCCAGGACACAGGTACTGTTTACATAACCTCAGTGACCCCGTAAGAACATGGACTCACATTGTCATCACACCTGCACTGATATCTGTCCTTTAATTAATAACATCACTTTTACTGATCATGTTTGCTTGTCTTGTTAATGTGTTCAGAGTAAAATAACAGATGATGAGGTTTTCCGAGGGGTCAAGGGGCGCCCCATCCTCGAGCGGATGCGTCTTGATGGAAAGGTGGCCTATGTGACAGGTGCTGGGCAGGGCATAGGCCGAGCATTTGCTCATGCTCTGGGTGAAGCAGGTGCAAAGGTGGCTGTAGTAGACCTGGACCAATTAAGAGCTGAGGCAGTGGCCATGGAGCTCTCTCTTAAAGGTAATGTGCACACAACTTACACAACTTAAGCATACTCCTGAACCTATCAGTTCTTCAAAGGATAGGTCCAACAGTCAGGTGCTCAAATGAACATTGAAACAGGTTTTACTCGCTGTAATCATTCCTCCTGTTCACACTGACTATTAGAAGATCCCTTCATAATGCACTTAAAATGTAAGTGATGGTGACCAAAATCCACAGTCCTCCTTCTGTGCAAAAGTGGATTTAAAAGTTTATCTGAAGCTAACTTGAAACTTTAGCCATCAAATTAGTCAAATCAAGTAGATATCTTTCAATGTTACAGTCTTTTTAGTGCCAAAGTCCCTTTTTTGTTACTGTACTTCCACTGCAGCTCAACAGGGAAACAATGTCTGAGGAAACACAAAGAGGGAATTTTATACCAAAAAGACTACTTTACATTGGAAGATATCCACTTGATTTGACTGATAGCTGAAGACTCATATTAGCTTTAGATAAACTTTGAAAAGTTTTGCACAAAACGAGAACTTGCATTGTAAGCCCTTTAGGAAGGGGTCGTTTACTGCCCAGTATGAACAGGAGGAATGATTATAGCGAGCAAAAGCTTCAGTGTTCATATGAGCATCTGACTGCTGCTCTAAGAGAGACTTGAAAAAATGTAAATCTATCCCTTAACTCTGTGTGAAATTATGATTTAAACTGAATTTGGTGTATTCACACTGGCAGATTACAGCCAAACAGAAATTTAGTACTTGCCAATGATTGCCACATGTTTACGTGCTGGCTAGTTGAACCAAAATTTCTTCGACCTCAATCATCAACTCCCCAATACAGCAGCTCAGCAGTGTCATACAGTATGAATGCTTTTCTAGAATAATTTTATTTTCTAGTTCTAGTTTTAGTATAAGTCTACATTTACTTCTTGCAAGTCACCTGCTCCCACAGTTGCTCACCTGTTAATCTACCATTAATGCTATTGACTGAATTTTGAATTTTTACTTTTGTTTTACCAGGAAAACCTCATTGAGATGAAAAATCTCTTTTGCAAGAGTGTCCTGTCCAAGACAGGCAGCAATGTAGTTTCAGAAAAACATAAAAACAAGTAGTACAGGCAGATCTATGACAAACTCTTGTTAGTCAATATAAAATAATCATGAATAAAGTTGCAATAAAAGAGAAAATAAAATTACGACCTTAAACCATAATAGAACTGGACTGAGAAAGCAAGCAACAGCATAGGCCCTGTTTACACCTGGTATTAACATCCGTCTTGGGTGATCCGATCACAAGTGGACAGCTCTAAATACAGGTGTAAACGCACCCAAGACACATTAGGACGGATTGAGATCCGATCACTCAGACCACATTCGAAGGTGGTCGGGTGCGCATGTGACCACCTTCATTTAGCAATGTAAACGCAATGCGTCCTGGACCACATTGAAGGACCGCCTACTCAACCAACGTCCTCTATTTTTCAGCAGACTAGGCAAGGGATTGCATTGCTGCCTCCGGGTCCAAAGCTGTTCAACTTGTTTTTTCCTGTTTTTCCCGTTCCCCTAACTGGTTTCCCTCTTCAAATTGACAGTTAGGATGGTAATTAAACCAAAACCAGAAACTAACTTGTTTTTCGCTTTTCTGTCTAAAAAAATATTTCAGAAGCTAAACGTTGCTGGATAGTTTCTTCTTTCCTGTCAAGTTGATAACGACAGTTTTTAGTTTTGCTGTGCTGCTCGACATGATGAGCTCAGGATTTATCAGGACGGCTGCTTTACTCCAAACAGTATGAACCTGGACTGTGCGTGTGTAACAGCTGACCTATTGGATGTGTAGAAGAAAACAGAACATTATTAACATTAGATCCTGACCACTGCTGTCGGCTTGTCGGAGATTTAAATAATCAGTGAAGTTATGCCACTGTGTCTTGTGCGTAAATGCACACAACTTCTCTCAATGGAGAGACGCAGCTGCGGGAGATCACTGCATATTACTCTCTCTCTCTGTTTCTCTCTCTATAGAGCGGGGAAGTGAGATCTGATCACATGTGGTCACTCAAGATGCATGTGGAGACGCATGTTAATGCCAGGTGTAAACAGACGTACTTAAAGCTGTCTACTTGTGATCGGATCACCAGAGACAGATTTAAATACCAGGTGTAAACAGGGCCATAGATGAACAGATGTGGTGTCACAGTGCATTACAGTGCATATACTGGCATTTGCTCACAGTGCCTTATTTAACATTTAACATCAGTCAGGGAACATATCAAAATGAATTTAGTTTGGAGAATACTACTAACCTAAATGCATTAAGATTTCTGTATTACACATCCAGAGATATGTAAAGAAAAAGTCAGTACCATGAATAGTTTTCCTCTATATTTAAGGCAAATACACTAAACAAAAATATAAGCGCAACGCTCTTGTTTTTGCTCCCATTTTTCATGAGTTTGAATAAATGATCCAATACTTTTTCTATACACACAAAAGACTTGTTTCTCTCAAATTTTGTTCACAATTTTTTTTAAATGCATGTTAGTGAGTACTTCTCCTTTGCCAAGATATTCCATCCACCTGACAGGTGTAGCATATCAAGATGCTGAATAAACAGCATGATTATTGCACAGGTGTGTGTTGGACTGGTCACAATAAAAGGCCACTCTAAAATGTGCAGTTTTATCTTGAAAAAAGACATTTATTAGGCACTCAACTATAGATTTCACATGATTAGGGATACAGATATGCATTTTCTTTTTTGGATGGGTGGACAGAAAGCCAGTCAGTATTTGGTGTGACCACCATTTGTTTCATGCAGTGCGACATATCTCCTTCACGTAAAGCTGATCAGGTTGTTGATTGTGGCCTATGGAATGTTGGTCCACTCTTCTTCAATGGCTGTGCAAAGTTGCTGGATATGGCAGGAATTGGAACACGCTGTCGAACACGCCAATCCAGAGCATCTCAAACATGCTCAATGAGTGACATGTCTGGTGAGTATGCAGGCCATGCAAGAACTGGGATGTTTTCAGCTTCCAGGAATTGTGTACAGATCCTTGCAACATGGGGTCATGCATTATCATGCTGCAACATGAGGTGATGGCGGTGGACGAATGGCATGACAATGAGCCTCAGGATCTCGTCACGGTATCTCTGCTTATACCTGCCCATACTATAACCCCACCACCTTCATGGGGCACTCTGTTCACAACACTGTGTTTAGTGATAAAACTGCACATTTTAGAGTGGCCTTTTATTATGACCAGTCCAACACACACCTGTGCAATAGTCATGCTGTTTAATCACTATCTCGATACGCCACACCTGTCAGGTGAATGGAATATCTTGGCAAAGGACATAACATAACATAGATTTAAACAAATTTGTGAACAAAATTTGAGAGAAATAAGTCTTTTGTGTGTATAGAAAAAGTCTTAGATCTTTTATTTCAACTTGTGAAAAATGGGAGCAAAAACAAAAGTGTTGCGTTTATATTTTTGGTTAATGTAATTATTAACTTTGTTGCATCTCTGTGTCCCTCATTTCCAAATAATTTCTCTGCTGGTGCAATAAAATAAAATAAAAACAAAAAAACAAAACAAAAAAAGTATTTGGAGGAAAATATCCCAAGACTGCAACAGTATTCTCATGATACTCTAAATGTCACTGTAATTATTTAGATTTAAAAGATTACTATATTGATGCCTGACACAGCTTCACTTCACTTCACCTGTATCTTTAACTATTTAATTAGCAGTCTAAATTTCGTTGAGTCAATCACTAATTTGACATTGACATATATTCAATTAATTGCATATTTACTTTTGCTTTATGCTTCTCCTGTAATGTCTATCCCACAGTCTTGGTGCACATGTTGTGAAAGATGTTCAAAATAATCTCACACTACCATGATTTTATGATGTTGAGACAGTTAAGGACAAAGAAAAAATATTGGTTTTCATAAGTATAAAGGAGGTAACAGTGGTAAGATTTTTGGGGGGTTTTTATTCTGTTTTCGTGATGCATATGGTATCTGCTCTTGTTTAGTGTCATAACTGAAATAGTGATCCATAAATAGCCCTGTAGATGGAGTAATAAGTCAAAGAAACAGCCAGTAACTGAAGGGGATGCAGACAGTTGAAAAGTGTCATATCTTAAGACTCCTGTGGCAAAATGAAACAACTCCTGTGAAATCTGGGAGAGTCATTGCCTTATGTTGACCTCAAACTATTCTATATTATATATACATACTATACTATTTCTAAAATACAACTACTATCTCTAACCACAACATGAAGAAATTAGAGTTGTGTTTGTGCACTTAAAATGTGTTCCAAATATCATGAATTGTCAGTGTGGTGAGGTTTTGGTTTTTGTCCAGCAGATGGCAGCCTACTAAAGGATAAAATATACTCTGCCTGGCCAAACATGTTCCATCAAGCCTGTGTATGTGACAGAATGAAATGCCCCACACCTTAACAAGAAAGCACAATTCCATGTTATAGTAGAAGTTTCATTAAGTTAGTTTATTTAGCATTGTTGCATTGTGCATTGTTATTTTTCAAGGTTTTTTTGTTTTGTTTTTTTGCTTGCACATCCCAAGCAACATTGGAATTTGTAAAATAAACTTCTAACATTGTTCAAAGATAGATGTTGTTCATATCATGTATAATGAAAGGTACAATATGTACATAGTGTTATAACAGACACCCCTGTGTTTTTTTAAACAGGTATCAATGCCATTTCAATCACAGCTGACATAAGCAAGTCAGATGATGTCCAGAGGATGATTGACAACATTGTGTCCAAATGGGGAGCGATCCACATCGCTTGTAACAATGCCGGCATCAACATGAACTCAGCCAGCGAGGACACCAGTCTAGAGGAGTGGGACCAAACTTTTAACGTCAACCTGAGGGGGACGTTCATTTGCTGTCAGGTGTGTATCACCCGCTGTAAAAGCCTTGTCTGTGTGTGTGTGTGTGTGTGTGTGTGTGTGTGTGTGTGTGGTAGACTGTGGGCGTAACAGAGACAGTTTATTCACTTCACTGTTTTGTTCTATTGTGATGCACAATTGTCATTCTAAAAAATACAAAAAATACACACATTCAAATGGAAATATTACTTAAAATCCTGGTTTAGTTTTCATCAAAGTCAACTAACGTAAAAATAATGTCATAAGAATTTCACTCTGTCATATACTACAGTACAATTAGCTGCAAAGACAAATTATGCTCTGAACGATATAAATGCTTCACTGTTGCTTTGATAAACACTATCTAGATATTTTTGGACCTACCTGTATAAGTTTTAGAATATTAGATAGAGGAGAAAATTTTGAATATACAGTTGAAAAAGACAGCTTGCAGGTGTCATGAAATTCATTACAAATACTTGATGTCAGTATTCACTTCAATGAGATACTCATAATGTCTTGCTTGTATTACTTTTAATATACAGCTTTCTTTGGTTTACCCAGTTCCTTTAGGAAACTTCAATTATTGTACAGAATCCAACTAAGTTTCCATTTTTAACAGAAAAAAAACATGTGATGCAAAGGTATGATGTGATAATAGCCTTTATTTTTTTATAGATCACTTCACCTTTCTAATGGGGAAATTATTAACCCTCCTGTTGTGTTCTGGTTGAATTGGATTGATTTAAGAGTTTTCTCTTTGAAAATGTAGTTCATTTAATCTGACTGTCATGAGTTTCCATGACTTTGTCCACACAGAGCATCTGAACACACAAAATAAATTTTGATAATTTTCATTAAATTTTGGATGTTTTATTTAACTTTTGTACACTTGTGGTGTTCCCGGTCAAAAATGACCGCTCATTAGAAATGAACTGGTGAGACTACAATTAGTGTATAAAATTGAGTTCAGGCACGTGTCTATTCATCAGATGGACACACTTGCTCTCCCAGACCCCCACATGCATGTGTGTTTGAGCATGCACACACACACACACACACACACACACACTCTTCACTCCCCTTATTGGCTTCCATGGCAACCACCATGAGAACCACACCTGTTGGCAATTCTCACAAACAATTGCAACATTGCTTCAATATTTTACAGAACTTTTCTCACAGTTCTGGTGTATATTAAGTGTATAAGTTATTTTGAGGCCCTGCTCACAATTCATTCTGCGGCAGCACAATGACCAAACAATATACTGTACGTGGGGCTCTCGATAATATCTTTGATCATGATTTGATTTCAAACCCTTGCTAAACTTTGACACAAAGTAGTCTGTGAAAATTGCATATTATGTTTCATCTGATTATTTGTTACAGTCAAAATAATCCATACATTGTTTTTTTTTTTAACTAAAAAACAAATGTATGAGCTCAGGTCATTGAGAAGTTCAAAACATGTAATGTTCACATCTAACACAACATTAGGTGATAATATATGTATTATTATGGATTTATAATTAGCTATAATGGGGAGATCATTTTGGGAATACAGAATTAATTAACATGAAACAAACACAACAGGAGGGTTAAATTAGATATTTAATGAAACAAATTTGCCTCAGTGTAGCCATAAGCCCCAGATGTTGACCATACCTCATCATTTTGCTGAAAGAACCAAATTGATCCTGAATGATCTCTTCCTTCAGTTGTCTTTTTCTGTCAAAACTAGTTAGAATATGACCTAATTACTGACAGACCAACCATCTTAAGCTGCTCTGTAGTTACTAAAATTAGTTCTTAAGTATCTAGTCGCTGTCTGATGTCTATATATACACCCTGCCAGCCCTTGTTGCAGCTTTGAAATCCAGTCAAGTACACCAAGTGTTGTTTTAACTGCTATTCTTGTCTCCAAGGATAAACTACATGTGTTTGTGTTGGTCTGTGCTTGAGTTTTTGGTAGCATATCAGTGCCATAATAAGGTGTTTAATGTGTCTCTTTCCCCTGAATCCTTGCCTTAGGCAGCAGGTCGAGTGATGTTGAAGCAAGGATACGGCAAGATTATCAACACAGCCTCCATGGCCAGTCTAATAGGTGAGTGATGATTCTATTCCCCCACCTTCTCTCTGGAGCCCTTCCATGTCTGCTTTTAATCTCTCCATTTGGCGTGGAGTGTTGGGCAGAGAGGAGGAGGGGAAGGAAGTTAAATACATTTGTACTGTACGAGAGTACACATCACATTAAATATTAACTTTAAATATTTTTTATCATCAGACACTAAGTCGTCATATCTGAGTTTAGATCATTACAGCTGTAAAATTGACATAAGAAAAAAATCAGCTTTAAGTCTCTTACAGTGTCGCTGTTTATGAGAAAACCTAAGGTGCACATTTTGAACAAGATGCGCATTTTAAACAGGATTAGCCAGCTTTTCTCCTTAGCAACTTTTACCCCAGTTAAACTGTTCTATAGAGATGCATCCACCCCTGCATACAGTATAGCTGGAAATACAAAGTGTTGTGATTGCGTCTCACTGAGGCAGTTTTGCATCATAATAAACATCCCCCTCTCTGCGGAGCTGTCTGGAGGATGTGGAAGGCAACCTGAGGTCCAACTTGGGAAGGGAGGGTTCCTGTGGAACGGCAAAACCCCAGCCTGTGCCAACGGCCTTGTTTGAACAACGGAAGACACTTTTTGAGTTTAGTGAGAGCCTAGTAAAAAGCTATGTAATTCAGAGCCCGGTGTGATGTTCCTCCTCCAACAGGTTCCTCCAGAGGAACAGCAACACTTCATCAGCAGTATAGTCAAATCGCCAGTAAACCACTGTGCCATATGGGCCCCAGTCCCGACTGCAGGGGCAATCTGTAAAACAGGAGCATGCTGGCAAATAGAGGCCGGCATAAAAAAAATGATCAATTACTCACATTACGTACAGTCCTTCAGGAATTTACTTTATTGGTCTGGACATCTGTTATAATATTGTCATAATGTGTAATCAGATGGGACCTGTTCTAGCCAAGTGGAAGCCCAAAAAGCTGCCGTAAATGCCCAATTAAAATGCACAATGACAGCTTTTTGTCCATCTGCTGAATAGAATGTGTGTGTGTCCGCTAACCCCCCTCCGCACACACACATACACACACTCCCAACCATCAACCACTATTTTGCTGACTGATGGCCAGCAACTCAAAGACACCCAGACAGGAAATATCCAAGTTGATATGGTCACACTCTGCTTTTTGGCTGCACGATGACCTTACTGAGGGATTAGTGACACTCTCACACTCATACCTGCGGGTCTCTGCTGCATATTAATGCACATTACAACAGCAGCGGCATCCTGGGGAAAAGAGTGCATCATTTGAACTCCTTATCAGCTCAGAAGAATTCCAAATGTAAAAGGCGTGCCTGATAAAGAGCATGTTTTCTACCACTTGAAATGGGCAATAAGTAGCAGGGTGAATGTTAAAGAGGGCTTTGGTGAATGCTCTCCTTCTACCTCCTTTTCCCTTCTCTGGGGATTACTGCTCTTTAAGACGGCGAAAACATCAATGCAGGTTTATTTAAAGGATGAAGGCATTTTCTGAATGGTATTTTGGGGCCGTATCATCAGGTCTTGAGCGAGGATTAGTGCTGTTAGGCATTTTGAGCTGTGTTTCCTGTCCTGATAAGTCGGATTTCACCTTCAATCTGCGTGTAAGCCCTGGGCTCTGCTCCTCCTCGCCTGCTCCTCTGAGGTCCTAGCCTACCCTTATCCAGCCCAGCCCAACCTTACCTTCGTCTGCTATCTCGCTTTACTCCACACAATCCCACTCAACCTCACTTTCAGCCATGGGGCCGTTGTCCCACCCTTTACATCTTATTTCCTCAGCAGTTTCCAACTTCTACCTCTTTTTCCTGCATGTTTTTCTCCTTTTGCCCGAGCAATATATACGGGATGCTCCAGCTTTTCTCCCCAGGACCGGTCCCTGCCTCTCCGCAGCTGGCCGGTATTTATCATCCCAGTCTCACATTGAAGCCATTTGGCAGTCGGATCGGCGGGTGATGAGGTTAACTACTAAAGTTGTATGTAACTTGGAGCCTTTGTTGTGATGATTAATCAACCAGCAGAAAATGAGCCCCTGTCTCGGCAATCCCATGCAGTGTGCAGCATCTGTGATGGTCAAGGCAAACAAATGGCTCCCTGCCTTTGTTGCTGAGGACAGAGCATAACTGGACATTATAAGCAATTAATTTTATATGGCTCCATCCGCAGAGTCCCCAGCAGCTAATGGAAGCTTTTATGTAGTATCCACAAGAAACCACATGAGCTGTAATATAAAATCTATATGTTGGCAGCTTTTCTGAGAAAGGAACTATTATATTTTTTCTGGGTTAAAAAATTACACTGAAAAAATAAAACAGATATTTTTTTAATGATTACCTGAGTGTTTCAAAAGTGCATGACAGTAAATGTTATCTTTATTAATCGCTTGGGTAACTGATTTTCTTGTCTCCCTTCTATCCTGCAGTCCCTCATCCCCAGAAGCAACTTTCCTACAACACCTCCAAGGCTGGAGTGGTCAAACTGACTCAGACTCTGGGCACCGAATGGATAGACAGAGGAGTGCGTGTCAACTGCATCTCACCGTAAGTGTTGTCTGTCTGCAGCCTTAGTCATTGTGCAGAAACATACTAGTCCACCTTGAGTGTTGTACGGCATTGAGCTGCAAAAGGAAGAGGTGATTAGTGTATTTGCTTTCATATGAAAAGCCCCATTTGAGAACGATGCACTAATTTAAGTCCTCAAACAATGCATCAGTGCTTAATTAGATGACGTCTTGAGGGATGAATCAACCAAACACTTGCTCTAATTGTTCTATTCAATTAGGGAATCAAATTTGCAACCTCACTCCAAGTGTCGGCACAACAATAGCGCCTTGTTTGTATCTATTTGTCTGCGAAGCTGAGCAGAAGGAAGAAAAGAGGAGAACACAGAAAGGGCTGTGTGTGTGTGTGTGTGTGTGTGTGTGTGTGTGTGTCGGAGGGGGGGGATGGTGGTGTGTGTTAAGTGGAGCATCCCTTAGCCCCAGCCATCCTTGAGCAAATCCGTCCGGTGGCACGGGACGAGCCAGGCCCAGTCACAGCCCCAGAACAAAGCCCTCACACACGCGCCGCACTCAGCTTTATTTATCGGCAGCTTGTTTGCTAATTTTAATTTGCAAAGAAGCAATTCTCTTTCCCCTCGCTAACTGGGTGTCTCAATGGGCCGCTGATTTCTTTGAAGTGACAGTCGGTAAATATGCATAAAAAAGGGACACAATTAGCGCTCATGAGGTTGACTGGAGCCTGATTCCATTGGCAACTTTAGCCGCAGCGGTGATAAGCTGCATTATCTAGAAAATTGGCTGAGGGAAAACAGTACCTCTGATTGCCAGGAAAGGTTCCAGATAACAGGGCAGCTGAAGAGAAATATAATTGAGGTGGAATATGTTAACCAAGGTGTCACACGCTCCTTGGAAGTGCTAATTTAGCCAAATGTTGGAATTCCATATCAAGGCACCAAGATACATTGTACAATGATTCAGGCCTCACAGCTTTTAGTCACTGTCACGTCAATTGTTTGAAAAGTCAGAAGTCGTCTCACATTAGGCGCAAGCAGGCGTGTTGACATATTTATTTAAATGTCAGCTCTGTGATGTTTTACTGTTGACAGTGGAGAGAACTGCATTTGTTGCGACTGAGAAGTGGTGTCAAAGCGCTGTTGCACACCAGTGCAGCCACAACACCAAAAGCAGCGTACCTGTTTTCTTATAAATTCAACCAACATAAAGTCCTGTCTTCACACGAAAGTAGTTCAAGCCCATTTCAATTAGGAACCAGAGCAGAAATATGAGGGAGCTGCATATAATAAGTACTTAACCAAAGGCTATGAGCAAATTATGCCAGACGTCCCCTTTATACCCGTGGGCTCTTCCTGAGATGTGCCAGTCATTAAAGTGCCACCAGTCCCGCAGTAAATATCATCAGAGATGCTATGCCATGCCCTTTCTTCAAAGGATAATTGGGTTTATTTTTGTCACCAAAGTGGTAGCTCTGAAACAACGCTGTCACTCCTGGCTCTGAACTGTGATGCCTTCTGATTTCATTGTGGTCTTTTTTTCCCCTCTTTCTCTCTCACTTTCTCTGTCGTTCTTTTCAGGGGGATTGTTGACACCCCTCTCATCCACTCGGAGAGTCTGAGGCCTCTGGTGAAGCGCTGGCTGTCAGATATCCCTGCTGGTAGACTGGCTCAAGTGACAGACCTGCAAGCTGCAGTGGTCTACTTGGCATCTGACGCCTCTGACTACATGACAGGGCATAACTTAGTCATAGAGGGTGGGCAAAGTCTGTGGTAGAGGGGGGTAGATGAAGAGATGAGAACTTTCTCTTTTTTTCCCTCCTTCTCACTCTCCTGGGGTTAGTCTCAGAAATAGGTGGCACCCATATTACTGTATTTCTTTTTGACACATTCACAGCAGTGTTAGTTTAAATGTTACTGGAACGTCTTAACTTTTGGTCAGTTAAATACCTTGGTACGATGACATGATTTTGTCCTCTGTGTGTCCTGAATAAGTTCAGTTCTGTCATGTGTGTTATGACTGTGGCACACTGAACTTTTTAGTGGACAAAAAACACTTGCTAACTCGCCAGAGAAAATATCTATGAAGTTCACAAGAAACACGTCCATATTGTTTTGTCACAATTTCTGCTCAATAGTATGTTATCTTGATATTATTTTATACATACACAATATTTTTGTTCAATGTGACTGTCAGTGTCTGTCTTAAATGTCATTGAAAGAAACTGATCTTTTTTTATTGTATCTATTGCAAAAGTGCAGAGCATACTTGAAAAGTTTGGTTTTGTAGTTCAGGTTTATTTTTTACCGCACCATTTTCATACAAATATAGTTCAAAGTGCCTTGCATGACAATAAAGGGAATGACACTTTACATGCAAAGTGAATGATTGTCTACAAGTGTGATTTTTACATAACCAAATAAACTGGAACACACAGTATAAGCTATAGCATACTGTATGTTGGCAGCACAAGTACAACCTTGTGGTTTATTAAGTTTAAATGTTCTAACAAAATCCCAGCAAGTACCTAATACAGACCAATTGATTCAGTGATGACCGCTGGTTATTATTCACACCAGAATGGGTTACCAGTGAGACATGATGTGCACTTTATGCACCTTGACTCCCTCTCCCTCTGGTCCAAGACTCTTGTGCACCATACACAGGGTTGCAGCATCCCAGTCCGCCTCTCTCCAGCTCTTTCTGGCCAAATGGTCCATACAAGTGGTGCTTGTGAGTGTCATCTTAATTGCTCCATTAACTGTTTGTGTGCTGAAAAACAATACTTAAAGGAGAGGTTAGCTGAGGACGTGACCCCAGTCACTGCAATTATATGAAAAGTAGTGGCCAATTAGCACTCTCTGCAATGTGACACTGTTGCTGTTTATATGAGCAACTTCAACTTCTCACTGTTAGCGACCATTCTCTGATTTACATAATTGGGGGATTGGTCATTAATGGGAATGGCATGTGAGAGGATCCCATTAAGATATGGAGTGAGATCTGATCATCTCCTCTGCTCTGTACTATTTATCTCCAGCTGCATTGGCACATTAGAAATTATTGTGATTCTTATCCTCATATTTTATGGTGAAACATCCAACTTTGCCACAATGTGTGCACGCAAGATTTTGCTGAATTTGTTCAGAGGAAAGCAACTTGTCACTTGTAGGTCACTTCCCTGTCTTGCCACTGATGGGCAGTATAAAGACAGGCAGCCACAGCATTGACACAAGGACGCAAAGTTACAACAAGAGGTTTTCACATTATTTGCTATCATCTAAAGGTAATAACAGTGAACTCTGCCTTATGTGTATGTGGGGAGATAATGATGAAATAAGAGTACCTCTCCAATTCTAGTGTGCAAACAGCTGATCACGACAGACAAAGAAATGCTGAATAAATATTAATATATTTTCAATTAAATTTGGTTTGATAGTGGGCAGTTACATTTCAAATGCATTAGAAATGCATCGGTCCATCGGTTGTCAAGAGGAGACTGAAGTAGTTATTTAAGTTCAGAGGCAACGAAGTGCAAATATGAATCTATAACACCAGTTGGTAAAGTGCAATATCCATTTGCATCTACAGATCAAATCTTTACTAAAGACAAGCAGGACTTCAGTTAACAACCTCAGTGTTTTTCATTTATATTTATATTATAAGTTGAATAAAGGTGAAGTTGGGACACTCACCTTGATTAGTTTTGACTTTTGATTGCAAATAAAGATGATTGTTGCATCCAAAAGTCTACCAGAAGGGATGCAAACTGGCCTTCACAGAGACCAAAAGCATCTTTTACCCACAGTGCTATTCACTATCATCTGACAGTAGCAGTGTCTAAACTGTTGTTTTGCCGTCATGTTTTCCAGCATATTAAACTCTTTCAAATGCCTCTTGGAAAGGTCTTGTTTTGTTTTACAATTGCAGCCAAAAGTGGCAAATCTATAATTTGAGCAGCAAAATGTGATATCCCCTCGAATGCCATAGCCTGCTTCATGAGGTGTAAGTGATCTTGAATCCATTATTTATGACCTCCTTTTGCAACCATTACACTGAAGAGGGAACCCTGTTGTACATAGCGCTGTTGTGCTAAACAGTTCCCCAGCAGAAAAAGGCACTTGTGCCCTCACACTTCAAATCAACTTTGATTAATGTTCAGTCTGTCACGGCATGCAACGTTTTACTGCAGCAGCCGTTCAGAGGGAGACCCGGGTCGATGCTGAACAACACAGTGAGGCAATATGTGTTGCTGAACAGGCTGTGTCCTGGTGACAAGAGGACCCAAGGGTTTATGGATGACATATTAACATTTGACAATATCAATACACTTTTATTGATGGATCATAGTGTCCTGTTATATACCCACTCAGTGAGGTGTTTGAAGATGAAATGTTACCTCTTATAAATTGAGTTGAGCCCTCTGATACCATCATCAGAGGTGGGGCTGTGCAACAGCAAAAGGAAATGTCAACATTTAGCTTCTAATAGGGGCTAATATTGCTGTATGAACATCAAACTTAATGGCCTAAGACGATTTGATTTGGGTGATTACCTGATAGAAAATCAGATTCTAATTGCTAACAAAATACTGAGTCATTTTCCTTCAAAATACATGTAAAACTTTACTGTGTCAGGCACTGCTTTAAAAGCTCATTTATTTTAAGAAAACATTTGAGATCCATTGAAATGAACAAAGATAGTAGCTGGAAAACATAAATAAGTGCTAGCCATTATACCTTGCTGCAGTTACAAACTGTAGACTGACAGACATGCCAGTTTTACACAGTGAGTAAAAAAGATCTATTATTGACAATGTGTGCTGTGTTGCGCTTAAAGGAATAGTTTGACATTTTGGGAAATATGTTTATTTGCTGTCTTGCTGAGAGTCAGATGAGAAGATTGATACCACTTTCATATATTGTTAATATAAAGCTAGAGGCAGCAGCTGGTTAGCTTAGCTTAGCTTAGCTCAGTGTTCAGTTTGCTGAACCACAATTTATTTTACACTTTTTTGTATGGATTAAACAAATGAGATAAAACATGTTAATCAGTCCTTTTAGTGGTGCAAATTTTGTTACTTTTGGACAGAGGAAGTTTAGCCGTAAAAAAATTGGCCAGATATAAAAGTAATCTTCTCATCTAACTGTTGGCAAGATATAATAAGCGTGTTTCCCAAAATGTCTAACTATTCCTTTTAGACAGAAATGACCAACAAGACAAAACAAATCATTTCAAAGTTCGTGTCTATTTATTGTAGTTAATTTTCTTTTACAAAAGCATTGGAAGCAACTATTGACTGCAGTTTCATTTTGATCATGAGGGGTTGCATCAAGTCTGATTAGCCTTTTGTGTTCTCATGTGATTGCACATGTGTGCGTGTTGCACTTGACTGGCTGAAGGTACTGGATCATTGTCTACCAATATTTGTTATCTCATGTATTATTCATTGAAAAGCTGTTTTGCTGTTTGCGCTCCTCATGCTACCTGCTGACTTCACATGAGGACACTTTAACCGGCTGCTGTGTGTACTCAGATGGATTGCCAATAAATAAAAGTACAAGGACTTCGTTGAGCCGCATTATTACATTGCATTATGTTTGAATGCATGTGATGTTACTTGCACAATGCATTATCATGCATTATTAAAAGGTTTTTCCTGAAACCATGTTTTGTTGTGTTTCCTTTTAGTTTCTTGGCTTTAAAACAGAATTTTTCATAATCAAATCAAAACATACCTGACATGTTTTTCTTTCATTATTTTCCATGACTGCAGTAACACAGATGTGTTCTTGCTTCTAGCAGGAATGGATTAGTGCTATATTTTTGCTTGGCTGTTTGTATCAGGTTTGATACTAATGCATTTACACAACATGAATATGATTGTTTTGGGTTTTTTTTTCAAAGATGCCTCCTATGACATCTCAAGAGGTGTCTAAAAAACAATTCAAATGTCCACATCCTGTATCCACAGTGTAAATGTATCAGGCTTTTATTCAACATTAATACTGAGCCAGGGAAACATTGCACTCCGAGTTCTCTAATTACAATGCAGCTAATGTATTATTTCCTCCCCATGTGGGATTACTTTCATCTTTCCCATTAAGATGCACATTTTGTTTGGATACTCAAATTACAAACCCCATATTAAATCTGACTGTGCAAAAGGCATTGATCATAGCCCCGATAGCTGCACTCCAACTTTGATTTAATTTGCACTTCCATTAATATCTATGAGACGTCCGATTGTCGTCTTGGGCATATTGATGGTATTGTAAGCCCTGCCTTCATATAATGTTCCCCAGCGGCAATGAGGAAATGTTACAGAGAATTAGGCCGAGAAGCAGGCTCAGTGGAACTGGCACTGCAGTCGGAAATTCATTACCCTAATAAATAGAGGGGGAAAAAAAGCGAGAATCTTAAGAGAAATTTCTCTCCCTCTCTCGCTCTCTCTTTCTCTCTCACCACAAAAAAACCACTCACTTTGGCCTGTGAGTGGACGACTGTAACTTAGGTGCTTCTCATTATTGCAGCCCGTGCACCCAAGGGTCTGCTTCGGACCCTGAGAAGTCTTTAAAATGTGCCTGATGATTCAATAGAATCACAGTCACTTACCAGTCCATCACAAGGCTTTATGTATACATACGGAGCTATTTGGATTTATGTGGCTGCATCTCTGTGATTTTTACATTCATGAGAATGGAGCCTAAATCTTGTTAAAATCTTCAGAATAGAATGAAATGGACATCATTAAAAGAAAATACAATACAACTCCAGTAGGAGATTCAGCCAGAGCTAGATGACTGTCAAGCCATGCTGATTTCTTATGTTGATTAATGAAGTGCCAACCGAGTATATGTACTGTTCCCTTCCTTTGTTGAAGTCTTGACACGCTGTTTTCTATGGGGAAAACACTACTGGAGCCAAGAGACATGAGTTATGCTGTAATTAATGCAATCATGAAGATGAAAATAGCTGTTGTTGCAACTAGAAAACGACAATGAAGAGTGTGTGAACCAAGGAGGCAGAAGATATATTGTTAGGTGACTGCGATCACAGACTGTGCTGTCCTCTGAGACAGTGTATCTCTCAGTAAGTAGCATCTTTGAAACAAATATGTTTTACTGCATCCCTCACTTCCTGTAGCACAGCTTTTATTCTAGACATCTGCAAGCTTTTCAGAAGATGGCACAATTTTCCTTTTTTGTTTTCAGAAAGGGGGAGGGCTCCACTTCTCTTACGATTCTGCCAGAGTGATTCATTTGCAGGTCATTAAAAAACTCGTCTTTTGAAAGCATTAGGCTGCTCAGGTGGCGAAGCCTGTGCAGGGGAGACATGTCGTAAATAAAGGCAGCTACATTTCGAATGCCATAAATAGGGGACACCTAAGGACCTTGCATGATTGCAGACATCTAATCATTTAATTTATGCGTGTCTAAAGGAGCCCTCATTAACATTCAAGTAGCACTCATCTGTCTAGCGGGATCATTCCGAAGGCTGCATCACTCTCAGATGGAACATATCTATTTGGGCAACACAGCATGGCTACACACTCAGCAAGCACCTTCTCGCCTTCTCCCTCAATGTCATGAGAGACACAGCATGTAACTCTCATAACTTACAGTGTGTGATTTGTGATCCAGTGATTGTGTTGCTGCTAATGTGGAGAACCTTTGACAAAGTTAAAGTCATATTCTCTAGGTCACAGTACAGTGTTGAGAATAACACTTCTGACTGTGTTGCGCCAAATCCCTTAACCTTTTCTCAAAGCGGTCTGGACAAAAGGTGCACATTGGACTGTATTTGCAGAGGATCATCGGCAGCCTTTGATGAAGACAACTGAATCCCGTGATGTTTATTTTTGAAGACTGTCTGAAGTCTTTGTTAGCACTGTGATACTGTAACACACCTCAGTGCCTGCACAGCAGATGCATGCATGACAGAAACTCAATAGTAACTGGTGTGGATTGCTTTTGACACGTGCTGGTTGCTGACAGCTGCTTTGTTCTATGGTCAGATTTCATATTTAACACATCAAAGAGTTGGGATACTTCACACTCTGTTAAGGACTGATAGCAAGTCTGACACTTTGCTGTTAAGAGAGGAGAGAGCTGGTCTTTCTCTGGCAGAGAATAAAGTCAAGTTGCGTTCAATATTGCTTTTTTCACTTTCCTGCCAGATAAATGAAGTTATAAGCAGGCAGTGTTTTACGAGGAACGCAGTAAACATCACAGAGGAAGTGTCAAGTTTACAGTGATAATGAAAGAATTATTGTCAGGAAATTCCTGCAGCATGAAAGCATATATAAAAACTGTTGTTTGCATGAGTACCGTAATCAGTAAGCATGTGGATTTGATAACTTTTGTGAACATGACATGCTCCGGGGGTGACATTGTGGAAGTGTCTGTTCAATAAGAATGACTTTGCAGTTAGATGATTTACAGCAGTGGGATGGTGAAAAAGGGAAGAATTGACTGTTAGCTAAACACTAAACACGCCTCAAACAGTGATTGTCCAGTCATAGCTTAGCAAATAAATTTCTACATGTTGAAGCGGCATACACAGAGCTGTAAAAGTGATACTTTTAAAGCACTTAAAGAGTTTGGAGGGTGGTGTCCTTTCCAAAACCAAAAACACAAGAGCAAAAGAGTAAAGAATGGATTAAACAGTGTGTTTATCTGTTCTGATGTAACCTGTAATGGCTAGCTAGTTTACAACCTGAGCGATACTTCCAAGTCTAAGAGTTAGCATATCATTAACTAATTATACTATACTGGGGTTAGGGGTTACATTAAAAACAACTAAAATACATAGGCTATAAAAATACCATATAAAAATATACTCGTTCACAAGTTGCATACCTGCTGCGTATAATACAGTGGTATTTCACTGTGTGGTTGCCAGTCGGGGAGGCTATCTATAATGTAATGTTAGCAGCTGTGTCCTGCTCTTTGTTGGATTTGAGTCAGAACATGAGCTCATCTATTTGCATGTCACCTAAATCTAGTCTAGGACAGCTTTAGCATTGGTCTTTTAGCATATATAAGACCCCTCATACAGGGTTATAATTTTAATACAACTGGAAACAGTAAAAACTCAGCTGGAGACAGCGTTTTCAACTAACTCATGGAGTTAACGTTAGCCTAATTAGTTAGCTAGCTAGCTGATAAAACCTGCTTGCACCAGATGTCATTTCAGCCGACAAAATTAACAGTCACCAGCTCTGAAGCATAAGCGTCCTTCTGTTTAGCTTTGTCTGAAATCAAGACTCATTGTTTCACAAATTGCTGAGAATTTTGTGTGGCCATTCTGCCACTGTTATCATTGTTAACACTGTAAGAATGAAAAGCTTGACAGGCGTAGCAACAGCAGGGGTGGGACCTAGTGAATGTTCAGTTAGTTTACACATCTGCAGCACAAGCTTTGAAAATAGGAAGTATAAACTCAGACGGCCTGGAGGAAAGTTGAAGTCAAGGAAATGTGATAAGTCCCCTCAGAAGAAGACCTACAACACCCCCACTTTATAAGGTAGGCCAAAGTAAGGTGGGGGCCTTTAAATGGTTCAGAGTTAAACACCACATTTTGAACGATGCATGAGGAGTGAGAGAGGCATGCTCTTCTATATAGTCAGTATCCAGCAGCATTTTGATGTCTCTAACAAGAACACAATAAATTGTTCCTCATTATTCAGTAATTAACTCCAATGCGCCGGGTCCCCATCCCCCTGCGCCACGCTCTAAATCACCACCCTCCTCCCCTCTTCTCCTCCTGCTACACAGCTCTTTAATTTCCTCTATGCTGTGGGGGGTGGGGGCAAGAGTGGGTGGAAGGGGGGGCACACACAGCTTGATGCACTCCATCATCCCTTTGCCACCCTCTTGTCACCCCCTCACCCTATCTGAGCCACATCCTCCTCCTCCTTCCTGCCTCCCATCCAGCCAGCTCCTAAGCAATGTGTACTCTCCCTGCAGGACACCACCTGCTTGAAGGAGGGAGACATCACCTGAGCTGGGCCAACAGGCTCCAGTCACATTCAACATAACGACATAGCAGCGTCTTGTACTATCAAGGCATCAAAACTATGTTCACTGTCTTTTCATGGGGCTTTCCCCTTCCTCCTCTGCTCTTAATTGTTAAAATGAGGTCATTAATTGGAGGCTGAGTCAAATCACCTGTCATTTCAGCTGGGAATCATCCGCTGATTGAAAGGTATCATAAAAACCTGCCCAGGGCCTGGTTTTTGCAGTGCCCGCTGGGAGCTCCCTTTGTGCCTTGACAATCTCCGCCCATGGGCACACAACTCACTTTACTTTCTCTGGCAGAGATTAGGCGGGTAGTCTTGGGTGACACACATCCACGCGCGTGGCCCAAATATAGATTCAAGAGAGTCAGTAGTGTCAGGCGCAATTCCTGGAGGATGTTGCGGGGAGTGTTCGTTTTCCACTGTACTATTAACGCCCCTGACCTAATTGAGGATGATGCTCACACACACCACTTCCCTATATGAGAGTGAGGTCAGGTTCATTTGAGGGGGTAATTGTGAAATTGGCATGTAAACTAGGACAATAGAACAAATGATGAAAAATGAGGACAGATGACAAATTTCTAGATTTAGACATATCCAGATGTAGTGTTGTAGTCCAGCAACTGAAATGAATTATGTTGGGGATATGTGTTTTGTAATGTTTACTGTCTTCTAATGTCATAATTTGGCAGAGCCAAGTGTTATTTTCTTAGACATCATGGTATTTTGCTCTAATAGTGCTCTGTATCATGGGTGTAACTGCAAGAAGGGCTTATGAGAAACACATGCATCAAATATTTGAAGTGACGTCAACCTGAATGCACCCAAACTTTCTTCACCCTGTGACAACTGTGTAGGATTTAGTGGCATCTAGCGGTCTAGCAGTGAGGTTGCAGATTGCAACCAACTGAATACCCCTCCCCCTCCCCTTGCAAGCGTGTAGAACAACCTACGGTGGCAACGAAACTTACAAAAAACGCGAAAAGCCCTCTCTAGAGTCAATGTTTTGTTTGTCCGTTCTGGGCTACTGTAGAAACATGGTGGGCCCCGTGGAAGGGGACCCGCTCCCTTTGTAGATAAAAAGGGCTCATTCTAAGGTAATGAAAACACAACAATTCTTATTTTCAGGTGATTATACACTAATTAAAACATACTTATGAATATAATATTCCATTTCTGCCAAGTCCGTTCTGCTGGATGCCACTAAATTCTGCACACTGCACCTTTAAAAATGCTCCATTTACATAAGAAAATCACAGTGAAAATGTTGGCAATATTAACACAAAAAGACCATTAGAAAGACAGACCTAAATTATTCTAAAGGCACAATGCTACATAAAGCTTTGGGACCCCCATTCTCCACATGGACTTAATCTTGAGGAACACTACATAAGATGCTGACAAACCCGCTGTTTGAAATAAAAACCCTCTAAACACATGGCATTAATATTTAATGGTGCTGCGTCCTCGGGAGGCCACTCTGGGCTGCAGCACTGTGTCTGAAGGGAGATGGTATTAGTGCTGTGTGCTCTGGAGGAAGAGCAGCTTCACACTAATGAAGCGATCAGGGCCTGAACTCTGAAGAAACCTCATATCCGATTAGTGAGCAGAGATGCATGTAAACATGGCGAAGCATCACGCGATAAGATCACTTTGTAAATGCAAGTCTTGTGTCACTAAACACAACAGTGGAGCGGCGTGCGGCGTTTTGAAGTGTTTTGCAAGTAACAACACATATCTCATTTAATCATTTCAATATTACAGTTTCTTTTTTGACCTTCTACACAAGTGTTTTGAATTAAGACGGGAACTAGAGGAGTTGTATGCAAGCTAATGGGTTAACAGTATCCTCTGAGCAACCATTAAGGTGCATGCATGTGTTGTGCAGCAGTGCAAACCACCTGACCTTGTCCACATCCGCTCGGCTGGGATGGGACAGCGTTTGAACCTGGCCAGTAAAGGACAGACCATTTGGATGTTATTAAAAAACATTAGAGTTCCTGAAGCCCATGCTACTCCCAAAGCCATCAGGTAATTTGAAAGAGATCCAGCGAATTTAAGATGTGCAGATGTTTTCGCTTTAAAACTGGCATCTGTTTATGCAGACACACTTTATGTTCCTAAAACCACAAAGGACCTCCAATAGGTTTTATGGAGCAGTATCAGCTCGAGCACTCAGCTTTGTAATTGTGCTGCACCAGGTAATGAGAAAATTGGACGCAAGCAGTGTTCCCTGTAGATGTAACCCACAACATACAATTTTGCACAGCATGTGCAGTTATCTACATTTATTTTTTCCTAGTCTGTGCAGCGTTGTCTGAGCTCCTGTGCAGCTTTCAGGAGGTCAAACATGGTCACAGTTTAGAGCCTAATTCATATCAGAGGACTAATTCCATCTAAAAATACAGGTGCAGATACAACAGTTTTCATTTAACTTTATACAATACCTATAAACAGCACATAAAGTATGTAGAAAGTTAACTTCTTTGGATTTTCAGTAGAGATATGTGTATGGTAGCAAACAGTCTCATGTAAATTTGTGAGTGATGAGTAAACCCTTTATTTATAATGTATTAAAACTCTCTATTTTCTTTAAAAGCAACTAATACTAAGCAATAGGAGGTGAAACGTTTTCAAAATGTTTCAGTCTGGTTTTCATAAAATAACAGAACTGAAACAGCCTCTCTTAGAGTTGCTGATCATTTCCTGATGAATGCAGACTAATCTTTGTTGTGTGACTAAAGTGCAACTTTCAACACAACTGATCAAAGGATTATAATTAAGAGATGGAGGATTTGGGTTATTATCTTCGTAGCTGCTCTGGCCTGCTTTTAGTTTTACATGCCAAACAGCTTTCAGCCCCTATTAGTGAATACTGCATATGCACAATATTTCTTAACTATGACATGTTTCAAGGCTCACTTCACAGGCCAATATAAAATACTGACCGATGACTCAAGTTGTACAGATTACAGTATTGATGATATATTCACAAATTTATTGTTACCATTTGTACAGAGTATGGACAACATTAAGGAGAAACATACTGTTACTCAACATGTTCAATTGGACAGTTTTAAGGCTTCCCTAAACTTCCTTTCCTCAAATATAAAGTTGTGTAATGTAGAATGAAGGGTGAGAGAAACCATATTGTCACTCCTGCTATATAGTAAATAACTTTTTGAAGCTCACATCATTTTTTAAGACCGTAAAAGATGCTTTGATTCGACTGTAGTTTTTTGCAGTTAGGTATCCATCTATTCTATGTAGACTTTATATTGTGACCACCTCGGTTTCTCTACATTGTCACATGCTGGCATAATTTTCTATTCAATATTTATTCATGCTGCCACACTAAAGTATCTGATGCAGTTACAGATTGGATTCACTACAGTATTTTGCCTATCTGAAAGTCTCTTCGGTGGATGAAAACACATACAAAAGTTGTGATTGGCATGTCCACTTTTGCATGTCAGTTGCTGTAGCAGTAATATGACACATGCTACTTATTGACTGACTTGCTTGAGTACATGCAGCTGATGTGTAGCTGTTATTTTTTGTTGTATTATTCAGGATTAATTAACATACCTAAGCATACCTCTTCTCTCTCATACTGAAGATAATCTGTAACCATGTGATCCAAGTGAGCTAATTACAGTCTATAAGGGCTCTACTTCAATTTAACTTCAGAAGAAAAAATACAGGATCTGAACAGATTAAAAATAATAAGGTGTATGTTAATTTTACAGTTACATAAGCTTCTACCAAAGAATTCAGAAGTTGCCTTTGCTCCATTTTCAACCTTATACAACATATATAATGGTGTTATTGATGCCTTTATAAATATCTATATCTATAACAAGAATGTTATACAAATGCATTTAATACTCTGATCCTGAATACAATGCCATACATGTCATACAAGTCCCTGCTGTGAATTCAAAGGCAATATGATATTTACTGTGATGATGTGGTGATAAGAAGACACTGGCATGAACCTACTTTTCAAGTATACATTCATATACAGTAGTACTTGCACAAATTGTTAAAAGAGCTAACATGTGGCCGTAGTAGTCTTTTCCAGTGTGAAACACTGTATAATGTGTTTGAGAAGGAAATGAATGCCAGTGATACTATATGTTATGACACTAAATAATTAGGAAAAATACATACTGTAATAAAGATCTAAGCAATACAGTGAAATCAAAGTGAAGCAGCACTGACAGGCTGCCAACTAATTAATTCCTCTACAGTGTAGGACAATTCTGTCTTTTTCAGTGGTAATGGTGATGGCGGTGCAGAACTTAAAAAATGAACCCATTTTTGAACTACAGAACTGGAGCATGTGTAGTGCAATAATAGCTCATGGTATGTCTGATTTATACATGCAGTTCTGATCCATAACTATACTTTTATGTGTCTCACCACTGTGTAGTAATACAGTAAACAGTGTATAACTGTACCAGGAGATGGCAGTGCTTCTGACAACTGCACTTTAATAGTCTCCTTGTTTGTAGAGTGAGATTAATCTCTTGGTCTCCATATGTAATGGTAGAAAACAAATGTTTGGTAATTGAACATAATCTAGTAACAGTGTGTTGTACGCCTCAACACTCACACTGACCTCTCTGAGAAACAGATGATGCTTAAGAACAATGTTTTCCTGTATACTGTTCTCACACTGACATAGCAGCCATGCTCCTGTGTCCATTTCCCATTATGTGACAAGGACATATTTCAGACTGAAGTGATCCAAACAGTGATCTACCACTTGAGAGAACTGTCTTTGAGAACAGAGGTTGAGGGGAGCGACAAGGACGAGTGTCCTACAAATGCCATATCCAACAGCTCCTGTGTTTCCAGTGGCACTTGAACTGAAATAGGCACGTTCAACAGGGGACAGGCTTCAAGATTTTTTTCCCATACTTCAGAAAGACTATCATGTTGAAGCTTGAGTGCTTGTTGGTGTGTCAGTGTGTGTGTCAACAGAGCAGCACTGGAATTCGCAGGACTCAAGGCCGGTGTATTGTTTGTGATGACACTGCTCCCTTGCTGCATAGTGATTTGGTACTGTACAATTCAAATTCAAGACACTACATGAGCCTTTAAGACTTTTAGGTATTCATTCATTCAGTATCTACAGTACATGATGCATGTTAATGTATTTAAAAAGACAATTTGGGATGTATCTGCATCAATCAACAATCAACTGTTCATCCCTAAAATATGGTTTGGATGAATTCTTATCTGTGATAGGCCAAAGTGTGTGAACTACAACACCTTAACGTGACTTGTCTTAATTTTATCACTTTTGTAAAGAAAGTTTCAAATCAAAATATGTAACTATACATGAAACATTAGTCAGAAGTCCAGTAAACATTCAAGCTACTATGTAACATTATAAAAAGGAAATAAATCAGTCCAAAATCTCCCATAGATGCTCAATTGGGTTAAGATCTAGTGACTGCGAGGGCCATATCATATGATTTACATCATTTTCATACTCATCAAACCATTCAGTCACCCTTCGTACACTGTGAATTGGGGCACTGACAGCCTGGAAGAGACCACTCCCATCAGGATAGAAATGTTTCATCATAGGATAAAGGTGATGACCCAGAACAACTTTGTGTTGATTTGCAGTGACCCTTCCCTCTAAGGGGACAAGTGGACCCAAACCATGCTGGCAAAATGCCCCCCACAGCATACCAGAGCCACCAGATCCCTTCACTGTGGAGGTCAAGCATTCAGACCTGTATCGGTTTTTACCTTTAATTTGTCACCTGTCTGTATAATAATATATCAGTCAGAGGAATCAAACCACTACTTTTACTGCAATACTTTAACTACATCAAGCTGACAATACTTCTGTACTTTTACTTAAAGGTGCAGTGTGTAGAATTTAGTGGCATCTAGCAGAAGGGATGTGGCAGAAATGGAACATAATATTTATAAGTATGCTTTAATTAGTGTATAATCACCTGAAAATAAGAATCGTGTTTTCGTTACCTTAGATTGAGCCCTTTATATCTACATAGAGAGCGGGTCCTCTTCCACAAAGCCCACCATGTTGCACCTTCATGTTTCTACAATAGCCCAGGACAGACAAAACAAACACTGGCTCTAGAGAGGGTCTTTCACATTTTTCACAGCCACTGTAGGTTCTCCTACATGCTTGGAAAGGGAGGTGGAGGGGAGGGGTATTAATTTGGTTGCAATCTGCAACCTCACTGCCACTAAATCCTAAACACTGGTCCTTTAAGCATGATTTTTCATGCAGGACTTTTACTTGTATTGAAGTAGTTTTACATTATTATTATTATTATTATTATTATTATTATTATTATTATTATTATTATTATTATTATCATTGGTACTTTTACTTAAGTAAACAATCTGAGTTCTTCTTTCACCACTGCTCTTGACTTTGTACTACTTTATATAATCAGTACAAAGTCAAGAGGTTGTGATATGTGGCACAATATGCTAGCAATATGCCAGCAAAGCTCTGTAAACAGGACTGCACATGCACAATGGCAACTTGCTATTTTTACACTTTGGAGTGGTTTCTAAACAAGCTGTGGTAAGCGCCATCCTCGGGGACGAAGAAACATCACCCAGTGCAGTGGTGTGGGTCACTGGCGTGTTTTCAATAGTTTTTGGACAACAACAGAGGTCTACAGCACAGAGGAATAAGATATATCAGGCTTTGGATACACACACAATACTTGTTGGGATGGGATCATTGTTGGTTTGGTTCTGCACATGAGATTTGTTGACAATAAGAAAAATATAGAAAATCTCCAGCCTTATCCTTTAATGTCAGCCCCACTGTCTGCACACAGCTCTGCTGAAGTCCTGTCCTCACGAGGTTCACATATCCTCAAATCCCGAACAAAACCAGGCGATTCCTGAATGTAGCTTACCAGTGGCTAGCTAAAGCTAGCTGCCTCCCTTATCTCCAGCAGCTGCACCAATTTCCACTGAACCACCAGAGATAAAACAGATTTTAAAAAATCTCCATCCAGTTTTTGGTAAGACAGCAAATGGACTCCCTAAAATGTCAAAGTAAAGGAGCATTACTGAGATTAGAAACTGTAATGTAATTTCTGAATTTCAAATTGTAATACCTTAAATAACACTTTACTGAAACTGGTAATTACATAATTGTAATGCTATGTTTTCGTTACCTTAGATTGAGCCCTTTATATCTACTTAGAGAGCGGGTCCTCTTCCACGAAGCCCACCATGTTGCACCTTCATGTTTCTACAGTAGCCCAGGACAGACAAAACAAACGCTGGCTCTAGAGAGGATCTTTCACATTTTTCGCGGCCACTGTAGGTTCTCCTACATGCTTGGAAGGGAAGGTGGAGGGGAGGGGTATTAATTTGGTTGCAATCTGCAACCTCACTGCTAGATGCCACTAAATCCTAAACGCTGGTCCTTTAAACATGATTTTTCATGCAGGACTTTTACTTGTATTGAAGAAGTTTTACATTATTATTATTATTATTATTATTATTATTATTATTACTGCCCTAATGTTCATGAGCAATGAAACACACCGTTGCTCAGTTCAGTATACTGTACTCAGGGTTTTGTTGCGACAGCCTTACTTGGTCTGGTAGTAACAGTAGCTTATGGTGGCGAATGTGAGCAAAGTTTAGATATTGCTGTGAAACTGGCATTACTGAGTCAGTTCACTGACTTTGTGATTCTCTATTTGTGCTATACCATACTTTTCCATAATTCGACAGTTGATTTTTGTTGATATATATATATATATATATATATATATATATATATATATATATATATATATATATATATATATTATATCTAAAACTGAAGCCGCATCCATCTGTGCAAAGATGTGCTAAGAAGGAAGCATTAAACAATAAACAATAAACTATATGAACATGATGCAAATTAGCATCTCTCCCAGCAGCAAGCTCATCTTGCCCCACAACTACTAACAGTTACCAACATTCATAATCATAATAACTAATGATTATAATTACATTAACAATTGTTAATGTTATTAGTTCCACCTGTGCTTTTCCTGCTATACAGTCGGTTTCCTACTAGTGATAGCATAATTCAGAAACCTCCATAGCCAGCTCCAGGCAGTCACTTGCATCATTACAGGAACGGAACAGACCACAGTCCAAATCTATGCAAGAGTCATCGTCACTGCTGGGCGTAGAGTCCACTGTGGTGACAACCTGTTTGTAGTTGGGACAGCAGTGATTGGCAACTCTCCCACAGGAATCAGGCAGCATTAGGATCATATCGTAGAACCGACAGAAGAGACAGCTCAGGATGATCCCTGCACAGTCAACTGATGGAGACACACACAGGAAATATATTCAAAATACTGCTTTTATTCATCATTAAATTATTTTTTAAAATTTAGTTGTCTTCGTAAAAGCCTGCAACCCCTTCACACTTTTGCAAAGACTCCCTTAAAATGACGTGTGATGAATAGTGTTTAAACCCTATCTTCAGACATAAATAATCTGTGTTGCTATTAGAGCTGCTGGTCTTCACTTATAACTTACAACATTTTAAAAGCCTCCTTTCCTTCCTTTATACATGCATAATTTAGGAAATCCTGCCTTGTTCCCTCACAGAGAGACAAACAAGAAAGCTGTTTGGAGACATAATCAATTACCAAAGTCTCTCCTGTATACTTTGCCAGGAGCATTTCCAAGTTGTGTTTGTGGTTGCAGTGAAACAATGTGCTATGTGTATTCCCAGCAACCTTTGCCAAACGTTGCCCCCTGGGTGCTATGAAGGATGAGATCATCAAATGACACTGACCATGAGCAGACAGTTACTCACTGAAGGCATATTGTAGGAAAGTCCTTATGACTTGTGTCGCAAAGAATTTAGAAGATGCATACCTCCATTAATGCTACACAATCCTCTAAATTTGTAATTTTAATGTTTAGAAGTTTTTTGCTCCGGGATCTCCTTCAAAATAGATGTGTTGGTAGACAATCATGTTGATTTATGGAACATGTCTTTCAGGGCATTATTAGGGCTTTCTACAACAAGGATGAATTATGCAAAATTTCAAGTAAGTCAGACTCATGACCACTGAGTTATGGTCATTCAAAATTATCATGCGTCTGTAATGCAACCTATGGGCAAATCAGCATCACATCTTGCAGGATTGCTCACAAGCATGTCCTAAATGTGGTTCCAGTTCAAGTCTGGTAGAATTTGGAAAACAAATATAAAAATGATATGAAATATTAGAAACAAATGAATAACCTTTTTCATTGACATATAAGTACCACAGGTACCAAATTTTAGATTTAAGATTAGGTCAAGATAAAACGAAAAATGTACAGGGAGAGGTAATATTTTGTTGAGTGCTGAGCATAAAATTCAAAAAGATTCCGTGAACCAGGAAAAAAGAAAAATTGTACTTGTTCGCCTCATGGTTAAGGAGTCATAAGTGAAAATGTGAAATTATTTTAAACGGCCATATGGTGGCACTATCTTCACCTAAAACACCAACAACCCATGGAAATTTGTTATGTAGTATTATTTGTTAGTATGTACTAGGCTTGGGCAGTATGATGTGTTGTAGTGCACAGTACGTGCCACCAGAGGTCAGTCTCTATTGGTGGAACAGGCAGCTGAGCTGAGAAAATGGCGACTGCGAATGGTGGGGATAACGTTACAAAACTAGTAAAAATGCCTCTGCCACTGTTTGTATATTTTTGGAGTATTTTGGATTTAGTCCCGATAATAAAGGTGAGCCAGCCAAAACAAATGAAGCTGTGTGCACTATTTGCCTCAAGAAAACTGTGGCTAAAGAAGGTAACACCACCCGCACATCATCTCCGTTCAGCCCACTGATGTGTTGCTGTCCACCGCAGCGTTAAGTGTCATAGGGTCATCCATCAAGAATCTATGGAAGAAGGGCGCTTATTCCCTATCTATTCATTATTCTATTGCCATAAGTAGCAATACTTGTCTACGTAGGCTAACTGCATACTAGACACACAGCATTGTAGGCTAGACAGTGTCATACATGCTACAATTATTTCTATCACCAGCAGCTCAGCTTTAATGGTTTTTTTTTTTTTTGGTTGGTTGTTTTTTTTTACACAAATACCGTCATATACTGTATAACGCAGTGAAATGTCAGGTAGGTATGAGGGTATGAAAAAATAGATACCGCCCAATCCAAGTATATACACCCCAACCAGAATATGTAAAAAATGGTGGTGGGGTTGGTGGGGTCTGGGGAGACAAGGGACAGAGATAGATTGAAACCTGATTGATTTTAGCTAGCATGGATCGCTACTCTGTACTTTTGCCACAGATAGATCATACAAGGTGGACAACCCTTCTTTACCAGAGGTAATGATCCAATGAGAAGAAGGTTTGAACAACTTATTAATACTATACTGGCACACATAAAATCCAGTTAGGATCAGCAACATAAAATGGGAGAAAATATACAACTATCATGACCCGTCCCGATCATTATTGCAGTGACAACATATGGCTAAAGACCTTACTGGATATCTTCACTATGCTCTCAATCCTTATTTTATTCCACACCAAGAAATAATAGAAAATATGACTTTGCCAACAAATTTTTAAAGATTACAAATAATACAAGGCACAGTGGCCGTCTGATGACTACTGAACCAATTCCATGACAACTGAGCAAACTGTTTGCTGAGGAAGACCATGAGATGTGGCTGAAAGCTCCAAACTCCAGAGAAAAATATTGATTAAATATGTTTCTTATTTTTAAGGAACTCAACATACAAAAGTACTTTTGAACAATTGAAAATCATACATTTTATATTAATTAAATATTAAATTAAATTAATTGCTTATTAAATATCTGATCAGTGCCAAATGTTACTTACCATAAGTTATTACTGGTAAATAACAGTAGTACATAAGAACACATGTAATCACTCGTATTGCAGCATCTACAGTAGCGATTCTACTTTGGTGGCCGTTTCTTTTGCATTAGTCTTCCTCTTTTTTGCTGCACTTTCAGTTTCTAAATTATTCACACATTTTCATAATTGATTATATGAACTGTATTTAAGCATTCTCACAGCATGGTGAAGCATAAAGCTTGCAATTTGTCAAATTTTTTATTCTGTCTGTGGTCTGTGGCATTATTATTCTGCATATTAATCATCGTTTATTTCATCAGTGGAAAAGCTGTGTTTGGATGAAAAAGTTAATTTCATAACTTTTTACTGAGGACTCAACACATGATTTTTTTTCCTTACATAATTTCAATGTGTGTTTATCTAGAATGGTTTGACAGCTGTGTGCAGAGAGCATCAGACTTGTGTGATGAAGTGCTGGTGTCACTAACCTCCCATGTTGCTCTGCTGAGAAGAAGACAGAGAGTCTGTGGTGGAGGATGCTGTGGAGGAAGATCTCCTCAGGTACATTTTCAAAGAGAATAGAGGGGGAGTGGAGCTGTCACACTCTCTGGGCTGAACGTCTGTGTCTCCACCGGTCTCCCCAGGCTCAGTTTCAGCAGTCATGCCCAGTCTCCAATCACAGATTTGAACCTCCCTTTGGATCCTTTCTGTCCAAGAGATGAAATATTATCTACTGACACATCAGTTAGCATCAAGTAAGATGTGATTGTTTGAGTTTCCAAAGACCACAACCTAAGAACCTAAGAATGAATTAGTGTTAGAGCACAGAGGCCTGAAGACAGACACACAATAGGTGATACGATACGATACAATGTCTTGCAAGAGATTCTGACTTGTGTAAAGTTTTGAAACACTTCCAACCACTGGCTGTAGTGGAGGATAATAAAAGTCAATATTACCTCTAAAGTTGATCATTTGCATGCCAACATAGTGTCTCTCTGTCAGCATAAAAAGCTTTTAAATCAGTATTTATACCATCACAGTACACTAAAGCTCTCCTGTGAAACCAGACTTTTCAGATTCTTTTAAGGTAAGTGCCACAGAATGCAGAGTGAACCATCACACCTATTAAGTAGGAGTGAAACTGTGAGGTAAATTACCCCCTTGGAAAGAAAAATACCAAAATATTACTATAATTTTAAGTAATTAATGAAAAATTGTATTGTAAATGTATTGCCTGTAATTGTACAATATACAGGCTTTGTCATACTGTAGTTCAATATAGAGACATAAGCTTCTTCACTTTCTTGCAGAGAGTTTGTTGAGAAGATCGATGCCAATATGTCTGTAACTAAATAGACGCCACAGCCGTCAGACACTTGGGTTTGCTTAGCATTAAGACTGGAAGAAGGTGGGAAACAGTTGGCTCTGGGTGGACATAAAAACAAGACTCTTGGAAGTCACTGGCCAGGCCAAGAAATAGCTCAGCATGTAACTCCCCGTAAAATCACAAATTGTTGTTTTTGTATTTTGTCTTTCGTTTTCTCATAGTAAAGAGTTTTCCAGAAAATCAACAGAATGTGGAGTTAGGCTGTGAAATTTCTAGAGTGCAGGAGTAGATCTGTTTGTTAACATCTGATTTAAATAGATATTAATGAATTATTGCACTGGCTGCAGTCTGTTTACTTTTTCACCACCTATTTGAAATGAATTATTCACCATTCCTTTCTCTGTTTTATTTAACATTTAATGCCTAATGATTTATTCACACTCTGGACACATTTTTGAAAGTAGAATAAACTGTATTTGTCTTACCTAAATTGTTGAAAGAGAGATACGAATGGACATTGCTCAGGGCTGTATTGGCCATTTTAAAGATTTTATTAGCTGTTATGTTTTTTAATACGTATGAAATAACAAAGTTCAGAATAGTCTCCCATGTTATCGCCTTCTGTCAGCTTGAGATTTCCTTTCATATCTCATTAGGGTTGTCTGTGTTTTTATCTGTCATTTTTTTTTAGCGAGTGACTGAGAACAGAAGAAGGCAGGGATTAGTATTTTAAATACAACAAGTTAAACTTCAAAATCAGTGACATCTGCATGTATGTTTGAGCTGAGAAGCAGGGTGATGCTCCTGGGTTATCGAATGAATTAAGTAAGAAGTGCAGCTGGTCCATGCCCATGACCATTAGCTGATAGAGAAATAAGGCCTGCAGGCATTCTATGCATTTTTCAGGTTTTGTTCCAGTGTTACACCAAACTGCGCTCACTCATTAGACACTAGAGTTACTCCGAGTGGTGGATCTGAAGATAATTTACTTTCATGTTTTAAATCAAAATGCAAACTTGAATTTGCAGCACATCAGAGCCATCGGACAGAAAACATCTACACAATTTACAGGATGTATAAGCAAGCGACTGACAGAATCTATTTGTTTTGTTTCTGAAAAATGTGATTTGTTTGGGAAATTGTTCAAATACCGCACAACTTTTTATAATTCACATTTCACAACAAGATAGACTCATGAAATTGCTTCAGTATCAAGAGAAGTTACAGGAGGCATGACGCTGACATTACTACAAGAAACACAGTGACTCAATTCTTTTCCACAGACCTGAGTCACATTAGAAAAACTCACCTCCTCTTACCCACGCAGCGCTCTCCTCAGCAGTGGTTACTCTTCCTTTGTCTTTCACATCAGCTCTCAGAGTCATTTCATCTGCCATCTGGTCCATTGCATCACAAATAAAAAATGCACTTAGTATGACAAACCTGATTATCTCAAGCCAAAAATATGAGGCTGCACACAACGGAGGCCAACATGAGTTAATGTCTAACACAGCGTTACCACAGCTCGGTGTCTTCATTCACTCAACAGCTTTCAGGATTAGGTTCTCACGCGGCGGGCTGGGACATACTGTAGTCTTCACGTTCTGGCTGTGAAGGCAACTGTTTACCTCGGCAAAGCAGAGAGCAGCCAGGACAAATGCTTTACATTGCACAGGGTCCATTTGGCCTGCTGCCTGCTGTTAGCCTCTCCAATGTTCCAATGACGTTGGCAAAAATACTGGAGATCCGCTCCTATCAAAACATCACCGGGACAAAGTCAGCAACATTTTATTAGTTTGAGTTGTTTCCCTCTATGAAGTGATAATGAACCCAAAGGCAAATGCAGAGCATCACATACTGAAAGGAAATATCCCATACAAACATAATTCCCTATAATGCATTACCGAGCAATCCAGACACACTGTGAAGAGATTATATAATGTAATAGTAAAGTGATTGTGGTCGAAAATAACACAGTATTAAGTTCCTGTTTTCAGATGATACTAAAATATTTGGAGGATACTGATTATTGTAAAGAAAACATAAAATAGCACACAGACTCACACACACACACACACACACACTCACACTCTCACACACACAAGACATCTCACTTGCTCCTTCAAGGCTGCTGAACATATGCATGAGGCAACTAGTGCCAGTTTGTTTGTTGGGGTGAAACACACGGTGAAACATGGATAGCGAGCTGCATTCAAATTTCTCCGAATACAAGCCAACCAATTTACTCTAATTAGGCTCAACACTAGAGTTGCATTTTAATAGACGCCCCGCTGTGTTTGCATATGTTTAGAGAACAAGAGCCATGCTAATTGAAAAATTAAGATGTGAGAGTATTTGTCTACTGGGCTCCCACTATGCTGCACTCAGTGTAAATATAACTCCTGAAGAGAAGTTACACAGAGAGTTTCTATTTCTTCCTCCTCCTCCTGCTCCTCCTCCTTTCATTTTCTTTGTGTTGTGATGATAACACAACCTGATGGAGAGAAAGGAAAAAAAACAAAATTGTGCTCTTGTGTTCTTCAAAAAGGCCTACAGTGATGATATGACAACACCATATTCCCACTCTTTAGTCATTGTTTCTCACTGACACAGCAGGTTTTGTTTCATTGGTCAACGTCAATCACGCCGTCAGAGAGGTTCAGCAGGTTACATGGTTAATTTGGCTCCCATGGAAATGTGCTCTCGGTGAAATGAGCTGCGCGGCCCCGCGTCTGCAGAAAAGTCACAGTGGTTGACACTCAACACCATTAGAGCTTTCCTTAATGTAGAGCGAAGTGACAGCCTGAGATCAAATTCAGGTACAAATTACACTACATCTAAGTGACAGCTTTCTGACCCCCTTCGCTGCACTTACAGTCCACTCCATTATTTACAGTTGTAAACAGGTGCTCATACAAGCCCATACATACCATGCCTCTCCTCACAGCCGCAGTCTTGTTGTGTTTATGTGCTGTTTGTTTCTCAGGGACGAAAATGTTTCTCAAGCTATTTTTGGGGAGCTAGCTTGTTGAGTGCTGAGCCACAAATACTAAGCAGGAATAACAGTACTCCACTAGCGGAACTTCATCAAATTTTTAATTACTCTTCACATGTAAGCCTATGTCTAATGTCCAAAGCACTATGAACACACGTAATAAAGCTTGAATTAAGATGAGTCATATAGTAAATGCTTCCACATGAAAAACAATGCCAACAGCATCAACAATGTTTGTATTTCCTATTAGCTTCGAGGCTCCCACAACTCCTTAGGGACAAGGAACTTGACTGTCAAACAACTCTGGCAAACTCGAGTCACTGGATTAAGTTTACACAGTCAAGCCATTGTGAATCATACAAACTGCTCAAAGTAATATGGTTCTCAAGGTAGTATCTTAATATTGATATTGCACATTTATCAAATACTAAGGGAATTTCTTGTGTTTATGCAAACCTCCTGCACTACTCTTCAGTGCTACTGTATTTGATGCTAACATTTTAGCAAGACCTATCTTTAGAAATGATAGGAACTTGGTAGAATTTTTTGGAAGATTTTTGATTATTATGACTAAATTCACTGCATGGTGTGAAATAGTTCCCAAAATAAAACACTCCTATATAATAAACTACTGTATTTTTAATTTGTGAAGTATGAAGTGATTTGCAATTTGTGATGCCTCCGAAAAATCCCATATGTCCTGTTTGAGCCGGCTCGTTGTACCTACAAGAAATCTTACATTAATGCAGTATTAAGGCATAATGGAATCATGTGAAAGTCTTATGGAAAGTCATTTTGCTTTCTCCAGCTCACCTTGAAAGGACAACTTAACATTTGCACTATGCATGTCTGTGGTCTTGGCAGGTGTTTCATGGAACCGAATGCTTTTTTTTTTTGTGGTTTTAGTTAAATGTCTTAGTTTGTTAAACATGCTGCCGGTGCAGAGGTCCCCTTTGCCCTTTAATGAGTTCCACTGAGAGTAAGTGTCATAGTTGGCTCTGGTGATGAGAGCAGACTCCCATGTCACCTTGAGGCTGGCTTACACAAAGGGAAGATGACACTTGATGTCATATTCACTCTCTCCTTTTACAAATGGTTAACCCCAGTGGGTTTAGTCTTATGGGCAGATGTCATTGTCCTCACACAGATAAAAGGTACAAATCTAAAATAGGACAGATGAGAAAACAAACAATTAGAGTATTTGATTAATGTTAAATACGGTGGGTATAAAACAGGCTTGCATTAATTATTATTATATGGACAACATTACCAAAATATTTTTTTTTTTTTTTTTTTTTCTGTATTAACAATAAGAGCACACTGTTATTTTGTGATTTTACACAAATATTTTGCTTCCCTGCAACATTTGGCAATTTAAAACTCCTCACATGGTCAACTGCATTACTGTGTTAAAATAATTTCTCATTCCAGGAAAAGTATAACATTTAAACCTTTTCCCTGACTTAAACCATCTGTTTTCACATGAACTTTATAGTAAACATCAGTGCAAAAGAGTCAGGAGCACTTTATGCCTCCATAAGTCTTTTTCCTCACAGGATTAGATGATAATCCTGTCTGAATCACCACTGAGAACAGAGCCATGCTTGAGACAGGATGAAAAATGAAATTAAAGAATCCCTGTCTGATGGACCCACTGCTATTGGTAAGACACAATTGGTGAGATCTTGGAGAGTGTTCATTTGTGTAGTCATTGATGGTCTTCATTAACTACTACAGAGTTTACTGTGGAGCAGTTTGTTCTGATCCACTTAAAGTGCTGTACCTTAAAGCAGAGCTCAACTTGTGTACTCTGGGGAGTGTTTCTGCTCAGCCCATTAAGAACACAATAATTCATTTTCAAGATCATTTTGCTCTAATTGAACATGTCTGTTATATTCAATTTTTTCAACATCTTTAAGGACACCTGCCTACCTTTATGACAGCCGAGCAGGGGGGAAAGAAACTCCTGCTGCTTGTCACTGAGGGAAGAAATCACAGTTTCCAAATTAAGATTGCAGATAAATGACCTTACAAAGCAAAGGAAATCAAAGAAGTATGGGAATGGGGTAAATTGGATTCTTTGGCGTCTAACAGTATATGACTTAAACCAACAGGGGATTCTCTCCACAGTGGAGGAAGTGAGAGTTTCCTAAGGCAACAGTCCCACCTGGGACCTCCCAATGATCCATGGGGTGTTCGTAAAAAGCCTTGAAGTTATTCAACCCACTAAAAGGCTAAATAGATTTTTTTTTCTATTAACATTTAGGCTGTATTGCTCTGATTTCAGAGCTTCTATACTGGTTTCAGGCAATCTATTTGATATTACTCAGTCAATATTCTGTATTTAATTTGCATAGCTGAAAGGTTTGTTAATGTCTGTGGTCTTATTGTATGACACTGGATATCAACAATGATCAAACAATGGTAAACTAAATGGTTAATGGTAAACTCTGATATCAAGGGTTTTATTATATTCTTTACTTGGAATATCCTTCAGTATCTTATTGAGAAAATACAGTATAAAAAATAGCTGGTAAAAGAATTATAAAGAATCTGTGTAACTTCCTTTGGTACCCCTTATAACTATGGATTATTGTGAAAAATGAAATACTGAAAAATGTCTGGGCTATTGTTGATATAATACCTTAGGTTTTTTTTATACTTTACTTTCAGAAATATAAATGTTTTCAGTTAAACAAGTAAACAGGAGTACAAATCTGACCAGAAATTTGGTACTTGACAGTTCTGGATACTCCATGCTACACATTTCAGCCAGAACATGCAACATTTGGCAAAATGTCTGCTGTTTGGTGCTGAGCAGGTAGTGTGCAGTCGGTTTAACAGGTTTATCTCTGAAAACAGCTTCTTGCTGCTGGAAAAGCTATGAGAGCAGTGAGACTGAAACAAGCACTAAACTTGCCGTCTGTGAACTAAAACAATGAGCTGAAAGACGCTAAAACACTCCACAGAGCTAAGGGGAACTGCAGAGTCCGCTTAGAGGCTAATGTAGGTGCCTCTGTGGGTTTGTCACTACAAGTGAACACTTTCACATTACACATAATAATTTGTTAGTATAAAAATATTGATTATTGAGTGCAGCTTTCACAAAGAATGAATCACACAATTATTTTTTTTCTGCCATAGTCTATATAGATTTAAAATGATATATGCATCCTAAACATATATTAAGTTTTAAGTATTAACCAGTTGGCACAAGAGACATAATTGGCATACATACTGATAAACCTGAGCTTTACTTTTATGCTGAAATGAAATAAAACTCATCATTACAGCATTTATACAAAATGAACAGCATTTGTAGCTTCACACAGGCATCATGAGAAATCCCAATTATTACAGACCAATTTGCTCCTTCAGATAATCAATGTTGGCACTGACTCAAGCCCTGCACCACAGGCTTAATGCTTGAATTGATCATTGATGCTTTCTCACCAATAAGCAGTTTAAAATGACTAATTGGATAGTGCTAAGAGTAGCCTGGGCTTTTGCTATTAGTGTAATGATGATATGACATCAGACGTTTTCTGAAAAGCATTGTCTTGTTGTTATTGGGCAAGACAGATTATGATTGGGTTTAGTCAGTGCACATTATGAGATGCTCCTTAAGTAGCATTCATAAAGCAAAGCTCCTTGCTGTGTCAGAGTGATAATAAGGGTGGTGATTCATATATACTTTAGGAGTCAAAGGGAGCACTGTGTTAGACCTGTATTTTCTTTTATTTGTCCTTGCTGTTGGGGGATCATGGATCTTGTGCTTCCTTTGTCCCTGCGTACATCAGATGGAGAGCGGTGTCTGGGATGGAGCGGGCGAGTCATTGATATGCCAGCTCTGTTTTTACACATTGTCATTTTATCTTTCTCATTACTGTCATTACTACAGACTCAGATACATCTCATTACAAGGGTACATTGGGACAAACATAAAATCCCTGCCCCCTCCCTTTAAGTTGGATATCTTTCAAATGCTCAAAGTAGATAACCGCTGTGTTAGGTCCACAACAGCTGTTAATATTTCATGATAATATAGCTTTATTCCCAATGATATCTTTCTGTTTCTTTTGATGGTGTGTTAAAATGGCAAATTAATGCAAGTTCAAATGAGTCCACTTTATCTAAACATTGTCTCCGGAAACCTGAATGTGCACCTGTACAGCTAAACTGAGCACACACATACTCACACACAACTACATTGTAATGTGTATGCACACAGACACTCACCAGCCCAAGCGTGCAAGCAGACACACACGTACAAGCACTCCGAGCACGCACACACACACACTTTTATGTTGAGTTGGCTCCAACTTCTGATGTAATTTTATTTTTAGCTGGTCCTCTCTTATGTTGGAGCCCCATGAAGTCTTTTCCATCTACGACTTAGTTCCTCAGCCAAATATTGACTTTGGGATCTGATTATTAAGCAATTTCCACAAAACTTCAAATTACTATCTGAACAATTATTTTAAAGACGTTACAAGACCCAGTAGACCCCCAAGGTCTTGAAACTGATTATGCAAAAAGATAATTGCTATGAAGATTTAAAAAGAATTAAATTGGTTTGACAAACCTATAAGTTGTTAACTACTGCTCAGTGCAAAAGAATACATTTGCTGACAAGGCCACAAAGAACGAGAGCAAAGGAGGCTTTTCCCGTGTGCTCAGGTGGGCGGGAGGTATAGCTCTCTTTATTATCACAGCTAATGGTGTTCCAGATCTGTCCTCAATTATACAGGATGAGATGAACTATTAATTAATAATTCTTCTGATAGATAAATTGTGCCATGTTCAGCAGATGTGCACTTCTTAGAGATGAGAGGAGACACAGATTGAGGCTATTGACCAACAGTGGCCCCGTTCTGTGTCTGTCTTTATAGATGTGTGAGCTTTATCTCAGCTTGACACGTTGTTATGTTCCCTGTCCCCCTGTCCCGCTTTAACTGCCCACGTACCGTCAGCAGGCTTCCATGTTTTCCTGATTTACTGTGTGCAAAGCCAATGTTGCATAATTTGTGTTTTAAGAAAAGATATTAATCCTTCTTCACATTGCATGAAATGGATATTTTTTCCCTCCCAGGTTAAATGTACACTGCCTGAAAAATGACACATCCTCAAAGTACTTTTGAGCAAAGGCTGAGTTGTATAATTTTCCCATAAGCTTGGAGCGTTTAAGTGTAGAAAGGAGGAATTATATGGCTATGAATGGCTTCCTTAATAGTGATATCACTTCCTAGAACAAAAGAAGGTGGCTTCGCAATGAGCTGGGGAGTGCGGACGCTTGCTCGATTGGCCATTTCCCGGGCTTCCATTAAGGTCATGCACTGCGCCACCGTGCCGGAGAGTGCATGAGTGACAACACGGCCAAGACGAATGGACCACTCTCCCACAAACCTCGTTAAGACTGAAATCACAGAAAAAATAATAGTTATTAAATTAATTGCAGTCATAATCTCGTAAAATATGTGTCAAAAAATTATATGCGGTTCGATTAACACATAACATGGGTGTCAAATCTGTAATAAAACCCTGATCAATAAAACAATAACCATGTTGTTAAAAGCAGTCATTGAAAGGTGTTGCTGGCAGTGGGCTCCAGGGGTGAGCAACCCTTTTAATATAAACGGATTTCATCTTTCCACCGTGTCACCTAAATCACCTCAATGTTTGTGTATACAATTAAAATAAGATAATAAATTGCAGCAATGGATGGATTACGAACGTTCCCTTCGACCCCATACATCAGGCTTTGTCAGTGGCCCAGAAAATGCATGTCTAACAATCTGTTGATTACAATGCGGTGTGAGCAGAGGCCCCGCTGAGGGAGGATCATGACTGTTGCAGGATACATTATTTTAACATATTGTTATGTTTAAATCGATAAGTTTTAAACGAGCGCTAACGACTGCTATTAATTAAACTTTCAGAATCTTTTATTAGAAAAGTTACCACTTGTGTGCTTGATTTAATGAATGGTTTATTATTTCATTTTGTTGGCCCTGACCATTATGCCCAAACGACTGGTCTTTTATCTTGAAAAGAAATGAGGCAAGGCGTAGTTTATTTGCAGTGCACAGACGATGATAACGCGTCAGTTGAAGGGCATATTTGTTTTAAAGCCTTGGAGGAGTAACCGTGACTGGTTCTTGATACAATTTGCCTGTCTCTAAAACATATTGAAATCACCCCCTCCCTCTTTCATGCTATTTGGCCCTTGAGATATTATTATTTTTTATCAGTGTTTATATGAAATCATTTGAGTGGGGATGTCAATTTGGAAATGAAATTGTCTGTGCAAGGGAAACATTCTGATTGGAAATTAATGGTATTGCAATTAAAACTTGGGAGTTACAGTATTTGGTAACAATTATGATAATGACTCTAGCTGGAGGTGTGAATTTCACAAGTGGAGGAGGGGGTGTCGGGGATCGGCTGTTAACACAAGTGCTGTGCTGGAAAGCTACATAGCAGTGGCAAGCCTGATCCTCTCCGTGTGAAAATATGTTTCTACCAGTTTCTTCTAATAGAGTAATGCCAGTGAAAAAATATCTTGGCTTCTCCACGGTAGAATGTGTGTTATTCCATTACTGAACACAGATAAACTGCCTTTTGTGATATTGCTGCAGGAAGCTTTTTTGCTCTCAAGTTGCCATTGACGGAACGTGTCCTACATTGTGCTGTAGTAATAGAGTGGTTTATCAGCTCATGTTGAGAGTAGCTATAGGCTAAGTATGGTTGAGAGTCACAATTACCAACAGACACAACATGCTGTTTGTCTGCTCATGATTAATGCGCTAGATCAATGTGGGCCACTGCAACGAAGCAGGGTGATGGAAGATTCCTGTGAGGTTCTTTTTTTTTCTCCTTCTCTCTGTTTTCTTTTTTTTTTCTCTCTCCACACACTGCTATCAGCCAAATTGGATGATCAGTGAGGGAATTCTCCCACTCTCTGGGGCTTTCGCTGTGGTTTGTAGATTTTGCCTTCAGGTTTGAAATTCACTCAAACTGGAGAAGTCCTTTATCCAGAGACTGGCTTTTTTCAATTGAGCATTAAGCAGGGGTCCAGATGGGGGGAAGTAGTTGCCTTTTTTTAGCCGAGGAACAGTGTTTACTCTGCTACTTGCAATCCCATGTCAGCTAGGATAAACCGTAATACCTGTCTGAAGAAGTTACCATAGGCCTGCATTTGATCTGTGCTGTTGTGTGGGGTGGAGGGAAGATAATTTTCCTCCTCTGAACACTCTACAAAATGTTGTTCTATTCATATTTCTTTTTATAATTACTTCAAGGCATGGTACATCATCGTAGGAAATATGCTTATTCACTTTCTTGCCAAGAGTTAGATGAGAAGATCGATAGCACTCTCTTATCAGTATGGTAATGTAGCAGTAGCCAGCAGCCAGTTAGCTTAGCTTAGCATAAATACTGGAAAAGGAGAAACAGCTTGTCTAGCTCTATCCAAAAATCCATATACCAGCAACTCAAAAGCTCACTGATTAACACATTATATCATTTTTTGTCAAAAATGACAATTCGCCATTTTACAAGGCAAGTGGAGACTCCGAGAAGTTACTTGTCCCAGCCATGAAATAGTCCGGCACATAACCCCCTGTGAAATGGCTAAATGTCATTTTTACACTTTGGTTTTTGTACGGATTAAACAAATGAGATATGATGTATTAATTAGTGAGCTTAGAGGTGCTGGTTGTTACCCTACAGAGCCAGGCTAGCTGTCTCCCCCTGTTTCCAGTCTATATGCTAAGCTAGGCTAACCGGCTGCTGGTTCTGGCTTCATGTTTAGCATACAGATATGAGAGTGTTATCAATCCTCACATCTAACTCTCAGCAAGACCACCACCTTTAATTATGAACATTTAATGTCATTCCAGTGGACATTCTGAACGCAGCTGGATTGTTCTGCCAGATTCAGAGCAGACCATTAAAATGACTAGTAAACATTCATCTCTGATTTCAATGGCTTTGAAACAAAAGCCGATCACTCAACATATGCGTCTCCCACTGAAAATGGCAATATGTGGTTTAAGTGCAAAGGCCAGCATTGCATACCAGAGGTTACTTAGCAAGATTTTATGGATAGGCCTGCCACACAGTATTTAGATCTAACCCTTTCATGGTTCAAACAAATTATAATGTAATATGCTTTTTGGACAGAGTCCAAAAGAAAAGTATTTAAATGACATACAATCCACCAGAAGGAGCGTTCTTTGGTTTTTCACCAGGATGCTGAATGCTGAGCCCTGGAGCCAGAGCTGAGAATGAGAATTACCCATCAACTCTTGAGCAGATTCAGTGGTCAATAATTGAATGAGTGAATCCCATTGTCCAATTACCCGCATTATCTGTGGATACTCCTCTCATTAAAAGGCTAGGGAGGAAGGAGAATAATTAAAAAGATTTGCAGCATGGGCATTTAATGATCACACTGCTTTTGCCTGATATACTCTCCAGGACCAGTGAGAGCATGTGGGATTGAAGGCAGAGGAGCAGCCCCCACCCCTTCAACCCTCCAACCCACCCTCCATTTATCCATGGCCTCCCTGCAGCGCCAACTGGCTTCATTCTGACAGTGAGTGGGCTTCAGCCACAGCTCTGCAGGGTCGAGTTCACACTGTGGCCCCAGAGGGCTCCAACTGCAACCATACAAGCTTTGGGTCCCATTTGCAAGTTTGCAAATTCACCTTCTTAATGTAAATACACACTGAACATTAAAAAACAGCAAGGCACATTAAAAAGTCGCAGTGCCAAAGTGCAGTGTAAACACTTGTAGTAGAGTGCTAAATTGCTGTTTGGCTCGCAGTTGTGCTGGCAGTCGGCACACATACCTGTGGTAAGAATGCCCTCGTCAGGTAGAAATTCTTTGCGTCATTAAGCTTATGAGTGCTTCGAGAAATACAGCCCCCTCCACGTCTCTTTCCATGGTGGAGCACGGCTTTAATTAGCACAATCTCAATGAATAACACCAGCGCAATTTGGTGGAGATCTATCGCTCTAGGGGCCTGCTTAGTTCAAGATGTTTTTTACCTCATTCTCAAAGAGTGCATCACACAGTCAAGTGTGCTCTTGCATGGTGTGTCTGGAGGGCCCTGGTTGTACTGTAAACATGCTTGAAGTGTTGCTCAGGAAATAGAAGAGCAGAATAGTTTCATATCTCTATAGAAGCTGTCCATAAACTGGTGAGTCATCTCGATGATGCAACAGCTTACTGGATCTCCTCATTAAGAGCACTTGTGAGGCTTTTTTGATAGTGCTAGAGTTGATATTTGATGTTTATGGAAGTTCTTAATTGGTGTAAATAGTAGTTCAGATGTTCCTGGCAGCTGGCATGGGTCAGGAGGCTGTGCTCTGGACGGAGCTGAGAGAGCAAGTGTTTGATCATGTAGAAGCAACTTTTGATTATGTGACGTTTTGGAATTGCGTGGGTCCAGACCTTTGAATCTGCCCACCCCACTGAGATGACTGATTCTGGACTGGCATCATGACATGAAACAGCAGTTTCTCAGTTGAAAAAGAGATTATCCAATGAGTGCCGTAGGGGGACTAATGCCATTGTCAAGCTGTTGTCAAGCATTGTCAAGTGTGTCTGTAACGTTAAGCTCTGATTGCCATTTCTTTAGAATAATTTGCGAATCTTCAACCCAGACAAGTAGTCAAAAACATTTGACACAAATCTTCCCAGTATAGACATCGGGTCTATATAGGTGAATTATCCAAACATCTCGGAAACGTTCACTTAATGGCCCCTCTCTTGTGTTTGGGCTGCTGAATAAAACTCTTGAATTTGATATGACCTCCTTGATTAACAAATTTATTTTACGTAGACGGCATGTCTTCTCAATATCACCCGACATCATAGTTTGTTTTTACTTCACTCCGCTCCACTCTTAAAACCCCAGCAAAACCAGTAAGTTGGCATGGCTACGCATCAGTGTTGACTTAAAATTACATTAGATTCAAGCAGATACATTGTTTTATTGTGATTGGTTAGGGAAAATCAAACCCCACTCTCCCACAGAAATCGGTTAGAGTGGAGGTAATGTCAGACTGAAGATGGAAATGGAGTGTAACGAGTTGACAATTCTGTCTGATAGGCAGGTTTTGGAACAGACGTTGAACCAGCTGACTGGCCGAACACATGTGTCACTGAGCTACAAACATTATTGGAGCCCAACACAGCTGAGATGATTTATGTGATCAGCTGATATAGGGTTTTCTCACATATTTTGTCATCTGAATATATCCGCACCAATAATAAACCAATGATTTTGCATTAAAATTATAATCATGACAAGGTGATTAAAATGTTTGTGTTTGCTTTAGACAAACCAAGGTTATGAGCATGTTTTATAAATATGTTGAGATTATTCATTTATGATGGATTAGCACAGAGCACTTCTGAGAGTTGCTTGGAAACTGGCAGTTTATTTTCACTTATTTCACCTTATTTATGCCACACCATGAAACGAAAACCTCTCCTGTTTTTTATTTAATTTCAAATATGAGTTAAAACAACATAGACAGTACAAAACAAAATGATCCAAAGCAATATTAATAAAGGTATAGGCTTGTAAATCTTTACAGGATAAGTGTGGCAATGTTTTGTATTTTACTCTTACTGTCAATAAACCCATGAAAAAATCGAATCAAATCATTGTCTGTGTATCCAAAGCCTTGTATAGCACATTCTTCTGTGCCAAAGAGCTCAATTTTTGTCCAGCACTGATTATCATTATTATTAATGACATCAGTGAGTGAGTCACACTGTTGCATTGGGTGGCATGTTCCTTCATTATGATGGGTAGGGTTTATTTTGAGTAAATCGCACATCCCATACCATCCTGCTGCCATAAATACTCACTAGAGCACAAAATATGTATCCATCCACAGCTGAAAATAGTCCCAAACAAATGCACTCATTTACTCTTGGTTCAGTAGTATTTGCTAAAATCTACAGTGCCCCACTGTTTTAGGAAATTATTCAGCCTTGTTTAAAAATGAAAATAGTATTTATTTGTGGCCTGACTTTTTTCAGTAGGAAGCAATAGGTTTGCTGCTGAGTGCTACAGACAGAGTATGGAAGTCGGAAAGTATTGAGAGACAGGTTGGTTTTGGTCATTTTATGAGTGAAATATAGAATTTTATCAGCCTTATCCTTTAAATGGTCAATACACCCAAATAACAAAAAAAATTGCCCCTAAGTATCTAGCCATGCAGATAGTACTGGTTTTAGTTGGAAAGGTTTTGAGACTTTTGTTGCAACCTCAATGAGGATGAACAGAATCTTGTTTTTTGACAGACAGATATTTGAAAATTACATTTAAAAACACAGCAGCATCTTTTTCAGCAACTCAGGATTTTCCACAGGACATTTTTTTTCCATGACTACATATAGATGAGGAGTAAGTGGGAAATGCATTTTGTGATTTGAGTGAACTTACCCTTTAAGTACTTGACTATGTAGTATAAGTGTTAGTATTACAGAGTCACACTTATTGCTGTTCCTCTGCAAAGTTGTACACCTGTTCAATGTTTATCATGTTCCCTGGCCTGAATTAAAAGTCCTGTTCAGTAAGGTGGAAAGTAGAAGTGGAATATCTTTATTCACGTTGCACAAAACAGTGTATTTAATAAGTCTTGTTCAAGGTAATACAGTGCTTATGTGACAGGTCAAGATGACAAGGTTTGTTATCCCTTCTTTGACCTACCTTTGGACCTATTAACAATTTGTCTGGACCCAGTTTATACTGTGCATATAATTGCCAGTGTAAATGCCATGGTAGCCATTATGCATACTGTAAACATTCGATCAGCTGTCTTGCAGTATTCAACCAGGATATTAATGGTAACTACAACTAGAGGAAACCTCAGGTAACCACTAAAATAGCGCAAAGACTAAATGAGCAGATATTGCAGTTATCCATGGGGCAGATTTTTACTGTCATTAGAGATATATTTTTTCCCACATCTGTCCTGTGCAGCCTCAAGATGAAATTCTGTGTAAAAGGTGCCATAAGAATGTCAGTGGATATTAATCACACTTATCCTTGATCTGTGGTGACATTCCTAACCGGGTCACCTGTAAAAGGAAGACTTTGGAGCTGAGATAGTCCTGCTCTCTAAGTGAGACTCAACACAGAAAAATACCCCACAATCACATGAATGTAACCAGAGAGAAGCACATCAGCAGCTGCCGAATCACAGAACAGAACAATTGTTTTTTTATGATAATGATGATGATATGATTTTAGTTGTTTGCTTGATGATTAGTGTGTGTGTCTATGTGCACATGCTTGTGTGTGTGTATGTGTGTGTGTGAGTGTGTGTGAGAGTTATTGTGTAGTAGAAGAAACTGAGGCTGTATTAGTGGTTAAAGGTGTCAGAATTTTAGTTTAAAACATTCCAAAATTAACTAAAAATATCAACAAAATGTGAAGAAATAACAATTTTGACATTATGTCAAAGACGTCTATGTATTGTGTTGCAGAGATATCTACCGAAGTTAGCATGCTAACCAGCTAGACAGAGCCCGTGTAATACCACTTTGTACCTGTAAACTGTTAGCTTTATGCTATATTCAGTGAATGATAATTCTATAAGAGTGGTGGTGGTGGGGTGATGTATTTGGGGGAGGGGAGGTGGGGGTTCGGGGGAAGGGACCATGCTTTCTGGTAATATGCTGCCCCCTGTTTGTTTGGTGCAGATGGCCAAATAGTGCACCTTTAACTTCAGTCATTTGTGTTCATCCTTCCCCAAACTGACACTAAATAAACACTTGCCAGGAGATGGGAATAGTCTGTATTTTATTTTCCAGTAAATGTCTGGTAATTTCCGAAGAATAAGTTCTCTAATGTTCTCTCTTCTTCCTCACCTATGTTCCTATTTATGATGGCAGCAAAGCACATTATTGGGAGGTCAAGCAATTCATACAGAGGATGGCAGTTGAGCTCAGATTAACAGTCAGCCATTGTGAGGAAACTCAAAGTAGAGCCTCATTCCAGGACCTCTTGCTTTTCTCTGTCTCCAAGCCTCTTAACTTTTCAGAGAACAGAGTTCTGTCTCAAAGTTGAGCAGCTCAGGCCAAGGATTTTCCTTAACCTCTTTTGAGAAATGGACCGCGGGGTGAATTCATAAAAGAGCAGTCTGTTGGACAATTTGTCTTTTGACAGGAGGGAACATTGGAAGCCACCAGAGGGTGGTCAGCAGTGAGTGGCACAGGCGTGCCTGGGGCGGTACCTGCAGGCCATTCTTCCTCATGATTTGTCCTGGACGAGGAAAGGAGGGAGCAGCAGCGCGGGCCGCCATCTGGCCCCAGCCGGGGAATTGGGTGGTGAGGTGCGGGCGGAGAGTGCGCGTTCGGTGTCAGTACGGCTCCATCAGGGCTGTTTGCGAACAGATGTTCTGTGGTGTGTTCACTCCAGCACGGCTCAGGAGGGAAGACGTGTCTATCAGTGGTTGGAGGCTTTCAGGGGAGCAACAGACTCTGACCTTGAGGCTGCCGCATGTCAATCCCTGTCTCCTAAAGCCCTGTGAGACTTCCAAACACTGCCCTATTTGGGGGGAAAAATGCACAAACACAATACATTTAATTTCAGAAATGCTTTCATTAAAGCGTCTGCTCAGAAAAAGTTAAAATCCTGATGAATTCTCAGCAATCTTGATAAAAGTTCAACCCTCAGTGCTCAAAATGTAGCACCAGTCAGGGCTTTTTTAACCAGGGGATCCATTTCTCTTTGGCTTATGTGTATTACACTTCCTCATGAACAGAGGACCGTGCAAAATGCAAGGGCAAGAGTATCCATATCCTCTGCCTCCATCATCCGGATCTCAGCAATCAATAAGCGTTTAATCAGTCAATTATATGGCACTAATTTAACAGCCTGCAGGTAGAGCCATCTCTGAGCACTTCCCCATGAAAATGCAGGCCATAGGAAATTTATCTTTTGGAAAATGTCAGGGCAGAAAATGAAGTTTTCAAGGGAGCGATGTGGACGTCCACAACATGTCATCCATGCTGGGAGATAGGGAGGACAAAACAGAGAGCTGCAGTTTTGGGGAAAGGGTTAATGAGGAGATTACGTACAGCATAAGTAGGAAAGATTGCAGCTTGAAGTCATTGAAATCTTGAAGCGAACGTGCAGACGGGGAAGATGCCCTATGGTAGATCTACAAATAACAGTTCTGCAGAGAGGCTTTTTAATCAGACAATTTGAGCGAAGAAAAAAAACTATGGTCTTGATAGTGAAGTGAATATTTGAAAAACGATATGTACTACTGTATATGTTTCCTGATAAAGAGTCCAATGGAAAAGATTATTACATACAAGATTATTACAGCATGAGAGTGAACTGCTTTCCTCTCAGTGTCCATGGTGAACAATGCCCTTCTGCTTATTATTTATCAAACAAATATCCCTGCCTTCTCACTGACATCAGACATATTTGCAAAACTAAACTCTGCATGGCAACCAAAAATGTTTATTTGTTCATAAACTGAGAACTAATGTTTTATTTATGGAAAGTGATTAGAGAAAGCTGATGTTTAGCTAGTAGAGAACAAAACAAGAAGGCCAGCATAATGGCAGAGCTTGCTGGTGACCTGGCTTGTAATTTCTGGTGTCAATATTTGAATTGTTGAGGGAAGTATTATGGACACGGGCCGGTGCTGGGAGTGCAGTCCAGCCCCTCACCTATAAAAACTAACATCTGTTGAAGCATACATTAAGTTTAAAAATAACTGTACAGAGATCACCGGGTAAAGTACAGTCAACCAGATGTCGTTTTAAAAGTGCCAGATGGAACAATGAAAGCGGGATTGGAAATTAGAAAGCGCTGTGAAAGGTCAGATCAATTAAGAAAGCTGCGTTGGCTGCCATATGACAATTAAGGCAAGTTTAAAGCACTTGAGCTAACGGGGCAGCGGAGTGAGTGGCTGTCGCAGGGAGGAGGAACTTCTTGGGGGCATGGAAACGTGTGCATGCAGGACGGAGAGCTTCCTGGACTGAAGTGCATTTGCACCAGGTCAAGGTTAATGACCCGCACAGATAAACCTGATAGAACGCCTCACAGCGCTGCTCACGACCTTTGTCCATCAGTATTAAGGAGCCAATAAATTACAGCCGTGACTTTAAGTGACATTGAATTTTACTCTGCTCTAATGAGAGAAAGAGAGAGAGAGAGCAGAGAGGGACTGAGATGTGAGAAAGAAACAGAAATTCTGTTAATTTGGAGGTTTGTTTTTTTTTTTTTAAATTCTGATTGATGTTTGCCACTTTATATAAAATCTTAAAACCTTGATTTCCCCTCTTTGTCCCCCATGTTTCCCACATGATATCAGATTCAGTTAAAAAAACAAAAACATCTTTACCACAACTTCATCCTTTATTTCAAGCCATTTCACCCTGAAATCACACTACAACAGGTAATGTGTCTCTGCTGTCCCAGATGGCTGCCAGCTTCCCTCAACACCCATGAGTGCACATGGACCACAAGGGGGCAATATTTGCATTGTTTGTCTGCATCCTCCCCAGGCACACACTGATTTACATTTATATTTTGCATTTGCACATTTGGATCAAGTACAGTTTAGCTGTTCATTTACATTGCAACATGTTAACAGAAACCACGATAAGCTGTTTCCTGTAGCGACAGCAGCTCACACTGTCTGACTAACAGCACCACAGGCCCTTTATGTTACAATTTACAGGCAATAATAATTTACAGACTAAAACAACTGCTTCTCTTTTCATCCAGTGCTTATCTGTTCTTTTGGGAAAAATGTCACCAGAGCAACATCTGTTGTCTTGCTCTCCTCCGGTTTCCTTTGAACCGTGGATTAACAGGCCATTGTTCTAAGTGGTCAAGCATGCAGTGGTGAAGCTCGGTACAAAACGCTGTGAGGCAGGAGATCTTTTCCACACTAAACACTCTGAACAAGACCATTTAGGAATTTCTTACACAATTTGTTCAGTTGATACTTCCAAAGTTCTGCTGTAAGCACTTTTGCAGTGTGCAAACGGAATTATTCATCGCATTAACGATAACATAAATGCAGCGGCGACAGAATTTAATGCACCCATGGAGATTACCTTTATTTACTCATGAAAAAGAATACATTGAACTACTTTTTGGCGACGCAGGGTCTCCGTAAAACGATTCTTTTGAACTCTGTCCCCAGCACACTGAGAAGGATATATGTTAGGTCTGCTAATATCTCCATTTGCATGTCCTTAAAATACAGTTTTAATTATAGATAAGCCTAACCTGTGATAGCACCACCTCTAGAGCTATTGCAGACTAATATGGCACGCTCACAGTGTGTTGTTAGTACAGAATTTCTTCAGATTAATGTTAATGGTGTTCTCTTCAGGAAGATAAGATGGTCAGAAAGTCAAAGTCACAAAGTAAAATCTGCACTTGCACCTGACTTGCCTTTAGTGTAATAATGTTCCCTTTACTTTTACTCCGGAAGCTGTTGATCTAAACTGCAACTCTGTATTTGTGTCATCTTCTCCTCTGAAAAAGGTCAGAGCTAAACCCTGCAGCAGGTGCATCACTTCCAGTTCTGTATGCACTGACTGCAACTGTACACTGGACTCTGACTGAGCACTTCTCCCTGTGTTTTGTCTCCATTGATTGTTGGGCCACTCTGCTGGAATGTGGGAATTAATTAGACAATTTGTATAATGGACTTAGGCACATAAAGACACGCAGGGCTCAACAGAGTGGCAGCATCCTGCGGCTCCCATTGTCCTTGAGGAACTCTCATCCAGATGTTCAAACGGATTGGAGGGTGACCTCTCAACCGCTCCTAATTATCATCTGAATGACAACATGGCCCAGATCAATAGTTCCCAGTCGCAGTTTGAAGATCACAGATAAGAAGCCACCTTGTTGTCAGAGAGAAAATGCTAATGTAATTAATGTTCAATAATCCTCTGGCAAAAGATCTGTGTGTGGATATTAATGCCGGATATTTACTCCAAACAGGCCCGAGAGAGGAAAACACACCAACCTGGCAAACAAGGTTTTAAAGGATTTGAAGCCAGTTTGAGCGGCCTTGCTGCTCGTCACAGTATACTGGAGCAGAAGTGTAAAGAAGAGGAGACTTCCTGTTGAGAGTGTAACTCGTGATGGGACTGTTTAGAGCGGTGTCAGACTCCTCCACTGCCCTCCCTGTGCTGTAGGTGCATGTGTGTGGCCAGCTTTGTCTCAACTAATGTAGATACACACACTGCAAGCATCTCTGCTGTCATCTCAGATACACTCAGTAGCCCAGGTTTAATTACACTTTATGATAATGACACATAATGTCCATTCACATAGGAGGTGTCATAACCCTTTAAAGATGCAGTGTGTAGAATTTAGTGGCATCTAGTGGAACAGACTTGACAGAAATGGGATATAATATTATAAGTATGTTTTAATAAGTGTATAATCATGTGAATATAAGAAAAGTTTTTGTTACCTTAGAATGAGCACTTTATATCTACATAGGGAGCGGGTCCTCATCCACGGAGCCCGCCATGTTGCACCGCTATGTTTCTACAGTAGCCCAGAATGGACAAACCAAACACTGGCTCTAGAGAGGGTCTTTCGCATTTTTCGTGAGTTTCATGGCCACTGTAGTTTCTCCTACACACTTTGAAGGGGAGAGAGAGAGGTATTCAGTTCAGTTGGTATTTAGTCACCACTAGATGCCACTAAATTTTACACACTGGTCCTTTAAGTAGCTTAAGCTTGGAAAAGTCATCTTACTCCACCCTGCCTAACAGCAATATATAGTATATTTTGTATCAGCTTGTTCCAACCAGTGTTGGAATGTACGAAGTAGATTTACCCAATTATTGGACTTAAATAGAATTTTGAGGTACTTGTCCTTTTTCTTGTCATATTTTTTGCTACCTTATATGGAAATATTGTGTTTTTTACTCCACTGCAGTCATCTGACAGCCATAGTTACTTTGAAGATGAAGATTCCACACACAACATATATGACAATCTTATAAAATATGTATGTAAAATAAATTGAATGTATATAGACTATAATATGTATTGTAATATGATTATAATATGTGAAATAAAATATGTAAAGTATATGTATTGAATATACAATAATATAGCACTCACAGGGGCACTCTTTCTGTGCAATAACTATTACTTTTAAAAAATTCTGTAAATTTTGCTGATGTACTTTTACATGCTTTTTAATCTAATACAGTAGAGTGCTGTTATATTGTTGTTTTGCCATTTTTACTCAGAAGCAGAATACTTCTTCCACCTCTAGATGTTTACACTGAGTGAACACACGTTTATTATGGCTGGAAATATTCTAGATATGTTGTGCATATTCAGACTGACATATCTGGTATCTTTTTAGATCTCCACTAGAATTTAAATTAAAGCTATGTGGATTTAAACAAAGTTTGATTGCACAGAATGGGTTTGTAATGGCTGCCTCATCAGTGGTACACTGCTTGTGAGTCATACTTTAACATTTTGAAGCAGACATGGTATTTCAGATTCCTTAATATTACATTGTTACATTATTATAACATTGCTCATTAAAATTGTTGTCATTCACTTAGTGAAACTGAGGGACACAGCACACTCAAAGCTAACATTAAGACATCTTTACATGGGAAAAATGTGACAAGTGCCTGGGGATGGACTGTAAAACCTCAAAATGAAAATATCAAATAATGTGTTCTTGCTATCCCTCAAAGTAGAATACAAGTTCTGTACATCCTAATATTAAGCCCACCTCCACTGCAGCTGTCCAGCCCTGCTGCCCTGCAGCTGCTAATGACACTGACCTCCTGATGACACAGATACCTATCTCCTGCCTTCCTCATCTTCAAGGTGTGCATTTTTCTTTTCCATGCCAACCCAGCCACCATCTGCCACAGCTCACGACTCTCTGACTGACTGAGCTCATGATTAACTTAATATTTTTTTTATCTTCTAAACCTCTGCTCACAACAATGTTTCCCACTGAGGCAATAGCAATTTCTCTGAGAAGTTGCACTCCTCATGATTCAAAATCATAAACCCAGCATGTGTCAATGAAGATCCTGTCCCTGATTTTTGCAAAGATGAATAAAACAGGTTGAGGGGAAATAGGCAGAGATGCCCAATTAAAGAAATTGTTATTGTGAAATAGCACAGGATCTCATCGGGATTTTGCTTCAGTAACTATCCCATTCCAGCTTAAATGATCTATATGAGCAGTGAAGAGAGGAGGGAAGGGATGTTTATATGTGTGTGGGAGGGTGCGTTCGTTACAAGATGGAGAGAGATGGAGCAATACAATTTATTCCTTAAGTGAGGTAAAGGCCTTATTGCCTACCATTAACAGAGCAGAACGTCGGCACGGGCTGATAATTAAGTAATCCATGAGAGCATGAGCAATATAGGACAATCACTAACATCCTCTGCTGCTTTGCCACATCAAGCCACTCGCCCTTTTTTTTCTCCAACATCATTTTAGATTATGCTGGAAAATATTATTGCATTGTGATTTGAAACTGCTGCTGTGGAGGAAAATGTTCTGCTCGCAGCACCAAACAAATGATTCCACTGAGATGAACTCATTCCAAAGACGCGTGTTGCCTGTCACACTTTTCTGATTTGCTCCCTTTGCAAAGTTTTAGTTTGGTTGAACATTAGAAGATTGTTGCTAGTTTTATTTGTAAATGTTGACATTTTGTTTTCTGATGCATGTATTTAAAGTGTGGGCCTGATTTATGAAGAAGAATTACCAATATGTGTATCTCCCAACTTAATTTAAGGGTAATTCTACAGTATTTTGTTGTTCATTCATTCAACATTTAGAGAAAAATCATGTCCATAACGCTACAAAACAGTTGTTTTTATGACAATATTAGTGACAAACCTTATGACACCTTATGTTAGATATTTGACTGATTTGATTTAACTGACTTAATAATATTATAATAATTAATTGATTTGCAGGTGTCAAAATATTCAGTCTTTTTTAATTGAATACAACTTTAAAATTGAATCACTGAAGTCTGAACATGGGTGCCCAATTTTAATATTTGTATAAATATTATGGACTTCATGTCAGAATCATATTTCTATACATTTTATACAACAGTCTATCTTGTGTGAGGCGAATAACATGTCATGGTGGTACAGACTGGATGTCTGGCAATTTATATGAGCATTCAGCTGTTTTACAAAGGATCCTTGTTTTTGGCAAAATGTGAATTCACACTGTAAATTCATTGCAAAAAAAACCCAAACAGAACAAAAAACACATCAGACTACTACTACTACTTCACTTCACCAGACTACTTGCACATCTCTGACTGGGGTGGGGCCAAAATGCTTAAAAGTTGACACAATCAACAGCAGTGTAGTAACAGTGATTTTTATAGTATATCAATAAGTTTGAATCTGCAAAAAGGGAACACATTTCAATCGGTAACTAAGATTTCTGCCTCATACTGGTGCTTTACTTTTCAGGCTTTCACTCACAAAAGTGACATTTTACCACTCATCATAGTTTTTGATGTTTTACTGGCCTTAAAATATCCTTACTGGGATCCCAATTAAATGCATAAATCAAGCTTCAAAATGTAAACCTACCCAAACTAAAGATCATGCACTTAACTACAGTATAAAAGTGTGGAAATGATTGTGTTAGAAATAATGTTTTGGTGCATTTCTTTAAAAATATCATGAAATGTTTGCACACTAACATCAGTTCTAGGGTTACTGTAGCATTTAACATACATAAACCATTAATAATAAATTTAAGTTTTCCAATTATTTTACATTAAAACAGAATATAAACTATCTGGGAATGACAACAAATAAAAAAACTGGCCACATATTTATCTTCATATTTTACCTTTTATTTCTCACCGTGGAACTTACTCTTGTCTTTAGCCATGTGCTCTTGTGTCACATGACCATGTCAGTGGTAAGACCTTCTTAATTCAGTTTCTGTGCAGTGAGGTGGAAATGACAGTGATCCTAAAACACAAGTGTTCTTTAATACAAAAGACTACATATATTTTACAGTTGATTTGACTGAACGTAGTATCTGTCTGTCATTTATATTTTACATTTATAATATAACAACATTTAGACAATAAAGCAAAACTCTTACCTAAAATCATTTAATGTATGATTTTAAAAACTTACATTTTTATGGTAAAGTTGGGCTAAAAAATTTAAAAAAGATATAAAAAATGTTTTGTTTTAATTTTCAACAAGAATTGTTGAGTAATCATCCAAACTGTGCATCAATATTACAATTATTTAGAAAATCATTTATTATTGCATGTGTTGAGTTTTTTTCTCACTTCAGTCTCAGTTTGTCTTTATCACTTGCTGTTTGCATATTTGACTTTTAGAAAAATGGGCAACATGTTAACCTGCATTTCATCATGTTGGTCCAGTTGCTACTGAAATATTTATCCAGATTGCAATTTACAACAATCCACAATTTACGACAGCAGTCTGTATAATCCATCTCCCCGCTTGTCCAAATGCATTTCCTTTGTTTCTTAAAAGAAATCGAATCATGGGAGGTTTAGGACAAGACTCTTCAATTTTTTTTCCTCGCTTCCTAACAAACGGTAACATTTTAATTCTTGCTTTCATCCCTCAAGACTGAAAATACAATTTCATGATCACCTCGCTGCTAGAGCCATGTTTAATAATTCCCAATTATGCAGCCAGGCACCTAGTCCACAGCGTGAGCCGCACCATGCTGCCTGAACAGCAGCTGGCCCGTTGCTCTGTGTGTGTTCAGTCACCTTGATATCATCGATGAACATGTTCCCCCATCTTAGCAGGTTACAACGCCGGGACCTATGCTGTTGTATTAATAATACAGCATGGTATTGTCCAGGAGGGAGCTTACTCTGTGTCTCTGGCTCCAGCCTTTTTTCTCCAATTTGTTACGCAGTTTACCCAAACATGGAGCGTGGAGCGTTTCAGGCCCTGCATGTGGCGGATGCACCGGCGCACAGGGACCCCTTGCACTTATTGTGTGAAAAATTCGCACTCCCTACAAAAGGAGTGACAGCTTGGAAAGTGCCTGTATTTACAAGTGTGTTTCTGTTTTTATTTTATCATTTTTACCACACACATAGCTCCACAGTGACTCATGAACTGAAGAGCTAGAAAATGTGCGCCTCAAAAGCTATGAAACATTATTATTAGTGGTAGTCAAGCAAGTGCAGTTTGGATGTGTAGAAGTACTATATCATTGTATGTTTTATATATTTTGAACTGAAAAGTGACACCATTGCTGATTAAGGACTCCCTATTGGGGCAAGGGGATCGTTGAATCACCTGGCTGACATTTGGCTTTGGATTAAAACTGAATATCCTCTTGTTGATTTCCCTGCAAGTGTTATATTGCTATAAATTATTATGACAGATGTATGAATGTGTAAGTAGCATTTTACTGTTGTAGTTGATCAAGGTTGATCAAATGCTCTCCTTTTTTATGTACTGCTGTGTGGTTCAATCTATAACAATATATTATATTAAAATCTTTGTAAAATAACAGCTGACAAACAATGTAATAGAGTAAATGTTTTTTGAAAGAAGTATTAAGTACTTTACTTGAGTATGGAAATGCTGAAGTAAAGTACAAATACTAAAAGTACCTCAAAAGTATAGTAATTGAGTAAATGTACTTTGATACATTCCTCCATTGTTTTTACACCACTGACAGCACTGAGACTTTTGAGTTTGGGATTTTTTTGTTCAGAAAGAGTCACATCAGCATAAAATAATGGGAGCTCATCTAAATGTACTGTAAGCCCCCAAAATAAACAAGTGAAAACATCAGCTGACCCCTGCAGCACATGTGAGTAGATGACAATTCATGGACTTATATGGGGACAAGAACATGTAGAGACATTTGTAGTGGATATTGCAGTAAAACATTTTACAACCAGTAAGGAGTCAGTGACCAATAAGCAGCTGAGCTCATTAACTCACTCAGTTAATACTGAGGATTGGTGGAGGGTATGTTTTGCTGTGGTGTCTGAAAATGTTTTTCTTTGCTCAGTGTGTCTTCTGCATTTCCTTCCTGCTCTTTGTTCCTCTGTTAAACATGTCTCTAAGTCACCCCGGGTGTCGCAACGGGATGCGCTCTCACCCTCCAGCAACGCTTTATATCAGACTATCGCCTCAGCATATGTTGTGTAATGCTACATTACAACATCAGTTTGTGGTTTCTTTTTATGTTTCAAGGTTTCCAACTTGGTGGACTCACTGTACACACACTGTACACACAATGCTGAAAATTACCCACTAAACCTGTATATATCAGCTATGCTTTTCTTGCTTTTCCAAATCAATACCATTGTAGTCTTAATGCATGAGTCCTAATGAATGGAATGAATGGGAGCGTGTGGAGGGAAGAGGGATAGAGGTGGGAGAAATAACAAAACACACACACCTGTAATGTGCCTGAGCATCCATTACATTACACAGTGAAGCTATTCAGGAATGAAAATATCTCACTATGGCTGGCCAGTTATGACACAATACAGTTCATTACTTTATTTTTCTAAGCTTTTTTTTTCTTTCTCAGTCTCACTCTCTTTTTTTTTTGCATGTCACCTTTAATACTGCACTCCCTCTCCATATGGAAGCAAGCACAAAATTAGTGATTGCAGGTTACGTGGAGGTCAAAAGTCTGATCAGAACCATGTGTTCTGAACATTATGTGTACATTTTTCACGTCACTCCTCGTGGAAATCAATCTCTGCAATGACCCACCCATGTGCTCTCAAAAATTGGAGAACATATTTATGAGCTTACCGTACACTTGCATGGCAAAAAAAATACGAGGAGCAACATTTACCCATGCAGGGAAGTATTGTTCAGTAAGATGTGGGCTGAAATACTGAATTAACACGCCTGAGGGTGTTCAACTATTAAACTTTGTTTTTGATCTACTTGGGAGAAGTTGCATCTCCTCCCTCCATCATTTACCACATCAGTCTTTCCCATGAACAGTGTGATCTTTATTGTCTAATATTGCTTGTCAAAACCTAATTTTTCCTCATATTAAGCAGCAGGGATTTGATGACATTTCTGATTTAGAGTGTCATTTTGTTCACGTTTCCTGAAAAGACCTGAAACATAAAACCAAATCTATATTTGTAGCAGAGTGCAGCAGCTCTGTGTGTGTGACTTACAGCAGGAAACAAGACAGTTCTCATGTACAGTGTGTGTGTGTAAGGTCAAGGGTGTGTGCATGTGCCTAGGCATGTGTGTGTGTGTGTGTGTGTGTGTGTGTGTGTGCTTGTTGTGTACTGGTGTGCAGGGCCATGCAGGCCTCTTCAAAGCAATCTCTCTCCATATGGTGTTGTGTGCTGTGAACGGGTCAACTTGCAGCACAACTCTGGAGAGGGGGATTTTCTCCCTACCCATTGTCTGTCCACAGAGCCTGCGGAGAGAGCATGCCGCTTTCAGGGCATCACTGCCAGCCCCTAATATGGCAAATGAATGCATGAGCGAATACAAGGGTGAATAACTGAATGAATAACCAAAGACAATTTACATAATTGCACGTAGGGTATGTATTTTCAAACGTTTGAGCAGTTATTTGCATATTCCCACTCTATAGAAATTATTCAGTCAATACTGTAGATCCATCATGTAAATACAACTCCTTTGAATTAACGGAAAAAGAGAAAAAAAAAAGAACTCAAACAATAATAATGTTAATGATGTTTTATGCCCTGAGGGAAGATCTCCTCCCAGCCTCTAGAGCAATCGCTGTCAGAATATGAAGTGTGATACCAAAATTCAGTTATGACATGTTTGCTTAGCAGGTAAATATCAAGAACGAACAAAAAAGGGGGGGAAGAAGTCTTCAGTGTGTTGTTTCCTTTATTCTTTCTTTCTTCTTTTTCCTTGCCTGCAGCATTGATCTAAGCCTGAACAAACCATCAATTTCATCCATTTCAAATGTCAAGGGGTCTTTGTTACACACATGTGATCACAGTTTGCAGAAACTCCCCGCAAATTGTTGCCACTGTCTTGTTGCATCATTTGAAGTGCTATTTTCCCTCACGTCACCCTCTTTTGTGATCAAGATAGACACAAGGTGTAGGTGCGCCAACATCTTTTGAACTATTCAAAAGCGCCACTATCACTCCACGTTCCTTTTGTTGTTGTTTTAAGCGGGATAAGAGGCCAGTTAACCTTCACTTCGCTTGCTTGAGAATGCAGGTTGGTCGGTGGTGGTGGAGGGGTGGATGCAGGGGGGGGTTGAAGTGAAGAGAGTGGCAGATGAGGAGGGAGATGGGGAAAAAGGTGGGTAGGAGAGCAGTGTGCATGGAAGTGTGTGTGTGTGCGTGTTGACCTGCCTACCCTTCACCTTTTGTCTCACTGTGTGGTGCTGTTGTGAGTGCTGGAGGAGGACATGTGAAGAGCCGGACTCTAGCCAGCAGAATGGCACCCCTGCCTGGGTTTTCACAATCCCCCCCATCCCCTCCTTTCACTCCGTCTTCCTGGCCTGCAGCTAAAAACACATATTTTCTCTGTTAGAGGGGGAGTTAGAGCAGAGGGGAACCAAACACATCAAAAGCCCAAGGATAGAGTATGTAGTTGTATTTGACCAGGTCAGTAAACGTTGTCAGATCTGACGCCGCGCTGAAGAACGTCTCCCACACCTCCCTCAATCATCTCATTTTGAAGCTCGCAGTCTACGAGCCTTTATGCCTCATTTTGCTTGTCATACTTAAATTTCTCTTGTTTGTCAGCCATAATTCAGCATCTCATGAATTAGTCATGAGAATAACCGCTTTCATTTAGAGGCTTTAACCTGTGCAAAATCCTCCTTGGCTGACTTGGCAGTGGCACACGCACCCACATACAGTATTGGGTGGGTGCCGCAGGCAGGAAGCGTGGAGCTGCGGTAGATTTGGAGCACTCTGTCCACAAACGGGGGGAATGTAAATGAGATGGCCTGCGGTCCTGAGGGGGGGAACCGCTGCTGATTACTGTCCACCACATTAAGCACCACTCGTTCCCTCCCACTCACACGCACAATCATCTCATCATATGCAAAACAGGAGCCTTCCAGTGTGGAAAACAACAACAGTAGCATTAATGAAACATTTGCTTTTAATATGCTTCTGAGTAGCATGTCATTTGCTGAAGATGGAAAGATGCAGCATTTTAAAGGAGTGTCATCAAAGTGAAGACAGAACATGAACTCACAGTGCAGGTTACAGTGCTCTGCTGGTCATAATGGTCATGCATAGCCCATAAATGTCCATACAAGATGTCCTCCCACCCCTCTGGAGGGTTGTTCCCTTTTTGCCTTGAATATTATCTCACTATTGTTTGGCATTATGATGAAATGTTTACTTGTGTGGACCCCAAGAAGAGTAGTTGCCACTAATGCTGCTAATGTTTCTAGCGAATGGGGACCCAAATCAATAAATAAAAAATAGTGCTGTTAAGTATGTATTCCACTCAGAAAGTGGAAGCTAGTTAGCCCAGCTGGCTAATGTTAGCATTGATTCCCACTGGAGGATTTATATTGAATTCTTACCAAAAAATAACTTTGGGAACACAGCTGTATAGCTGACATAGCATTAGTGCTAGTTGAACCATGAACGGATGTTTGCAACAGACAGTTTGGGTTATCATTTTCGGGTTCACCTCCATTTTTTTTCTCCCAAAGAAGTTTGGGTAACCTGGGGGTTTATTTAAAGTGGCTATAATCGATATGTGTAAAGATTGTTTAGATGTCTGGCTGCAGCTTTACTGTTTTGGTTCACTCTCACCAGCTGTTTTCAGCAAAAAAGCCCTAAAAACCTTAAGTGCACTACCTGCTCAGCACCAAACAGGAAACAGACACAATTAGCAACGAGCTGGTGAACATAGTGAAGCATTTAACAGCTAAACAGCCAGATATTTCCCTCAGGCATTGATAGAGAGCAAAAACATAGCTAAAAGTGAGTGAATATTGGACTTATGTATACCAGGTGGACAGAAACATGACTCCAAATGAATGATAGTGTTGCTCCGCAACTGTTGGATGTGTAAATAAGCAACTCTTTACTAACAAGTTCATCACATCAACATAAAAGGTGATGTCAGTGTTGTGTTCACAACATGTTTCGTCTGCCAAACGACCAAAAAATCAGTTACTGCAGATTTAAAACCTGTCTGATTGTTTGACTGCTTGTGTTTGTTGCTGATGACTTACTTTTAGAAATGACACCACTTTCTCAGATCTCAGCAATTAACTTGGCATGTATGTTATTAGCACTAATAGTAATGATGGCCCAAAGTACAAAAATAAGAAGTTGTAATAAAGGACAGTAATACTTTAAGGAGACAACAACCTTGATGAATTATGGAAACATAGCTATAGATTAATGCTGATAGTAGACACCTCCTGTGCTCATTTGTCAATAGAATTGGCTTTCAGTCACAGATGCACTCAATAGGACAACAAACAGGAACGTGACCCGGCAGAGATCCCTCAGTAGACTCATAATAACTTGACAGATTCTGACAATACCGCAGACTGCAGCAAGACATTAACATCCCATATTTGTCAGTGATAAATACAGCAAAAGCTGACACTTCTTGTGTTTTTTACTCAGATCCACTCGGCAAACAAGCGCTGCTGAGGTTATTTACAGCAGTTGCGAGTTCTGCAACGGTTAACACATTTGTACTCCCTGAATGCTTCATTTATTAAACTGTGTCGGCGCAATTTGTTCACTTAGCTTCATGCCTACGTACCTATTTGTTCCTTTACATGACAGGGTAGAGCTTCCTGTCAGGAGTGTTTTTGTTTCCTCTTAGTATGCTTCCAGCATTCAAATGTGCTGAACACACAGAGTGCACCCGGGTGGGAGAGGAATAGAAGGGAAGGAGAGTAAGCAGACTGGAGTAAACAACGCTTTGGCTCTTTAAATAAAACATTTGTTTGTGATTGAGGCTTCATGATGTGAACAGCATGACCTGTTTTACTGGGAGTCTCTAAACAGCCAGCCCGTCGCCCTCGCAGAAACAGATCCCATCTCTCTACCCACAGACTCAGGGCCTATTTATATTGCATGAGAACAAATTTTTTTGACAACTTGAGTGATAGATTTGTACAAGGCCCAAATGTTTTCCTTTTCTGCAGAGGCCCTGTCTGAGTGACATAAATTGCTATTAATAAAAATTTTAACAATACATGGCAAATGAGTTTTTTCTGTTAACATGGTATGAGCAGGAGCAAATGGTGCTTGTTGAGGGCTTCCTGGGAATAAGGGCGCTGTCTGAGTCAACATTTGAAGAGAGCAGGTTGGGGAGGAACGAAAGCATGTGGTGCTGTATTCTCTGGAATAACATGAATACATGAAGAGTTAACAATCAAGAAAACACAACCTAACTGACAGACTAGACCACACTAACACCAGTTAATTCTTCACCTTTCAAATTCATGGCACTTTAACCAGCTATTTGTCAATGGTGCAGTTCATACTGTATCAATCTACAGTAAATGTGAAAAATATTCGGGACCACTTTTCAGAAAGTACTCACATTAATTGAATCCAGGTAAAAAGCCTTTAGTCTTTATTGATTTTCTTCATTAAATCAATGACAGAGGACGGTATGTACAGTACAGCAGATGATATGAAGCAGACGAGTTAAAGAAGAGTTTTTAATCTTTAAATTTTGATCCTTAAAGGAGTGCACCACCAACTTTACACATCATGATCAGTTGACAGGTGATGAGGAGTACTACTCAACCTGTGAAAACAGTTGTATAATGTCTTCTGTGGTTTTGGAGGAGCTTTCTAAAGTCTGGAAAATTAACCGTGATGATGTCAACTCGGACTTGGTCACTACAAATTTATAACTCTTGCTTTGCGTACTGGGGGTCTAGCATTTGAAAAGTGTGGACATTTACTAGACCTGGCATCTGTAATAAAATAAATTGGTTTGCAAAATGGGAAGTTTAGGCTCCAGTGATGTTAGAGACTAAACAATATAAAAGTCAGGATATCTCGGCCTCCGCTGCGTCAGTTTTGACTATTCTTTTTAAAATTTATTAATAAGTCCCACAGCTTGCTGGACGAGCAATACTAACCTGTTCCTCTGAATAATCCATAGTCTTCCATAGTTTTACTTTCTATAGAAGAAGTAGTCCCAAAGAAAACTGTTGACAGTGTACTTTTGTAGATAATCCAGAGTGACAGCCACATTAGTTATGAAAAGATATTTGGCTGCTGATTTTTTCAGTTTTTTCAGTGTAATTTTTCAATTTTCTGAGCAGCTCAAATTAAATAACATTCACATCCATTGAATTGGGGTGGAGGGAAAAAAGAGATAGATTATCACAGATAATCTGGGAAAATGAAACCAAAGCAATCTCAAATGGCCAGATATCATTAGAGGTAAGTGAGAAATATAGTTTTTTGGGTGATTTGGGTGAACTGACCCTTTAACACTTTGTATTTACAGTGTAGATGCATAAAGAAAACAAAGATTTCTAAGTAGACTTTTGTTTTTATTTCTCAATCTCATCCTTCATCTTATTATTTAGTTACAGTCCTCATTAAAGGCTGGCTGTGCTGCGTTCAAAGTCCACACATACACACCACTGCATGACAGCAGCCGGCCAGGATTCCACAGTTGCCTCTCTATCTCCCCTCTACGCATTTGTCTTTCACTTTGTGCTGAAATAATTAACTGCGTGCATGTTTGAAGGCGGGATTACAGTTGCCTAATTGTAGTGAGCGTTGTCATGGAGACTATCAGGCCATCAGTGAATAAACAGCCTTACTTGGCAGTGTTTGGCTAAAATGGGGCTTTGTGCAGATGTCAGACACAGATTTATGATGGTGAAACAGATTATATTTGGCAGGAAAATCAATAGGCTGACCACTCTGGACTGGCTGCTTATTTTGATAAACAGCTCTGTGGATGTAACCTGCCCAGAAGCTTGTCTCCTCATCTGTTTGCTCTGCTCTGAGAGCGTAGTTCCACAGCAGCATGGTCTGGTCTACTCTTTTCTCATGTAAGGTTCACAAATATTTAGTGCTTTTCAAAATATATTATGTAGCAACAGTAGCAAAGTAACAACATTAGCTTTTGGATAAAGTTATCTAAAGTGAAAAATGATAAATACATTCATTTACCCCTAAGGTAATCTGAATTCCATTATAATGGAGATGATTTTTTGAAAAGTTTAAGACGTTTATCCAAAGAAATAAAAGTAACTAATAGAATGCAGTTTATGTATCTCATTTTAAGGGAATATTTTGAGAAGTTGTCAAGAATAATATCACATCATGAAGAAGTTATGGAAATAATTTGCAAACATCTGGAAAATAAGATTCTGCTTTTGGTTTTTATTTCAATGACATCCAGCAGTCAGAGAGAAAAACGCTGACGACAAAAAGTTGATGACAATAGCAGTTATACTGTAGTACAATGTAATGTTGATGACATTATAGGGCCTACAGCTCGTGTCTGCACAGTAGGATGCAGTGAATAGTTGTGGATGGTGGATGGACAATAATAGAGTGTTAATAGTTCCATAATCCCAATGAACCACGTGTCTGACAATTGACATTTGAAGGGAAAAGTTCAATTATGTCTGGAGTAACTTAAAAGTAACCTATCCGTGCCCTCACCAACAGTATAGTCTCTTTGAGTTGCTTTGTGACCACATATTCCATTACTTATTGCATTTACTTCTTCTTGACAGCAGGAATTATTAAGTAAAAATATTTATTACTAAATAAATTCACATTATACTTTTGGAAGAGTAAATTTATCCTACAAGTGTCGATAAAATAAACAACTGACCTCATGCTAAATTGATATCAGTCAAAACTAAAACAATGAAAACTTCTAATTGCTTTAAACCTTAATTTCATCTTAAATTCTACAATACAAAGTCTGGAACCCAAGTTTTTATCAGCCTGTGGCACTGTACATTGTCTCACAGATACAACATTAATATGAGTTTGGTCAAAGGCACAACAGCAAAATAACTGAAATATTCTGAATTTAAAATCAGTTTTTATTTCACAACCACAATTTTCCAATTGACAATTTTGAAAAGAAGTAACTCAAATATAGCTTTGCCCACCTTCAACCTGAGCAGAAGTCTAATTTGCCAAAAATGAAAACACCTGTGTGTTTTCAGTTCAGGCTGAAATGAAGATTTAAATATCCAGTCAACCTACACTATTACACCTTTAAAGACACAGACATTTGAATCACATAATGACTTTGATTAGTATAGAAGATGACAGTATTCCTCGCACAGTAGCCACTCATGCTGACATGTTCACAAATGGCTCTATTGAAACACATGTCCAAGACCAAAATTTAGAACTATTCTCCAAAGTGTGTGGATGTCACAACTATCATAAAGTATTTTAGTGAAAAAGAGAATATTTGTTTTTGCAAACATAAAATATCCCTGTATGACTGCATGCATGTTCAACCACAAATACTGCCATCAGATTTTCTTTTCTGCCTGTTTACTCATATTGTTAAACAGTGTAAAAGCTTAAGAAGTCATCCAAGTGACAGTCATACTGTCTGCTTGGAATAGCTTCCAGAGGGATGCTCAGCTCATAAGCCTCCTCCCTTGTGGACAATTTAAATCGACTGTAAAGACAAGAGAGCTCGAAGCTATTGATCACAGTAAACTACTTATGTTTTTATCAATGCGATGTTATTGATTTTATATAATTCATGCTGTGTGATCGTGTAACTGTGTGAGTATGTAACTGGTAGCCACTGTAAAGCAACATGCTTAGTCCACCTACAGTATCTTGTGTGTAATAAAACAAAAATAAATAATTTAATGAGTCAATTAATCAGTCAAAGCATTTAAAAATATAAAAGGGATCGCTGCTAGCTTCCACCTTGGTATTTTATTTCAGATACTGACAGAAACTGTAGAGAACTGCAGCTATAACATCTCATCTCAGGTCCAAATGTACTCCAGCCCTGCAATCAGGATAAATCCCCATTCATACATTTAAACAGTAGGTTATGTCTTAAACATATTCACTCTCCACATATGCCTGCAACCTTAAAACGAGTTCAGTTAACAGTCAGGAGAAAAACATTCCAGGAACAGGAAGTCAATAATGCCGGTATCCCCCTCAGGGTGCACATTACCATTGTTGTGAGCCAGGTTAATGTACTTCAAACAAGGTTTATTATATACTGCAGTGCACAATAGTGAGGTGAGGAGTGTAGCAGTCATATGCTGTAGGTGAAACAGGAAGCTGATCACTTCTCTTAACCTTATCTGTGGTCTTTGGGTGCGATGACTCAGCTGTGCTATAGGAAAGTGTCTCTGACACATTGTTTTGTGGGTGCTGATTGACTTCACCTGATCTTGTTATGACAGATAAAATGGAGCACTTAAAGGGCCACTTTGCCAATTTTCAACCTTATTTCTATCTATCCGAATTAGGGATAAAGTGTGAAACGGTTATTTTTAATGTTCTCAGTGTCTCTGGGGCGTAGCTGCAAAATCTGTTGTTCCTCCGGCACCAGTGGTGTCATTTGATGTGTACAGTGACGTAGCTGGGGGCGAGGAAGATCTACAGGATACATCGGTAGTGGTGCCTTCAAGGACAGTCAAATGTGTGTCTCCCAAAACACTCCGCCTACCATGTTACGCTAACAATAGGGGAAAGAAGTCACTAAAATGTCACACTACTAAATACTTGGAAGAAAACTAGTTTCATGATGCGAGGTTGAATATGGCACTATGGAATCAGACACAACATAGTGTGGAGGAGGAAGCGACCACCAGAGCTACAGTACAGAGAGAAAGGAGAAAGAACAGAAAACTCTGCGCTGCAACAAACTTTGCAGTGCTTTCACAAAATATTATATTGGACTTTAACTCTCAATACAGAACAACAGCAACTGTGTTACCTGTAATGCAGCTGCATTCAGCTTTGAGCACAATCCAGTCCAGCCCCTTGTTGTCCAAAACAGTAAAAGAAACAGGGTGCAGTTTTTCACCCCTTGATCCACGATTGTTTCCAAAAAAAAGCTGTAACAGAGATGGCAGATATGGGGGCTTTTGACTCTCCACTGGCAGCTCTGGCAGCATTCAGGCTTGTGTAACATTACAGTTCTCGGTAAGTTTGCATTGATCAACATAACTGACTCCAGTTATGTCCAGTTATAACTCCAGTTGACGGTAAAATATATCCAGACTCGATGAGGAAAAACATTTTGTAAATGAAAATAAGCTAAACGAACAGCAGAGCAGCCGTCTGTTGGTCTGATTGGATGGGAAGCGCGCAATGCATTCTGGTTGTTGTAGGATTCCCTCTTAAGAGCGATATGGGGAATCTTCAGCCTTTTTCTCAGTTTTCTCTAGTCATAGGGCACCAATTTCAAAAATAATTGCACATTTCTACTACATAGGTGACCTAGTTTTAAGAAACTGTCATGTTCCTTTAACTAATTTCTCATGTTGCACAGTTTTTGATATCTTATTAACACTGTTGCTTTGTTGTTATCTTTCGATTCTAAAAGGCTAACAGAGGTTTGCAGTTACATGATAAATCTCCCAGCTGACACAGTTGGTTTGATCATAACCATCAACTGGATGCAGTGTGCATGTCAAACAGTTCTATAACTACACACTTCTGCCCATCTGACGTTATTTACCTGTGTTTATTACCTTCTGCATTTCCCAGGTTTGTCAGTGAACTTGGCTGAACTTGTTGCATCCTGGTGTTGAATTCAGGGTATCAAACAACAGTTATGTGTTGGGTAATTTGTCCACTTTACTTAGTTTCATCAGTTAAATGTCAGTTGTACTTTGACAGCAACATAATGCTAGACTGTGGTATACAGTACATACAAATATGCACATTGCTTGCCCCTCTAACAGCCACATCAGTCACTCATTTAATGAAACCGCAGTTTAACATACAGTGACATTATTTGAGATTTAAAAATAGATCACTAATAAGATCCAGGGCCGTAGCCAAGATTTTAGAGAAATTGTGGTCATGAGTTGAAGTCCACCAAACACCGCTCCCAAACCCACCACACACATCAGAAAAAAATCTTTCAATCATTAGGAGTTTTCATATTTTATTTATTCAGTTGGCTGTTCAATTTCTTCCCATTTTTTATTGTTGAATTGTTGAATTTCCCCTTATCTTATTTAAACGGAACAGTTATTTAACGGATTTGGCTGGCGATGTTCAATATTTTTCTTATTGTCAGTAAATCATGTGCAGAACCAAACCAACAATGTCTTGATCTGCTTAGTATTGTTCAAGTGTCCAAGACTTGATATATTGTATTCCTCCGCTGTTGTCCAAAAACTATTAAAAACCACATAGCTGCACTGGATGACATGTTCCTTCGTCCCTGAAGATGGTGGCTCAGTAGCTTGTTTAGAAACAGCTCCAAAGACTAAAACTAGTGATAAGATTGTAACCTGCCTTTGCGCATGCATAGCAATGTGGTTCTGTTTATAGAACTCCGCTAGCTTGTTGTGCTACATATCACAACTTGTTGACTTTGTACTGAAGTTCTTTGAGAAATTTATAATGAAGTATAAAGTCAAGAGGTTCTAATATGTAACACAACAAGCTAGCAAAACTCTGTAAATGAAATTGCGTTCCTGTGCATGCGCAATGGCATCTGCTGTACTAGGAATCTCACTCCTCAGGGTCACATCTTACCGCTGTTTTTACTCTTTGGAGCCAAAGAGCTAAACAAGCTATGATAACCACTCTCTTCATGTCTGGAGAAACATGTCACCCAGTACAGCGGTGTGACTCATTGATGTGTTTTTAATAGATTTTGGACAACAACGGAGGTCTGCGGCGCAGAGGAATCAGATATATCAGGCTTTGGATACACACACAATACTTGTAAGTAGGATGAGTTCATTGTTGGTTTGGCTCTGCACATGAGATTTGTTGACAATAAGAAAAATAAAGAAAATCTCCAGCCAAATCCTTTAGGATATTCCTCTGGAAGTCAACAACTGCCTTTAAACTCAAAACACTCAAATGCTGTCTCGGAACTCTGTCTCTGTTTTCCCAATAATTAGTACCACACTACACAGTTCTTTCCAAGAAACGTCCACGGAAATTATTAGGAAATTACAGACCCATAAAATTAAGTGTTACAGTTTTATTTCCCAACGTGAAGGTCTAAATGCGGTTTCAAAGCCCTCTCTATTCTACCAGGGATACAATTATAAAAAATTATTTTGTTGGGTTGCAAGTAGATGAATCAAACTACAATGCGTCTCAAAATACTGGAATCACCCTAAAAACATTCCCACCATGTGTAAGTTCTTAACTGTAAACTGTCCCAGGTTACCAAAACCCCTAAATTCCTGTAAAAATATCAAGGTCATGTCCTAAAAGGTAGCTATGGCCTGCTGAGATTCATCCAGGAGGAACAAGGCCAGAGCCATTATCAGATGAAAGCTTTGGACGTCATCAAACAGCTGAATCCACTGCTTAATAGTTTGACATTTGGGGAAATACACTTAATTGCTTATTTGCTGAGAGTAAGATGAGAAGATCAATACCCCTCTCATATGTGTCAGCTCAATATGAAGCTAGCAGCCAGTTAGCTTGGCTAAGCATAAAGAGTGGAAAACAGTCCCTGTTTTTTTTCTGTTCCAGGCCAAGAAATAATTCAGCACATAACCCCCCTGTGAAACCACAACATGTCGTTTTTACACTTTGGGTTTTATACAGATTTAACAAACGAGTAATAACGTGTTGATTAGTGAGCTTTAGGGGTGCTGATAGGTGGATTTTGACAAAGCCAGGCTGCTGGCTGTAGCTTCATATTTAGAGGACACTATTAGAGTGGTACCAGTTTCTCATCCAACTCTCAGCAAGGATAACACAGAAAATGTTTGTTTCATTGTTTATTGATTTGTACTGATTCATTTAAAAAATGTTAAATATGGTATCTGTCTACTTTTTTGTAGTTTCCTTATTTCAAAAACCCTCAACTAAGATCATTTTCAGACAGTGCTGCAGCACTTTTTTGTGACTTTGATCTCAACAGAATCTCTCTTTCTGGGTCTTTTGTTCCAAATGTTCTGCTCTCTTGTATCTCTGCTCTCACTGCACAGTGTGGTCCACGGGGTCCTATGGAGTCACACTCCCCACTCAGCAGGCCCTAGGTCCAGGAGGGGGCTTTTAGGCCATTTTGCTCCACTGAGGGGACTGCAGATCATCAATATTGCAAAGGAATAAAGTAGGCTGGTGGTGAAGGACAGAGGTGCCGCATGAGGCCTAATCAACCATCACTGTTCAGAATGAGGAGTGTAACAGGAATATAGATTTAGGGATACACTTTGCCATAGCTGTTTAATAAATGATGAGGAAATATATGGCTTATTGCACATCCTACAGAAATTGACCAAATGTACAGAAGATAAATACATCAGACAATGTGTCATGCTGGTCGTGTGAGCCTGAGATGTCAGCCTTGGTGAGTGTTGGATAAGAGGGACACTTGAGCCTCTCACTTCAACTGTTGTGGTGACCCTATGGACTCGTACCATCACCTGGTCTTTGCATGTTTCTTGTAGACAGCAGAAGACTGTAAGTTGCAGCTCAAAGGGATGGAGAGATTACCTTTATTTCAATTATAAAGTACATTGGATATGACTGACTTTGAACACAGCGGGGGCGCTGAAGCCCTGCACGGTTTTTGTTCATTATGCTGTGGTACCTCAGCGACGGCCTACAGTGCCGCAATAAAAGACCAATGAACGGTGCACATCCTGTATTGATTTGTTTTCTGAATATCAGAGTGAATTTTCAGATGTATTTATAATGGCCTTATTAAAGCCCCCTTTGATCTAAAGAATACAACAATAACAGAATCGTCTGTGTTGTTTGCAACTAGGATCCACTGTGGTAAAAATATCAATATTAACTGGAGTTCTTCAGGGGTTTTCAATTATTTTTCCTTTTAATCATGAAATGTAATCACTTTCACAGGTGGGGGGATGGGCCCCATCGCCCTTCTTCCCTATCACTGATGTGAAACTGTCCGTCCAATGGTGTTGCTCCAGATATGCCTTTTTTTGGTAAATGAAATATTCTATTTGAAATACAAACAGCTTTAATTATTGAAGCTGACACTCGATTTGACTTTGAAAGACTGTCAGCTGTTGACATTGGATAAAGAAACAGGGAGCTGTGAGTATTTCTGTGGTCGGCACTTGTATGATGAAGACATTATTTGGAGGTGACTCTCATCTGCTGTAAGAGTTATTGAAGCGGGCGAACACAAAGACAAGAGATCTGATGAATTGATGATTAATCTGAGAGGGTTTTAAGGATGAGCTTGTTTTTTTTTTAAATGATGTTCAAGTGGAGTCAAATGAAAGAACAAATAATAAAGACAATATCGAGTGAAACTCAAGGGACACTCAGTGTCACATTATTCATTGGAAAAAAAATAAATTGCCAGTTCAAGCATTGCCAAATTCAAATAGGGGAATGAAAGAGAGCATTTAATATTGAACAACATTTGCTGAACAATAACTACATAAGGAGAATGAGGTAAATGGCGGTTATCATACACAATGAGATGTATAATTTGGACTAAAATCCTTAAAGAAGAACTATTACTTGATTTATAATTTCATATACTGTGTACTATTTCTGTGTCCAAGGACATCTAATCATTATTCTTCAAGTAGGGTTGTCACTTTTTCAAAAAAGTCAAGCTTGAAAGAATCAGAGTTACACATACACATTGTCAGAATTCCTTTAATTGCAACCTCTGTAGTCTGAAACCTACAATACACTATATTGCAGAGTGAATGTTTTGTTCATTCGTGGTGCCTCCTTTGCCTTACTCAAGTGACAAGCTGTCAGGTGGCTCCTCAGATTTGGTGTTGTGATAAGTCCCAGTCTGGTTCCAGACCTCTGAATTGCCAAACTACATTTCTGACTTTATGGTTTAAGAGTCCACATGGGGTGTATTCTGTCTACATAGTCAGCTAGTGACAGTATCTCGCTTCATCCATGAATCATCCATGAAAATAGCAACAGAAAATGGCCACAAAAATGGTAGCAATCGTGAATGAGTTTGATACAGCTGTAGAGGTTGTTGTAATTCAACTTCTTACAAAAATAACAACTTTTAAATCAACACATTTTCTTCTGTCATGAGAAACATCGAGCTAACTGCTTCGAGCAACCGCTACCACTGCTTCTTTGTCATCACAACAGATACATCACCCCCTCCGATTGGCCCACCCAAACAGAAATAGGCTAACATGAACATAAAGTCAGACTGTGTAATAAAGTGAAATAAAATTACAGTTCAGTCTGATTATCAGGCTACTACAATCCAAAACATTTCTACACATTACTTTTCAGACAGTTTGTGTAATTATCCAGTCAGCAAGGCTTACTAGTTTCCTCCATTTCACATCAACAAAGACAGAAATGGATTCATTTACTGCTAAGGTAACAGGCCAAGTAGTCGGTTGAAGTGACAACAGTTGAGGTGCATTTTAAGAACACCCACTGCTGGAGAACAAGGCAGGGCCTGTTGTGCTAATACACTGTGTACTGTGAATTGAGACAATTCCTTACAGATGGAATATTATATTTTTCACCATATTTAGACGAAGAGTTTGAGTTCCAAATAAATAGTGACAGCTCCTATCTTCAAGTGGATAAAGCTGTGACATCACTGCTGGATTATCAGATGCGGTAGTGGCTTGTGTCAATCAGGAAGATGCTGTGCACACTTTGTACCTCAGTTTAAAAAAAACATTTAGAACCAGGCAATGCCTCACAACATACATAGTTGTTTTGTTGTTTTTGTATGTTAAGTGGCCATGAGGAAGTAAATGATATATATAGCATATTCAGAATTTCACTCTAGCAGCTAATGAAGGTTGACATAAGATTGAATCAATATTCATGACTTTGTCATGTAGCTGACATGAAGCTATTGTTTAGGTGTTACAAATGCAAAATAAATGGGTGCTAAATTGCTGACATATGTCCTTGTTAAACTAAATTCTCAGCTTGTCTTTGTGAGTCTGCAGAAAAAAATGACACTGTGAATGGAGACATACAGTCAGGACACTGGCTCCACCAGATTTTACAGGAGGTATTTTCTTGTCATCTGCTGTGTTTTTGTGGATTTGCAGAGCTAATGAATGTAAAACTTCTTATTATCACCATTCTCCACATATCTTTCCTTCCACTGTAGCACAATATAAATGTGTTGTTTTTTAAAACCAAGAATCTGTTGTCCATATTTAGGGAACGTTGGTCTCAACCCAAGAATATCATTTGGCTTGGCAGGCCTTTCTAGGCAACCAGTTGCTACTGCCTTCTGCCTTTCTAGATGAAAAAACAGAAACAAATTTGCACTCCTTATGGATCCTGTCTCTTGGAATTACTGAGCTAGACAATTTATAAACACTTCTTCCTTTTGGACAGTGTGTGCATACCTGTTTCAAATTAAGTCTAAAAGAGTTATGGTTATCTTTAGTTTTTCAGATGTGGCGAGGTGGTTTTTCTGTAGCTTTTCATAGAGTCCACACTGACTTCATGTGTTAGACAAAATTGGAGCTGAAGGTTATTTGATCCTGCGCTGAGAAACATGGCGATGTGAAGATTTGATAAAGCTACAGATAGCGAATCAACGGAGATGTTGCATGTTTCCCAGAGCGCCCCTGACAGTCGTGCTTCCACTGATTGAGAGACAGCTCCTCAGCTGCCAACAAACACATATGACTCTCTCTGTTTCTCATTGTGTTGATGAGGTGCCACGAAGGTGCAACGTATAGAGTAGCCAGAGTAAACTGAGCCGTGATTGTTCAGAGTAGAAACGTTGAGCTGATCAGCAGTCCCAGAGCGCTCTGACAGCAGTGTTTAGTTAAAGCACAGTTCCACATTAAACCGGAGCTGTGAAACAGTTTGACTTGTGCAAATATCATTCATACATAAAAAATGATCATGCTGTTAGTAATGTTTTCCTTTTTATGGAATCCATGGCACCAAAAGTTATTTTACAACCGGGGAAAAAAGGTTGTCGTATGCCTTATATGAAAAAAAACATGCACACGGTGCATGAAAACATCTGTAAATTTAAATATCTATAAATCGTTTTACTCAAGAAAAGCTGGTGGAGCAGAAAGCCGTCAGCAGATGTGTCGGCAGCACAAAGAATAAAAGAGTTTCTCTTTTCTCAAGGGAAGATAATGCTGCACTTTTTCTGAAGGCCATGCTCTACACCAGCAGCAGGGGCACGGGTTTGGCTGGATTACTAGACAGGAGACAGAGGGAGGACAGGTCGTACATTTGTATTAGTTTAGCATTTCATACATCATTAGAGAATGGACTGACTGTATTTATCCACAGCTCTGCTCTACTCTGCCGAGAGGACGGCCCCGCTGTCACATAACCTGAAAGACAGTACTGAGGGGAAAAAAGGAGCACAAAACACAAAGCAGAGTCACTTATTGTAACAAGGCACTTCTAATGCTCATTTTTACCATTGCATGTAACGTCATTGCACTCAATACCACTGACAAACAGCAAATTAAGTGAACCGCAGCACAATGAATCCTTGTGAAAATTTGCTCATTTGGAGGGAAAATTAAAACAACAAACATAAATAAATAAACAATTCCATTTCTCCAAAGACTTCATTCTTCCACATTTCAAACACCACGGCAGCTAATTATAGCCTTAAGTCAAGCGCTTTGATGCATTTTCCCTCAGCAGGAATCCCTGGCTTTTCTTTTCCTGGAAGTGCTTCTCTGTCGGTCCTGAGGTAAACTGCCCGATGGCACACAGCAGGCTCTGATCACTCTGAGCCTATAGTGCATTTATCTGTGTGTGTTTATGTGCAGAAAAAAGAGAATGAGTTGACCCCATAACATATTGTGAACCTCGTGAAATGGCACGAGAGCTAACGCTTCCACAGCCTACATCGTATGCTGATTCTAGACTTTGAAGCTCTGGAGAAGCAACCGCAAACCCGAGCTCGCTCTTGGCATCTTGCAGAAAATGTGTGTCTCCACAGCAAAAATAATACCCTCCTGGTAAAAGCTGTGGACTCTCAGCATCTTACATTGGCAAGGCCTCTGCATGTGTGTGCAGCGCGAGCCCAAGATCAACAGCGAAGAAGGAGAAACCACCCCGGGTGTCGGCAGACCGCTGCTGTTGGGCCCGTCACATGCGGGAGGGCTGCTGCTGTCACAGTCAAATGCACGAAGCCATAAACTTGTCTGGCCTATATGAAATGCTTGGGAGAGGATGAGGGGAGGAGGGGGGTCTTGTGTTCATGCAGGGGTGGAAGTGTATACCCTGGGCACTGCCGTTTCCTCTTGGCTCCCCGCCCAGGTCTGTCTTCAAGCCCACACCCCACACAGGCATCCCAACCGCCTCACATGCAAAGAAGTGTGAATGTAGCGGGGGGTTCACAGTGAGGCTAAAAAAGGTTTCTTGAAGCGGTGACGCAGCTCCATAGTGATCCCCTCCTATTAAAGTCAACCCAGGGTGACATATGACATCCAGACATGCAGGGAATAATTGTTTTTACTGATGCTCCCTGACGATGCCTCGTCCATGCATGAGGCTCCTTGTCTCGGTGGACCGCACTCATGTGTTTCCCATCAGGAAAGTCTGTGGTTACCTTCCTGATTTTGCTGGACTGGAAAAACATAGCTAATATGGTGTGATCTGGAAAAAGCTTTGATGCAGGGACTTTACAAATAAACCTCCGAATGCCATATGGTTTGCATTCATCTCTTAATTTATTTCCTATAAATGTCTATTGAATATTCTGCAGGAGCCAACATGTGTGTAACCAGACTTGGAAAACAGAAGGCCGGGGAGAGCAGTTTGTGGCAAAGTGTGATTATTATGATTTGTCCTTTTATTTCTTCTTTCTGCATGATAGATGAGTTGCAAAGCCGTTCCAAAACAAGCAAACAAGAAAACATGCAAACAATTCCCCTCTGAGTTGAGCAGATCCCGGCTCACCTCACGATGCCAGGCCCGGCACAAAGAAAACTCCACTCAAAGAGCAATTAAAAAGTAATGATTGTAAGCTCCATGATGACTCATCAACTGACAGACTTTTCCCTATGAAGTTGGATATTGGGTTACCACTGACAGAGAAGTCAACAGACAGCAGGCGTCCAGCGGTGGAGGACATGGAAGTGAGCTTTTCCAAACGCAGCAGACTTTCCTACAGTGGCTTCCAACACAGTGAAGATATAACCTGCTTTCTGTGTGGAGCCGACAACAGGGAGCCCAACATTTGTCATCAGCAGCTGCCTGTGTGGGTGTCAGCTTTATAAAACACACAGCATTTTGTTCCTTTATTATGCTCAGAACCATATGCAAAAAAACACCAAGGAACAAACATGTCAAACGTTCATTTCACAGTTGCAGTCAACAGTAAACTAACAATAGACACATTTTCCACTTGCTTGACCTTTTCCATGATGATATGTTTAATCTCTGCAGCTGTATGAAAACTTCCAGGAAGTGGCTCATGTGTCGGAGTTTCATTTTCAACCCACTAATATTCAAGACACACACCGCGAGGTACAGCGAGTGTGAAAAAAAAAGAAGAAAAAAAAGGCAGTAAAGGTTTGAATCTCTGTCTAAGCAAACAAAACAAAACGATCAGTATAGATAGAGCAAGTATGTCCGACACTAAACAGCCGCCTCAGAGAACTTGTCACATGTTATTTATTGGACACTTTAAGCCAAAATGAGACATTTTTAGCACGTCTGAGGCTCCTGGTAGTGTTAGTGCCACGCTGTGCAGTATACAGAGCAGCCAGCTATTAAAGGATGCACTTGCAGCATGTGACACTTAGCAGCACATGGTAAATATGTACCAGACAGAATATTCATGCCTATCCCTCCAGGTCCCACCAAATGCATTTTAGTCCGAGATAGTGGAGTCCCATATTTACTTTCAGCGGGGTGAGAGGAGGAGAGGCTGTAATCACTGATTGAAATGTAAATGTGAGGTAGCTAACTGAAGTATTAGGGCCGGCGAGCACGCAGAGTGGAGATATGAATTACAATTCGTCCGGCAAATTTTTCTCATCGGACATTATGTAAATGGAAGTATAAGTGACTGGTAGTATTTGAAACAAAAATCGATGCAGGAGGCGATAAGTGAGAGTGGTTGACAGAGTGGTTGTGAATATTTCAAATTCAGGGATGATAATTTGATCATGCAAAGTATATTCATTACATAAGGGCCCCTGCATGCTAATAAAAGAGATCCTGTGTTCTATAAAGTTAATATTTACTATAGTTGGTCATTTAAAACTGGCTGCTGGTCTCATTGGATGTTTTTTTTTTTTTTTGCTTTATGGAGTCAAACTGGAATTAAAATGTTTTGTTTTTTATGAGAAATCAATATCTACATCATTGGTGTTTGTTTTGACTTGTGTACTTATTTAGTCTAAATTGTAATTTATTTTTTCCTGCAGTGATAACAACCTGAAAGAGAGCAGAAGTGAAACTGGGACCTCATTCAAATTCACATTAACTTTTGTAATGACACAAAAGACTGAAAATCCAGCCTTAGACAGTAGGTCTACAATATGTCATGTGGTTCACCTCATATGTCTAGAATCATTTTAAAAATCAGTCTAATAATGTTGTTTATGTAATATTTCTATTTTTGCTGCCTTTAACATATCATTTTTTATAAGAATATGAAAAAACCATCGTGGGTTAAACGTCACAAGCCCTGTAGAAGAGGCCGGTCGGTAGGTGAGATGAGAGGCAGTTCAGATATGTCTGTAATAACAGCTGGACAGAGAGAACTGAAGAGTGTCAGCAGTGACTACAGCTAAAATCGTTGGATGAACTACATTAAAGGTGGGCGTGAATTTTACAGATATGGACGAAAAAGTTACGATGACGTAAGTACCGACACAGCTGCACGGGTACATTTTCATGGGAGCTGTAGTTTCTTATATGCTACAGTATGTATTGTTTAACTTTAAAACCAGAAAGGTTTCAACTTCTCTTTGCTAGGCTAGTCCTGATGTGATGTCCTGACTTTGGCTCTATGTATGGTTATGTGGGCAGTTCCAACATAATATACATGAAAAGTAAAATCTAGAAGAAATCAGACCTCATGTTAGCAAGCTAGGCTAACTAACTCCCATCTTCTGAGTGGAATACAAACATAACATTATAATGGGTCCTCTCAAATGTAGAATGTTTTCAAGATGTACATCTTAAATCACTAATTATTGAGAACTAAAGCTATATGGGAAAAAACATCCTGTATCCATGTTCAATAATATACTACAATGCTTTCCTTAAAATATGTTAACAGTTTTTGTCCTCATTTGAAAAATTGAGAATTATGGAAAATAGCAGTAGTAGTAGTAGTTATTTCCTTACACAAATAGTGAGCAGAATCAATTCAGTTTCATTTTAATTTAAAAGTCAAGCACCACTGTACATTACACATGACTAAACATGACTAATCTGGTCATAAGAAGTTCTGAATAAGAGGTAATAATACAAATGGTAACAAATAATAAAAAGATTGTAATGCTGATCTGACACAACATCAACATGAACTCCTAGTTGACAGTTTTATCTTTTCTTTTTCCTCCTCTGTTTAGAAATGGAGTGGCCTTGACAGAGGAGACGGGTGGGGGGGTTAATCGGGGTGGACCGGCCCGGTCTGCACCCAGCCCAGTTCCCCGTCTGTAAACAATAGGGGTGTGGATTAGTTTGGAAACAATGTGTTTATTTAAAAAGCTCACTTCCTGTATGGACTCAGCAAGTCTCCCATTAATTTTATTGGCGGCGGCTCCAGTTCTGAAAAATCATTGTTTAGAAGGGGGAAAAATACAAAACACACAAGGCAAAAAGGAACGCTTTACATCTGCGCTCGGTTCCTGTGTGATAGGACGACGGCATTAATAGAATTGGTGCTAGCTATTTGTGTTTTTTAATCATCTGCAGGGATCTTAGGTTCAGAGGAAAAAAACAAATGAGGAAACATTTCGATGTTTTTGTTGAGACTGCTCTGGTACAGGCTTGCTGCTGCGTGCTCTACGTGTACAGATGTGAGTTTCATGAAAAAAAAAAAAAAAAAAAAAAAAGAAAGCCAAACAGTTTTTCTGCTTAGTCTAAACTGCCATGAGCGGTCTACAGAGTCTGCCTGGAGGGGCTGAGATTCAGCTGAGGGCTGTGGAGCCCGGGAGTGACGCCCACCATCCCCTAACTGCCCAAAGCCACATCCTGTCCAAAAGGAAAAGACTTGCACTTTCTCCTCAGGAGGAACACATGCATTAATATGATCTCAATTACCCATAAAGCAGTCTTGCAGCAGCGCTCACACCTCACAGCTTCACTCGGAGTCAGTCACATCCTGCCATAACACATGTGCTTTAACTTCAACTGATCTGATCGGTGCTGTGAAAAGTTTTTGAGGCCTCCGGAGCAAGAAACAAACAAAACTCCCCATGTGCCGTCACGCCAAACCAATTTTTGTGATAGCGAGTAGCCCTGGTGGAGTTTATGAGTTCATTTCTGAGACTGACAGATATGAGGGGGGATGAAAAGGCATTAAGAATAAGCAGTGCAACCTTAGCCCATCCAGACGCATGCTCAGAGGCCAGAGAGTAACAGGTAAACTCGGGGGAGGGTGGTTAAGCCCTAGTTAGGCATGTAAATCCCACCCTTTACAGGCAAAGCGCTCCAGTAGATCCCTGTCAATTTCCTGCAGCTGTGCTTGGGCGGATTTACATGAATACACTCTATCACTAGCGCTTAGCCTCCTGTGTTATACATTTACTCACTTTTGGTTGGGTTATAAAATTGGTTATTTTCTTTTTACTTTTTCTTGTCTTCTGTAGAGAAAGAATGGTTTTATTTACAAGCCACCCGGCATGGCTTCTTTTGTAAATTGACTCCTCAGTTTTGTCCACGGGCCAGGCACAAGAAGGTTAGCTGCCTGTTTCCTGATAAGCTGGCAGAACCTATCAACCCCGGCAAGAAGATAGTGCTCTGTATTTCTGTCATGCTTTATCATCAGCTGGGGTGAAACTAAACCGGTGTTAAGCGAGAGTAGAGGGACCATTTCCCTGGATTACAGGCGTCAACTTTAATTTCAAAGACCAATGGTGTATCCAGGGAAGGTGCAGGCTTCGCTTGCCACAGATTGGCAGCGGGCTCCTGATAAGGACCCAGTAGCGTTGTTCGCATTCACCACGGGGGCCTATTGATCTCCGAGCCGCTGGTTCATTTCATAAAATACAAGGCAAATGGTGTTAGAGCAGCGGTATGGCTCCCTATTCACCAGACACACTGCGTCCTGTGCCAAGTTGTCTCAGCTCTGTGCTGTGGCGAACAGGAAACGCACGGCAGGAAGACAGGGTATTTGTCAGGAGTCATTAAGGAAGGAGGTGACAGTTCAAGCTTTTTGCTTTTAGAATACAGTGCAATGAGCTTCAGAGGAAAGATGCTTTTTCTTCAGTGCACAACAGAGCCGAGTCAGGTTACAACCAAAGTTTTATTCAGAGAATTCTTCCAGCTCAGCGAGAGACGCTCTCACCGGTCAAACTGAACCTGAGCTTAGAGCAGAGCTATCATTTAGAGTATCAGTTTAATGCTCACCGTCTGAGAGTAAAATTCATATCAACATATTGAGCACTTATTCATATTGAAATGTCCCCCACCACACCCCCCTTTTTTTCCAAACCAAATTTATGAAAAGCATAATCACAACATGAGGGCCCTCTTATTTTATTATCAGTGGGTGTTATTATTAGAAAACCATTTCAAATGATATGTCACATGGGAACAAATATCATTTACAAACCACTAATGACTTGCAAACACTCCTGTAGCCTCCGGTGCAAAATGACGCCTTCACACAGTGTGTGCTCTGCTCGCCTCTCTACGGGGACGTGCAGTGGGACGCTGCACGCTTTCAGAATCAAACAGAATAAACAGGAAGACCTCTTCCTTTCAGCTCGGGCCATACAGTGGCAGTAACACATTAATTCTTAAAAATCTGTCCATTTAAACCTGTCATTAGCGTGTCCGTCTAATGGTTTTTAGGTGTGTGTTTGTTGCAAAAATTCAAATGAGACACTAAAATATGTACATATTCTCTGCAGAGATGGATTAGGTTTTGGATATTAATAATTAAGCAGGCATTATTATTATTACACTTTGCATCTTCTGGGTGGATCAAACTCACCTCACTGCTGGACTGCTAATAATGAGTCATCAATAAAACATTTTCATAATGTCAGAAAGACACTTGTGTAGATGCACGGTCTAATTTTACACGGGCTGACTTGGTCATTAGTTCACTATGGCGTGAATGCCTCACCATGCAAAACATAGGGGAGGTTACAGAGGTGGCCTGATGTGGCCTGACAGTTGGCACATCAAGCCTCTCCTTCATTAATGTTAATCATCTTGAAATTGTGAATAACCAAATCAGTGCACCTATATGCAAATATTTAAAGCATTTTACTTTTTAATGGAAAAGGTGTTTTTGTTTCCGGCTCTATCATTTGCATGGTAATTATGTCTATTGTGTCGTGTTTCTTTAACCTCAGACTGGCCTGGATGAGCACGGGATACTTTACTCATCTCTGCTTGGATTACAGCTGCAAGAAAATAAATAGATAAAGGGTATAGCACACAGCTCAGCCAGGAAAGAAAATCATATTAAATTCCAGTTAAAACTCCATGTAAAACTTTCCCTCCTCAAATCAGAAATCATGAAGGCTGTTGGACTTGAAACCTTCCAAAATTTCACAGAGCTGTAATGAGAAACTAAGAAAAGCACAGAGCAGAGGGAGAGAGCCGTCTTTATTGCCACCCAGACATAATAAGTTAATGCAAATTGTAACTAGTTAAGCACAGCAAAATAATATGATACCATTGTCTGCGGCAGATTGGTATTATAATGTTAGCATGTGCAAATAATCACATTTTCTCCCTGATACAATTACATTATTTGTTCTGGTTGTATCATACACCAATAAAAGCAAACATCATATTAGGATTCATGGCACTTTTCGCATTGTGTTATCAATATGTGGAAATAATTGTCTGCTGAGAGATTAAATTACATTATTGTGTATCTTTTTCATGCCTAATAAATAATGATGGATGGCTCTTATTTTCATCACCACCTGCAACCATTTTGTCTTCTTCCCCCTGCAAGTTAAAAATGAGAGAATAAATAAAGAAATAAAAGGGGAGAGCAAAGAACCTCGAGCAATACGAACCCTGAGGTTCTTCTCGCTTAGGTTTCAGTGCCTGATCATAGCAGGGAAACTGCCAACGTAAGCCAGATAGACACCTTAAAAGTCAACATGATACTGTTTATTCATTGATTCATCTTTTGACAAGAACATATAATGAGATGAGAGATAACTGATCGACAAAAGAAAGCCTTGCAGGTGATTTTATGTGTGTTAAAACTTTACTAAGCATATTTGCCTCAAACTGCAGCATATTTCAAACAGAGAACCGGCCTCCAAAACATGCAAACCCCCTCAGAAACACTACTTTTTACGAGAAAATGTTCAGTGTCTTTTTTAATATAATGACATTGCTGCTCTGCCTGTGGGAACTCACATTACTGAAGCTGGTCTATGGAAGCAAAGAAAGGCCATAAGATATTTGAATCCAATAAGCAACTGAATAACCAATTGTGGAATTTAGGCACTACAATAAAGCTAATGTTTAAGTTTAAGTACCTTTGATTTTATAGCATTGAAATACTTTAAAACTACATTATTTAAAACTATATTAGTTCAGCCCAATATTCAAAAAAGTTACTCACATTCAAATTGTCATTTTCAGATCTAAAAATTCAAGTAAAAAAAAAAAAATCAAGTTCAAAATCAATTCAGACACATAACTCACACTTGAGCTACCAGGGATCTACCAGGGACCAGACCTCTGACCTATCAGGGTTGCTCCATCTGTCACATGATCTGAAGATGAGCAACTGGAAACTAGAGCTCTTTACAGGTCCACTTGGTTCTGAGGAACCTGGGATCCATATCAGACCACTTCTGTCTAATCAGGGCCGGTAGAGTCTCATCATAATCCTCAAGAAAATGATTAGCCTATGTAAAAACAGTATGATATTAAATGATGATGACTTTTTGGAAATTTGATTCACAGATAACGAAATCAGTTTATGTGTTGTCCAGTTGGCTGCACAATGTTTTGTTGTTGGGGCAGAAGGTGAAAATAGAACTTTCAATAAATCTTTGAAGCATAAAAACAAATTATTTTTGGAATTAGTTTTCATGACTCTCTTCACTCTTTTCCACTGCAGCTGCTTGTTAATTTGATACTGCAAAATGAATGTATGCATGTCAGGTTTGGCAGGTTTGGCTTTCCATTTTGGATTTGGTCCAACATGTTTGACCTATGAAGACGTCTACTGGCAACCCACTTGAATTTTCAACCTGGATTTTTGAATCTCCTTAATTATTTTTTTAAACTGATTCCCTTCTAAGGAAATTCCAAAAAGGAGAAGTTTAATTACATACATTCAGATATATGGTTTTCAAAGTGAAATATTTCAAAGCTAAAAATTCAGAGGTATTTAAATTTCAACATGGAGTATTCAGCAGTAGTTATATCTCTACTATATAATCAGGTATTTCTTGCTTATAACAGTTTAGATTATTATGGATTTTCTTTGCTTCTGTACCACAGTGAAGTGAACCTTTAACATGTTGTTTTCCAGTCCTGACAAATGTCTGAGATAAAGCTGTATGTCCAGCAGCAGCGAGCCGTGTGGCCGTCTGACTCATTTACAATTCACTTTCACTCCTCTCTTTTGCATAATCTTAATTTTAATCACTTCATTTGCACTTTGTGAAGATAAGAGAATTGATTAGCCAGCACTCTCCAGGAGGCTTCATGTTTGACTGTCCCTTTTTTTTTTTCTTCCAGTCCACCAATCTTAGCTGTCAATACCTGAAACTCCTGTTGCATGTGATGCATTTGTTGGCATGCTGTTATGTGGTGATAAAACAAGGTAAGGACATTATAGTCCCTACCAGTTAATTGCCATCAGTGAGAGAAATGCTGTTATAACTTCATAACTTCTTAAGTCATGCCTTGTGCACAGCTAGACGTACGGTGTTGTAAAAATTTACATTTTAATGAAATATTTGAATAAGCACTTGAAATTCACTCTACCAGGTCTCCCGGTTCTAAAACCAACATTTCATGTTTGTGTTTTGAATGGCAGCGTCAGAGAAATTAGCATGCCAGTCATACAGATTAGGAGGGCATCAGTGTAAAGTCACAGGCTTCCTCAATCAAGGTTCACTGCAGGTAAACACTACCCATGACATGTTTAAATGATAGCTTTTTTTGAAAGAAAAAAAGGAGAAAAAAGCATTAAATTCACAGGGGAAGGAGAGAAAGCCCATATAGGAATCAGAGCAGGGTGGATGTGAAAAGACATTCAGACTGTTGGCAGTGAAAGCTATCTGCAGTTTACAATAATACACTTCTTTTGAACTAAATCTGAGAATCACAAAACTACAACGTTTCCAGAAGTGATGCTTCTAAACCAAAGATAAAATGAAAACTTGTTTATTGTGTTCAATTTTAGTTCATATAATGGATTGTGTAGTTGTAGATTATTCATGACCGTTACATGTAATAAATATATATTTATAGCTGCTTTGACAGTTGGAATTACCAGAGGATTTTGTCATTATAGTTACATTAAACAGTGTAAGAGTTTATAAGTTTGTTTTAAAGGAATAGTGTGACATTTTGGGAAATATCCACTTTTATGTCTGTACGCTAAATATGAAGCTACCGCTGGCAGCGTGTTAGCTTAGCTTGGCTTAAAGACTGGAAACAGGGAAACAGCTTGCCTTGGCTGAGAGTTGTATCAATCTTCTCATCTAACTCTCGGCAAGGAAGCAAATAAGCATATTTCCAAAATGCCCAACTATTCCTTTACTGCAATTCCACCAGTATAAGTATAAGAAATAAGAGTGTTTTTCTACATAAAACATTTTTCAGTCTTGGAACATTAGCTCCTTCATGGATGCAAGCTGTGTCAAATAAAACACATAATCACTGGTTTGTTTTTGTGCTGGTAACACACTCTTCTCCTCACCTGATCAGAAATAAATCATCCATTTTTAAAAGCCCATCTCAGCAGCAGCCACTTGGTCCTCTCTGTTAATTCACTATATGACACAAAGTCCGAGAGTGAGACGTAATTATTCATGTTGTTTTGCATCTCTTCAATTATTCACACCAAACATTTCTTACAGAGATGCTGGATGCTGGGAAGTGAGTACAGGTCAGACAGTGAGGACTGAAAACAAGTGTAGACCTGCAGTACACTTCATCATGGGAGTCATCTGTGTTTACAGTGGAGCAGGTTGAACCTGAGGCTCCACACTGCACACCTGCTCCACATCATCAGTTAGTACACTCGAGTCCAGTCTGTGTTGAGACTTGATTTTCATCTCAAAACGCAAAACATACACAATTGGTGTGCTAGTGAGTGTTTCCAGCAGCAGAATGTATGTGGGATTGACTCAAAATAAATTACAGTAGAACAACAGTGTGTCTCACTGATGCAACAACATGGATATACATGACAGAGAAATAACACACAATACTTGTCGGTAGAGTCAATTCACTGTTGGTTTGGGTCTTTTAATTGGATTTGTTGACAAGAGAAAAAAAACAGAAGACTATAAGCCAACACAGTTCACAGTTTTAAAGAGAAGAGACAAACTTTTGGTTGCTATAACAACACCAGGGAGTGAATCTTTAACCAATAGTGCATCCACATTGAGCTCCCATCACCTGCATTATATTGTTAGTCATCTTTAGTTAGTGAAACCATCAGTGGATCCAACAGCTCCCCCACCCTTAACCCTCTGTTACCAAGAGAAGGAGACATCTGAGCATCTCAGCTATTTACTCAATGAACGTAATTACCATTGGCTATTCACGCGAGGCCTGCTAACTGATGTGATAAGTACCTTTATACTTTCATCTTCCTTTAGTTCCCTTTTTAATTGCCTGGACTCTCTTTGAAACCTAGCTGTGCCTTCTAATAAAGGAGAAAGCGGGCCCAGCTGTGAATTACTGATTGTTGTGCTGGAGCTGGTAGTGAAGCAGGCCTCGTGGTACTGTTGTGTGTGCGTGTGCATGTGTGAGTGTGTGTGTGTTGGGGGGGGCAGTGAGGCATGCCTTTTGAACAGCAGGTGGTAATTGAAACAAAACAAGGGCTGATTAGGGAAGCGTCTGGCAACTCATGATCCAAACAGCGAGCCGCCGAGGAGCCCAAACACAAGAGCCCTGGAATAAAGTGGTCATCATCTAATTAACAGAACACATTTTAATTACCGAGTAAACCAAGCAGTGCAGTGTGTCAATTTAACTGATGTGGTAAGTGCCAGTTTACAATATCAGAAACAGACAAATAATTGGAATCTAATTACAAGCAGGTCTATTGCACACCAGCGCCTGCAGCCCATCTTAATAAACAATTTTTTACATCAAACCATGAATAACAAACACTGCAGGACTGCTAATTACCTCGCTGCATTGTTGGGAGTTTGCCAGCTTTGACTATTTGACTGAAGCTCTTGTGTGAATGGATGAGGCAGTGCCACGCTTTAATTAGAATAAAGTGAACAGCGGCGATCCCCGTTTGTTTTTGCAATCTAACAGAAGTAAATAAGATGAGTGGTGATCTGCACTGCGTCTGTAGGGCAGGTTAAAGCAATAAAGCCTCTATTTGGCTTAAATAGCAATATTTGTGATTGAGGAAGAAAATTACCAATGATCTAGTAATGAAGTTTAAGGGTTGGTTCAACCAATTTAGCAAAATGACAAAGGGCCTCAAGTGGTATGCAGATAGTTTTGGTTTTTATTCACCAGGTTTTAAGATATCTTAGAGATTTCTGCCTCCACTTCAATATAATGGAGGTCAATGGAACTTCATTTGTAGCACTCACAGCATTGAAACAGTAGCCAGTAACCCATTTCTGCCTGTAAAAATAGAGATGAAAAACTCATGGTAGGCCAAAATTATGATATAGTAAATCCAAATTATGACAGGTAAGTCAATATTTAAAGTTTTAACTCATAAGTACTTTTATTTTATCACGCATAACTTTACATGTTTGGTTTTTTTTTTCCTTTTCTTGGTAAAAACTGGCTTTCAAAAGAATCCACCAATCACAGCTTTGTAGTCAAAATGAAGAATGGGGACTTCATATTCCTACATAACTAGCTACCTACCTAGCTAAATAAATCCCCCAGGAAGAGCGCTGGGCTTTGAAGCCAATTTGACATAGTGATCAAACCCTGGAATTACAATATCTGGGTCCGACAGACCCCAAAAAGCATCCTGCAATAATGGGAAAAGGGGCCACTGTAAAATGGTGGGTACATTTTTTGAGCATCATAACCCCTGCAAAATGACTCATTTCACTATCAGAATTTGATCCATTTGGCCTAATAACATTTGGAAAGTCTAGAAGACCCACACGATTAAACTGTTTTAGCCCCATTTAAGTTAGCAGGAGGGCTGAACCAGAAGTTAGCTGTCTTAGCCAGTGGAAGTCTCCAGTGAGCATATTCTATGGGCATCACCCATTGGTTTGTGGACTCCATGGATGTATTATAAGAGCTGGATACTGGACTAAACATGGCACCCATTCAGTCCTATAGAAATTGCTCGGCTGGCGCATATGCCAAGAAAGTTTATAGCTTCTGGGTTTGCTTCTGTGTTTTGTGGCCCACTGAATATGTGCAGTAGTGTTTCCCCCGCTGGCCCTGCCTGCGAGTTCCCGCTCAGCCCACAGACTTTACATTGTGATGACGTCACAGATTTTTAAATCGCTTTTCTCGGCTCGAGGAAAGTTTTACAAATATAAAACCTCCATGGATCAAAAGTTCATAATAGAAAGAGTCATAATTGACGTTGTTTGCAGTTGGAGGTGTCTTGTCAACAGTTTTACAGACCTCTCTTTTACAATGGTGGTCTATGGGGAAAAATGCTTTTTGGGCCACAGGGGCATTTTTTGCTGCAATACACTGGGAAAAATTGGCTGCACGGCTGAGCAGCGGCGCCGTATCCAGCTCTTATTATACATCCATGGTGGACTCCCATTTTGAAGCCTCGAGTTTGCATTTTGACCGTCGCCATCTTGGATTTTTGGAGCCAGAAGTGACCATATTTGGACAAGAGGGTGGAGCTAAACCTTATGCTAGCTGCTAGCTTGGTTAGCATGGTGCATTTACAGTCTACGGTCGACTGTGATAATGCTAATGCTAATGCTAATTTTCGCTAGCGAAAATCAGGCTTAAAACCGTTAAAACAAAATGTACTTACCGGAAAAACTGAACATCTGACTCCTTACATGGTCTTTTAGTACAACCAAATGATGAACAGGACTTTTTTAGGCGACCAAAATGTTACAATTAACTTTCATGAACCAAAAAAAACACTGAAATAGCAATGGCTATGGCTACACCTATACTCTGTGAATCTGGGGTTACGCCATTGTTACGTTACCTCACCAATGTTGTCGCTGTGGTAGTGACTTGTCAATCACAATGTAGCCACGCCCTAAAGCATACCCTGCTTTATTGTCTATTTTACTCTAAATGGGGCCATAATTTAGACCATAAACTCATTAGTAAAGTGTTTACTGAGGTAATAAATCAAGTGAGAAGTAGGATCATTTTCTCACAGACTTCATATAAATACAATCGGACTTCTTTTTGGAACCAGTGGATTCACCCCTTGCCGGTCATTTGAGAGAATGCAGGTTAAAGGCACTTCCGCATTGGCTTCATTTTTCAGACCTGGAGCTACCCACTTGGGCCCACAGAGCGTGCAAAGTATGTTTTCATCCAGGTAATTTCTGGACAGCGGGAAGGGTTTTTTGGCTTCATGCACCACTGAGCAATTTTCATAGGAATGAATGGGGCTCCGCCTCTGTCACTCTAACACTGTATCCATTTCTCTTTATACATCCATGAGCTAAATCCATGAAAAATAGCAACAGAAATGTGACCACAAACATGGCAACTAGCATAGATTAGATTGATGCAGTTGTAAATTGAATTAGGATGAAATTATGCTTTCACCAAAGATACACAAAAATGTTGCAGAGGAGGGTGTTATGGGTAATCATAGGTCTGTGAAGCTCACAGAGGGGCTGATGTGCACACCCTCCAAATCTCAACACATCATGCAGACCTGTGCATCAAGCAAGTTTATTGGTCAATTCAGTGCTTGTTGGGAAATTAAAACAATAATAAAGGCATTATGAAGAAGTATAAAAGAAGCAGCCACACAAACATCTCAGAACGACCGCCGTGCACAGTCACCTACATTCAGGCTGAAGAAGCATAATTTCAGTCTAATTTTCATTTTCTTCCATTAAGCTCTTAGCAATTGCTACTACAGTTATCATGTTGACTGAACATGACATGAAAATTCAACAGCAACATCCCTTTCCAGAATCTGTGTACAAATTACTCTGGATAATCTTCAGAGTGTACCGTCCAAAAGGGAGTATTTCTTCAGTAGAAAATAGTTTGGATGAAAAGTGTTGACAGTGAAGTCAGTGGATTATCCAGAGTAACAGGGACATCGATGGTGTGGATTTTTTAATGTATTTTTTCTGTATTTTGTTGTGTGCACCACAAATAAAATTCCACTGACATGAGGCGAGTTTTGATAACAAAAAGTTTGGTTATCAATAAATCTGATACCAAAAACAGTAAGGTGTGCGCATGTTTTGATGAGGTGCTGGCTAACAGGTGGGAATAATTGAGGGGAGACTGACGTTTCGATTCACTGAAGAAGGTGATATGCCGAAAATTGATCTTTAGAACTTGAAATACCAGTATCAATATCATAGTGTGCAGTTCAGATAATTCACACAATAAATATTTCTATTATTTAGTAACAAGAAATGCTTGATGTTGATGTTGATGTTGATGGCAAATCATTTGGTGGAAATCTGTATCGGTATTAACATCAGCTGTTCTAGCCCTGCTATTACTCGCTATTGGAACCAAATATTGTGGTATTGTCCATCTTTACTTGAGGCAGAATTCTCAGAAGTGAAAATCTCAAAAATGAAGAAAAAAATGTGTATTTTTTAATAATTTGGCTGAACTCTTAAACTTAAATGTGAAAAATATTTTTTAGGAAGTTACACCAAAATATCAAGTTTTTTTTCACATTTGTGTGCTGTCAGTGGTCTGAATTCAGATTTATGTGTGGAAGGCCAGTATTGGCTGATCATGTCACTGTACCAATATATCTACAAAGACCCACTGTTCCCGTAATATTTCATCCACCTTTATGGACTATAATAATATCATATGTTAATGCCTCTCTATAAGTTATTATGCAATTGATTTATGTGAATGCTTCTGTTGGGGATGAGTTTTAAACACAAGTACCTTCCTTTACTGTCTGTTCACTCTAACTTTATGCTGTCTGATCCAGTTTGTGATCAGTGTCATGAAAACAACATGCACATACAAGACTCCTGAACATGCAGTGAAATACTGCATACAGAAAGATTGCTTGTGATTTTATATCGTTTCCATTAAATCTTGTCTTTCAAAGGCCTTAATTAATAATACACTTGACATTTATGTTTTCCAGCAATAAGCTAAGCAAGAAACGATTTATGTCACCTAAAGCTTTTTAACAAATCAATGCAACTATTTGTAATTGCTTGTTTCACAAGATTAAAAGTGCTTAGACTTGATCTCTGTCTCCTGTTTAGTGGCCAACATGACCTGCGCCACTGTCGTAAAAACGCAAGTCTTGGTCATCAGCATTAGCTCCTGTCACCAAATCCATATCGCTATTATTTCTAGAATTTTAATGCTGTTACAATTTATAGCTTATCAAATGCAGTTACCTAAATTGCTGTTAGGAAAAGACAGTTTAACTGTCTCTTTTTAATTACGATATAATTTAATGTTGAGGCTGAGATGAGAGTCCTGCAGCAGATGACAAACACAGGTCTGTGTTTAACTGTTCTGCAGGCTGAAATAATGAGGAAAACAGCGCTGAGATGGGTTATAAAGGTGTCATCTGTAAGGCAGCAAAAAACTCAAACATTCATGCTCCGTTACTGTTAATATAATAGCTGGTAATATATCTGCTAATGTGTTTCTATCAGCCAGAAATGTATTCATACAACTTTTGATGCATTGATTATCTTTACAGTAGATGACAGCTAAACAAAAAGTCTGCATTTTGTGATATTAAAACTTATGAATGCTATAAAAAGTGCATCTTCTCTGTGCAAGTCAAGATAAAAAAAAACAGCGTAAATGTGCTTAACTTTAAATTAAACCTTTCATCTGTCAACATTAGAGTTGAATTACATGTGATACAATAAAAATGTGAAAAAGATACAATGAGAGACTTGAGGAAACGTTCTGAACAACCAGCATTTTATTGCATGTTTAGAATGCTCACGTCAGTCATCGCCACTGACTACAACAGAGTGGTCTGCATCAGACAGACGAGGAATGATGAGGAGGTTACAGACTGATGGAAGTGATGAGCAATAATATTTCTCTATAAAAAAAAACAGGAAAAAAGAAACTACAGAGTACATCTTCAAAGAAATAAAAAAAATAAGAAAGAGAAATAAAAAGAAAGACAAGCTGCTGCAAGATGAGAGCACCGTGACAGCTCCTGGGCTGCCCCCCCTCCCACACAATCCCACCCTCCCCCACCCTCCCACCCCTCTCCATCTGGAAAAAAAAACCCCAAAGTGTGATGTGAGAGAGAGAAAGAGGGGGACGGAATGACAGCGGGCTGGATGGTTGGTGATGGATGAAACAATGGTGTTTTAGCTCGGGTGTGATGTTGGGAATCTGATGCCGCACGGTCGCAGTTTGCAAGACGTTACAGTCCGAGTCTCCTGCAGCGTCTAAACTTTGACATGTGTCCGCCTGCTGTGCTTGGTTTGACTCATTTACAATGACCCTTGAGATAAAAAATATAAATATCTTGATGCCAAACAAAACGCGGTGTGTGTTTAAACTACATGACATGGATGAGAAGGACACATCTTTGATGCGCGAGTAAATGAAATTTCTTTGAAAAAAAAAAAAAAAAAAGAAAGACAGCATTTAACAATATTCTTTACATCTTGGCACTGCATATTTTTCTTCTTTTTCCTATTAATTTCATATAAAATATCATTAGATTGATACACCCTTATATTATTACTGACCACTTAAACCATATTTTACCCCCCCATCTCTGTGACCCTGGGATTAGTCATGCAAGATATCTCCGTCTTGTAGAGGAAATATACCTGTCTGCCCTTTTCTCAGAGCAGTAATCTTTAACATACAGCCACAGAAGGCAGTGGTTGGACCATCAAAAGGAAGTATCAAAAACAGCTTAACACAAAGAGGGAAAAAAATCTGTACAAAATGCTTAGGTCAATGATAACAGAGAAAAGTCTGTTTTCTATATTACAGTTTAAAATCCAAAATCGGGGATAATCTCCCCCCCAGCCTGCCCCTGCCCAGCTCACCCAGATGTCTGCGTGGATGATGTGATTTTTTTTTTTCTTTTTTTTTTTAAAGCAAGGATTACTAAGTAAAATACATTTGCAGCACAGTTTGCTATTCCAATACATACAGCAGTTTTTCTCATAGCTATTTCATAGTTAATACAAAGCAGTCGCGATAAAGCAAACATCATAACACAAATGTATTTTTTGATTTAAAAAAAAAAAACAGAGAGAGAGAGAGAGAGAGAAGAAAGGACAGGAAAAGACAAAGGCTATACTGACATGTATGTACAACCTAATATTGGAACGCCCTTAAAACAACCCATCAGAGAACAGACTTTGACAGGATGAGTGGTGCCACACACAGCTGGGTGATATTTCCATGAACAAAAGGCCTGAGGTTTGGATTGGTTTGGCAAAAAAGGATGAAACCTTTAAGACAAACAAGCTCTAATTCCATTTTCTTTTTTTTTTTTTTTTTTTTTTGTCATTTTCTCTCTACAGTATCAGACTACACATGCAAGACATACAACTAAGTGCAACTGAGTGAAATGTTTGTTTTTTTTTCTCTCGTTTAATTGAATCATTCCCTATAGGTTTGAACTGAGGTATGTGTACTAACGGTTTTCTCATGCTGTTATCTTTAGTAATGTCAAGCTACACATGCTGAGAATGTTCTAATCTACCAGCGCTTTTCCTCCTTTTTGAATACCAAACAAACCAGCCAGAGACTGGGGGTTTGTGGATGAGCTTGGCCCTGTTCTCACGATCCTAGCCTGGCTGTTACTGACCCATCCCACAGCTGCCTGGATATTAAATACATCTTCTGGAAACCACAGATTGCCCTTTTCCTTTTCAGTTAATGAGCGGTGAACTTAGAAAATAATAATAACAATAACTGCCATAAAGTACCTTGTACCCAGCTTATTAGTTGACAGGAGTGTTTTTTAATATAAAAAGTAATAAGTTGACAGAAACTAAAACACAATCATAACGTCTTGCTGATCTTAACAAAGAACAGCGGAATCCCATCAAGACGCTAAAACCCCTAAAAAGTGGCATACAATCATTTAAAAAGGATACAAATGGAAAAGGAATAAAAGAAGAGAAACATTGAATCATTGTGTGGTCCAGTCGAAGTATAGAATCGTTTCACATTGTTCTCTGCAAAGCTTTTCCATTTACCGGTATATTTTTTCCTCATCAACTTTATCTACATACCCTTTATGTTGCACACAAATCTGCTCCTGACCAAAAAGCTCCCTTTTCCACTCACTGGCCCAAAGACAAAACGTTTCCCTAATTTGGTCATAATCTAGTCAGACTGTCAGCACCTCCCATTCAGTTTTGGTCACTGCAAACATTACTGCAGCTGTCCTGTTTGAGACACCCCCTTTGGTTTTTATAAAAATGAATGAAAACACCAGCTTGAGGAGCATTTCCCTCGATTCAGTCTGCCATTGGCTGGACACAGCTGATCACCCAATGGGAGAGAATGGAGGAGAGATATTTGGCCTTGTCTGCTATTGCATGGAACACACAACATTGACTTTGTAGTTTATCTTTGGTAGTCACAGAACAAGATATTTAAACACATCAACAACAACAAAAAAAGCCAAATAAAACATCAAATAATAATAATACTAATAATAAATAAAAAAAAATTAAAAGTGGTTGATTGCAATTGTCTTGAAATTCATGGTCTCTTTAAAATTTAACTGTCCGCCAAAGCTGGAATTTTGTTGCTGCTTCATAAAACCACAGTCGCTATGTGGATTCCACTCAGTTCAATGTTGGCTTTTTGGGTGACATTGAACGTCCAGGTATCCACATTCCCTAAATGGCATATCCTGGATGTTTGGGCCCTTGTGATGGCTGTCAAATGCTGGAATGTGCAATGTTTAGGTGTTATTGCAAGTCTTAGGACTTTTCCCTCAATGAAAGAAAACCAGCATTTCATCTGGTGTGCAATTATTAACACTCACTAAAACTTAAAACTAGTCATGCGCGTGATACAAATAAAATTGCAGGGAATGCACATTTATCTTCAAGCACGGGCTGGACTGAATGAAATTACAGTGTGGAAAACTCGACACATTTGATTAACAATGACAGTTGTGTTCAGGAATCACAATTAGTTGGTCTAAATCATTATCTCGCCGGTGCACACCTGACATTTTCATTTTCCTTTAAAAAACCCAGAGCTTGTAAGTGATCAGAAATTCTGTTGCAGCTCAACATGCTCTGCCGTGAGGGGCTGTTTTAAAGTATAATTTCATAAGGATAAATCATAACCTGCATGATTTCTCTGTCATTCATTCGCATCTTAAATTAAACTTCATTGATGCGTGGAGAGAGCCTTCATTATGAGTAGTGCATTGCCAATGGACTTCATGAGCAGGAGGGGGAGGAGGGAAGGAGGGTGGTGTGGGTGTGGGTATGGGGGTGGGGGTGGGGGGGGTTGGAGGAATGGAGGGGGTGAGGAGTCGGGCTACATGTCAGAGTGGTGACTTTTCTGAAGATTGCGGAATAAATGACAGAAAAATACTACTTGGTATCAGACATTCTGCTTCATGTGTGTGTTTTAAAGAACAACATGAAAGGAAATCATAAACATTCATCATCAAGTGCTGACCACACAGAATCTCCACAGCATGGGCATGAGGTCTGATCAGTTTAAAGACAAAAAAATAAAATAAAAGGAAAAAAAAGAAAAAAAAAGAAAAAAGATGCAACATCAATTACAGCATTGAATGATGGAAAGACACATTATGTTGATATTTTATAGCCTCTTACCCCCCTAAAAATACACCCCAAAAAATCCCAACATCCCTCCCACCATAGATGGAATCAAACCAATGCAAAGTGTTGAAGGCAGTGACAATGAACAGAAGTCCGCACTCGCTCTCCCTCACACACACACACACACGCACACACACGGTGTAAATTAAATGTCAGTCATTCTCTCTCTCTCTTGAGTTTGTGGTCAGATGTGTGTGTCTTCAGGGAGGGAGGGAGAGAGAGAGAGGAGGGGGGAGGGGGAGAGACACGACCCCTCTGCAGTCCGCTGCGTGCAGTCCGTCCTGGCCGCACGGCGAGGGTCCCCGCCCGTTCTGGCCTCCCAACCTCTGACCACGAACACGTCGCCGCGTACCAAACAAGTCCATCCGACACATGAGTAGAAATAAAGTTTGTTTTTAAGCTTTACTTAAATCAAAAGTAGAAAGTAATCGAGAAAAAAAAGGAACCCTCATGCGGGGCGTATTCTGTGTGTTCTTGCTATGTTTTGTAATGGCACTAAAAAGTTACTTGGAGACATTTGAGAGCTGTCATCAGTGGCTGAGACTGCAGTTCAGTGTTTGTTATCTGCGGAGCGTTTCTGTCTCCCAGATGACCAAGACTGCCTCTGCCTCTGAGGCCAGGAGGGCGGCGCTAGCCTTACAGCATGTCATCATGGCCCTGGTCGTCGTCGTAATCTCTGTGGTGATCGAAATCCGGACTGTGATTGGCAGTCGTTACCAGGGAGAGGGGCCCTTCGTGGTCATCGGGGTCCAGTGGTTCCTCCTTAACGCTGATGTGATGCCTGGAACAGGAGAAAAGTGTAAAAATGTAGATGCGCTCCAGTTATTCTTAACTTTATTATATCCTTTTTTTTTTCAATAACCTTTCACACATGCAGGCACAAAACAGACCTGTGCTGATTCTGTTTATAAAGAAAGAAACAGGGGAACAAAAACAAATGTCTGGCTTCAGTGAGGCTGTGACTGGGGGCCTCACTGGTGCTGATGATAATTTCAGCTTTCTTTTGAGGTATTCCAATCCCAGCAAAGCTGCAGGCTTTTTATTTTCATGGCAACCGACAACAGGGTATTCACTTAGAATTGATAAATGAGGAAGATTAACAACGTGAGATGAGGATAGGAGAGAATGGACTCTGTGGAGCGAGTGGGCTGCCGTTGTCAGCCTCCTGGTGGTGGAGGATCAGCGGCGCGCTGTGTGTTCCCCTTCCTGCTCGTTAACATGCACAACCTGTGAGGCGGGTCTCCAGAGGACGACCCTGAGCCGGCTTCTATCATTAATCAACTTCAAGCAAACACAGCGACCAGACACCGCCATACATGCTTTAAACTCCAGAATTAATGCATATTTTCAACCAAGTGTCAATAAGGGAAGAAAAGCGCTGGCAGGAAAGGCGCGCGAGGAGAGCTGCAGCGGCGCACTCGGCACAACACTGTGATAAGAAACAGAGCCCTTATGAGAATAATAACGCTGTCACTTGTAAACAAGGCAAAAACATGAACCCCCCCAGCTCACAGCCTGGGCAAAAGAGCCACTAAAGAGATGAGATCTGCCAAATTTCTCATTACAGAAACAGAGCAGGAATAAAGCACAGGGGGAGAGCAGGCCTGGCTGTGGCAGAAAGGAAAAAAAAAAAAACATTATGAGCAGCTGCAGGGGACTTGCCGCTCTAACCTGCGGTGCCAGCCTGCTGTAGTGGAGGTAGAGCGGTGTCAGGATGAGGCACCAGGCTCATTTACTATAACAACAAGGGACAACTGGCACATTCTTCATCACCAAAGCCCACATTTGATTTATTCACACCAGGATGTCTTGTGTGATTTGCAACTATTGTGATGGAGACTCTCATATGCTAATGAGCTGACATATTTTGGTGTAAATTATAAAAAGGGGAAAAAGTAAAGTCAGCTTTTCTATCATTTTCACATCAAAGTAACTCCACAAGTGCCGTTGCCTCAGGACTGACTCTGTGGCTGCAGGGCAGACATGAAATTGTTATTATTATGCTATTGAACTGCATGCTGATTCTACACTTTGCTTATAATTAGCCTTCTCTGGATACCTGAGTCTTGTCTGGCTGTTTAAGAGAAGTGCTCTGGTTTCCTCGCAGTATTAAAAAGCTGCGTCCTGTCAACCAGCAGTGCACTGGCACATGTGGAAAACACATGTTGTTACACAGTTAACAGCGATGATGAACTTGTATTAGGAACAGCGCGAGCCAAAGCATCACAGAAAAACAATGATACTTTTGAATGTGCTGGGTTATGGCTTCTTGCCTGAACATGAGGAGACTTCCACTGATGGAATATACACTTACTGCTACCGTATTTAACATTAATGCTCAATCCATAGACATGAAACACTGGGTATGTTTTGTTAATAAGAGAATAAAGTTATTTAAAAGCAAAAGAACATAGATTTAACTCATTTTGTACTTGTATAAAGCTTATACACATAATTATGGAAAAAGAGTTTGTGAGCTCTATCAGCCTAAAGATAGAAGCAGAGGGGCAGAGGGAGAAGCAGGCTGCCTTTAGGCCAGCACACCCATCCTGTCTCTGCCTTTCCTGTTCCACAGCCATGCTCAGAGCTATGTTCACAGTGATTAGGGATGGCACTTTCCTCCATTTGGCCAGGAGCTCATTACTGCACCTTTTTTTTTGTTTTCAGGCAGAATTTCCCCCAAGCTCAGACATTTCAGGAGGCCATCCCTGAGTCTACCCGTGCTGCACATCGGTGGTCTGCCCCCACATCTGGAAACGATGCAGCGTGTGCTGTATTATTTTAGGCTTCAAACAACTTAGCAGACACTCCTATACAACAAGTGAATGGGGAGCTGCGGTTTCCAGGCCGACCGCAACTTTCCTACATGAGAATCTTGGATGATGTCCTCCAGACTAATTATGCTTTTGTGTTGTTTTTCTTTCAACGGCTCCGAGGCGTTTCTGAATGTGTTGCAGCTCATGTTTCACCGTGTCGGAGCCAACAGCTCTGTCACTTCGTGTTCTGGCATTTTGTAAATATTTTAACAAATTGGAATGCTGATTATGGCGAGACTCAGCAGACAGCAGGACACATAAAGGGGAGTTCATAAACTTGCTGTTAAAATAACAGAAGGGCTCCGGTCTTTTCTTCTCTGCCGGTCTGGTGATGGAAGCCTCTAAAAGGTGGAGTTTCCTTTTCTACAGGGAGGCCAGCCACAGCTCTGGCCATGACCCCACACACCACTCCAATATCATCCCTTTATTTATTGTCCTCTATGGCATTGTTTCCTTTTCATCTAATGCCATGTGTTAGGTAATTTTAGTGCATTTTGGGTGGGCAGGGACATTTTTTTCTGTCTACATCTATTTGCAGTGTTGCTGTCTCAGGGGAGTAAGCAGCTGAAACTTTTTTTCTTAGACAGACTGTGGTGGAGATAGAAAGCTTGTGTGCCACTCACATAGCTGGCAGAGGCGAGCGTCCCGGGCTGCTGTCACTGCCGTTGCTGTTTCCATGGTCCATCGCTCCATTCATCTCCTCGCGGATGGCGTTGGCCAGGGAGTTGAGGGTGGGACTTCCAATAGAAGCAGTAGTGTATAGAGGTATGTTGTTTTCTGCCATTGAAGCCTGAAAAGCAAAGCCCGAAGCATTAAATGTGAAACGGAAGAGAGTTGTCAGCATTTTCTCAGTTGCCCATCACTCTTTTCATACCAGTACATCCCCACGAAAAACAAAGACTAAGTGACCCGGCATATGAGTCGGAGACAGACTTTTATTTTTTTTATTATTTTTTGGAGTTCTGAGTGAGGCAGCTGAAGATGAGGTCACATTTTATTTTTACCTGGAAGGCAGCAGAGAGGGTCGGACCATAGCCCAAGCTGGTCTGAATGTTCTTCACTAAGGCTGGACTTCTGCAAACAGAAAAATTGAATTACAACCACAGACTCATGTCTCACCTAGCAAGCATTCCTGAGCTACAGTATTATATTTCCTAAAAAGAAATCAATGCACTTTGTATAAGTACTAAATACATTAACTGGTGTAGTAATGTGGATATTAAGGCTTTAGTTCTAAGATGTTCAATCACTTGACAATACCACACAACTATCTTCAACACTTTGCATTTCATGAAGAGAAGAATAGGTTGATGGAGGCAGATCTTGTGAAAGCATGATGGGTGAAGAGCTTAACACAAAAAGCATGATGGCAACACCGAGGGAGGGAGCATGCAGGTGGGGTTTTGCCTCTGGAGTTTGCAGGCGCAGGCGGAAGTGCTTACTGTACGAGCAGCTCATCAAAGTTCTCATCAGCGGCGTATTTCCGAGGGCGGCCTCGCTGTATGTGGCGGCCGCGCTTAAACTCCTCATCATCAACAGTCCAAAAGGACCCAAACTCATCCTCTACTCTCACAAAGCACTTATGCAGGGAAAGGTTGGTGCGAATGGCACCCTGGGAAAGCAAACCAGCAGGGACAGCCAGATGCAGATGCAGTGATCGACAGCACAGAGGACGGACACACAGACAGACACAGGGAGGAGGGGAGAGGGTGAAGATCAAAATGAAAATAAGCGTAAGCCATTGTTGGTTGTGATGCATCACCAAAAGGCTTCTACAAGCATGAAGGGGAGGCACGCCAAAGCAAGCAGGGACTTTGGACGTTATGGCACACAGACAATGAGATGGAGCAGCAACAGCAGCAGCAGCAGCCTCTTCCCATCAGTCAACGGTGAGACAGACGCTAGCCAGGGCTCAAAAGTCCAAACCTACCCACTGATCTTTTGAGGCCGTCTCTTTTGGAACTCTAGTTCGTCGACTGTCCACACAGCCCCTTTTACGTTTTCTACTCGCACAAAACACTTGTGAAGACTAAGATTATGCCGGACTGCATTCTGCAGTTGGTGTAAAAACAAAGAGAGAAAGAAAAGGTTGCTATCAGTACAGTAAACATGTCTTCATGGGAAAATGTCATTACAAAGAAGAAATATTTTGACAGCCACTGGATGAAACCTGAAGGAAAACAATAAATAAACCAGAATATTATTGGCAGTAACTGATCCTGAAGTTTCAAATGACTTGAACAACACATAAATATTTCCTAGTTTCCATGGCAATAATCCTGTGTTAGTGACATCTCTTTTCTATCATTCAAAAGCTGTGATTTCTGATCAGTCAGTAATAAAAGTAATGAGTGTGATGTAGAACACTAGATTTTTATTTGCAGAAAAGTTTCTGGTCATTTTGACAGTAAAAAAAGAGCTATTGAAATTTAAATCCAGGGTCCAGTCCAAATCATTTAGGCATGAAAGTAGACCTGCATACATCATCCCTTTGTTATTCCAGGAGCTATGCTGAGTGCATGTGCATATAGTAGGTGTGTGTGTGTGTGTGTTGAGAGAGAGAGAGAGAGAGAGAGAGAGAGAGAGAGAGAGAGAGAGTTGTGGAATCCAGTGTTTATAACACCAATGTGCCCCTATGGAGGGGCTGTCAGTAAGTGTGTAACCTGATGGAGGACGGGGGTGGAGCAGAGTAATGGTGGTGTTGGAGGTGTGTGTGTGTGTGTGTGTGTGTGTGTGTGTGTGTGTGTTAGGTCTCTTCCAGCTCCATGTGGCAGATCAGCTAAGGCTTAGGAGAGGCTTTCAGTGCTTCATCAATGTCTTTCTCATTCAAATCTTACTCTCTCTGACTCCAGTCATTTCTGTTTTTTAGGTTGTTGTTTTGTTTTCTTTTTCTTTGTGTGTGTGTGTGTACGTGCACATTTGTGGCTTGGTGGAAAACAGAGTGTTCCCTTCTGAAGTGAGTGTGAGGGGCTCAGCCAGGAGTCACTGGCAGAGCACTGCTATGTTAAACTAATGCCACCCACCACCAGAACATCCCCACATATTACAGGGAGATTGTTTTTTTCTTTTTTCTTCGCTCTCTGTCTCTCATTTTTTCCTTTTTTACAAGAATGCACATATTCATCTCCTTGGTTTTTCTATGTGGTTCATATGTTTGTTTAATGGGTGGTTCATTTGGACAGAATAAGTGGTGTATTGTTATGCATTTGGGTAGAGGTTCATTTATAGAGGTATTATGCCTGGCTATCATTTAATTCTCCCTAACATCAACACAATGTCTCCCTTTTTTCTGGTACTGGTTTGACAAAGTCAGAAGGAACAGCAAAATTACCTTCCACGTCGCTGCGTTGCGCCTAAAATATGCAAACATTCGTGTGAACCAGTTGTAGATTTCGTTTAGTGTTAGCTGCTTTTCTGGAGATTCAAGGATTGCCTGGATGAGGAACAGTGACAGAAACAAACATTTAAAATTTTGCTCCCTTCACAAGATGATCAATAATTCACAAGAGGCATGCAGTTTTGTGTGTGTTCTCTCGTGAAAGACACAGACAACAGGAAAGAAACTGTCACTGCAAAGTGTACTCTTTACTCTGTTTATGCAAGTCTCCTGCACTTTTCATTCAAAACGGCAGATTTGAATATATTTTCTTTTGTGGGTGTAGATGAAGGGCAAGCGAAAACATTTCTCAGGCAGATTACAGGGCAGCAATTATGGCCGGCTCAGATTAATTCCTGAGATCCCAGATTACTGTGGCCCAGCGATAATTGACTGGCCATCTTAAAACAGGTTCATCCCTACTGTTGTGTGAAATGAATTTGGTAATAATCACAGCCACTGAAATGCTTAATCAAATGCAATTGTCATTTGTGGCTGTTTTTTTGAATCCCGTACGCATTCTTGCACTCATTTGAAGATGGTTAATCTGCTCCTCTGTCTAAATTGCATTTGAAATTTAACAAGGAATGAACAGAGAAAAAAGTGCAACTAAAAGGAGTTTGTGTCCTTCTAAAAAGCTGAATGTACAACTGATGTATTTCCTGCTATGAGGCGGGGTGGGGGATGTTGAAGGTCCTATTCTCTAAATCAAACGGATAATGAGGGTTGTAAGCAGCAAAGAGTGCATTCACAAGTAGAATCCTTACCTGTCTTATTAGTGAGGCGTACGTGAACGGCGGTCTAACATCTGCATTCATGTAAAACTCTTTGTTCTGACTGATATCTGTATGCAGGAAACAAACACAAACTGTGTCAACATGGGATAAAATGATCAACAATAGCGTCATTATGGTGTTATTACTTGGCTGTGTGTATATATAAATATATATATATGTAGTTAGAGTGTAAGTTATTGAGCAGGGCAGATGAATGTGCTGTTCCATGTCTGTATTTGTACATGTGACTACGTATGTTTATCCTGCAGTACCTGGAGAGATGGGCATGTTGTACTTTTCTGAGTAGCGCCGTCGCATGGGGCCCACGCTGTGGAGGCTGTTGGCTGTGATGACGGAGTGAGTCTGGGAGAGGGGTGTGAGTGGTGCTGTGGGTGTGGTGGGGGTCTGGGGCAGGCTCAGAGGAGGAGAGGCCTCAGGGGCCGACTTGGACAATGTGATGTTGGACACCAAGTTGAGCTGAGGAGAGGAAACCAGACCACGACCAAAACACAGAGAGAAACACAGACAGACAAGAGCTCAGTTAGTCCTCTAATTACCCCCGTGTCTCACACGCCTCATAGACTATGAATATCTCCCCTCTAATTGCAGGCGGCCCTGAGATGATCCATGAACGTTCGCTAAATGTTTGGAAAACAACCCTGGAGCCCCGCTCCTCCACTCTCCACCTCCTCTATTCTTCACGCTTAGCCCTCTCCTACCTCCCTCTCTCTCACTGCCGTGTCAGGCCCGCGTCCCAGCTTTCTGTTTCAGCGGCTTTGTTTAATCTTTTGTCCCTCCTTGGACAACACACCCCCACTTCATCCTCTCACTGTGGGTCCGCAGCATGGTAACCAGTGAGGGTTGAGTAGGGAAGGGAAGATGGGCGGCCTGAACAGCTCTGAAAAATGACAGTGTGATTCTCACCTACCGCTGAGCAGCCCCACTAATAAGGTAGCCAGAGGAAGAAGCCAATCTGGGCTAATTACAAGATGAAATTGTATTGTGAGGAGCTAATTAGGAGCTGCTCATGGAGGTGATCTGATGATTAACTATTGTATCTGACTGACCTCTATCATCAGGGCCACGATGGCCACAGCAAAGATGGCTCCATAGTATTTTCATGGACAGCCGTATGTGTGAATGTTTGGTTTTTCCACTAAGGCCTGTGTGCGTGGATGGGCTGGGCTGACTAAGGAGAAGGAGGGATCTAAGTGATAATAGCTACAAGGTAAACTAATTATGGCAAGTGCTCGAAAGGTATAGCATGGCTTCCAGCAGCTGTGGCGGCTGCGAGCCAAGTGCCAAGCCTCCATCCTGGAGCTGCAGTCAAGTGGAAAATTCTAGCCTGACCCCTGCTCCAGCTATTAATTGGCAGGAAAACTAATGACACATATACATATTCCCACAAAATTGTTCTAATTGCTAATTTGCAGAAGGAGGCCAGTTTCCAAATTAAACATGACTTCAGACTGTGAGAATAAGAAAGAGGAAAAAATACACAGAGAGAGAAATAGCGAGCTGAAGAAAGAGACACAGTATGGGCAGAACAGATCACATCTTTGACATCATTTGTTGATTACAGCAGTGGGATCAGATGTCTTAATTTCTGCTGATAATGGTGTGGAGGCGATGGTGAATCAGAGGTGAAAGGGAACATTTTTTTAACACAAAAACACATTCCACCAAATTCCCAATCACATAATTAACACTCATGACCAACAGGTATAATATAGATATCTATATCTCCATAATTTAGTGTAGACATGGAACTTGCATAATAATATTGTGGCAGGGGAGATTTTAATTTTATTTTATTTTATTCTATTATCTATTAATGTATTTGGCATTTTGAAATGATTAATTTGCAAACTGCTCTCACAAAAATGTGTGACATTTGTTTTTTCTTATTCTCCCATTTTTAACAAATGTGTCCAAGTCCTCACAATGTCTATTTATATTTGAGGAGGCTGAACTCTGCCTTTTGGCACAGTCTGCCCAAATAATTTGGATTACTGCTAGGATGCAAAAATGTAGACTACAATCCTTACAACAGTAGCAGAAGACATGTTATTCTAAATCTTGAACAAAATAAATCACACTTGGGTTAGTGTGTTTCTGACACAATGCTATCAATAGAATGGGGCTGTGGTGTTGACTTCTCTTCCTGTGGATTAGCAGGCTTTGTTTCATGTTTCATCCATATTCCCTGGCCATAAACACAGAGAGGCTTCAACAATGGGCCAGACAGGCTGGTAATAGCCTTGCCTTTGTTTGCCTCACCATTTGGGCTCACTCCAGTGCCTAGACAAAATGAGACTTCAGACTGAAATTAATTAAATGGTAATTGGTGATCTAATTATACTGGCTTTGACTCGGCAAGCTGCTAAAGAAAATAAACAAAAAGTCCCTCCTTAATTATGTATGGCGTAAAAGGTCAGATTTCTGACAAGAATGCTTAGTGACACCGAGTGCAGACACCCACCCACACACACACACACACACACACACACACACATACACAGGCAAATACAAACACACACATACACAGGCATACACACACAGAAACACGCATTGGTAATGGCACATTTTATTTTGATCTCCCCCCCCCCCACCCTTATCCACCTCAGAAGAATAAAATGAATCCTATTCATTTGACGTCGTGCATGCACAGTGTCAGTTTGTTTGTCTTTAATTATAACTAAATGTATACCAGCAAATTCATCTGAGCTCCTTTGCTATGACGGTTGGCTACTTATACATGACTTTATTATATGCAACAGCACAGAACAGCAGAAAAGCATAACTAGCAATTACTGGAAGAACACAAATGTTTCTTCAGAGTGGTTGTATCGCCCGTCAGCTCTGAGAATTGTTTCATTCTGCATCTGCTCAGAGGAGGTTTTTTTTGGTGGCCACATCTGATGCTGCAATCTCACTAAAGCTTCAGTGGGGCCATGGGCCCTGACCTGTGTAAGTCCTCCACTCACCCAGCCAAAGCCAGACATATTTATCATAGCATTTCATAGCAGCTCGCAGCAGGCAAAGCGGCACTGGAGAATAGGAGTCTATTTATTTGAATAAAAATCCCAGCTTGCCCCCTTGAGAGTGTTAACGCTGAGCTCTGACACAGCCATTCTCACAGGCCCCAGGGAGAGAGGAGAGGTAGCGAACTCAAGATGCTATCTCCCGCCCCTACCACTTTTCATATACAAATGTCCCTGTGTCAGAGCCCTCGTTTTGCACTCTAATCTACACAATCAGTGTGTGTGACACATGCACAGCTTTAACAGACAGCCTATTGTCGTTCGACATCTCCAGGCGCTTTATGTTGACTGGCTGCGCTGTGTGGAGCACACATGCAGCCTCTGCACGTCAATAGCCACCTCTCTGACTGTAAATAAATGATCCAAGCTGCACAATGTGTTGAGAGACAGGACTCCTGCATGTATATTGTGCATTTGTGTGCATGTGTGCATGTGTGATTTCTAATTCACGCCCTGCAGGAAAATGATCTTTTCACATTTGGCTGTCTGAATGAACTGTCATGCAGACTGAAATATGGTGCTGAGGCCCCTTCTTAAACATGACAAAACAGTGCAGAGCAGACACTAAAATGCCATATGTTAAGCCCTTGCCCCTATAGGATAGGGATTAAGCAGTAGGGTTTATGGCATGACATATATTAAGAGTGATAAGCATGATCTTTGGAATGTGTCACAAAGATAATAAATTGATCTGTTTATTTATTTCACAATTTCAGGTGTATACCTGAAACAAATTCTGGTCAATCACCAGTGTATAACATATACTCAAAACAATCCTGCAAGATCATAATTTTTACTAAATGACCTTTGTTCACTCTCTGGTGAACAGAGGTTCAATCACAAATTCTGGTGTTGACTTGGATGCCAAACTCCATTTAAATAACATTTAAGTTAAAACTACAACTTAAACTAAAATCACAAATTCTGTTGAGATGTTAATGCATCAAAAAAAAAAAGAAAGTCAAATTACGTTTTCTTTTTCTTCTGAATGCCCGACTGAAAGAAGTTAGACCATGACCCAATATTAGCCTATGTTGAGATGAGATTTTACCAAATACTTTAAAAAGATGGCTGAGGGTAATTCCTGACAACTCTTTAACCCTAAATGAGGATTAAAAAGTCCCCAGGGAAGCATCTCTTATCATCTACAATAAAATCCATATTAAAATCAAAACCAGCAGGTGCTTTCACCTCCTATATTTTGGAATACCACATTTTGACATCATCTAGCAATCACCTCAGCAATGTTCTTTCTAGATCACTAAGCAATATCTTCTATCAATATATCAATTGATCAACAACATCTTAAAATAACACACTTTTCAACACTTTCGTTTATTACTTCAATAGAAGTATTGTTAAAGATTTAGCATTATTTTCCTTTCTTTTTTTGATTATTTGACATGCATTCGTATGAATTTGTTGTTGGTGTTTTAATAAATGTTTCTTATCTGATCCTATGTTATCTGACAGGAAAGCACTTTGTAACTTTGCTTTTAAAAGCATTAATAATAATATAATAAATAATCTATCTATAAAATATAATATCTATTATTTGCTGTTATTAATTATTATGCCTATTTTCCTGTGCTTTCCCATCTTTTCTGTTTGCTCAAACAGGCACTGGTTCTCTGAAGCTGAGATGGGGGCTGTTACAGAGTGCATCCAGTCCATCACAGACACCAAATTGAATCTCGGATGTCAGCAAATGTGGTCCAAACAATATTTACTGTCTCCCTCAAGACAACAGCTGTTTTTATTTAGCAGATAAATAAGAAGATGGAGGAATGGACTAATGAATACATGTGTGCCAATTAGGACAAACAAAAGGATGGGGGAGGGACAAGAGAGACGTATGACAGGGTTGCTGCTCACCGGCTGTGGGGTGGCTTTGGGCTCCGTGGACTTGACATGAAGGTGCGTCATCATAGCTTGCAGACGCTCTTTATCTTTTGCTAGCTGTAATGAAGAAGGAGAACACATTACATTTTTCATGAACACACACACTGAAAAAAAATCTATTTCTTTACAAATATTAATTCCATACATCCCTTTGCAGTGAAGGCACGGTTCACAATGAGTGTGTTTGAACAAATCGATATTTTTGCTCTTGGGATTGTGTAATTATTTGTTTTCAAAATGCTTTTGGAAGCTGTCAACAGCTCTCCACTTCAGACAATCTAACTACTCCAATTCAAGGTTAAAATATACTGCATCTCATAGCCAATAACAAGCCCAGGCCCCTTCTACCTGTCTGAAACTCAGCGCTGTCTTAGCTGCCAGCTTAAATTATGGTGATAGGCTGCATGCAGAGGAAGTCTGTGTCTGATAAACCTTCGCTCCATCTCTCTGGATAATACACCACCAGAGCGGAAATAACAGGACGTTGGTATGGTGTAATGTTTGAGCAACTGAACTCTCATTGTTTAAGGTTAACATTCTGTAAACCACAACTGTTTTATATTCATAATCAGTCATTTTTGGAGTACTACATGGGTAACATGTGATGTGAATATTGCACAAAATCTGGAATACATTACATTTGATCCTTGCTAATATTTGCTTAGAAACTCTAGCAGCCAGCAATTAATGAAAAAAATAGTTTGATGTTATGGTTCGTTTTATAAATGCTAATAAACAAGAGCAACCTTACATTAGCATAGTGGTCATGCTCACCATGTAGCCCACCACTGTCACACAGACACACTTAGGACTCGCTCGCCATTACAAAGTCCCCTTAATGGAATGACAGTGAACCATGTCTTTTTCCATAAGTGCACTCTTAATGTCCACGTGCATATTTTTCTTTCTTGCAGAGAAAGACCACTCATAGAAGACACGGTATTAGAATCACTGATTATCAACAGTTTTCTGCGTGCGGTGGGCAACAATAATCTTGCTGTTCCTTTAACTCACTCAACATTGAGCTCCCGTCCACACTACGCTGCCGAGTCATTTCACCAAGTGTTTTATTGTTGGTGCTAAACAGTTAAAAGTCATAAATAACTTTAAAACCCAGTAAAATTCAAAATGTAATTATCTTCTCTACTTAGCCCCGGGCCCTTCATATATCTTTTCCTGGCTGTCATGCATACATAACACATTTTTAATGACTAGTTACTTGCAAATGTACAAAATTATTTCATTCTGCTGCCCCCCTCCATGTGTGACCCCATGGCTGATATCAGACAGGCAGGGAGGGGTTCGGCAGACACTGCGGAAGTGTCAGGAGAAGAAGACACATAAATATTTGGGCCAAAACAAACGCTGAGACAATACCTGCAGCTCCAGCTGTTGTACGACCTGCATTTGCACCCGACACTGGGCCGTGCTCCTGTCATCAAGGGCATGCTCATTGTTAAGATGCCTGGAAAACAAAAAACAGAGAACACACAAAAAAGCTGATATCAGTTTGGCTTTCACCTTCTGTAGCCTCTTAGATGTAAGAAACAAAGTCCTGTGATGTCTGCTTTAATGACGCAATGTGGCAATTGAATAAAGCACAATGCATAGAGAATATGTGGTAACATTTAGGTAAATACTATGCACAGCTTAAACATGCAACGTCTCAAGAACCAGAAGAAATATTATTATTATATTATTATTTTAACATACAAGAATGGCACTTAATATTTTATGACAGTCATGTCTGCTCCACCTACAGCACACAGATAAGAGGAATGATTAAAAGAATTTTAGTTTGGACTCCTTGCCCTGATATCATTTCTTCTCATTGCAGCTTCACTTTGCCTGGTCGGATTTGCCCTCTTTTGGGTGTTTTTTCTATTAATTGTGTCAATAAAATTAAGAGAATTCAAATAAAGCCGGGGACAACAGGGCGAGGAGATGGGATCTGTCACCAACTTGAATTATGGATATAATTATGCGTGATTATTTTATACGGCGAAGATGTTCTCTTTTCCTGTACGTTTATAACTAATCTAAATAAGTAGCTCGCCGGGCAGCAGACAGGGTTTTTTCTGTGATTTATATAAAATGGTGGAGATAAGGTTCACGAGTGAAGGAAATATGATTGGAGGAATTTTATCAGCCGCCGCATGAATTACTGTTTGAAAATGCTTATGCAGGGGCATTTCATTAATCATTTAATCATAATCCGAGCAGGATGTTTGAACTGATTTCACAAATACCCTTTCATTTCACTACTTCATTATGCTCGCTAATGGATCCAATATATTATATATATCATAAATTATATCACATCTTCGGTGACCATGTAGGTCACTGTCACCAGGCATGTCTCTGTGTGCACACAGTGGCGCCAGCAGATGGGAGAGAGGTGTGTAACGCGCCTGGCTTTTCAAATGCACTTTTTCTGTCATTTACTGCAAATCAAAAATAGCCAGAGTCAACCTGTGAAGGCACAGTGTTGTCATTATGGCGTTATGATAGCCCAATAAATTTGATGCCATTGCTTTACGTACAGACAACACATTTGTGCATTAAACACCACACATACACTCAGAAAACAGACAGATGTGAGGGGAAGGAAAATTGATAGTGTTCTGCTCGAAATGTGAAGGTTTCTGTTCAGCTGCGGTGTTTTCAACCTTGAGGTAAATGATTTAAATCTTTATGGGAAATGTGGTCTCTTCCCCCCGTTCAGGTCTTCCTATTGTGTTTTGATAATACATTTTTCAAAATGACTGTGATATACATTCAGCACTTGAAGTTAATTATTGTGGTGAAAAAGAAATTAAAAAGGCATATTTAAAGAAAGCGTGGCCAATAACCCCCTCGCTGAAATCAATTCAGACTTCTCTGAGCTTTCCATTTGTTTGAGTCAAATAAATGCCCATTTAATTAAGTAGGCTGGAAAATGAAACTGGTAAACATTTCAGGACATCTTACTAAATTTCAAAGAAGAAAATAATAGGTAAAGACGTTTCAACTTCAATTTAACTGGCACAGACTGAATTTTCAATGAAGGGTGGCCTACGTGAGCAGCTTTGGAATTTCTCTGTTCATAGGAGACATGTGCCCTGCTTCTTTTCATCCTTTGTTACATTCCACTTTATTTCTTCTAATGACATGGAGAGTCACAGTGCATAATTAATAGGAAATGAAATATTCAAATGGCCCTAATGCAGCCTTGAGAGGAGTGTCTGGACACGGGAGCAGGGGATACGGGGAATTGACATCGAGAGAGACTATGAACGTTGGCATGTGTCACTTTCTGGACTTCAAATGAAGGCACTTTTAAAAGCTCTCTGGCAGGATGACAGTCCCTAATGTAAATTACCACAATAAAACAAGTTAAATAGACATTCCTGCAACAGTCGGCTTTTTACATATCAGTTAGTTTGCCTACAATTTTTTTCTTTTACAATTTCTAATTATATAGACTGGACCCAGAGCTTAAGGCTGTCCCTGTGGATGGTTTATCTTCTTAACTGTTGGTTAGGAATTTTAAATTAAATGCACACATCTTTACAGTAGCTTTTACATTTAAAATGCATTACAAATTTCTGAGGCATATTTCAAATCATTTGGGCTATTAAAATTAATTTTATGTTTGCATTTATATTGTAGGTTTAGTCTAAGTAAGTTTTTCAAACATACAACTTGTTTTATTTTTTTTAAATTTACATTAATTAATTTGATGTTGCTTGTGTTGTTTATTTAGTGGTTTGTAGTGATAAGACTTAATATAACTCATAAACAATTACTGGAATGTACTGAGGTGTGAAAGAGGAGTTCTTGTGGTTTCAGCAGACAGACAGTGCAGCACTAGAGGGCACTGCAGTGTTTCACTGGCTCTGACCTCTAACTGGACACTGAAGAGATAGGTCTTGACCCCGATAAAAACACCAGGCTCCGCTATGAACCCAACCCCACCCATCTGTGTGCTGAACCCGAAAACAGGAACAGGGATTTGGTGCTTTGTATTTATCAAAATAGTGCGTGTAGGTATGTAATGTTTTCTTTAAAAGATAGAATAAATACACACACAGTTTAAAACAACATTTCAGTCCCCTGTTAGTTGTTACTGTTGGCATGTGGAGCTGAAATCTGGTTGACGTTAGAGTCCTCCTCACCTTTCTTTCTCTCTGGTACACAGTACACTGTGTTCTGCTGACTACACACTCACAGAAACACACACACACACACACCTCTCTTCACTTATATTTTCAACATTTCTCTCAACCTTAGGAGACTTTTGTAAAAGCATTATAATGCCTGATGTATTCTTTGTTTTTATTTTTGATTCTTTTTGGAGGCCTGCAGTATCAGTTGCTGGGTTTCATGTGGAAGTGCTTAAGGGTTTGAGAGTTAACACCTTGGTGAGCTGCTCGCACTCTTGCCTGCTGTTAAACAAAGGCAGCTTTGTGGAGACTCTCCCCAAATGTTTTCTTAACATGTTCCAAGCAGTTTGAGCAGGCAACTAAAGTAAACAAGATGTTGCCATGATAAAAACACTTGTAAAAACATAGCAGAGTGCACTTAGAGACTTTTTAAGGCAGAGCTCTACCGGGCGCATAGAATTTAATTCCCCTCTCTTCTATAAACAAAGGGTGAGGCAATGTCAGAATACAATAAATAGTGATGGATTTAAAGGGGCCCTCCCAAAGCTAAAATATGTGTGTCTATGTGTGAAAGTGTTTGTGTGTAATCCATGGTTTAATAACTATGTGTCACAAGATGTTTATTAAATCAAAATAAAAATACATAACTGCCTCTTTTTTCATCTCCCACAGAAATGGTGCTGCACTTCATATCCAACTACTAAACAATCTAGTGTGATATGCTTTTCAAAGGCAAACTGCGCTCAAAGTGGATTATTTAAACGATCAAAAGAGGATTCAGAATGTTGACAAAGAAAGTCAAAACTTTCAGCTGTCTGTGAGGCGGCCCGCCGCAGCACCTTTCTCTCCTGCGTCTGTGAGGAAACTGTGTGTTCGCTGAGTGCTTGTTTTAGGATAATGGAATTGTGTCATATCTTGTTTAAAGTGCGACTAATCCGGGGTGACAGTGAGCCATTGATCTGCTGCCACAACGCAGATGTTTTCATCCTCTCCGTAACCATGGCGCTGTTATGTGTTGGATTACCTACAGCACACTGCACACAGGGTTGATTAGTAAACCAGGGGTCTGACTCAGACAGGGAATCATGGTGCAAAACAAAGGCCTGTGTCAGGCTGGACGGGGTCGAACCTGTTACACAGTTCACACTGAAAAGATGCTACACAGCAGGTGATGCTGAGTTAGCTGAAGCTCTCTAGGTACAGTATACATGGTTAATTTGCTGCTTTTGCATGCATACATAGTGTTGAGGTGTGATACAATAAAACGAAGAAACACTTTTAACCAAAAAACGAGACAAAAAAATAAAGCTTGAGAAAGGAGGGGGGGAGACAAACAGACCACTGAAGAGACAGAAAGAGCTGAGCGAGGCAGTCAAAGACACACACCAATCCCCCTGTCCAGTGACAAGGGCAAACATGCAGTGCGCCCTAAGTGTGGGCTGCCACAGATAAACATCCTACCGTTGTTTGTTTGGGAAAAACGGCCCCCGTCACCATGGGAACTGCACTTATCACAGGAATTAGAGGCCCATGCCGTTCTCAGAAGGAGACCCCGCCACAGTACCCTTGTCAAGTGAGGGCCAACCCCGGCACCCACACTCAGGAATAACAACCAGCTGCACCTGTAGTGCCTCTGAGTCGCTGGGGGTCACAAAATGTGTAATCGACCCAACACGAGGACAAACAAACTTGGATAGAAATGTAGCTCCGAGTATGACTTTTACTTACTTGAGGAATGACTGGAAATCATCAAAGACCGCTTCACATCCAGGCCACTTGCAAACACCATGACCATAGAGAGGGTGACTGTGGGGGGAAGGCTCTTCTAGCGTGGATCTGGAAGAGAGATGCAGAGACAGAGAAACAGCCATTAATGAAAATAGATCACAAGTTTTCTGGAACATAAACACGGTTACAGGCCTGTGGTCAAGGGGTCAAAGATGATGGTGTCCACTGTTACAGCTGTTGCCTGGTTAGCACCTCCCTGTGTGTGCTGTATGTTATTTCCACATGAAAACATTGACTTCAACTTCATCTTGGATCCTTGGGCTGTGTGGAATCAGGGTATCTATGTGATCTCTGCTTGCCCTGCTCTTAAAATAGGGGGCTCATGTTGTGAAAACACAATCGAATCAATATGTAATTATTTAGTATCACTGAGCCATGTTCACAATTCACTTTGATCAAGACTGCCAGGGCGCTCCCTCAGTCGCTGGCTTTCCTGCGCTGCCTGCTGCATCATGTCCCAGAGCCCACCTGGAGGAGCGTGCGCCACAATATGAAACCCCCTCCAAAGCATCAGGCACTTTCACATCGTGCACAAACTGTAAACATCCCTGCCTGGTATCAATTTATCTACTGACCAATCCATGTCACCAGGGGCTGACAAGCACATATCCATGGGGAGCGCATGGCTTCGTACAATCAGTCTAAATAGCGGGAACATCCCTGAAAAACAAACTTTACAACATCTTCCATATGGCGAGAGGCGTGGAACCACAGCTAACCACAATCAGTGCTGAGAAAAAGCGGCCTGTGTGGAGGCAATGTCTGCTAAGAGAGCGAGACAGGCAGCCATATGGACACAGGCACTATACAAGACACACAACTTTCAGCTACAAGAGCCTGGGGGACTGGCCTATATCGCTACCACCTGTGCTTCTGGTGGCTCGTGAGCACAGTGCTGCTGCCTCTCCTCCAGTCTGAGACTTGCTCTCTATGACAACGGGCCGGATAGGGAGATTCATTACACCACAAACTGTTGTGTTCCCATTTGGGAATAACTCCTAGCCTTGAAAATCTCATTCATATACGTATATACGACAAGAGATCATTTCTAATACTACTACTACTTCAGGGGATGTCTTAAAAATTTAAATATCAAAAATAACATCTTGCATTGCTCATCCAATCATCCATCTGCTTTGTCTTAAAAAATTGATGTAAAAAATGAATTAACAAAAAAGAAAGTAATCTAACCATTTGCCAATTTTGCAGGATTAAACAAGCTGATGTTCAGATTAAAATCTCATTTGTATCAATGTTAGTAAAGCTGTACCTCAAGTAGGAAATTTTAAAGGTCGTCACAGGTTTCCTTGTGTTATAATTACTTGCTTAAGAGTTCACATTGTTCATAACATGTGATAATTGCATTGCAATTAGGAAGCAGTCAAGCATTCATGAATGTGGTTAGCAGCTTTTTCTCCCTCTTTCAAAAGTCAGATTTTTTTTTTATTCAATTATGAATTATGCATTCACATTAAGACCTCTGTTTTGATACAGCTAATAAATAGATGGCGGAAGACCTATTATAATGAGTTTTTAACAAGGAAATGTGTGGACTGGTGAAGGTAATGCTGGTTTTTAATTTAAAGAGATCCTTTTTTAATTCTTTGCGAGCAGGCTTGTTGGTTAATTCTGTATTAATAAGATATTGAAATGTGGAGTGCGCTGGGAATCAGTGAGCACAAAGCGCTGTGAGGGGCTAGCAGCAGAAGAGCCCTTTTAAACGGTGGATGGCTAAACAGTAGTAAATGACAGAATTTACACCAAATGAGCTACATTAGTGTAATAGGAGAAGAGTGTAGGATTCATGGGGTTTTCTCCCATTTGAGAACACGTTCAGCACTATGAAAAAAAAAAGAAAAAAAAAAAAGAAACGCTCTGCAGTTCCCTGCGTTGCGTTAAATTTGACTTGCACCCACGACAGGTCTGTCAGGATGTTATTATTGTCAGGCAGCCCGGGGGAAGAACACTCTAATGATCTTGTGAGGAAAACCGTGTCATCAGCTTCCTTTAGAGGAGAAGGAACATTAAAGTGCCTATAGAACCGGGCAGAAATGTCTGAATCTTCCAGGTGTTGCACTGTGTTTATGTGTAGACAGACAGACAAGAGGAACTGCACACAAAGATGACTTCGACAGCTTGTAGCCAGTTGTTTTCAAGTTCACTTCTTTTGATGAGATGCTTTGGGCCATAAACAACTCATGATCTATGGCACTGTGTGCTGATGGGCTCAATCTATCAGCAAAAGTGAGGAGATTGATGTCCACCATGGTAGGTCAGAGTCTGGCTGCAGTGTGTGAAACCAGTCACAACACTTTCCCTCACTGTTTCTGCTAATGTTAGCCTATTCCCTTGTGCCCCCCCCCCCCCCCCCCCCGCCCCCCCCTCAACAATCACCCCCATCCCTCTTCAACTCTCTAGGCCCTATACTCAATCCTCTCCTTCTGTCTGTCTTCTCTGTGCCACTGCATGGTTTACCCTAAATGATTTAATTATCATTTTTTTCTTGTGTAAGACAAATCAAAGGCGAGAGAGATGGGAGTGCTGTGCCAAATCTGATTATTTATCTCCTTAACAGATTGCTGTGTTATAGTCCCCGAGCTGTGCTTACTGATGGTTGTTGGGAAGTAAAGTGGGCCAAGCGCTTTGTGAGGATGCTCCCCCTACAAAGCTGATGCAGCACCGTATTGGGAATTTGTGTCAGATACAGATCAGGCACATTTCATTTAAATAAGCAAATCATTGAATAAAGATGACCTGGCTCACAGGGGTATATCTCTATCTATGCATCACAGTTCTCGGGCTGGGAAACAACATGGACTGACAGATTGAGTGACTCAGACCCTGGTCATATCAGGGATGTTATTCAGACAAACAGAAATCCCAGCTTGCTTTGCCAGAGTGTTCTTTGAGACAACTAAAAGCAGGAACACGTGCCTCGTCTTCGGTGTGTCAAGCCGGCAGTGATTGAATTTCTCCTCCTTCCTTAAGACGGAAGTGCAAAGCCGGTGAGTGATTACTGTGGATGCACTTAAGGTTTTAGTTGCAGGCGTCGTTGTGCCTGGGCAGATTTTATATGACACATGAAACTAACTACATGGTACTTAGGGCCTGCTGTAAACCAATCTGAAGCCAGTCGGGAAAACAGGCCCATCAGCAGAGAGGCTTGTTTCTGTTGCATGACAAAAGGACTTGCAAAACCGCATCAATTAAAAGTTCATTAAGTTCAGCACTGGGAGGATGAGTGGATGCTCTCTATTTACGCCCAGGCCGGCCCAGCCCATTATCTTCAACCTGATTATTCAAATCCCTGGATTATAACACAGACGTTTTCTCAGAGCCTTGCTTAGAATAATCATACTTAATAATATTTCATTTTTTTCCCATGCAGCCTGATTAGAATTGAGTCTGCATCATCAAAAGAAGAGCAATAATGCTCTTGATAGTTGTGCGATTTAAACGTTCCAAAATGAACACAAGAAAGGCTTATTGGTTGTGTGAATCTAAATTAGCATCATTCAGGATTTAATAAGGAATGTTTTGTGTTCACTTTGTATCAGTCATCTGTTCCTAGTAACTGCGCATTTGAAACTCTAGGTAGGTAATCCACGACTTTCTGGAGCAGATGGGGTGGATGAGAATAACCTGCTTGGTTTTCTGACAGATCTAAGATACTGCGAGAATATTCAGACTGAGACTGCCTTCTTCACTTAAGCTTGTGTTAAACTGCTGTTGACATCTTCTTTAATCTCTGACAGTCAGCGCAAGGCAGAGGGCTGCCAGCTCTTGCGTTATGTCTTCTCCAATGTTTCATGGAGCCCTCAGCTGAGACTGGTTCTTGCCTTTTCCTGCCATCGATGCTCACCTTGTTTGCTCGCTTGCGACAATGTGTGATGGAGTGAGCGAGTCAATATCCTCCCCTGCGATTTGTCTTTGACTACACAAAAACCAGACATTCAGCCAGACACTGGATGAAGCACTGGAAGCCTGTGGATACTGTCAAGTGGGGAGCAACTAACGCCCATTTTTTATTTTATTTTTCTCCGGTGTGTGCGTCTCTGTGTGCATGTCTGTGTTAGAAGATAACTTTGAAACACAGCAAAGAGGATAAGTCTGTACAGGTAATATGGCGTGAATCTATTTAAAACCGATAGCACTACTTGAAAGGAAATAGCTGCCTTCTTTTTGTATCTTGACATTAGTAAATCACACTCTTTGTGTCACTCTCTCCAACCCCCTGTGCCCTCCCTCCCCCCACTAGCAGCCCCTCTTCACCTCCAAAGGCCTGCTGGTTTACTGTGCTAAACTTGTTTTCATCGGCATTGCTTTCATAATGACGCGTGGGTTTTGATCACTGAAACACAAGTCAGATGTTACGCAGTGAGCTCATGGTGCCTGGAGGCTCCGCACTAGCAGTTCAAAGATCAGGCTTTGGTGCAAGAAAACAAGCAAATGTGTAAGATGCCAAATTAATTCCTTCCTTAAAGACACACACACACTCATCTCAGAGAGCAAATGCCTTTCATAGATGATTCATCCTGGTTTTGAAAATATGATACACCCAGTGTTTGTTTTTCCTAGCACATAAGAGTTTATTGTATGTTTCTTCCTCCTGAACTGACAGGTGATCATCGATTGATTATACACATCAGAAAGTTCCTGGTCGACAAGGAGCTTTTCAGAGCTTTTTAAATGTTCTCATGGAAATGCTGTTTAAGCCACAGCTGCATTTTCCTATGTGCAAGTGAAACAATAGCAGGAACAGGTCAAGGTATTGACCCTCTCATTAACAGTATGGGGATCCCACTACGACTGCATGCACATTTCTTCAAATCCCTGTATTCCTTCCAGGTGTTCCTATAAAATCCCCACTTGCATACAGAAAACTGTGTTGGACTTAATGAAAATAATACTTACAAATGATAAATTAATAGCAATCTCTGTGCAAACCCTATGGGGACATGTCCATCAACTGAGGCCCTGTGAGAAATTGCTATTTTAAATGGGAATATACGCCACACAGGCCTTCTGTTTGCTTTAGACAAAGATGACAGAAAAGACCGTTTCACATCTAATTAACAGTTGTAGGTTACATATAATGTAACGTACGTCTCTTTGAAAAACTTGTTGTATGAAGCCGTTAGCTGTGATCATTTGCAGCTTTTATGTCTTCACGGACCCATTGTGAGAGCATGCAAAACATGTGAGAAAATCAAATAAAAAAAATAAAAGAAAGACAACAAAAACATATAAAAGGCTTTGCAGAGGGAGGTACTCACACTTCTCTCTTGTGACTCATGTACTGCCCGTTGGTGGAGGCATGCTGGTTGAGGAGTGTGTTCTTTGGCGGTGCCGGGGAGGACAGGTCAAGGCCCCGGTGGCCATTGTTGCTGCTGTTGTTGTGCTCCTCCTTCACGTTAGCATTTGTCACTTCCTTCCACAGTTGCTGCAGCTCTGCTGGAATCATGCCTGAGACAAACAAATTGGATAATTAAATCAATTAACAGCTAATCCAACTCTCTTCTTCATCACTTAATTAAATGAAAGTGTCTGTAAACAAAGCCGCGTATTAATTAGAAAATATTCCACTACAGGGTAATGCACTGAGAGCTCTTGCCTCCCCTTCTCCTCCACCTCCTTCTCTCCCTCCCATTTTTCCCGTGATCTGAAGCGTGTTTGTATACACAAATCCCTGGCATTCACGCAAATTTCATGCCCAGAGTAAATAATTAACACCCAGACAAGGCATGAAATCGGAATAATCACCATCATTTTCTCTCAACAACAGACATGTGCAGAACACACACAACAAAAAGTTTACAATAGCAACACTAGAAAACATCCCACCCCTGCCTCCTTGAGAAACAGGACCCTGGGGTAATATTCTCAAAAGAGCATTAATGTGCAAAATACTTAAAGCTCTGCACCGCCTCCAATTGACACAGAAGACTTAAACCTCATTTAACAAGTCAAGCACACTGTAGCTCACACAGCCCTTTGAAAAAAAAAAATCCCTTGAAGACAGAAGACATTTTTCTGTGTGCTGGAAACACATCTATGGAGTGCGTGTGTTTTTTCTGCCTATGAGTGACAGCGATCCCGACACCCAGGGCCAGAGTCGGGATGAAGAAGGATAATGCCGTGTTTGTGCACCCCACTTTCCACGTCTGTGAGAAGAGAGCCTTTGTTGGCACGCAATATATATGTGTCCATCTATGGTGTGTCTGTTACTGTGCCGTAGTAGTCTGCTTTCATTTGACACAAATGAGGATAAAGCTGATATGTAAAATAAGATTAAGCCTCATGAGCGCAGAGTCTGTGGCTATTTGTATTTTCAGTCACAACAGATGGCATCTGGGTTAGCCATATTTTAATAGCCTACTGAGAGATCTAATAGGGAATGTGTGTGGATTTGTATGGGTATTCAAATCTGTGTTAACTAAGCCACATGTTATAAGCATGGTGAAAGAAGCCCTTGGATATGTGGTGAATTTAACCACAGAGCAAATGGGCAAGACCACTCGTTTAACATTACAATTAATTAAATCCATTCTCAAAATGAGCACTGGCAAATGAAAGATGATTTGCACATGCTTATCTACTTGGGTTTATATTCTCTGGATCCCCCTTCCCGTTTCTCATCACCAGCTCTATAGATACCAGAAGTGCTCCTTTCAAGCACCAGATTGTAATACATTGTGTGCAAAATGCTTAGTCTTAATTTATTCCTGTTGTGGAAAATAACTCTGAGGTGAAGATCTCAATACGATCAGCAAAAATATTTTTAATTTGATAAGCTACTAAAGATTTTAATTATGCTGGTAATGGAGAACATTGGCCTAATGAGGCGGAGGACTCCAGAGAGACGTAGGGGCTAAGAACTGTGAAATGAGTCTGATAGGATTGCTGTAAATTCACACTAGATCGTTTGCATATCAAAGAGCAGGAAATGATTGCAGGACAAATCAATAACCTTTCCACGTTCCAAGGAGCGTCTTTCCTCATTCGAATATTTAAACATGCTCGCTCTATTCTGCCTGCCTGTATTCTCACTTATTCTCTTCAATGCCTTGATGTGCCCTAATCGAAGTGCACGTCCATGACAGGCTAAACATGCTTAATATTGAGGCCTGTGTTGTAGCATGCAAATCCACTGCTTACTGATTTCCAGTTGCATTATCAAAGGATCCATTGTTGTTTTGATGGTATATGGAGACTTTGGAAGAAAAGTTTTATTTTCGTGTTTCTTTTTTTCTGTGATGGCTGGTTTAGAAGGGGAAGGTCACTGGTGATGCGAATGTCCTGCGCTCCGACAGCAGGAACAATCATTTTCCCCCCACTTGGTGCCCGGTGACAGTGGGCGATGTATTTTTAGCCGATGTGCTTGACAGGGCGGCCCACACTGGCTCAATTACCCAGCAGTCCTGGTGACCCCGACACCACTGTTTACTCAGATGAAACCGCAACGGATAGACCGGTCTGATGAGAGAGGTAACGGAGTGGGACCAAGCTGTCTCTTTCTGGATCTAGTCTGTAGTTTTATTGCTCTCTGTTTGCCTCTCCCCTCTTGCTTCTCCTATCTAACCCTAACCTCTTCAAACTCAACAACAGCTATGGCTCATGATTCCACATAAATGACAATAAAATACCATTACACAAATGTCTCACAGGGTATTATATTTTGTGTTTGGACAAAACGCATTGAGTTTCTTCTGGAGAGGTCTCCATCTGATTACTGTGGGACACATAATGACATTGATCTGTAAATCCTCTTTCTTGAGTCCCCAGTTTGTCCATCCTTTAAATGCTGGATTGGTTTATCTTTCCTCTTTCCATTTTTCAACACAACTATTCCACTCATTACGACTGGGAAATACGGACAAGCACTTTAAAAAATGTATGTTGTTGGGACACTTGATTGATCACCGGCCTCCCAACTCAATTTTACCTCTGCAGGTAGCTCTGGCACCGAGACAGGCCGAGCTCTTCAACCTTTTCCTGTCCTTGTCCCCCTGTACCCAGGTGACCATGTTCAAGCAAGCAGAAAGTTGATTTAAGGTTCATAATGACATCAGTTGCAGGCCATCATCCCCCAAATAAAAAATGGCCCCCAGTGCTCCGGGCTATTTAAACCGAGCTGTTACTTCTCACACACAGTGCCGGTGCCATGGGGGGACAGTGACATCGCTATTAGTTTATTGTTCCGTCAGGCTGGGACCTTTACTGCACCCCTGTTTATGTTGCCGTAATCACTGGCCTGCTGATATGCACCCCTTAGGCCTGAAATATGTCCTGTCCTAATGCTGCAGGAACTATTACCAGTAGCCCACTGCTGGATGTATCAATCACTGACAGGTCAGCCGCATTACCCACCGCTGTCCCTGATGTGCTGCTGTTCTGTGAGCACTTCATGGCTCGCCACATTCTTTGCTTTCATATTACGGACAAATTTGTCTTGTCACTGTCCCACTGGCCTCTCCTAGACAGCTTAAATGATGTTGTGCAGCTACAAGAATTCACTCTCTTGCAGAGCAACCTGAAAGGGTGTAGGGCCATTTTAGCCAGGATGTGCACACACTGTCCACCTCTGTGACACACACACACACACACACACACACACACACACACTGGCATGCACACACACAAACACCTCGACGTGAGCCTGAACAGCCACTGACTCACTCATCAGGTCAAGAGGACAGGCTTTTTGTGAGGAGGGGGGAAGGAGGTGGTTGGATCAAATTTATATTTATGAGAGTTATATCCTCCCAAACACATTGTTGTAATTCATAACAGATACCGTCTGGCCGCTTCCAAGACTTTGAACATTAATGTCAAAAGAATTTACGACAAGAGAAACAAATTATACTCCAGATAAAATGAGCAATTGTTTTTCACTCAAAACTGTTATCTACAAGTTTATACTTAATTAGTGCTATCATATTTTTTGAAAAGCTAATTTCAAATGCATTCCTTCAGTCCATCGTTTTGGCAGAAAAATGACTGTAATCATTAATGTAATGAATCAGTAATGTAACTAAACAGGGGACAGATACAAAAATGAGTTGTAAACTGCATTATAGTACCCAAGACAAAACTGCAGATTGCACTTACTTTTCTTTAATTACTCTGTTACAGTGACCTATTATTTGAAAACCTTTACATTGTTTCAGCACAAGAATAAAGGATATAGTGGATTTCATGTGATAACAGTGGCCTTTTAAAATAACACTGATATCTATATTTTGAAATGAAAGAAATAAAAATCATCCATTAAGAAGTCATGCCAATTTACTGCCCCCAAGTTTGAATCCATAATCACGAGGACCCAAATAGAGCAGATCAACTCATCACTTCCGATGCAGTGCTAACTGCTAGCTGAATATTGTAGATTAGATCTGAGCACCATAGGCCTGGCCCGCTGATGCATGAAAGAGTTTAGTGATGTGGAAAACAGAAAGGTCATCAATAACTTCAAACAGTCAAGCAGAAAATGTGTAGAATAGGAAGACAAACTGGGGGCCTGAAGCACTAGCCTAAGTGTTGTAACAGCTGTCGGAGGCACAGAGTTAAACATCAATAGATTGCAAGGGCAAACTAACCAGGTTTGACTGGTTGTAACAAACTGAAACCCAGTAACTGTACGTGAAGAGATTCAGTTCCTCATCTTACTGTTTATGCAAACAAAACCCAAGAGAAATTACCCCCTCAGTTTACAGTATGCTCTATTTAAATACAGTGGTATGGCTGAAAAAATTATTGTAAAAAGAGAATCATAATATTCTCACTCAGGATTGAAAGTAAGATTGTATTTCAGGATTCTTTGAGAAATAATATGTGAAATAAAATATTTCCATGTCTATGATACTGTGTTTAGTATGGTACTGCACTGTATAAGGCTCCAATTATTTATGTTTGTGTGGCTGAATCTTGTCATTTATTGATGCATCTCAGGGAGAAATTAAAAGGGCCTGATTTTATTCATGAGATATCCCTACTAATGCACATACTGCAAAACTAATCATTTAAGAATGAGAATGCATAGATGTGTAAACTGAAATCACTATTTTAATATGATTAATTGTATTAATTGTTAAAAAACTGAAAAGGTATAAGGAATATAAATTCAGCACACAACTACACACACACTACTCTATAGATGAGGTGAAATGCCTTGGCGGTTCAGTATTTAATGATGACACAGTATAAACAGGATGTTCTGTGACTGTTGTGAAATCCATCAAAAGTACAGTACATAGCCATATCACCCGTATAATGCTTTACTCAAGGGGTGTGTGTGTGTGTTTGCCAGACATCTGACACAGCAATTCAGCAAAGCACACTCACAACACAGCAGCACTCCACGCCTGTGCCCATGGCAATCGTCTGCGAGCGGATGAGTGATTCCATACCCAGTCCAAACAATAACACCACTGTACAAACCATGTTTGTGTTTGCCTATTACCTAAGCACCCCCCAAACCCTCCCGTTTTTATCGCCCTTATCTTGTTATTTCAAAACTGTTTGTCTTAGCTGGGAATGAATAGTCAATGTCATGTTCTAAAACCCTTATGACGGCGTCTTTGTCACAAGGGGACCACTCCTTAACAAAATATTAAAGAATAAATAAAGAAATAAACTTCCTGGCCAAACAAGTATTGACTCCGTATCAAGTAACAGGCGGTTTCACAATGACAAGTTCACTGGCAGTTTACGAACAATAGATCCAGTCTTCCTCCAGGCTGAAGGAGACTGCCACCAGCATGCCAATCACAGACAGAGGACAGAGAGTTGAAGGACAAATCATGCACATCTAACCCTTGTTTTCACTTCCAAACAGAGGGATTTTACCTCTAAAGTCTGGGATGGTAATAAACAAAGTGTACCAAACATGAAACAAACTGCAATGGTGCAGTAAAAAGTACAATGTCCTGAACAAGAGGTATGAGATACCATTTATAAAATTAGACAGCTGTTGAGTGAGGATTTACAGTAGGTGTGTCCAGAGTCAATGAAACCACGCACAGTATGTGGTTACAGACTTAAGTGGTACATTGTTCACTTTGACAAAGCAAATTTGTACAGGTATTATAGCAGGGCAACAACAGTAGCAGATCAAAGCACTCTGAATATATATATATGTGTGTGTATATATATATATATATATATATATATACACACACACACACACACACACCAGCAGAAGTGTTAAAATAGATTTAAGGGAAAACTAGTATCTAAACATTTCTGAAAATTCAAAAATGCAGCATCATACCAAGTTTACGTTTTAGAAGCCCATCAAACAAATATTTTTACAGTGAAGCTGCCCATAATTTGTGCCAAGATCAGTATAAATAGGTCCATCTGAATAAAAATGTTCCCATTCCCATGATGAAAAGCTTTTGGAAAAACACATTGGGAAAAAAAAAAAAAAAAAAAACAAACCAACAAAACAAAACAAAAAAACCAAGGCCAGGATCATCAACTTATACGACATTCAGCCCCACTTGATGTTGCACTATAGCACCAGCATCTCAGACCAAAACAAATATCTGCACCATTTACTCAGTGAAGTTGGGAAAAAAAAGAAAAAGGAAGTGGCCCCTGAATTGACAGCTCACGAAACTCAGATCAAACTGTCAAACTAGGCAGTGCTGATGAAATATGGATATGGATTATGTTACTGCATTGCCTGTTTCTCACCTTAAATGTTTTCAGAAACATATTTTAGTGTACTGTTTAGCTCTAATATGAGAAAGCTTGTGACCAGGACACCATGTTGAAAACAGACGTCTGAGGACATGGAGGAACTCACACGCATTAATATGCACACTCACACGCATTAACATGCACGTGCGGCCGGATCGACTGTCAAAATAAGGAACAGAGAGGTTCAGATTACAACCAAGCAGCACTGTCCAGGACTGAAAGATGAAGCCAACGTGGATGTGCCCAAAACTGCAGTTCATCGAATGGCCACTTGAGGCTGGCTCCAAAAGTGAGTCAATCCCCATTGACCACCATGTTAAAATGCCCAACTTTACAGCAGAAATAAATGTTTACAGCCTGGTACAAAAAACAGTTTTGGCCTCTGTAGCTAATTTAAATTTATTAAGGCTTTAAGTTATGCATAATTAAGGGCGTGGCCGCTTTGAGTCACAGGTGGGTGCTGTCACGGGCAGGTCACTACCACGACAACTACCTTGGTTAGGTAACGCAACCATAGCATAACCCCCGATTCACAGAGTACAGGCGTAGTCGTTACTATTTCAGAATGTTTTCAGTTCATGAAAGTTAACTGTAACATTTTGGCTGTCTAAAAAAGTCTTGCTCAGTGTTTGGTTGTACTAAAAGACCCGCTAAGGAGATGTTCAGTTTTTTCAACTAAGCGCATTTTGTTTTAATGGTTTCACACCTGTTTTTCACAAGCGAAAATTAGCATTAGAATTATCACAGTTAACCATAGACTGTAAAGCACCATGCTAACCAAGCTAGCAGCTAGCACTAGAGTCAGCTCCACCCTCTTGACCAAATATGGTCACTTCTGGCTCCTAAAATCCAAGATGGCAAACTCGAGACTTCAAAACAGGAGTCCACAAACCAGTGGGTGACATCACGTTGGCTACGTCCATTATTTTTTATAGTGTGTGATTACAACACACACAGAGGTAATGTGACTTAATTCTCTGCTCAGGTTGCCATTACTCCACTATATCTTTACATAGCAAATAGTTGTTTGACATTGACATCTAGTGGGGCTGAATGTCGTATATTGCAACTTTAATATCCACTCAATAGCGAGCCAAACTTTTGCACTTGCATATACTTTGTGGTTGTTGTTGGATGTGAAAAGAGGTGTAGAGCCATTCCCAGACATTGTATTGCTGCAGTGTTTTGTTACCTCAAAATGCTCCCGCAGTTGAGGACTGACAGACAGGAGATTTGATAAAGAGCTGCAGGCTAGTAATACAGTACAGTGTGATGATATTAAGTACTGACCCTGAGTGAGGGAGTGCAGCGGCAGGCCCGTCTGTCCAGGCTGGATGGTGAGCAGCCCTTGCCTCTGGAGGTTGAGCAGATGCTGCTGCTGGACCTGCTGGACCTGCAGGAGCTGCTGCTGGAAGGCCAACTGCTGTGCTGACACCTGCTGCTGGTGGAGCACACACACACATACACACACAAAAATATGAAGAGGCACACCATCAGTAAACATACGTATATATAGTTGAAGCATAACAGCCAGTGCAAACATGTAAAGCTGGATTTCAGGTTTATACATTACTGGGTTCATGTGTGCCATTGAGGAAAAACATTTTAAATTAATTCATAAAAAACAAGGTTAATAGATTTTGTGTGTTCTAACACACACAATAGCAAAGTGTAAATTTCATACATTTTGCCTTTAGTGTGGGTTTGTCTGAGCCCACTTAAGACAGGTAGCGTATACATCTCTCTCTCTCTCTTAATTAACGAGGAGTCGGGAGGCAAATGACAAACAATGAAACAACATAGTTAATCATTCATAATAAGAGCCACAGGAATTTAATTACAGCCATTCATAATTCAGCAAACAACGTGTGACTAAATCAAAGTGCTTAATAACCACCCTTGCAACTCTCACAACTCTCCCAGGCATGGCGCTGGGCTCAGGGATACACTCTTCCCCCAACCAGCACAGCAAGCTGTGTTCAATCACATACTGCGGACCGATGGAGAGATAGCTGTTTTGTTGATCTAACTGTGCTACGGCTGTTTCATCAAGGACATTTTAATGAAATGTTGGTGTGTCTTTACTGATTTTGGGGTTAGCAGTGAAAATTTTGGCTATGGTAAGTGAAACGTGTGATATGAGAGAACAGAAGAAAATGGAAAGGAGAAAAAGACAGACAAAGTCAGAATAATAAATAGAAGGAAATTATCTAATATCCCCAATCTCCTATGAGTCAAAACAAATGGGAGATGCTATTTAGATAACAGGGGCACAGAGGAGAGAGATGACTTTTAACCCTTTCATCAATCCCTGCTTTCAACAAACTCTCAGTCAACTCGCCAAAATTTCAACAAACAAGATGTATTAAGACACCTTACGTGTAATCTAATAGATAAAGATAAAATAAGCATGCCTGAGACTGTACAGGATACTAGGCCTGTTTATGAGTATACAAGGCCAGTTGTCAAGTGGGAGGAGAGGAGGGGGCACTAAAAGCAGTGCTGAGGCTGCCAAGCTGTGCACCGCACCCTGTTACCAAACACAGGATACACCACTTTGTTTACTTCTCACAATTGAGTGCATACAAAAAAGGTCTTGGTGCAACGCGGCTGTCAGGTCACTCGCTGGCGGCTCTGAAACCACTGAAACAGCCAGATAAAATGGGTCCCCCCCGCCCACCCCGCTCAGCTTGTCAAAAGGGTCTAGTGGCCTTCCTTTCCCTTCCTCCTCCTCCCTCTGCCCCACACCCTGCTTGCTGCTCCAGCACTGGCTCACTAAATATCAAGCTCTGGGCAGCACTGGTCTACTACAACGAGCAGGGTCGTCTCATTGGATCAATCAGGGGAATAAGGCGCTTTGACAGTGGTAGTGGAGGTTCATAATTGAAGAGTAACCACATTCATTCAAAGGCTCACATGTGATCTAACCCAAAATGAGAGAAGAGAAACAGATAGAGAAGTGAGAGACATGATAGAAATCTCACAGAGGTTTCAGAGAATTTTGGGATGCAGGTGGCCTGTGATCTTCTCTGATCTGTCCTATTTATGAAAGGTGGTTGGTTCTTTTTTTACTCCATCAGTGTGAGTGAAGTTTCTCATGTCTTCAGTGGTTCTCTTTTCTCCAGTTCCTCCCTGACAGTCTGAGACAAAGATAATAGTGCTACGGGGGTGGAAGTTCACAAGGAACAATGTCTTTCATCAAAATGCTAAATAAATAGAGGGTGGCTTTTCAGAAAAAAAAAGGAAGAAAGAAAAATCAAGTATTGCAAATGAATTTAACTCTCTCCACATCACATTTTTTTTCTTCTGGTCTCATCAGCTGACAAGAGCTCCTGTGCGCTCCCAGCATGCAGACACATTAAAAACCCCAGACCCAATAGACCAAATAAGAGGTTAACAAGAAGTGGCACGAGGGAGAGAAAAATACAGTCCCTGACAAATGATAAAGAGTGGCACTGGCAGGCCTTTATTGTCAAGCTTCAAATATAAAGTTAAAGATCTTTGAAAAACTAAATTTTGATGTCTTTAAAATAAAAGAGGCACAAAGCAACAACAGGGGGTTATTGTCTGGCAGCCACAGGGGAGTCACTGCGTAATTCTTATTCTGTCTTTTGATGGCTGCTAGAAATGCGACTGAAAAAAGAGAGAGCGATGGGGAGAGAAAGAAAACATCGGCAGAGGGGGAGAACCTCTCGAGGCTGCATCTATTTCCTGTGATCATACATAATATGCTTCAAAAGTTGTTTTTTCTTTTATTCTCATACTCCATTCAACTGATCAATTGCACCTCCTTGCCTCCCCCTCACCCTCCCTCTTTTCTCCCTTGCTCCTCTAGTGTTTACATCAGATGCGACTTGGTGACAGGCCCTATCTGAGGCCGAGGAGCTCTGCTGTCATGTTGATTTATGGGAGCATCACGCCACAACTTGTCCAAACTGAAGCCCGCAGTTCATTAATTAGGGAGCTACGACTTTGAAGTTGGGAGCTTCGACAGCACATGGACGTGTGTGAGTGTGAGCATGCGTGGATGTGTGTGTGTCTGCTTTTAACATTGGACTTAATTTTCTATGCTTCCCCTCGTCTCCAAACACGGAACTCAATGGGGACAAGAGCAAAAATTCCCAGATCGTCTTTGAACTTCTTCTGACCGCACAATAATAATTTGCTTTGTCCACAGTGATGCCTGTATCCGCCAGTCATTAACACACATTAAGCTGCTGCCTACGAGCATGCCCTGCTGTACTGGAGGGAGCGAAGGAGAGGGAGCGAGAAAGATGGGGGGAAAAAAAAAAAACTCAACACAGGCAACAAAGCTGGGAGCGCTCTCTGCACTGATATCTCACAATTACATGCCTTCTCTTCCTCTGCCATTTCCATGTTAATTACCGAGAAAAGCCTCTCAGATTTATATGCACCGTGTTCCTGCCTTTCTCCCTTCTGCCTTTCATTATGTCCTACATGAGGCTCACAGGAACGGTCATCTCTTTGTTGCATAGGACACTTGTTTATTTGAAAAAAAAAAAAAATCTAAAACAATGGACTAACGCTCGGGCTCAGACAAAATACCATATATATATAAATGTGGAGGCAGTTGTAGAAAAAGACACACTGAATTCTTAGCACAGTATCAGTCAGTTGTTACCATTTATCCAGCAAGTCTGACATGCTAATCAGAAGCATGAGTGCACTTGATTCTCCCCCTCTCCTCTCGGCTTTAACCACAGTCTGGAAGCAGATGGGGTTGAGGGAGGGAGCACACATGCCTTCCATGCTCTGTCTGGCCAACGGGTTTGGTAATGGCAGGCAGTTGGAGTGATGTCAGCCTACCTCTTTACTCTGCTTGCTGCCTGCATGCTGCTGCTGTTGCTGCTGCTGCTGCTGCTGCTGCTGCTGCTGTAGGAGCTGGAGGTGGAGCTGTTCCTGCTGCTTCTTGTAGAACTCTTGGAGTTGCTGCTACAGAAGAGACAGGAAGGCGACATGTGAGATCTGAGTCTGTCAGTCATATAAACTCAGCAGTGGGTTTTGTGAGAATCTTCAATACTTTGAGGAATGTTGTCTTTGAGGCTTAGAAAAAGAGAGGATAGCAGTTCAAAGTGAATTTTTATCTTTGTGAATCGCTGTCTATACATAAGAAGATTCTCTCTCCAAAATGAGACATCCACCATTTGAAACGTGATGCCTTGTCTGACAAAACGATTCATGACATGAACGTCAGTTGTACATTACCTGTTGCAACATGAGGGCCTGCTGCTGCTGGAGAAGAACCTGGAGCTGCTGAGGGCTCAGGACTTGCTGCTGAAGGATCTGCTGCATCTGCTGTGGAGTTATCACTTGGGGTGTCATCATAGCCACTGACACTGGAACCTGCACAAGCAAACAAAATAAACACATAGTTGTCAAAAACATTGTCCAGCAGTCCACTAGCTTAGTACAGAATAAATGCAGGAACCAGTACACATGACTACCAATCCATTTATCAATCCATTTTCTATATCTGCTTACTCCTCTTCACAGCCATAGGTGGGCTAGAGCCTATCTCACCATGCAATGGGCAAAATGCCAATTTATCCACCCATGCTGTGGTCTAATATAGAAAAAAGTGAAGGCTTATAACCTGGAAGGAATAAATATTGCCCCCCAAAATACTTAAAACAATTACAAAATACATAAATAAATAAATGAAAAAAAACCCCAGCTTGGTCTGGCCCTTTGCTTTTGACTGGGAGTCATCTCGATGTGTTACAATCAGAATGCACACACACTGTTTGCCTCCCGACCCCTCTAACCATCATGACACCACACCAGATTGAAGAGGGCTAAAGGCATGGATCATGCCTGTGGAGTAAACGGGCAGCCATATCCACCCCAACCTCCATTCCCCGACCTTCAGCAACAACATCCCCTCTCACAGACAAAGCCCTCAACACCACTGGGTATGATCTGCATCTGCTGTGATGCCTCTCAGAGCTCGCCGTTTATACAACATGGCAAATATGCCATACCTGAGGACGTGAAAGATTGCCTCAAAAATGCTGCGGTTCGCTCATCGTACACGCACGACATGTCATGTGAGAACATTTCATTAGAGACGCTGTCAACAGCGATCTATTATTGTGAAGATATAGAGTGCCTGGAGGAGGAGCCACGGTGAAGAACACACAGGCCTCTAACTAACTCCCAGTAGAAAGGTGTGAGTGCATGACTCCTCAAAACAAGTGATTTGTTGTGACACTGAAAGAGCCCCCACAGTTGTCAGGGTGCCTTAATTGCTCCGGCGGCGTAGGGGACTCGGAGTGTGTCTGGATGCTGCCACTCACTGCTATGATGTGCAATACCATTAAAAGCTCCTTTCCTTGACATCTGGATGACAAACAGCAACTAAGATGTACTTGATAGAGCTGCGCCTTTGCAATTGTTAACATGTTTTGGCGATCGTTCTTTTGTGTACATGCAGATATACATTTGGTGTGTGTGTGTGCATGAGTGTGTGTTACAATGTGTGGTGTTGCTCAGGCTGATGTCAGCAGCTGATAGAGCAGACATAACGGGTGACAGTCTGTCTTCACCAAGGTTACCCAAATTGTGTGACCACCTTATAGATAATGACACCCCTTTGAATTTTTCATGTACTTCTGAATGTGATTTAGCTGTTTAAAACTAAGGGGCTTTTCTTGACACACACCCTGCATGCATATCACCTTATTCATTCTCCCCATTGTGGCATAAAACAAAAACAAAAGCGGTGCCGTAATGAACAGCTTGTACTGAAAATGCAGAGGAAAGGGCAGTGATGTCAAATAGGACGGACCAGCTTTGATGCTCTCCGTTAACTTTATTGAGCAGTGCCAGACTACACTGTGCTGCGTTCTTCCAGCCCCAGGAGAATGAAGGAGGTTCAGCCCCACCCAGGACTAACACACACTTCACATTTCTCATTTCCAGCGCCAGGCGTAGGGGCGCGAGGAGGAAAATGCAATATTAATTCCCCCCTGTATTATGTCTTAATATGCAGTTCATCTTGACTTTTGCACATGACTTGTCCTGTCATTTGCATAGCCCCGGCCTCCCATTTCCTAATTTCACAGTCATTATCCACTGAAGTCCTTTTTTCTGGGCATCGCTAATTTTGATGAACTATTTTGAAGGTCAGCCAAGCAGCCCTGTCTTGCTGACATGCAAGCGCCATACGTGATGTGTTTTATAGTTCCCGTCTAAACATGACATTTACCCCCCCGAGCACACCAAGGATAAATAATAATGCCTCCTTTTTTTGAAGCTTTACTTTAACTACATGCATTAAAAATCTACTCCATACTTGTCATGCTCTATTTTTTACTACCGTGTCAAAGCTGTAAATTTAGTCTTATTTTCAAATGTATTATCATTTTGTCATGCCACATTATATAGAGTCTGATGTGAAGAAAGGGAGAACAAACTCTAAATTAACACAGAGGTTTTACACACTTAACCAGCTCTCAATAGCTGCCAATTTCATTACAAACTACACCGAAATTTCCTTCCATTTAACTGTCTTAATTCTTTACACCTTAGGTGTATATCTCATCATGGTTTCACACTTCGCCTTGTCAGGAGTGTCTCACAGTAACTACAGCTAGAGCAGCTTCCTCTGTGCACAGCCCCAGCAAGAGGCTATTACAGACCCCCATTTTATTACCCATTACTACTGAGGTCATTAGCAGCAAGAGGGATTGTATGCTTCTTAACCTATTGATCAATGTAACTACTACCATTTAATCCTGTGCTGAAGGAGTGAAAATCTGCCTAAGACTGGGTCCTATTGAGAGGGAGGGCGGGAGGGAGCACTTTAACTGAAAAATATTGCCCTGGCCGCTGTATCATGCCCATTTAACGCAAACACAGGACGCCAGTCGCCATTTAGAGCACCCCCATATGGTGCACTCTCTTATCTCTTGGATAACATCATGACTCCAGATGATCCACAAAAATATATCACCATCTAAAGATAGTCTAAAAGGAGACTCATACTGGGCTAATAACTGGAGGGATCCACTGAGCCCAGCTCTAATCTACTCTACCAATATGAGGGTGTAAAAAAGAGGACATTCTGAGGATGCCAGAAATAGCTGACGTTTATGAATTTCACGAAGATGTGGTGCTCTCCAGGTGCCTCCCATACATAAACATTCAAACCTGGAACATTCTCACACAGCTGCACAGTGACTGGAGGCAATATACTGTACCAGCACAGGCCTGCTGACCAAACACACACACACACACACACACACACACAAATCTAAACTGTGGCATGTTAACTGTCACAAGCACACACATGCACATGTGCAGCCCATAATCCACTGTATAAGAGGAGCAAAACCATGTTTACCATAAAGAGCAGGGAAGTGTACTTGCGCTGTACAGTCAATATAAAAACATATGTGGCAAATGACAAAACATCTAAAAATAAAATTAAAAATGTTTAATTTAAAAATTAAAAACGTTTTGTCAATTTAAAACATTAACAAGCACTGTCAAAATATCCCTTTATGTCAAAGACAGTGATTGTTAATTTTATTCATATCATAATTCTCCGTGACCATGCATCACTACACACACACATATACACACACACACACACACACACACACACCTACGCTTATCATTAAAGGGCACCTACTACACTGTAACTTCTCTTTGTGCATCACTACTCAAGGGAAAATACGCAAAATATGATAATGTAATGAGGGAACACAAACCGCACATCTGAAAATGTTAGAGAGTCACTGATTCAGAGTTAATGAAGACGCTCCCCGAGCACCCCCTTGTATCACAAGTCAGAGGTCCAAGCTTGGTGAAAAGAAGTAGCGGTGAAAGAGGCTGTAAGATAGCCCCTTTCCCCGCACCGAGGCAATTAAGAGGAACAGAAATGAGGGACAAGGAGGTGAATGTCAGTGAGACCAGCACAGACGTTTCACTGGCCGCGAAGGTGCAGCTTCACTGAAAATAAAAAGGAGGGGAAAAGAAGAGGAGAATTATCAAATTTTCATTTGTGCTCCCTGGGGTCATCTTGTTTTGTAGGAGCATCAAATGGAATGGAGAAGTAAAAAAGAAATAACAAGCCCTAGAGAAATCACTGAGTCCAGTCCGTTTGATGCAGTTGTTTTACCTTGGCCTGCAGTGACGCAAGGAAACGAGTTCCCTTCCTGACTGTGATCTCCTGCATGAAAATGCCTTCAAAATGAGGATTTCACGGGAGCTATTGTACTTAAGTGATGTGTGAACATAATTAGTCGTCGACAAGACTGGAAAGACTAATTCCATATCACCCATTCAGGTTGATTGAAATCTCTGAGGTGGAGAGCCTTTATTTCCCTCCCCCCAAAAAAACAACAAAAAAAACAGATCCAGTGTATTCACAAGATCCCATTATCTCCTAATAAAAATTGTAATAATAATATTAATAATAATAATAATTAATAATTAATAACAACAATTAACAATAATCATGATAATAATAATCATAATGATTATATATGGAAATATAAATTACAAAACATAACATTTTGGTTCTTAGTATTTTCTTCAGAAAGCCTATAAAATTTAAAAAGCAGAGGACAGAACAACCCATGCCTTCATGTGTTAAGACCTCAATAATTCCTTCCTCGTCATGCACAATCAAGCTGTTTTAAAAATGTTTACAGCTCAGATAAACAAGGTAATCACAGCCACATTTTCTTTCCATTTGCTATACACTATATATTCTGTAGTGGGTGTAGGGGTGCGAGGGGGGTGTCGGGACTGACATTATTTGCAGCAACTGTAAAAACAAAAGTTAAGATTGCATTTTAATTAACTTTTCGACTACAAACAAACAGGTTTTCGGCGGAGCTGGTCCCAGTGTTGGGTTTAAACAAACAAACTGCACGGCGAAGTGAGCGAGCTCTCACCCCACCAATAACAGCTGAGCTGCATGCTGGACGCTGTTTCCCACCACTGCAGGTGACCACTGCTGAGGGGAGAGCACACAGGGCACCCCCCACTAACACACACACACACACACACACACACATGCACATACATGCAACTAGCATCTCTGAGAATGGGCAGACACTATAAGTGTAGTATTCCTCTTTCTCTGATAATTCACTATTATATATTTCACAGAAGTAGCTTGGATTTTAACCTACAGACAAATCAATAGCCTGGTCTATAATATAAAATAAATATAATAATAATAATATAATGGAAAAAATAAAGTAAAACATTGATGCAGTTATATTTTTAGTTATTTAGAAGTGAGCATTTCCAAACATTTCCAAAAAAAAACATTCTGGTTCACAAAAAAAACCTGAGTGCTACTTTACATTTTGACGTGTGACTCAATGTCCTGTCAGTCTTTCTGACCTTTCAAGCCACACCTCCAAGTTCATATTTCACAACCACAAAGCATTCGAGATCTTAAACCTGGCTTACAAATTCAAGGTGACAATTACTATCCTACACACCACTCTTCACAGTTTTCACCTTTCTCGGCTGCGTCTTAACGATCACTGTCGGTGTAAAACGCACATCCGTGATCTATGGTTTACCAGCTCTACACGGTTATGCAATGATGCACGTCTTCAGACGCATTATTTGAGTCAGTTGAGATTTAATTAAGATCACAGCCTCTAAAATCCCTTTCAAATGAAACTGTAGTCAAAAGACAATGGCTGACACATCCTTGTGTAGATTGTTTCTATTCTTTGCACACCAGCAACGCAAAGCTAATCCTTGTTTCCATGACGGCAGACAAGAGGGCCACAAATTGTGTTGCTTCTTGACACTCTTAATGTTGTTTTCTTATGTGACTCATATAAACTATACAGCCAATTAATAAAATTATATGTAAAAATATATGAAGTGTCAGCAGTGGGTTTACAGCATTAACTAAAAATCAGGAGAAGTTACACTTGTCGACACACAACTCTAATGATCCACCCTTATTTTCCAGGTGCAACATGTCAATAGACTCACATCCCTTATTGTTTTAAAATATATAGGTCGTGACAGAGCGGTGAAAAAGACCTTCTGCCATAAAACACTCCACACCATGTAATCTCATCATTATCCTACCATCTCAACCCTTTGAAACACATGGCATCTCAAGTGTAGAGTTAATCTTCCTATCTGAAACAGAGACGCACATACTCTGAGCAGTAATGACCCTTAAACAAAATGAATGAAAGTCTTTTTCAAGTAAAAACATGTTTTAGTCAGGAAAGCCGGGGAATAACAGCAGAGAGCAGCTGGTGGCTCACTATATCACTGTTAAACTATTCCCCCGTCTCTCCTCTCTGTCTTGCCTGCTTGCTCCAGTACAAAGCAAAGACCGTCCCTGTAAAGGATATCCCAGCGAGCCGTGGGGCTCTGGCGGCTACCCCCTGTGCCCCCCTCTCCGGGTACACAGCTAATATCTGGTTGCCTATGTCATGGTTTAGAAATGACAGGTGCTGGCAGCCCCTCGCCTTGACAGGCCACTGCACAAATAACGCCCCTGCCTGAAAGGGCTAATGCACTACTAATGAACAATAAATCAACTTTGATTACAAACTGTCAACCCAATCAGCTCGCACTCCAGCTCTCCCAAACTGCGAGTCTCGGCACAGCTGCACGGCATTACGGTGCACACTGCCCTGTTTAGGCTTCGCTCTCCACCTCCTCAACTATCTGATATTCTCCACCACTGTTCTCCTCCATCTCTCCTTTCTTTAACTCACCCACTTTTTTAGCACTGATGCAAGGTGCTGAAACATTGCACCCAGAAAAGTTTAGAGCACAAACAGACAAAAATTAAAACAAAAAAAAAAGTATCGCACATGAGAGCCCTTTCAATAGTTGCATGAGTGTATTATTTAAAATTATTGTAGTAAAAATTCTTGAGGTTGTTAAAACAACAGAAAATCAATAGCTGTCTTCTGTTTAAAACCTCAAAGCTGTCAAGTAGGACTCAAACTTGACAGCAGAAAAATGGAAGAAAATGACCACAACTTTCCCTCCTAAATGTACTGTGCAATCCCTTTGTTTTAAGTAATGACACAAACACACGGGCAAGTACAAACATTCACACACTCAAACTTTTCAGGAAGATACGAGCGATGACATTTGGAGTGACAGCATGTCTCCAACGTGGTTTGTGGTGACGGTGTCAAATATAGAGCTGTGCCAGCCTCTATCTTAATTCACTGTGACATGATGAGGAGAGTGAGGATTAGTCCAGGCCATAGCCTGAGAGCAAGCAGAGTCTGACCAACACTCATTAACACAGAAGAACAAACCATCACAAAATACACAACCAGAAAAACCCCATGTGTGACAAAAACAAAAGCCTTCCTGCAGATTTTAAATGCCTTACCGTGTAAATATTATAAACAATAAAGCAATGAGAATGATTTTCTGAGAAAAACAGCAATGTAAAAAGAGAGAGCAAACCTGTCCTCTGTTTTTCCTAGAACTTTCCATAATTCAAACAACATGCAGTACTGTACATATCCTGCTTAACTAGTTAGCTCACTATCAGCAAAGTAAACAAAACTAAGCAAACAATAAAATGGCAGTCAAAAACATACGGCGAATGCTTAGATATCTGTAACTGACAAACAAGCAAAGCAAAAGAAACTGTTGGCTAGACTAAAAGTAAAATGCTCAATTTCTGACGACCGCCAACAGCACAATACACAGATAAACAGAAGCACTAATCCATACACTCTTGTTTTGAAATGCAAAACATAACATACATGATACAGATAATTTACTACACATGACACCTGCTTTCTGTGTTTCTCCTATCAAGACAAGCCTGTAAACTATCAGTGTCTCAACGGCAAAGTAAACCCTGGATCACTTCTCCCCTCATACACACTGCATGACAAAATTAACCAATTACAATGATAGAACATCAACGATAGACAGACAATAAGCCTTCTTTTCTCTTTTTCCCTGGTCAAATTACATTGTCAAGTTTTTTACACAAGAAAGCTGGCAAAATCACAGAAATCAATCATATTGACAAACCTGACAAACTCCATTTAGCTGGCAGGGTAAACAGAGTGCCGGGCCACGCGGTGTGGAGTGAAGCAGAGCGGAGAGCAGAGCGGCGAGGGGAAGAGAGAGAGAGAGAGAGAGAGAGAGAGAGAGAGAGAGAGAGAGAGAGAGAGGGGGAGAGTGAGTGAGAGAGAGAGAGAGAGAGGAGGTAGGGAGAGGTAGAGGCACACAGGCTGGCAGGCAGGGAGGCTGAGAACAAGCGCCGCTGTGCTGTGGAGTCTCCAACCTTCCTCGGGATACAGACAGATTGCACGCGCAAGGTTGCTCCCTGGCTGACAAGATACAAAACTATCCAATCAACCACGCCCTTCTCCACCAATCACAACCAGCCCTCTAAACATAATCAATTCAAATGGGGCCACACAATGGGGAGCCGCAGGCTGAGCTGCAGGTGAACCCGTGCCTTTGTGTGGGGGCCTCTTTAAAAAAAAAAAAAAAAAAAAAAAAAAAAAAGACACAGTTGACGGCTGTTAACCCTTTGACCCCTGCCGGGACTCCGGCCGTGCTATTGAAACAATGGGAGCCTAAAGAAAAGAGGCCCTTTAATTAAACAACAGATAAGTAAACACAGCTATCCAGCGGAAAGAAAGAAAACTGGCCCCGCTATCAGCCCCTTTATTGTTCTGCTAAATGGAATTGTTTACAGTGTCGGAACAAAGACACAACTCATTTCACATGCTGAAAACAACAAATGCACAAACAATTCAGACGCTTTGTAGTTATTTAGATTTTTTCTCCCTTTTCAATTTCCCAAGCTGAGAGTTTACCACATGTATTTTATTTTTGAGCAAAGTAATGTATTTATAAGAACAGTTTGTTTTGCCTTCCTCTACTAATGTTAATGTGTACACTTGCACAATAGCACGCAACTAGTTGCAATAAGGCGAGTTTGAATGTATTGTGAAATAAAATCAACCACTGCAGCATAAACTTTCTCTAGTTTTTAAACACTTATCCTACAATTTGGCCTCAGACAAGCTAAAACCACTTACATTAATAGCTAACATTACACCAGCTACCAGGCAATCCATCCAACTCCATCCCAATGAGAGCAATTAGCTGTCATGATATCATCACACTCTTTAACACCCATGTGCACTCAGTAAGGAGCAAAGACAGGAGAGGAAAACAGGACCCTGCCACCTACTGGAGATCCTACTGAACTCACCAGGAGAGATAGTAGGCAGGATGAAAAACCTGGATCCTCTCAATGTTTTCATGTTTTTCATATTCTAACTGAAAAAATCTAACCTTTAGCATTATTAATTTAAATTGAACTAAAAGTATATTTCACTCTATAGCACATCTAAACATAAGAAAATGGAATGAGTTGCTAATCAGACCTACTTTTACTAATAACAATAAAATCATGTTCAATAAGTTGTGCAACCCACTTAACAAAGAATTAGAGGAAAGGCAAGAGGCAAGATTAACACCTCACTTTGTTAATTATCATGACAATAAACACAGAGCTGCATAACAGAGCTCTAAAACACAGCTCATATCAACAGCTATAAACCCTTGGCCAAGGATGAAGGAATGTTCATGGGATGCATTCCAGTCCGCAAACACACTGGTAAAATAAACAGAGCGCCTGCATAACAAGCCACTGCTCTCATCTGCTAATAACTAACAATGAGCTCTGCTAAGCTGGCCTGACCTATATAAATTATTGACTGGGACACCTCAAGTGTCAAAAGTGACAAATCCAATACATATAGTGAATAATTAAGTGGAAGAAAAGGTGCTTTTATTTTCTATCTGACACTCTCAAGACGGCTCACACAAAAAGACAGTGACATGCAGTCATGTGCTCACAACTGCATGCGCGCACTCAACTCACACACAAACACACAAAGTGGTTTAGGCTATGGCCACACTCTTCTCCCCCGGCACTCTCCCTGGGGTGGTATGTCGGCGTATTCTCAATAAAACACCTTCTTAGCAGTAATAGGCCACTGTTCTCATTTCAACGCTCCCAAAGGCCTCATGATAAATTTAGCAGACACACAGTTCAAGCTTCTCCTCTCACACACTGTCTTTCTAATCCATTGCCTCTGTGCCTGTGCCATGTAAAATAATTACACATATGTGTTGATGTGATACACACGCTATATAGATTTTTTTTTTTTTTTTTCCCCGTGCACAGAGAAACATCAATATCCTTGAGCCTTGAACCGGCGTCCCCTGTGATAGTTTACAGAGAGTACTGAGCAACTGTATTCATGACAGAGTGGATGACATTATAAAATACTCCCATTTCCTGCTTGAGTTAGAGTGAAAGTATGAGTTAATGTCTGGTCTGGCCTGGGCTCTGCTCCGCTCTAAAGATAACGACACAGCTCCAATTACAAAGCCTTCCCAAAACACTAACACAGCCAGTGAATAAGCTGTGCCGGCATGCCAACCAATGTCTTACTGCTACCAAAGAAAATGAAGGAGAGAAGCAGAAAAGAAGTGTGTGTGTGGGGGGGGGGGGGGGGGGGGGGGGGAATACAAAACTACACTCATTCCTTTTCTGGAAAGGCACCGGTGACCTGGACTATTGTCATGAGAAAACAAACACAGTCTGTTTCTCTGTGTGTGTGTAAAGTAAATCATTGTTTACTGATGGAGGGAGTGAGCAGGGCAGGTGTGGGACCTATATAAATAACAGCTGCTCTCCATAATATCGCCAAGGCAATAAAAATACTTTTTACATCCACAAAAGTACCATTATGTTCAATTTTTCTTTAATTTCTTTTCATTTTTATAATATTTCAGCAGTATCCCCTATCAGAGTCAAGACAGACAAAGCATTTAATCACAAAAAAATAAATCACACAACTTCTCAATTCTGTTTTACAAGCTACAGTAAAACTTAATATTTTGCAGTTAAAGAACAGTTAAGAAAAAAAAACAAAAACTGTTATTTGATGCCCCACACATATGCACTGACACCACACGGGAGAGTGCTGTGTCATTTTAAAAAATTACACAAAAACCTTTTTGAAGAGGTGGAGTTGTTCCTTGGTATTTCTATTCTAAAGTCGAGGATAACAACACCAAAGGTAATCTAGAATTTTTTATCCAGGGCTCATTTCTAACTGCTTATTTATGTTTTACCTTACTTGATTTTTTAATGTTATTCCATCTGCTTGTTTTATTTTTTTGTACCCTTCTTTCTAATTCCACTAAAATTGTTTCACTATTTTATTACCACTTTGTTAAATTTATGGTTGGTACTGCATTCTGATAAGTTAAAATAAATAACTTGTTTTGATAAACTATATTTCCACTGTTGTGACATGACAGTGAACTCACCTTTAAACATCTGCAACCTACTGATACTCCCTCTGATACTTGGAATAAGTCATATTTAGAGTGAATGAGGTTATCACCCGAAGCGCAGTGGAGTTACAGTAAGTCACGCCTGAGTCACCATGTTCCTCCTGGTCTATTATATATGGGTTTGGTTATTTACTTTTAATTTCAGCATTCAGGAACATATTGTTTAGTCAGCACATGTGAACTCTGTATTTGCAAAAATATTTCCTGAGGTGATATGCCAGCCAGAGTATAACAGAGCTTGTGTTTCAGCGTGTGGTTTTTCACTTAGTCAAAACAAGAACACTTTTGGGTTTGAGCAACATCGATTTAAGGAGGTGGGGGATTTTTTTTTTCCTTGTCTTGTTTGGTGATTGATTCATCTTTGATTTATGTCAGAAACTTTATTAATACAGAGAACCTCAGTGCGCGGCGTTTTAGTAAGCAATAACAAATTATTCTGTGGGGGTTGTGGAGGTAAAAATAAAGTGACTTCACCGGTGCATCAAAACTTAATCTGAAGCCACAAATAAGTTTTTACAAAGTTAGCTTTATTTTGATTATATTACACTGTAATTTAGCGGTTTTCATATGTGATCATAAATACAATGGATTTACTATTATAATTACACTGATTCTGGTAGAGTACGAACAAGTTTGTCAGTGGGTGGCGCTTGTCATCGCTTTTTAAGGAAGGATCTCAATGTAGGACACACAGTGCGCCTACAGCACCACTAATCATTATGATTAGCTGTTTAGCTAACCTTTTCTGTGGTGTTAATAAACAATATTTGTTCGCCTGTCCTGTTTCCAACACTTACCAATAAAATTCCTCAGAAACATTCCTGGAGGTGACATATTAAGATTATCATTCTTCTTGGTCTTTTTTCAAGTGAATTGCTTTCAACCATTAAGGCAAAACTAAAATGCAACAGCAAACAAATGTAACTATGACTTGATGCTTTCTGCAGACTGGGTGTAGCTACATGGATGACTAGGCTGTTCACTATGACAGTTTACTATACAATGTCCAACACAAATATAAAACATAACTCCAAATTATGTCCTCATGTTGCTGAAGGCCCTCCTGTCTCTGGATCTCTCTCATGCTGTCTGAGCAAGACAATTTTTTTCTCTTCTTTTTTCCTAACAAAAAGTGAAAATGGAATCAGAGGTTCGCCAAAGCTGTCAAAAGTGTGCGACAACACCCAAAGGAAACTGCATTGTGAGTTGATGCTGACTTGACTGCACCTTTCATAGCTGTTAGTGTTTATTAATTCTATGGTTGACTGTGCATCCATCCATCCTTCCACCCCTCCGAAAAGGGCGTGTGAATCACTCCAAACAACACACGCTTGACATCAAGATAGAGCGCCAGAGGATGACACAAAGATACAACAAATTTTAGAGGGAAGTATGTGTATGAGGTGGATGACTGAGTGGGGTGGAAGGGTGAGAGGGTTCACTGCTTGAAGGGAAACATCAGGCCTCAAATGAAAAGAGGGTCCTGAAAATGGTAGAGTGGCTCCCAGCGCTGTGACTGGAGTCAATTCGACAGTCATCGTCTTGGCTGGGAGAGAGCTCCCAACACAGCCCCCCCCCTCAGTGCTTGCTTGGCTGTGTGGAATTGGGACAGATGACTTCATTCTGACAGGATTATCCCAAACCTGGTTCTAATCTATATCGTACACATAATACATTTTTACAATATGACAAGGAAAACAAGCAGCAAAAGAGACGGCCTGATCCTGGGGTTCCACGCGAGCACCGGTCTCGGTGTTGTGTTGATCATTCCTGACAGACTGTATCACCTCAAAGCGACGCAGGCGTCAAAATTAGATTTCATTACAGCATCACCTTGAGACTTTTTATAAAAACAAAGAGATGAACTCCTTTTGAGAATCACGCACATGACTGATGAATTACAGGATTGTACTGTTGGAGCCACTTAACAGACTGACAAGGAAGCTCTTCTGAAGGATATTTGCCTAAAATATTGATAGCGACAGCACATCCTGGAGGTAAAGAGGCGAAGACAGCTAAACAATGTCAACATCCGTATATATGGGGAAAAAAAGCTCTCTCACGTATGGATACACTTCAGCCACAACAGTTTAAAAGAAGGTACAAACTATGAACACTTTCGTCGGTGGGTATGTGAATTATTTCCTGCTCTGTGTGAAGCAACCTGCAGATTTGAACTTTAATAGACTGGTTAATCTTGGCAAGCTTAAAGCAGTCGTTAAGTGAATCAATTAGAAACTGGCAATGCTTTGATTTGGTTGAGTGTTTTGGGAGTGTGCCACCACTCCCCCCGTCTCTTCTTTCTCTTCCTCTTTTTTTCTTCCTGACGGTATTTTTTTCTACACCAAAATGCTTCAGATGTATTCAAACGGATATAAACTGAATATACAGGTTATATCAATACGCTCCTCTTGCCCAGGTTTCCCTTGTGTAAAGACAATCTCGCAGCAACTAACCCAGAACATTAATCCAGTCATGTGCTCATTGTCACCTCGCCAGTGGGCTACCACTGCCGTGCCACTTTGAGCCACTGGCCGACTGGGCTCCAGGAACACCTCAAAATGCTGCCTCAGATCACCCCGCAGCACTGGCTGAGCTCCAGCTGACAGGCTTCGGCCTAGTGCTCTAATGACTTACAGATTGGAGCGCTGTGGTATACATGTGTCAGGACAATGCCATGGGCCTACTGCAAAAACAGTAGGAGAGGGAGAGAAAGAGAGCCGGCGGCTTCTCTCTGTCCTGTCAGACAGAGGCTTGGCCCCTGGATTGTGTCACATCACGCTTCCCCCCAACAGACCACAAATGAAGGATGTGAACAGCGAACGCTGGGAGGAGGGGCATTGGAGAGGCGCTCTACAACTTAAAAGGCTTTCATCCTGTAAACTGAAAAGACATTATCTTTTGACCTGGAGATGCCCTCTGTGAGGCTGTACACTATGGTGTGAAAACACAGAGAGAGAAAGAGAGGGAAAGAAAAAGAAAAGCAAGTGGATAAAAAGAGTGTAAACTGAGGCTTCAACTGGTAGTAGTATAGATAAGGAAATTGTCCGCTGGCATGCTTTTGAAACATATTATCAGCAATTTCTCTGCGTCTGAAGAATAACAAGTGATGCACCTTTGACATCATCAAAATGTTCAATGCAACATTTATCACAGAACAGTGGATAGTGTTTCTCATTTAAAAACAAAAGGCCATCACATAATTACAAAAATAAATATAAATAAAAATGAACCCCAAAGGACAGAGATGTTCATTTAGCTTTAAATACCTTACAAAGGAGCTCTTCACTTCAGTGTTGTGAAACATGAAAGCTCTTAACAGCATGTAATGTGACGTTATCTTTTTCCTTTACCCTTCTCTCAACTGAGCAGACTGTCTGTATGACACAAGTCAAAACTGCCTTTAACTAAAGCTACATTTGTTAAGCATAATGTAACTTTAATTCCAACATTATCCACCTGCCTCTCCATCTGACCATTCACATATTCTCATTACAATCAGTGCAGACAGAAACCAGTCAATGTCATTCAAGCAGGGTCCACACAGGGAATGTCAGCTGGCTGCTGGCCATACCTCACACTGTACCACTGACATGAATAATGGTGGCCAATCTCAGGCACAATCCTGGATCGGAAACAAGCGTAATCTGGGCATTACACTGATAGCAAAGACACCATGTTGACACAACATCTTCAGCCCAGCTGAATGCCGCATAATCCCCTGTAGGAGGTTGATGCCTTCCTAGGATCCCTTGCAATGAGGTGTAGTTAACCAGCCAGGCTCGTGAACAACACCACAAACGAGCTTCATTTTCCCCTCCCCCCACCACGGTGCTGGTGGACTATCAGCGAGGGTCCGACAGTGTTGTTCCTAATTACCTATTTCTCCACTCGTGATCCTGCGGCTGGCATAATTAGTTACCTGGGGCTGCAATCCAATTTGAAGTGATGACAAGAAAGTGATCCATGAAAAAGTAATAAGTTAAATCCAATTTCAGCCTGCCTCTAATTAAATGCACATGGAACTAATGAGTCAAACCCTACCATTTCACTGATAATGGTAATTAGCGGGGTGGGAGTTGCCGGCTCTCGTCGTTGTGCCACTGTAGGTGTGAAGCGCTAAAGGTAAAAGCGGCATGGATTCTTTTAATTACACGTGTCATTCTGTCAATGTAATTTACTGGCTTTTTGACCAGTCAAGTATGTTTAGCTGCTTTCCAGCCTGCGTAGCAGCTGTTTGTATATCTAGTCTGATTAAAGCGCCTCTAGGCTGGTGAGTATACAGAGGAGGCATTTTCATCCAGAGGCAGGGGTGGGCGGCGCAGGGGTGAGGGGGTGTTGGGGGGGGGCACCCCTGTTGGAGATATAAGACCAAAGAGCCATTTAATGCTGATCAAGGATTCTGAGGCTTGTTTGACTCATATTTTTTTCCCTTTACTACTCTACGCAGGTCATTTTTTTCAGATGTTCCGTATATACCGTGCTTCATTATTTTTGACTTGAATAAGAATGAATTGGAAAGTGAGTCACATCTCCAAATGAGTAAAAGTCTCTCTGCACATCTCCTCGTGCCTAATGGGAAGACCGCTGAGATGAATGGAGCCTCGTCCGCAGATCAGGTGCTTTTATGGGGTGTCAGCTTACTACACAGCCTCATAATTGTTGGATCATGTCTTTTGACGACCCAGTCCAGCTCAACAGAGAATCATTATCCAGGCTGTGTGATGGAGATAGTGAATGTTCTGTGTGAAGGGGGCTCCTCTAAGCACGGGTTTGTTCTTAAAAGAGGAAGTGAGATGAGAGTCAGACCGTTAGCCTCTGATGTTTCACAAAAAGTGTTTGTGAGAAAGACGGTGTGAGAAAAGAGAGAAAACACGAAAAATCTCAATACCAGAATACCATGAGTGGAGGGGGAAAAAAAAAAAAAGTAACACATACTCACACAGAACTGCACACTGATGTTTATGTATGAACACTTGGCTTTAACTGTGTGTGCATGTGTTTGTGGTGTGTTTAATTAGCAGAATATGTAATTCAGAGATAAACAAACACTTGTCTGGACCTGTGGCTTTTTCATAATGGCAGTTTCAACCCAGCAAAATGTAACATACAACATTAGAGAGCAGGCAATTTACGGTGTTAGATACTACAGCAAGCCTGCGCTCTCTTCACAAGAACCGGGCAGCAGAGGCGAGGGGAGGGGGGAAAGGGCCCGACTCTCTTTTCAATAGCTGAGTGACAGCTTGGCCAAGCTCTCTGTATACATTAATAAATTAGAATTTTAATTTTGTCTTTGTCTGCAGGAGATGGTCTAGTACTTCACTATGTACCAACAACTGGCTGTACGCTGGAATCTGCCGTTGTGGTCCCCTCTGTTGACCTCTGCAGCACAATTCCCTGCCAGGCTGGGGAAACTGTTTAGTTTGATCCTTTCAACTTATTTGAATCCTGACAAATATGCACACAACTGAAAGGTCATCACAGTCATATTTCATCCTCTGGAGCTATTCCGAAGACATCTGCACAACAAAGAGGCTTTTTCACAACCTGACATTAGACCTAGCTGCTACAATAGCTCATTAAAAAGGGCCCCCAATGGGATAGTAAGGGTATTAAATATTATATATATACACACATAGAGAACAGGGCCTCCGTATTAATTACCAAATATGCCCTGAAGTCGTTTGCAATTTCACACTGACACAAACAACCGCTCCTTGTTCAAACAAAGATATACATCTCTGAGGCAGCTGATCTGAAATTAACGTAAATATTGCATCAGATACGCAGCGCTGCTCATATTAAAAGCAGAACAAGATGAAAAATAAAAAAAAAAAAAAGATTTTTTTTTTTCCCTGCAGTTTTTTCTTTGCATCACAAAGGCACTCCAAATAACTGTCCTACCTCTGCCAACCCTCACGCTCTCCCACCCCTTGTCCTCTCTCTTTACTCCACCTCCAACCCCTCCACCTGGACCACCCACCCCTCTTGTGGACTGCTCTATAGCACCTCCTGCTGCTGGTGGTAGGGACTTGCCTCCTCTTTTATTTCTGTTGTATGTGCGTGTCTGTATGCACAAAGCAATGATGAAAGGAAAACAGGGAAAGCATGGAGCTTCCTCTGCATGGCCAGACTCACTGCTCTGTGGGGGGAATAAAACTCTCTCACGTCTCCCTTTCCTCACCCTCATTTCCACACTTTCTCCTGCTTTTTACCCAGGCTCCACACCTCCTGAACTAATGCAGTGAATTAGGAAAGTCCAGTCCACTGCAGAAGTCAGGATCACACAAACATGCTGATGTGTGTTACTGCACTGGAAAGATTCTGGTATTACTGGATGAACTCATGTGATCTAAACTGGCCTTTTCTAACAGTCTGGCCTATATATTTCGCAACAACCCTCATTTCTACACATTGCTGCCTCTAATGTTCATTGTCAAGATTTTGGTGACAAACAGTTGAGTCTGTTTGTGTGTGTGTGTGTGTGTGTGCTGGTAAATCACACATAATACGTGAGCATACATAACTGCAAATGTTGCACTGCCAATTTTAATTTCCTGTTTGTGAACTTAGCCTAGTGCTGTGCTTTTCTCGCACACTGTGTTCTAGAGAGAGTTGCATAAGTTCACTTCATTTTTTTTTTTTCTTTATTTGAGCAACCACAAGGTCAAATAACCAAGCCATCTGATAATCACAAGTTAATAAATAAGAGAGTGTCTAACAATGACAACATATTTACAGTACCTGTAGGCTTTGGTGCTTGTCGTTGGCTTTGGGGGATTTGCGGCCAGTGTTTTGTTGAGACTGCAGTTGCTGTGACTGGGGTTGTTGCTGTTGCTGCTGCTGCTGCTGCTGTTGTTGCTGTTGCTGCTGCTGGAGGAGTATCTGCCGAGCCACTTGGAGAGCCTGAAAGAGAGAAATACGTAAAAAAGTTATTTTTAAAAAACTGAATAGAAATGCTACAAGCAGATATGCTGAAAGTCCCTTGAGAACACTTTTATGCCTATTATCAGAGCTGATGTATCCCCTTACAACAATATTCCCCTGGCCTTCTGATAGATAACAAATAAACATCACAAACCATCTTTTCATACTCTTTCATTCAGAATCATGAAGCTAGGGCTGGCATAAACAATTTCTCCTCAAACACAAATGAAAAAATGATCAGATGACAAAACAAATTCAGACAGAAAGAAGACAAAAAAAAATCAACTACATCCATCCAGGAGAAATATTTATGTTTATAAGTTGCACTTACAGCAAACACAAATTGTCAAAGACACTTATCAGTGCTTTTGATCCTCCTTTCGCTCTGCCAAACTCCCCCCCAGAAAGCAAATAAAAGGCTTTATGGCTGCTTCAAATATCTGTTAAAGGACATGGCCTTCTCAGTGGAAAACAAAATACAGTGCAGTCACATGTTTATTGCTCCAGCTACTCCCTTTTCCCTTACGATAAATAATCAAACATGCCATCCAGAGCAAACAAAGCTGGAGAGAGCTGGGGAAAAAAACACAGTGGTCTTGAAAACGGTCAGCGATACCAAGAAAAGCAAGCGTTGTGTTCCCACAGTGAGCTGGCCAGCCTCACACCTCCACCAGTAAACCATCTGGGTAAATAACTGGCCTCATTCTTTCCATGTTCCTCAGACGATTGCTCCCACAATTAAACAAACAGTCAGAGGCACATCCAAGCTCATCTCATAGACGGGCAATCTATACGTACTCCATTCTCAATCAATTCTCAATTATTTGAGAAGTTGAGTAATTGTAAAAGAAAATGCTAATATGTTTAACAAGAAAATGGTAAAAGAGAGAGAGCACAGAGCACAAAAGAGGAAAAAGTTAGAGCGTCGTGTGAACAAGTTAGTGAAACCTGTGAAACGCTGTGTGAAAGTAAGATATCTACAGAGAGAGAGAGCAAATAGAAAGCTGTGTGGAAGGATGAAGAGATAGAGATAACTTTGAGAATTGATCTCAGTGCCAGTAAAGTCAGACAATACTTTAAGACAGAAAGGAGAGAGACAGTCAGGGGTTGGAGTGAACAGCTGTATGATGGTCTGTGTGTGGGTGTATGTATTGACCCTCCCAAAGACACGGCTGTCGGATGACATCATGAGGCATAAATATGACCACAGTCTACAAAGAGGCCACACTCCTGGCATTTCACCATGCTTAACTTTAAAGTACATAAATTCTCCTTCTCTCTGTCTTCCTCTGAGCTCTCATGTAAAGATAGATGATGCCACAGCAACATATCTCATTCTGCATGCCTAATTGTACTGTGCTTTGAAATTTGTGGAGGGGAACCCCCTTTGCACGCAAGTATACTCATAAAGAAAGTGTATAAATTGAAACTAAGAGCTATGTAAGCAAGATTCACTCCTACACGATGACAATATTTACATTTTACATTTGAGGCATTTAGCTGTTTTTACTCTAGAGCACTCGAAATAAAAAAGATGATGTGATCTGAACTGAAAGGGGATCGGAAAAGTACCAACGCATTGATAACATTGTGATACCGAGCGACGATATTTTTTCATCGCATTATGAAGCTTTTAATGATTAAAAAATATTTGAAATGGAAATCGTTATTGACAGACTTTGACATTTCAAAAGGCCTTTTTAATTAAAAAGCCCAATTAATTAAATGTTACTAAAATTCTAACACTTTAGGTGGAAATAATTTCTCCTTCACCTCCACTCACTGTTAAAAAACGAAAATAAAAATAATATATTTCAGCATGAAATTACAATATTCAGTAGCACCAAAGTATACCATACTTTGAACAACCGAAAAGCTTAAATATTAATACTTACATAATATTGGTAAAATTGTCATGTTTTGTCTGAGGTAGTGTTATAATTTTGTATTAGCAGCTCTGGTTGTCTGATATAAATGATCAATGATGCTAATATTTTCAGTGTTAGCTTCTACAGCATCATTATCTTAACAGCTATCTTCAATGACTAACACAAATTCTAAGTGAAACACCCATAATTCATAAGGAAAAAAGCTGTTAGAAAATTGTTCACAACGCCCAAGGCGTGGTATTACGGGCACACTGAAGAGTAAACAAAGTTCGCTGTTTTCTTTTCCCCTGTAAGTGATGACACATGCAGTGAAATGTGTGTGTGGTGTGTGTGTGTGTCTGGGTTTACAACCGAGGGTGTTGGAACAAAGAGAGTTGAGTCAACAGGATATGATAGGAAGTTCAGACAGTAATGGATGAAGAGATACATTTCTGGGAAGTCTTCCCTCACTGTCATCTTCATAAGAAGAAAATAAAATAAAAGCAGACTACAGCCTGCTCAGTGATCAGTTACCACACCCAAACAAAGAGGAAATTGTGACCCTGCAAAAAATGTGCAGTGTTAAAACAATCAAAAGTCAAAAGTACATTCATATTTAAATATAAATGATACTATGACTATGCTGTGATCTCATGGTGTTATTTTCAGAGTATTGATCGTCAGAATACAGATAACACCTAAGCTAGCCCACCGGTGTCCAGCTGTGTGTGTTAGTTAGTGTGTTTGAACTAAGGTTTCTCCAAGAACCATCTTTGTATACAGCAGTTATGTGATTTTGTACCATTACGATTGAGTGTGTTTAGCTTAAAACAGAAGAGTCACATGACAATTTAAACAATATGGCATTTTGCAACATTGGATGAAAATGGGAAAATGAACACAGCCTGCTGCTATTCATGTCAACAGCTTAATCAAATTATTTTTCCAATTAACATAACAGCAGTAATTATGGGATCATGCACTTAAAAACATAGTCAATGATCATCTTGACATTAGCAAATTAACTCAGATCCCGTTGCTGCCAGACAGCACATGCCTGGATATGTTGGCTTAATAACTGTACACTGTGACTTTTGAAAGCCAAAGATACACAATGAGTAGATGCTGTTGTTGTTATAAAAAATAATGAGACAAAAAGGCGAATGAGCAGAGAACCTGTGTTGTGGGGCCTTCTCCAAGCCTAGGAATGTTGCTGTCATGTTTGTCTTTTAAAAAGGCCACTGGAGCTGGCATGCCTTCGAGAGGCCTAATGCTGGGCTAAAATAACCTATTGTGAACTGTCACTGCGATGTTTACACAGCACCCTCTCCTCTATTTCAGAGCTCACCCCTCCTCCTCCTCTGGAATTTATCTTCTTTTGATCTTCCATTTAAAGGTACTGGATGCTTGATAGACATGCAAGTCTAAGAGCTGCTCCAGCCAAATGTGATAAACTGGAAACTGATGACAGGCGCAAAGCATCTGAAGCACAGAGAAATGAGGGGTAAGGCATCTTTTCTGGGCAATATAATAGTCCAAATCAAGTGACAGATCAGGTAAACCGATCACTTATAGAAAAAATGTTCGAGCCAGATAATGGTACAAAGTGACTACCTGAGAACTACGCAGATGTTTTGAACTTGACAGAATTATACATTTAATTTTTATTCCTGCATGAAGAGAAAAAAATTCATAATCTAAATCGACCTTAAAATAGGAGCCAAAAAAGCAGGCTTTGTGATATTCTGTATGTTGATTCACAAATTGGATTTGTGTGGGTTACATCACCTTCTGTGTAAGCATACAAGACTACAGTAGCCCTTTTATAATCTCAAACTGAGGTTGTTGTGTGGGTTACGCGTACATATTTTCTTACACAAATACACACACACACACACACCATAGAGGGAGTGAACCCTGCAGGTGCTTTTGATTAGAAAACACCCTCCAGCACATTACAAGGCTGTATCAGCAACAAAGACTGTGCAATTTGGTATCCTTGTCATTTGCAATCCTCTTTTATTTTCCCCATTTCAAATGCGTTCAAAGTTCACACCCTCTTCCTCATGTTAATGCAACTTCCTCAATAAACAACAGGCGTTTTATCTGCATCTACTTTCACACCATATTAGTGAATAGAGGCAGGAGCGTCTCTTATGTCCCTGGGCTATCAAGCTGTGATAAGGGAACTGCTAAGTACTGGATGTCTTTATGTGCAGCCTGCACATGTGGATTATTTACAGGCTTTGGGGTTTCCTGCTGCTAAAGCCAGCTCTGGGTGTCTTACAAATCCCTGCTCAGAGCATTGCCACACAGTCAAGCCTGCTCTCTGCTGAAACCCTCACTGCACCTTTTCCCACTACGACAAAAAACAGACATATTTCAGATACGTCCCTCTCTGCTCTCTACTTTGTGCAACTTTATTGACCTACTGTAACAATCGAAAATAGTACCAACAGCCCAAATCCAAGGGAGGCATCAGAGAGAATCACTCCATTTGCTTCAAGTGTGACAGATACACACCACTCACATCACATTCTCCAAATGACAGAAAACAAATGTGATACGCGGTCTGAAAATACAGATGATGTCAGTTTCTGTGGATGGGAAAATGTTCAGGAGGGAATCATTCAGGGTGTTTCCATCGGGAGTCAGACAGTGAGAAAAGACGGGGCCATCGTTGTTTGTTCAGGCCCATCAACAGAGAGACCTCTGTAGTTCTACAAACGTCCAGCTCCTCTCACCACAGCTGGGGAAGACCTTGAACGTGAAATGGTTTCAAGCAGATTGCTCCTAATTGCTAGAAGATGTGCAAGCAGGTGTAACCGGATCCCTGCGGCCACTGAGTGAAAAGGAGAAGGAACGAGATGTGCATCTGTTTGTGTGCTTCCGTACTTGTGTGTGTGTGGGTGTGTGTCTGCGTGTGTGCTTCAGTGTATTTACTCAATAGCCACGTTTCGCCAGCCTTTATTAGGCAGGAGAGTGTGGCTCAGAGACAGCCAGCAACAACACGAGTAATAGGTTAGCTCTTAATGTAGTCCGGCTCAGAAGACACCGGGCCCTCTGGTTTCACTCTGCAGCCTCTGCGGGGCTTCAACAACACTGGCCTAAATGTCAAGGTTATCTGCTCGACTTTCTGACTGATCGCACGTCTCAGCTCACCTGACATTTATCACTTCTGCTGTTTCCTTTTCAAAGACGAGACCCTCTGCTCCTCAGTGCTAGCCTAATACGGCCAAGAGGCCATGTCCTTCTTCAACTCACATAAGTTGCTAGCATGTTAAGCTAATATAACATCCTTCCACAGGAAACCAAAGAAACCAAAGTCATCCGTTCATTTCATAAGTTATATGGTGATTGTAGCCAATGGAAATAAAATTAAAAAAAAACAAAAAAAAACAAAGTGGGCAGCATAACTAATCCTGTGTTCACAATATGACTGATACCAGGTATAGTGTTAGAGGGGTGTTGACTATGCAAACATATAGTAATGGAATTCACTGGGAATACTTGTCATTTTAATTGAAATGCATAACATTTTTTAATTTTTTGGTGGGGGGTGATTTTTAAACATGTAAGCGGATAAGCAGTGAGGATCATGTCTATTTATATTAATTGCATTTTTTTCTTTCTTTTCCCCTCACTAATACAGACGTTTATCTGCAATGCAAAGCAGGGAAAGTCTGGTTTCCCACTAAGTATATAATTAATGCCATTTCCAAAAAGCCACTCCACATGGAAAACAGGCCTTGATGCTCAAACCTTGCGCATTACAGGGTCCTCGCAACAACACTCTCCAGTCTGTGTTTAGATTTCCAAACTAATTCATGTAGAATACATAAATAAATCAACGTTTTATACCCACTTCAAACCATTAGATTCCCTTCCTTCGCTGCACTTTTCAACTAATCTATTAATATTTATGACAACACTAAACATTTCAAACATCCACGTTTAAACAATAAGGCAGCGCATGCACTTACATAACAAAATCTGACTTCAATAAAAACCCCATTTTGTTTGTCCAACACACCTCCCCCCCGTAACCCCCCTCTCTATCCCCATAACAGGTAATGTAGTGCCCTGACAAAAAAAAATGACTGTAAGAAAAACAAGACGAAAGCAAAGTTATTAACTGTGAGTGGAGATAGAAGAGAGGGGGCTGTGAAGCAGGACTGATGATGGAGGGAGTGGAGTGAAAAGACAGAGAGGGGTGGAGGGGGAGGGGGGGCAGACAGATGGGGGAAGAGAATAAGAGTGTGAAACAGAGAGCGAGAGAGAAAAGAGAGGTAAAAGAGTGAAAGGCAGATGTAAAAAGAGGAAGAAAGGGAGGAGAATGCAACAGAGGGGAGGAGGAGTTTGCAGGAGGTGCCGAGTGGAGGGTAAACAGTGCCCCAACAAGGCGGTTCGGGCGCTCGGAGCCTGGTACAGAGGGGTCATCCCCCCTTCCACCCCCCCAACCCGGCGAGGTCAGCTCAGCTATGCAGGCCTGACAGCTTCCGTTTGCTGTGTGCTCGGCGTTTGTTTGGATTCCCCAGCCTTGCTTAGCCAGCAGCTTAACAACAGATGGCTAAAGAAGGCCTCTATTCAGAGTGGTCTGCATCAGAAAATCACACGAAGGAAAGTACACAAGCTGCAGACAAAACACACAGTCACACCACAAGCACACATGCAAATTACATAGATTGTCAGAGTTGCACATGCAGCAAATGGGAGAACAGCAAATAAGGTTTTGCTTGCTGCAAACAGTTATTTCATTGCCTACAGAAATGCATGCAAAACACACAGTGATGAGACACTTGAAGGGACACATGCAACAACATGCAAGTGAGCACATACACAAGCAGCACGGTGTTGTCTGATTATGCCAAACAACTTCCTGGGATGATTCAATAACTGAGCAGATCTCAGTGAAAGCATTTCCGTCCCCCGCCATTATTAAACGAATACTGTGTTTATTACAGCTTTAGTGCGGTGTAAACTCATAAACACCCTCCCAGAGTACAAGAGGAGCTGTCAACTAAATATTGTTTCTCTCATGAGTCGCTCTTCCACCTCAATTACGCCTTTCAACTTCACAGGCTCAGTATGATGAAGTGGCAGTAAAAATCATTCACATTAATACACCATTGTGCATCTGCTGCTAAAGGTAATTAAAGAAGTAAATGACTCATAAGAATAGACATATTAGCCGCAAAATGAAAGGCAACTGGGCTGCCTCATGAAAATATGTACCATTAAGATACTGCATTTTCATATTGGGGTAATCAGCTCCACTAGTCTGATGCTGATTTAATCCACTCCAGTGGAAAGTCTATCAGCGCACAGCCGCGTATCACTGTCTCTCTTATGTCTACCCGCCAAGAGCCAGGCATTCAACTTTCGCATTGCCTGTGAATGACTCTACTAAAGGAGGGAGGTCACACACACAGGCATATCAGTCAGATGAGCAGTCGGTGTTTAGGTGTCATTTAGACGGTAGGCAGATGGAGAGAAAAAGAACAAAAGAAGTATGAGAGAGAGAGAGGAGTTTACAGTGAGAGCTAAAAAGAGTTTAAAAAAAAAAATAAGGGAGGCAAAAGCACAAGTGATCTGGGAACAATGCAGCTGGTAGATCTCAGCTGCCCCTCTCTCCCTGACCTTAGCTTTTTGTTCTGAGCATATGATGCCTAAGGATGCCCACCACTGAATACAGCGATAATATCCGTCAAGTTGATAAAGTGGGAGGAAAAGAGCAGAGGCATGCCAACTGTGCTGGGTACTTAGATGGACTGTTAGAAAACACGCGCTCCTCCCGATTGCATCTTTGTTGGAAGTGTTGCATCACTTTGTAGCGGGGAGTGTTGTGCTTGGGAAAATGGGCGCTTCCAAAAACCCAGCGTGAGACCTAGAATACTGTGAGCTGATTTTATCATGTGTGAATGATATTGTTTAGAATGGGAAGATCTATCTGCCCTGGTCTCATAGACGGAGGACTCAACATTATTGATACACTCGAGACTTCCAGGATACGACCAGTAAAACCCCTAAATCTTCCAATTTAGTTGCGGTGAATATAGATGAATGTAGTCTACACACAACTATAGGATGGTGCTTGAGGAGAGAAAGAGGGATCAGACAGTTGCCACAGTCATGGAGCGTCACAGTGCTCGGGGTCTCTGTGTTGTCAGCTGACCACTCTTCGGCCTCTACACCACAGGGCGTGTTGCTTAACTCTGTGTAGATGCAAAAGTAACTCATGAATAATCCCACTAATCAGTAAAGAAGACAACAAGCATGACAGTGCCTACAGCAAACTTTGACTGTTTTCTGGAAGATGGATTAATAATGACATCTGCCAAGACGAGTGTCTACTCAAAGTATTTGTTTAAAGGTCCCATATTGTAGAAAATGTCTTTTCTGATTATAAAGCAGTTCTAGGTGTTATATAAATACTGTGAAAGTATGAAAATGCTCAGTCCACAGAGAAATGCACACAGCCCGTAAACAGAAACTGCGCCTTTAAACAAACTGTTTGGACTTCCGTAGGGTTGTGATGTCACAATTATACGCTCAACGTTTGCCTTGGAGGGGCACTTGCTCCATTTCGGTTCAGTGTGAGAGTCTCTACTGCGTTTTGCTGTCATTTACGTTCGCGCTAGTTTCTCTCCTCTTCTCTGCTCTCTGTGTTTCAAAACACAAACACACACAGAGCAGAGCAGAGGAGAGACAGTCGTGGAGAACACGCTGCGAAGTTGTTGGATGTCAGGAAGCAACTTTGTCATTGCACAGCCTTCCAAAGGTTGGATAAGATTATCGTAAGCAGTGGCCATCGCAATTTACTGGTGAGTTTTACCCAGAGCCCTGGTTTTACCTAGCTACAGTAGGCTACAATCCGTTACCTGCGGCTGGCCTGCATCACTCAGAAAGCAGTCAAACAATCAGAGGAGAGGGGCACTGAGCAGACACAAAACTGCTTGTTCTTGGTAGAGCTCCAGAGAGGAGTTTGAGAAATATGTAACACTATATAGAGGTTTTTTGGTACTTAAAACCACAATAATATCTTCTTATGGACAGCAAGACTTCAAATAAAACACCGGAAAAGTGTAAACTATGGGACCTTTAAAGCATCCTGTTGATTTCATTGAGAAACAAAATAAAATCCCTCCTCTTGGCAGCTTTTCTTTTAGGTATGCTGCATTAAAAACAACCATACTAAAGCTTTTTATGATAAGGCTTTCTGTGGTTTTTGACTGTACATCTTTTCCCACTGATGCTCACTGCCTTGAACTGTCCTGACCTGAGACCTAACACATCATGAGCTGCTGAGGGAGAATTCCCAGTGTGTGTATGTGGAGCGAGAGTTCCTCCGAAGGAGAGGATTTTCTATAAATCACAGGCCAGTCCAATTGGCTATGGATTGAGTTGCAGCAGGGAGAGACAGCTCCCTGGGAATAGCAGTGTCTCTGTTGAAGTCATTCCAAGACGGGTAATATGATCCTATGCCGCCAGGAATAAAGGAAGGGAAGAGAAAAGGAGGAAAAAAAAATCAGATTGCTCCGGCCATAAAGAGGAGTAATCTCCAGCAGGGTCTAGACACATCACCCATCACACTGGACTGTAATGTATTATAGTCTCACAGGCAGATGATGTGACAGATGGTGGGCTTAACTTTTTGGTTGTTCTAAACCAGTTTTTTCTTACACATTTTTTTAATTGATACAGTAGAAAGAAGTGCAAAGTGTAAGGGAAAACAAAGGATTGTCATTTCTGGATCCATAATCAACGAAGACCCTTGCTCTTTTTTTTTTTTTTTTGGACAGATTTCAATATAGATAAAAATGTGATGTACTGTGGTCAGCATGAAAAGTTAAGTAACTGCTTTTCTAATTGCCAGAATGGTTTTTACTGCATGCAAATGTAATCAAGAAGATGCAGCACAACAAAACCACCTGGCTGAGGCTCATTTGGTGAGAAGTGAACCATGGGTTACAGCAGTGATGGAAACACAAGTATCCCACAGGCATAAACTGTGTGCTTGAGCAAGAGGCTTAACCACTTCAACTTAAAGTTCAGTAGAGCATCCTCTCAACATCCAACCCAACATGTAACCAAATGGAAAGTTTGTTTACTTTGTGCTGACCGTTGACGTAGCATAAAAACACCTGGGAAACGACACCTGCTTTAGATGATGTGCACTAAAACAATTCAACACAACAACCAAGTTAACGGTATAATAGGGCTTGTATTCTGCAGTGTGGGGGTGTATTTGGGGCTGAGAGAGGCAGTTTAGCCTAAAAAACCAGCCCGGTCTCTTCAATCTGCATATAAATAACACAACTTTACACTTTCAAATTATATACAGTGCATATGCCAAAGTCAAATTTTGTGTGCAGGTGATATGCCAATCCTTTCCAGGGAGGTGATGTCAATGTAATGCGACTTTCTTTTATCTTATAAGGTGATTTTTAGCTTATTAGGAGCAGGTGGTTGGGTTGATGGCTGGATAATTTGTTGGTAAAAAGTTGCAAAAGCAGCAGGAGAGCACCGTTCTAGACCACCAACCGGACATCTTCAACGTCACATCAGACATCTTAACCACAGATTTTTGGCGTCATGTGCATTTTAACCAGAGATTTTTACCATCATGTTGGGACATTTTTACCACATTTTACTGTTTACTTTTAACCCAAACCATAATCTTTCCCTAACCCTAACCAAGTATTTTTTGTGCCTAAACCTAACCAACGGCATTTACTGAGATGTGAAAACGTTAAAAATGCAGCGTTAAATTGGCATATCACCTGCAAACAAAATTGGACTTATGCCCTATTAGCTTATGCACTGCACGAAATGTGTGTGTAAAATCGCATTATGTGTACGCAGATCAGGTTGACAAGATGGTTTAATGTTACACATCCAACCAAAGCTGCAGCCAATTTACAATTCATTTGGAAAAACTCACCTGTAGATGAAAAATGCCAACAATGCTGTCTTGTTCTGCACTAAATCTTTAGCAAGTCATGTTTCTCTCAAGTCAGCTAGCTGATTAATGAACCTGACCATCATGGACTAACAGTGAAGCCCAGTAGAGTAGTATTCCATCCCTCTCTTTGAAATATTGACAGCCGTTAAGAAGCATTTCAACCAGGAAATAAATGTATTAACATTTAAGGAAGAGCAAGGGACTGATGGCAAGGCCACCAACACCATTAATACACATTTAATGACAAATTTATGTTTTTGAGTTTCCCGTAACTTTAAGGCAGCAACTGGTCTCCAGTTGTTTAAGTACAATCTATCTATCACTGAAGATAAAATCTGCGGGCATCAGAAGGACACAGTTGTCTGAGACTTAAGGTTACATTGGCTAAGCACATTGACAGTTCACAATTCTGATTTGCAAACCCTCTTTCATTTGAGTCTTTTTCTGGAGTGTTTACAGACTAACAAGTCATGAAAAAAATGTCCTTTGAGTGTAAGCACTTTCCCATACCACCTCTAGCTTAATTAACATGCGAAGTGCAATGTGACAGAATTGGCCACCCTCAATCTGCCTGAGCCACCTTCAGCTTTAGGCGCTGAGACCTGCAGGCTGCAGGCTTCAATAAATGTCGCAGGAGAAGTTATGCACTAAGCTCGAAGGGCTTACATAAACATGTGATGGAAATATCAAACAATGGCAAACTGAGAGAATAGACAGGAGAAAAAAAAACAAAAACAGATTCTAATGTGATTTGAGCACCAGTTGAATTAGTGCAATTGGGTGAATAACTTGTCCAGATGTTTAATTTTCATTGATGACTGAACATTGCATCTATACAATAAATCACCATCCCCCTGTTTTTCACAGAGAGAGACTTGGTAATGGCTGGTGTGAATAAGAGGTAAGCCCAAAGTAAAATGCAGGTGGCAGAAGTAGCCTAAACAACAAGCACTGCAGGAACCAAGGGCATGTGGGCTATAGAGCTGCTGGGGTGGTGGGCGGGGGGATGACAGACTGCTGTTCAACTCCATTAGCTGCTATGTGAGAGGGGTGCATCTAGCAGCACACGACCTGTGAAGAATCTTAGATCTCACTCTATCTTGGAATGGGGATTGCCGCATTAATTCTAGGAAACTGTAATCTCTCAAGCAAATCAAATTACTCTCATTAAGCGCAAGAAGAAAACTGCCTCTGTAATAAGTATGTATAAAAAGTATTTATTACCAATAATCACCTCTTTAATATGAGCTAGCTTACAACGGCTTTTATTTTTGCTGATTAAGTTTAAAAATGGGGAAACAAGGAAGGGCACATGCTCACGGACGCATACACATGGCGTTCACACACACTTTCCGACACACACAAACACACACACACACACACTAATACACAGCTCATGGAGTTTATGAGAGCGGTTGATACAGTGATTAAAGGGGAGGGTAGAGGGATACAGTGCTTGAGGGCCTTGGAGAGGACGTGCCTCACCTAGTCATAAAAACACACCTCTGTCTTTAAGCCAGCACCAGAATCGCTCTCAGTGGGTTCACTCGGAGGTGAATCACTAAAGAATTTACATGCAAAGTAGCACATGTCATCACCCAGACAATGCGCTTGCACACATATCGTTGCACTGTAACTTGGCATACACTCGCTGACCGCCACATATTTGCAACGGTTTGCGAGGTTGACGGCCTGACCCAGGGCAGGCGCTCTCAGATCAGCGCTATTTCTGAAATACACACAGCTGCTGCAGACTTTTTCCACCTCTTCATTTGCATAATTTGTGTATTTACAAGCCTAACCATTCCAAACAGCCAACAGTATGTTAATGTTATGGATGTATGATTTTTAAACAGTAAATAAAGCAAAATAACTTTGTAGGCATAACAACTCTGGTGGGAGGTAAAGTCTTTGCTCTTCTTCCAGGATATGACATCATTCCACATAGTACAGGCTGCCAAGTATAATTGCTTTGCTGGTAAATCTAAGAGACACAGATTTCCTCCCTCCCTGTTTGAAGCAAGTTTCAAGTATTTGATTCTTTATTCACATGACTAATTAATTACATCTAAAAAAAAAAAAAAAGAAAAAAAAAAGCTAAAAGACAAAAACACATCAAAATGGATGATAAAAACGATTTGCCTCTACAAAATCAATTAGGACTGGGGGTCAGTGGGTCATTCATTTACTGGTTCAGCATAATTACCTGTTTTTCTTCCCCTCATTTACTCCTTTATTCATCTGGGACACCGATGTCCCCGCAAACCAAAAGAACACACTTTTTGTGATTATTCAAATTAAACATCGATTCCTGAGAGAAAATGTCTGTAAAACTACGATGCGCCAAAGCTAATGTGCTCCAAAAACAAACTCCCCTGAAGCCAAATGAGGGAATTCTATTAGATGTCAGCCTACATACTGTAAATTTCAATTTGACTTGCCCAATCAGGTTATAAATAAAAAAATAAAAAATACAGAATCAAATTAGAAATCACAATTTGATCTTCTGGAATATGAATTATGATGAAGTAATGCTCAACTGCGTACCTATGCTTCCATCTGATATGAGTGCTTGGCAAGAGGATAAGTTACAGCAGTACTGTTGCCCTGTGGCTACAAATCACTGCTGGTGTTTCTTTGACTGTCTATCAAAGAGACTGCATCCACTCCTGTCTGTCCTGTCTGCTATGATTCATAGTGGTAGATGGGGGAGGTGAGATGGAGAGAAGGAGGATCATGGCTGACTGTAGATGTTCTTTCCTTCTTTTGAAGAAAGCTGTAAAGACCTTTATAAACTGAGTTGCTCCTATATAAAGTAAAAGGTGCTGGTCTTTTAATAGACAGACGCATTTATCATGTTTAACACATAAAAGCAGACTCAGTTAGTCCGCCTGCAGAATATCACATTAACACTTTGTAAACATCCACCCATAAAGATAATTATTTTGATTGCGAGACTCTTGTGAGGCTTTTCTTCCCCTCCTCAACATCTGGTTAAAATATGGGGCAAGCACTGGCTTCCTGGCTCCCGCTCAGGTGGTTAAAATAGACTGCACACATGCACACATACACATAGAGTGGTGGGTAACTTTAATTTTTTCCCCCTCTAGTTTACTTCTTTTTTTTTTTTTTTCACTCGGTGGCGAGTCAGCGAAAAGGCAATAGCTGTGGCTCCCCACATCGCACCTGCCAGGAAGCGATCCTTTTCTCTTCAGCCAGAGAGGCTGCTGGGATATGCCAGGACATGCAGCTGTGGCGTGAGCTTTAAGCTCAATGCTCCTACAGGCAGGGCATGGGGAGGTACAGAGGCGCACATGTCAGTTTTTCATTCATGAGTTATACAGCCAGCAAAGACTTGGAATCACCTGCAGTTGTGATCCAAAGCAAATATGTTTAAGGCCAAAATGCTTGATTTAAGGAAGAATCGTCACTTAGTTTAAATGGCAAAAAGGAATCATTTCAGAACCATTTTCTCACATCCACTAACATTGGTTTTGGGGCACTGCCTTATGCTCTTTGTTGTGTAGTACAGTGGTTCTCAAACTTTTTCCACATCTAGGACCCCTAAACTGACACAAATTAGATCACGAACCCCCATTTGGTAAGATTCTGTTCCAGGGTCCCTCACCTGATAAGATTTTTGCTTTTACATATTTTATTACAGAACTGGTATGAAACCCATGAGCAAATTAGTCAAACATTCTGTCAATGTGTTACTTACAGATGGAATTATTTATAGTGAAAATAATTTTTGCTGGGGACCCCCTGGAATCACTTCAAGGACTCCTGGGGGTCCCTGGACCCCACTTTGAGAACCACTGGTGTAGTGGACCAGATGGAAGAGAGCCTCAAGAGTGGAGCAGAGCACAGGAGACTGTGATAATTGACCAAGATGCTGCTACCACTGAGTCCCTCTGTCCCCTCACCTCCAAATCCCAGTGGCCACGTTTTCAATTTAACACGGGACTTGACCAGATTTCACTCATTGCAGTGCTAAGGCACATCTTTGACACTTTTACATTAGAAGCCCAGCTTTCTGCTGATTAAAAACCTTCCCTCTGCCTCTCTCCCGCTGTATGGCGAGAGGTAATGTGAGATGGGTGTCTATTTCCTGTCCCTCCTCTACTTCCAAATCAACCACAAATAACTCACAGCCTCCTGCGCCTATCTTGATTTCACTCCTGAAGATAAGGACACCATTTATTGTTTTCATTGAGCTTGAGTGCTAAGACAGAGAGCTCCAAATTACTCTCAGATCGAGATAAATACACCTCAAATCGCTAATTCAATCCGTCTTCGGTGCTGGTGATGTTTTGAAGTTAGGGAAATATCAAAAGATCACACTGTGAAACCGGAGTCTGGCTGCACAGTACTGGCAAGAGACCTCATCAAATTGAGAGGAAAAGCTAACTGTAACTTGAGTCTGAATTCCCTTTGGAGAAGCAGAGAGCTAGTACAATATGTCTATGTATTAAATATGGAATGTGTTTTTATTTGCATCCTTCGTAGCTATGAAGCAAAATGGACTGAATGTGTGTCACAGTCTGGGCTCTTAGACATTCATGACACCAAGGGGAGCATGCAATGAATTCGCAGGATGCATCAGTGTGGTGGAGTGCAGTGTTGCCCCGGGTATTGGTGGATGGTAGTGAGGGGTTGAGGAGTGGAGAGTATTTACTGATGTGGTTATCTTGTCCTGTGACAGGCAGGATCACTCAATCAGCCAGCGATGGCTGGGCTCAGGCAAGCATTACACGCACATCCCCATACTTCTGGGGAGGAAGCGTCAGCCAAGCCAAATCTGATCAACAAATGCAGTTCCCCAGTGCCACAGCTATCTGAGATGAAGATGATATTATGTGGAAGTGAGCAAAGTGATGGAGACAGCACAGGGGGAAAGAGAGAAAGACAGAAAGAGAGAGAAAAGGAGACAGAGCGAGACCTGAAGGTGGGACCTCCTTTAAGGCTCGGCTTCTTAAAGGAGAAGTGTATCTCTACTGGAAAGCAAGGAGATAACAAGCTGATATATTTTAATAAGAACCATGTGCCTCGCAACACTCCCTTTACCAGATCAAAGAAGCAAGCATTTATATGCTGGAGACAGTCTCACATTAATTATCAAAAACTTGAATTAAAAAATAAAAACTTGTCTGTCCAGTAGAGTTACATACCAATTAAAAACACAATCCTGGCAGAGTCCAACTGACATTTCTAATGATTCCTTCTAAAAATTACTGACATGTACATGTTATTAAAAGGTTAGAGAAATTTGCATTTAGCAATGAGGAAAAGTAAATATAGTGTTGAGTGTGCAGATAAGAGCTCAGTAATTAGGAGTAGGCATTGCAGTGGTGGAAAACATTTGAAGAATAAACCTGGACTAGTTTGCTTCTTTCCCTGTTGCCCTACAGATATTTTACATTATTCAATCCAAAATACCATCTTTCTGATTCTAACTTTTCTTTTGCATGTTAATGTTTAATAAGAGCCCTTGGCTATCTATGGGCACAATTATTAGATATCCGCAGAGAGAAATTGAAAAATTAATCATACTCTCAATTTTGTACTTCTCTGATCCATTGGAAATGGCTCTAAGAGCTGTGGCTTCTCCCCTGTCACTGGCTCCATCTAAACACAATCAATCTGTTGCCAGAGACGGGTTGCTTGTGCAAGGAAGACAATTGCATCAATACAGTAATTAACTGATTATTCATATGTTGGCACTTGTCCTGATGCACCACAACACTGATAAGCCTGTTGCAAATGGTGATGATTACAGAGATGTTTCTCTCCGGCCTGACATAGGAATATATGTGTCTAATTACCAAAAATATTACACCAAGTGGCACAGTGGGGATTCATCTGACAGGACGTTGTGTGAAATAGGTGCAGACAGTGGAGAAATGTCTCTCTCTCTTGGCCCTGAGCACATACTGCTAGACGGCGTATTACCACGCTAACACACTCGCTGAATTACATATAGTGACATAATAGGATGCACATCCACTGACAACAGTTGCAAATACAAAATTGCTTACACCAGGTGTCTTGTGCAGTTATACATCCATACAACTAAATTATCCATGCGTGGGCCCTGTAGGTTTTCAATAATCCTTGTTTTGGCCCCTGCCATTACTCTATGCAGTCTATGCTAATATAATGTACTGAGTATAAAATATGCTAATTTGCAGACAAAACTGCATTAACTTCTAGTTGACAGAGGGATTTATTCACACACTATCAAGTTTTCTGAGTGGCAATTTTAGTTTTTGACAGGCACGTACATAATCAGGTTTTATGTAGAATAATGGTAACTAAAATTTCAGTATTGCTTAAATACTGTTGTAAAAGATTGAATTTGATGTTCAGTACTTTCAGTAAAGGTGTTCTATCCAATCCAACCACACCGTTACAGGGTGCACACATGTGGATCGAAATATTTACAAGTTGAATAATATGCAACTTTTTTTGTTTAGAGTAATTCCTGACAGCACTGCCATTGATATGGCATTTAGCATTTAGGGTGAGGAGGGTAACAAGGCTCTCCTTAAAGCCAATTCATCCAGCTTGTCCTGTAGTGTGCAACTGTTATTAGTTAAAAAATATTATTTACTAATGAGACAAATTAATAATTAAAGCATAAATGAAGCTGTACTCTTCACATATGTGAGGACTGATCCTTGCAAAAATCAACATAGATAAGTTATCTTCCTAAATGTGATGTATAATAGTGCAAAATGTGTCTGAATTTTGAAAATATTGATGTTTATGACATGCAGTATATAAAACGCTTATACAGTAGCATTTGACAAGCTAATGTGCCCAAATGAATTTAGGACTGTAGATATGTAAATCATTTACAAAACTGTGTGTCATAACAGCAATGACGTCATTTAAGCAAAAGTTCCACCTACGTTGTTTTAGAACACGGACAGGCAATCTGCAAGCACTAAATGAATATACACTGAGTGCAGAATTAGCACTTGATACTGATAGCACCGATAACTGATAACTCACTACTGATTAATATGAACTATGTAGGCAGTCTATTTTTTGACATTGGACAGTAGCAGTAAAATCAAAGTCAAGTAGCTGACTAATACAGCAGTAACATCAAACAGTTGACCGTGTCCTGGACTAAATCCCAGTCCACCTAAACTGGTTGATAAATTGTTGCCAGAAGTGAAATGTATAACTAACACATTGAAACACATGTTGCTGCTGTGCTGTCCAAGTCAAGCTCATGTTTAGTTTTGTTTCCCAGTGTATCAAAGTATATTACATTAAACTTAGCGTTGCCATCTGAGAGACATTACTCGTATTTCGTATGTCTGTGATGGATCTTGTGTGCTCTCCATCAGCCTCCCAGTACACTCTTATTGGACTTACTCAATTTCCCCTTCCATGCTTCAAACCCGACCCCCCAGCCCAACCCATCCCACCCACAGACATATACGCAGAGCCCCCGGACAGAATGCCCTCCTCCCTAAACAACTCTTTCTTTAACATCTGCCCAGAAGCAGCACTGCTGCCTTTTGTCCACTCACTGTCTCCTAAGGCATGTCATCCAGCTCTAATCAAGCAGAAAATGGTCATAAATATTTCTTTCTGCTAGATTTCACATTCACATTTCACGCAGGGACATGATATTTTCCCCCTACCTCCAGGGAGTACCTAATGCAAAAAACAGTTACTTATATTCAAGGCTCATGTTCCTTCAGTCAAATGCAGAACATATTCCCCCATTTGCAGGGAAAAAAAACAAGAAAAAGAGGGGGAGCAAAGGAGAAGAGAGGAGGGGGTAGACATAAAGGACTGTCTTATTTTCTGTGCCATTTGCCGGCTAGTACTTTCACAGCCATCCCATTACATCATGTCAAAGATTGTAAACAAGCAAATAACAACAGCGCATCAGAGACCACAGTGAGGGAGCGGCACACATTGTCCTGCTCTGGAGGTCTCTCTGCCGCCAGCTGAGGAGGAAAAAAACATTTGTTTTTATTGTCCATTTAAATAATATATATATATATCTTTGTACAGAGAAAAAGGTTGCAGGAGGATTTATATGAACCATTGTCTCTGGCCTGGCTAAGTATTTATGGCACATGTCATTCACAGGATGCAGAGGTGCCATCACTATTATTTATGACGAGACATCCCATCATGGCATATCATTCTCTAAATGGTATACAGCTATTCACCAGTGAATACCGACCTGTGCCATTTTTCTCTCAAATAGAGGCCATGTCACTGCTGAACGTGCAAGGGAGTGGTTATTAATCACTGATACATACTTTGATGGGTGAATACATGTCAAACAATCAAATTTACTCTAAGAGACCTATACATGGTGTAGCTGTCCATGCATATTTACTTCAATGAAGGCTCATTTGATCATCAGCATCGGTAATTTATCATATTCCACCTTGTATGCCAAAAACAGAGCTGTCATTTTTTTTCTGTGTCATAGAAAAAAGGGACCTACACTGTACACTTGTGTTTGTTTTACACATAACTGAAATTCTAACAGTACTTGAACTCTGTTACATTAGATTTAATTCAGTATTAAAAGATTTTGTTATTAATGTGTGTTTTTCAACCTTAGTGTCCTATAACATTGGCCTGATCCAATTATTGCCAATTACTTCACTGCAAAGGTGCATATCTCATAATTTGCTTTCCAATACAATTCAGAAGGGCCAAAGGAAACTAAACAAACACAGGATCTGTCAAGACCCATGATACACGTTACATCTATAGCTCATTTTCAGCTCAATACAGCAAAATGGTACAGAACAATCTGGTGAAAATATAGAATTTAACAGTTATACTGTATCTTGATGTCTTAAGTCTTGTGAATACTGTTCCTTTTGAGAGAAGGAAATAATACTTAATTGCCCACCCATGTCAAAAATTGTCTTTGGTCTCTCTGTCAGCTCATTAAAGCTCAGTTTCATTTGTTCCAAGCAGATTATTGTTTTAGTCAAATTTCTTTTCCTTAACGTAAACATATTTGTGTTCATTTTCAATATCTGCAGGCTCTGTGCTAACAAATGGCAGCAGGTGGCAAACAGGCATTTTGCTACCATCACCTGGCTCTCCTCAGAACCTCAGCACTTCCCCCCTCTGTCACCCAGCCTGGCCAGGGTTTGCAGGCTGACGCCAAGGATGAACACTGATGTCTATTACCCACATTGTGCCAAGAGATTATGAATAAGATATAAAAGCCAGGCTCACTACAGGATTTTCACATTAGCCTGGCTGTGTAGGTGATGCCCTCTATGCATACATGTATACAAGCAAGTGCACATGCTTGCATGTGTCATAAATGCACATGCACACACATTTACCCAAACACGCACGCATGCGTGTTGGGGTAAATTCCAGACTATGGGTTGGGCACACAGGCAACTCCACCTTTGTAGCTGTTCAGATGTGCACCCAAAAGATGCCTTAATCTGCAACAAGGATTAGGGCTTATTGAAACAAATAAGTGTTTTAAGAGGAGACAGTCCCGGTTTCAATTTCAATAGCTCATTTAACCCTTATCTGCCCAAATCCTTAGGGTCCATTCTATGTTAATTGGATCTACATTGCACTAGCATTGGGGGTGTTAACAAGCACAGCCTATGAATATTAATTACCCTGAAGTTTTCTGCACAGGAAAGACTTCACTGATACATATTAATTCTATGAAGTTTTTAAAGTAGTGCTCTCATTAAAAATGAATAGGCCCTGTGCTTGAATGTTTTCCCAAGAGGAATTGTGCATCCTTAAGTCTATCCCTAATAAATTGGGTCAAACTGGCTATCCTTAAAGAATAGCTTCTTCCTAAAATGGCATTATTATTCAACTAATTGTAAACATTCCAATGGGGTGAAGAAAGGGTTTTGTTGAAACAGTGTTTTGACAATGGCTATTAAAGCCAGTCATGTCTGAGCGTGTACTTTCCCAACAACTGTCTCCTGAGGCCCTGTTAAAACGGTTACTTATTTACAACACTAAACACACAAGTTGTTCAGCTAAACAGCGCAAAATTACTCACTGTATGCCCATGTGTGTGTGCATAAGTGAGGATTTGTGTGTGTGTCTTGATGTGGAGCATTCAGGAGCAGTTGTTGGCACTACTTTAAATAAAACATTGAGGATGCATTAGTCCTCCGGCTAGCCGAGGCCTCTCTCTAAGCCATTTAATACTGAACTGACGCAGACGTGTTTCCCTGTCTGCCTCCAGCCAGCTGCTTGAGACACCTGCTCAAAGTTTAGAGTTGCCCACTTCAGCACAAACCGTGGTCATCAAAGACCATCCGGGCGCCACACAATGAGAGCCACTTCACTCCTCCTAATGATACCAGCATACACTCGCATCATTCACATGGGAAGCATTTGTACACACGTCCTTCAGAGGTTTCCACATGCACGCATTCTCCAGAGGGATATATGGTATATGTAGTCTTATACAACTGAGGATGTAGAATCACTACACGCACACACACACACGAAACCAGGTTAAGATGAATGCTTTATATGCTCTGCAACGGTTTAATTATTTTAAAAATCCGGTTAAAACGCAGTTGGTCAGTAGTCAGATTTTTCCACTACTGCCAACCATATTTCTGAACCACCGCTTGAATATTTCACATATATTTGACTTAATATGTTATATATAGAATCTGCTCAGTGGTGTGATGCTGGGGCTTTAAGAGGTTTGTTTGTTTAGTTGGAGCGTTTGGATTGATGGTTCAGTGAGTGGACAGGCTCTGTAGTCAGTCAGCATGTTTTTTCACACTGTGCCCATATGTTTGAATTTTTTTTTTCTTTTTGCAAATAGCCTACTGCTAGCTGTCCTGGGTCAATGCCATGTAAATATGTACTTTGAACCCTTATGAAACCTGGTTATGGATTGGCCTAATGATCAGAAATCCAGATCTACAAGTGTCATTTACCCGTATTTAATTTTGTCAAATGAATTTGCTGCAGAAAATTGTAATCTGATTGACAGTTTCAGTGCAGCAGTGCAGGAATTACTGTTAGCTTTGGTTAATAAGTAGCATTTATGAGCTGTGATAAAATATTTGTTCAGAGAAAAAGAGAAAAATTCAGAGACAATAAATTCATAAAACTGTTTTAGGATGTAGTGAAACAGTACAGAGATCAGGAGGGGACAGCTCTGTGTCTGTCCTTACTAGACATTGGCTCGAATGCACATTTTTTTGTTTTCCAATCAAAAAAGGAGGAAAATATTGAAGAGTTTCCCTTATTGGTTTGACGTTTCAGTATTTGTTGAAATCCTTACAAACAACTATTAGATTACCAACAACATGAAAATGCAAATGCGGATCACAGTCAACATTTTATATAACCTGAGTTTTCAGATTTATCTCCTTTGTTGTGGTCATACTCTTAAAGGACCAGTGTTTAGAATTTAGTGGCCTCTAGTGGTAAGGTTGCAGATTACAACCAACTGAATACCCCTCCCCTTCCAAGAGTGTAGGAGAACCTACAGTGGTCGCAAAACCGAGAAAAATACGAAAGGCCCTCTCGAGAAGCAGTGTTTGGTTTGTCTGTTCTGGGCTTCTGTAGAAACATGGCGGTGCAACATGGCGGGCTTCATGGAAGAGGACCCGCTTCCTATGTAGATATAAAGGGCTCATTCTAAGGTAACGAAAACACAATGATTCTTATTTTCAGGTGATTATACACTAATAAAAACATACTTATGGATATTATGTTCCATTTCTGCCACATCCCTTCTGCTAGATGCCACTAAATTCTACACACTGCACCTTTAATTCTTTAACCTGACAACGGAGACTAGTTTGCTTGTTTATGTCATGTATTAGAATTGATCTTAATTTGTTATATTTGTTTTTATTTTCTATTAATAATTACACTGTCTTGACGTAATCAAGCAAAGTCCATCAAAGATTCCCAAAATAGTGTTAGTGTAAATGTAATTATTTTCCGAAAATCAACTGCTGACAATGTCTCCATCAAACACATTTGATATTATGTGTGAGTAAATAAAGTAAGATTTTAATTCCTAACAGCAATGACTATCATGTTACTGTGAAAAGTCTGTAATCCTCACATCTCCGAAACGCACACTTTCTGTTTCTCTTCTTTTGTGCTGAGATGAGACAGGAGCAACAATGAGAGATGATTGAGTGAGCATGAGTGTGTGTGTGTGTGTTCCCATGTGTGTCCATTCTGATTACCACAATGTCAAACAACTCCTGGGATCCCCTCCTGTTGCCCATATAAGCAGGGTGTGTAAAAAGGATGTCGGCCCAAGCAACAGTCAACTATTTTAAACTATGGGTTGGGCACACATGCAACCTGTGCTTCATCTCTTCCCAGTCGGAGAGCGGTAGACTCAACAAAATGGATGAGTTCATAGGTTGGCTGTCTTGGAAGGCATCCATAAGACAAAGGAGAGGTGCTGGGTGGTTTACCTCCCAAAAACTTCACTAACAAAACCTGGGTGACGAAAGGATTTGAAAAGTTGCATCTAGACTAAACAGATTTTTCTTCTGATAAAAAAAAAAAAAAAAATGCACGCAACTGTGTAAAGAAAAGAATACAATTCACGTGAGAGAAGCTTAAACCTGAGTAAAAAACAGTCATGATATTTTCAGTGACACGAGCTGTGTTTTTTTTTCCCTTTAATAATTATTTCCCTCTTTTTTCGACATAGCAGCACATCACTGTTCAATTTTCACCTCCATCTGTGTGATTATTAATCAGATCACACATCAATTGCCAGAACCAGCAAAGAAATTCAGCCTGTAATAAAACTGTCATGTGCTGTGGTATAAAGACAGATGTTGCCAGTTGTGTGATAACATAATTAAACTGTTCTGTGAGGGATTCCATAAAATTATTCAAATTGGACGAGCACTATCATTTTACCAATAAAGCAATTTAGGGCAATATGCAGTGTCATAACACTGTCTGTCTCCGCCAGATTTTCCAATAAGTTGGAGCCTGTGCTTGGCCTCCTGTGACAATATGAACAGTATACATAAAGATACTTGAGAGCTCCTAGAGATGGAGGAGTATGCACAGCAAGACCCTGGGGACTCACATCCTTTCAGTGAACTGTTATGTAGATGCAAACTTGTGTGTTTGCATGTACACATGCTGTATGTGTGCATGAGTTAGATGAGACGTCTCAGAACGGAAGCACACATTCAGTAGGATAATGCACTACAGCTATTGGTCAGAAAGCACCTAGAGCAAAGAAGCCTTTATCATACATGTCAAATATTCAGCGCTGCTTTGCACAGATACAGTATTCTGCAGTAGAGCAAATACAGAGATACCAGCAGGAATTTAAATCAAAAGTGCGGTGATAAGGCTGCTTCTTGTGAAACACCATAACAGTGTATGTATTTCAATCCAGGCATACCACTCTCTCCCTCTTCCCCTCAGCTCTGCAGCAGAGTACATGTGATTTGCGAGATCTGAGGCAGCAAATACTCTCTGGCCTCATCTCTGAAGTGACACTGTTAACTCTCTCCATCTGACCATTAGCCCATGATGTGGACTTGATGCCAGAAACCAGCAGGCCCTGCACTGCCAGGCCTGGCCTATGGACCTCTATTCTGTCTGAGCGTGAACGTGTTTGTATGTGTACTGTACGTCTGTGTGTGTCTGCGTGTGTGTACCTATCAGAGTGTACTCTGATAGCAAGGCTTATCATCTGGCACTTCCCCCTGAAGCTTGGCAGGACAGAGCTCAGTGACAGTGGCTAAGACGTGCATTTCCACCTTCTCAAGCATCCACAAGGGACCATGTAAGCCTTGCATTATGCAAACAGGAAACCTGTGCCCGCTCAGCTCTTTCTGTGGCCACTGTTATGCGTGTCACTCTCTCCTCTCTGTACACGCAACATTATGGACACCTCAACCACGCAGGGAGAGAAAAAGGGTAAAAAAAAAAACAACCCATAATTGGCTGGGCTTATCTTTAGATATGTAACGACGCTTAAAGGCACTTGTTTGACAAAGCAAGCTGCATGGATATGTGTGCAATAAAAGAAAAGCAATTATTCATCCCGGTATTATTTTTCCTTTTATGATACTGTTAGGGTATACTTGTACAGTATCACTGAGAGGAAAAGACAAGCTGATATTTTAGAAATTGCTCTAACTTGATTTAAAGGGCTCTTCTAAAAGACAGGATATTAATATTTAATGATCTACAGTTGTATCAGTTGAACCAAATTTCGAGCAGAGGAATTGCTTGCATGGTTAAACATGTGAGATGTTATAAACGCATTGCTGAAATTGACCATACATCACAGGAAATATGTGTGGGGAGTTGAATGTCCTGAAGACAGCAGCTTCGAAGCTGACACAAATTCCCTAACGTCATTATGGTTACTGCATGTTTACTTGAATACCACAGCTAGATGTAGGCCTTCTCACAACACAACTTCCTGTTGCAAAAAAACATTTAAATCACAAATCACAAAACAGGTTATTGCACAAGCACTCTCATACTATTGCTTTTGTTTTTATTTTATCTCCTATAGTATCTTTACTTCCTCATGAGGATAGTGTTAAAACCACAACTTCTGCAACACAAACAAATAGCACAGAGACAAACATGTTCAGATTCGGGGGCAAGCACAAACAGTATCTGTTATGAAAAAAGATAAGCATAAAGATACTGAACACCACCAACAGGCAACAACCAACAAGAGGCAAAACAATTTTTTGTTACAGCACACCCAAACGTCTAAGCGTTACAACACAAGATATCACGTTTAGTTCCTCAAAAAGTTAAATCTGCTTAATTTCCACAGCATCTTTGAAAGAAAGAGAAGTCTTTCTTCCCCTCCTCACTTCTTAACAAACAGTATTTGACTTACTAATAGAGATGCTTAAATCAAGCTTATGGTCCACTTCCCCCAAATCTGACTAGTCTACAAGATGAATTCCCCTGTCAGAATCAAGATGATCAAACAGATTACAATTATTTCATCCCCCATCTTTATTAATGAGGACTGTCTTTCATAGTTATGTTCCCTAATAAGAATAAATGATATGCCACTGCCAGGTTTGTTGTTCCTGCTCACTCAGGGGACTCTCAGACATTTGCACTTTAAGTCTGAGAAGATTTTAGATTGATTTTTGCATCACCTAAAGGGGTAATAGCATCTTGGATGTTTTGTGAAGAACAAAGAATGCAAAAAAAAAAAAAAAAAAACCCTCAGTGTGTCAGTTAGCCGTGTATTAGCACAAACCGCAAATAAAACTTAAAAGAAAGACTGTGAAATGCCACAAAAGTAAAAAGTTATCAAGTAATTGAGCGAAGATCGTAATGCCCTGGGGACAATTAACATGGTTCATGGTGCATGAGTGAAAATCCTGGGTTAGTCTAATGGGAAAATAAAAAGAGTGCCTGTCTGCCTTCCCAGTAACACTACCCTGGTAAGTAGCCTATCAAAGCCCAGTGTCAGGAGCTGAGAGTGAGACATCTCGTCCTTCGTCCCCAGCCATGCGCCATTTATCACACACAACAATTAATACGCCTCCCTCTTTTCAACTCTAACCGCAGGCCACAGAAATTAACCACTGGATTTGTTCAAAAGGCATAAAGCAAAAAGTGCTGGGTATTTACCATTGTGGAAAGCAGAGGGCAGAAAATGCGGCTGTAATAAACTGAATTGGGAAAAAGAGAGTTGCTCTTTTTTCCTTCCTTTAAATGCCAGGGCAGATCCTGGAGAGTAATACTTCTTTCTGGATGACTAGAAAACAGGGACCATGGTTGGACGACTGGCTCTATTCTAGCAGGGAGGCTTTATTTCCATCCCTTCTTGGTGTCAAGTGCACATCCATGACACTTTTTTCTCTCTCCCTCTCCCCTGCCTCACATTCATCAAAGTTGTAACCCTGTTGTCTTTGCAGAGCGAATCAGAATGTGCCCCTGGCAAAGAATGAAGGAAAAGTCAACAGGAATTAAGTTTCAGTGCAACTGTTTACTCAACTGTGGCCTGCAGTTATTGAAATTTTATCCATGGTTTTGTGTGACTACTGCAGTAATGAATTCAGTATGGCTGTGATTTTCTCACTGACGACATGCTCATTTTGAGCTGGAAAAATGGGTGGGAGGTGGGGTCTGAGACTGGGGTCTGGAGCTGGGGGAGTGGGGATAAAGAGCAAATCTGGAGAGGCCTAAAGGCCTAACACTGAGACTGAGGAGCAGGATGCACGCTGACACACCCTTTCTAGTTAATGATACGCCAACACTTTTTCACATTTTTTCCGATACTGTCCTGATTAATACTCTAAAAAATGTGGTGAACTAATACATCTTGTTCCAAGGCGCACACCATGTACCTCTAATACCATCACATGTGGACTGTATGTTTGCCCCTTTCCCGTTTACTTTCCTAAATGTATCTACAACAGATGTAAAGGAAGAAAATAATAAGATATATCTAATCATAATGTAAATGGAACCAGTTATGAGGTCAGATGTCTACGTAAGTGATATATAAATAGGAGTACTTTTTTGTATCATGATAAGACTTGTGTGTACAACGTATTATCACAGGATTAAACTGTGTGTAACATCAAGTGAGATGTCAATTAATGCCTTTTCAAAATGTTATTTTTATAAATAAAAATATTACTTATCATGGTTCATACCTCACGTTGTCAAAATGAGATATGAATGACTTTGCTAGTTAAAATCAGTTTTGACAAAAGATTTGTGTTTCAGTGTCACAACATAATATTATCACAATGTCATGATGATTCTGCTGAAAGATGATAAATGATAATACTGAATTATTGCTCATCTCTATATGTTGGTGTTATATTTTCCATGTTCCATGCTGCAGCATTGTTGCTCTCCCTGTACAAATGCTGATGGATGTGCTGTGACAACAGACGGCGGCACAGAGCCTGTGCATCATCACCAAACAGCTCCTGACAACAACCCTAGTCGTCCTGTCGGATAGACCAAGATAGCAGAAGACACACTGATCTTTTCAATGTTGTTTCCTTAAACACACTGTCGTGTGCCACACATAACACTGACACCAACAGAAAGAGCTTGTCTGTTTGCCTCAAGTCGGAGATGGTGAAAATGTTTTGGGCTTCACCAAATGCCGGCGTGCATCTCTGCACCTCATTGGTTAACATGGCAGAGTGTGGCATTAGTTGTGAGTGTGAGGTGTGTTTACAATGAGCCAGGGGAAAATGCTGTCATCCTATTGGATGTCATGGTTTCTTAACTGTCTACAAAATCCTGTGGCACCTACACACTTAAAATATGTCAGAACACCATGATAAATATTTTACCAAAATGCAGATGCTGCATGCTACGATAAACACAACCAAACACAATCACACAGAGAGAGCACTTCCCCTTCTTTAAATATTCAAAATGCGCCTCAATATACATAAATAATAATAATAATGTGTTTATGTACTAGATGTACTTTGAGGTGGAATTAAATATTAAGTGGCACTCTAAGAGGGGATTTGGGCCTGCTCTTGACATGGATTAATAAAGTGAAGACAGGTGTGAAAGGGGGACTGGTCTACCTGGTGCTGCTGGAGATGCAGGAGGTCAGCTGCAGTCACCTCCACTGATGGCGTGGCGCTGTTGGGTCGTCCTTCCCTGGACCCGCCCTCCACACTTGCACCTCCATTTTGATTGGCTGGTCCGTTGCTTGTCGCCTCCGTCCCAGATTCTTGCATCATGACTTAAAAACCTGAGAGAAGACACAGAAAGAGAGAAAACAGGGACAGAGAGAGTGAGAGAGACAGGGCGAAACAGCTGTTAAAACACACAGCAATGAGGTCGCATTTCAACTCTGGGCCAAACTATAAACATCTGTCATATCCTTCCCACACAATTTCACTTTTATTGCAGGTTTCCCTATTGGTTTGTGCTTCCTTGTGTCTTGTTTGTTTGCTTGTAGCATATGCAATGAGGCAAACACACACGCTCTCACAGACTGCTTTTCCACAGAGTAATGAACTACTCCTTTGTTTTGTCTTTTCCGGTGCAGATCCTTTGCAGATGACATGTCCATACTGGGCTGGAGAAAAGGGAATGGGACTCAGGTTTTGTTCTACATTATGGGGTATATGCAAGGGTGCGGTGGAGGGGTTGGGGTCCAGCACACAACGGAGAGGAACCCAACCTGAGTTGAGTGAGAGCAGAGGAGCCCAAGAAAACACTGGACCTCCAAAACAAAACACTTTCTATGGAAATGGATATATTTACTTGCATGGCTCCCAGAAGAACCACGGCTGAATGGCTTTTTAATGGGAAACAGGGCGACTGTGTGAGGCCTGCCAAAGGATCTCCATGAGAAACATCCAATCTGAGGCCGAGCGAAAACAGTCAAATCCTTCAGGGGTGCTCAATTAACACCAAAATACGGGTCTGAATATAAATAAACCCCTTTGAGTTGTTGGAAAAAATGTTGTCTTTCATAACTTAAATTAACTCAAAAGAATAACATACAATTACTGGCAGTATGTATCACTGTATGCTTTTTGTTTTATGTAAAAATATGACAATAGCAATCAGTATAAAATATGAAGACAAAGCTACAGTATTTGCTTACATTTTACGTCCTCTGTTCTGCGTTTGGATACACAAAAGCCAGACAGACATGTCCCCCCCCCCCCCCCCCCCCCCTCTGTCTCTCTGGGGATGAGTGCCAGTGACACTGGTGCATATCTGTGCCTGTATTCCTCAAATCAGTGGAATGATTTACAGCTATTGTGCGCTGGTCGCAGGCCTCACTGGCGCAGCGCGTCTAGCCTCCCAATTCCAGAGCGGTTAATGAAGCTGACCAAGTCAGGCAGAAGCGAATTAACTTGCCTGATTAATTATTTATATGAAGCAGAATAAATGCCTTTAAAACACAGGGCCTCATCATGAAAGAAGGTGAAAATGGAACTAAATGCAGATTTATGGTGTTGCATTTAAGGCGTGTAATAGGAGGGCCAACGAGAGTTAATATGTGCTCAACTGCATGGGCACAGCGTCTCTAGAGATGCAGATCTAAACAAGATGCAGACACATACCCAGACACCACAGGGACACACACTCTGACAGATCTCTGACAGACAGGAAATTGAAGTTGACAACTTGTCACATAAGAATATTTACAGAGCATAGGTGAGATAATAATCTAGACACTGGATTATTAAAAAATAAACAGCACTATAACCAGCACTGTTCTTTTAAATTGTGGTTTTCAGGGATTGTCTCAGCTCAGCATCATCAGTAGCAGTTGTGGGCTATAGGGAGCTAAAACAGAACCAGAACTAGAATCAAACCAAAAGTGCACTATAGTTTACATCTCCTCTCCTGTAGAAGCCCTCCTTGCAAGAAGCATATCCGAGTGAGTCATCTGACACTGTGGCCTGTGCCGGTTCAGTTGTGTGTCACAACGCCCCCACACTCAGGGGCCTGTCTGAGCAGCTTGGGCCCGGCCTACAGGCCCTGTTCTCTGGGCTGGGGCTAGAGCCGGCCCCCCTCTCCCTCCAGACAGATGTTGACCCGGCTCACCCCTCCAGTCTGGCAAGGCCTCCCTCCATAATGGGATTTTCTAAACAAGGAGTGAGCAAGAGGAACACTGTGGGATGGGATGCAGCCAGCCACAACTCCATCTACAGGCCCTTGCTCGCACCAGCTCTCCTTCAGAAACACCAATTAGAAACACACATTCTCGGGCGAAATTAAATGCCATTTGAAATAAACCATGTGCTGACGTTATTCACCCCCACTTTTTTTTTCAAATAAAAGACATTTTTCCACATGCAGAGAAAAAAAAAAGGAAGGCCTGCTTTCTTTTTTTCCAAAGCTACATAAAAGGGGGGAAAGTAATGGCTATTATACATGCACTGTCATTCCATGCAAAATTTTCATAATTATAACAGAAAGGCGTAAATTTCCAAATGCATGGCATCTCCAAAAGTAATCAAGAGAATGAGCCGCGGGGCTATTTTAATGTATGCAAAACTAGTGACCCACAATAAAGGAGAGAAAGGCTACAATGAATGCAAAGTAATGCGCGCATGCTTGGAACCGGCACTGATGAGGGGATGGCTAAAATTAACACCCAATTAATTTTCGAATTGACAAACAAATGAAACCCATAAATCTACTTTCTCATTAATTTCACCACAGAATAATTCAAAGCTGCAATATCATGAGCGAAAAAACTGGAGGAAAAAAGAAAATGGAAAATGGGCATTATCCATCATAAATATCAAGCAGATAGGAAAGAGCCTTATTAGAGAGTTGTGCTGATAACAATGTTAATCTGCGAAGCACTGAGGCAGGGACACCATCATCGGCTGGGGCCCGGGCAACTCGGCCACGTGACTTGGCCCTGCATTTGTTGATCTATCTATTTATTTTCACTTTGCTCAGGGGATAGCCTTGTCTGTGATGACTCAAAAAGCTGCAAGTTTTTCCATCCATTCCATTTATATAACACGCACATATTCAGCTGTAATTATGGGTCAAGTGTCCTGCTAAAAGGGGTGTAGTTACTGGGGTTAAGAACATATGTGTTCATGCTCCGAACACAAACATTTCAATATAAAACAATACACAAAGGGAGTCAAGAGAGAGAGAAAAAAAAACCCTGCTTATTATTAATGGAGCATGTCAGCTTTTTTTTTTTTTTTTTGAGTTGGAAAAAGTAAAGAATCAAAATAATGGAAATTCCAGGAGATCAAAACAAGACAACAACAATTTGTACAAAAAGAACTGGCTGTGCTGTTGATTATTAGATGCCTGTCTGTTCTTTGGGGGAGTTGCTTGCAAAACAAAACAAGTGTTTGGAACAAACACTGGATAATAAAAAAGGTCAGAGTTTCTGTTTGTTTACAGTTTGTTTTGTTTTCCCTGCCTCAAATATGGGGAGTACAGTACAAACAAGAGTCACATGTGTCTCCCACCTGACCAGACAGGTTGAAGGTTAAGAACAGCCGGCGGCCAGAGCTCATCAACCCTGCCGCTCCTCCTCTTCCCCCTTCACTGGAAATCTAATGCCTGTCCCCCTGTCATGGTTGCCTGGAATTCAACAGCTCAAACAAGTCAGCAGTCGATTCAAGGTAGGGTCGGCCCGCGCAGCTGTGCTTTGACCCTTCTCCATGTTCTGTTTTTCTTTAATGCTCATGACAGTAAAGCCTCAGCGGCCACCTGCTTCGATTCGCCAAGTTCTCACACAGCCTTTGTTTACACAAGCACACAACAAAAGCACAACATTTCTTGTGTGAGAGATAAAGACACACAAAGGAGGAGACAATGGGGAGAGGTTCACTTTAGAGCTGTTTAGGTTCGGCTTGGTTGCTAGACTAGACAACACATCAGCCTGTACCAAAGGTACAACAACAGAATGCTTCTCAAGGTTTTTATAGTCTTGTGTTTTGCTGTATTTTGGCTCATAGGATTCTGGGGAAAACTCAAAAGACAAACACAAGCTGTATGTTAAATAATCCATTATCACAGCCCTCATCACTGATAACAAACTACTCTGAGAAATTTCTTGGATACATCCATTGGACAACAGACAGAGAAATTAGGCTGAATCCCAAAAACCTTTACAAACTAATCCCACATCCTCCCACAGATAATCTGCAAAAGAGGCCCTTTGCAAACCAGAGCCACCTCAATCAAGAAAACTCAACCAATCTGGGCTCACTCGCTGCTCTGACTGCAACTTTCTGGCCACTCTCTGCTGAGAGAATCATCTGTAGAGATGACATTCTGCCAAAGGAGACTTCACAGTCAGACCAAACAACCATGTAATCTTGTCAGCCACTTCAACCAAGTCACAGATAAGCAAAGCATATCTCCAGACTACTGTGACAATATAGTACAGACACACACCCTCCCCTGCAAGTAATACCTACTGCCTTCATTGCAAACCCCACATCCGTGCACCACGCCAGACACAGAAGTTCTTCCCAGACCTTGGGGTATAAGCAGACCACTCACGCTGGCAAACAAAGCAGCTGTTTGTTTAATAAGTGATTGCTGCCATGGCTACAGTAAACAGGGGGAGCGGGGGTTTGTGTTTATGAACAAACACATCTCCTTGCAGGAGCCATTTAATATTAACCAGGTGGAATGATCAGCCGATTTCCTAGGTGACACTTGGGGTAGGCATAGTGTAAACAGGCTCTGGTGGGGAAGGAGAGGGGGCCAAGCTTTAGGGAATCAAGGTCGATGCAAATGCAGCTTTGGCTAGAATAAACAGCGAGGCAGAAGTCAAGATAAACAAAAAGTCACTCTTCTGACATTTGAAGACGCATTAAGCTGGTGTGTTGCAGCTGCTAGCAAGCCACCGTGAATGTGAACAAGACGGGCGGGTGGGCAGCTGACGAGGTGGTCTCCTATGGAAACACACCATTGTCAAGCAAAGCAACCGAGTGTTTCTTCCAGAGCCAACAAACATTGGTTCTTCACAACACCACAGCGAGGAACTTGTAAAAACATGTTAAACATTTACCTTGTTCAATTATTCAGTAACTGGGTTCGTGGAAATAACAAAGGATGTCTGAGGGCTCCAGGAGCTGGAACTCACAACATCAGGATATGTCGTGAAAAAAAAAAAACACACACACACACACACACACACAAAAAAAAAGAAAAGGAATTGAATGGACAAAGATTTTATCTATTGTACACTCCTTTGATTACTTTATTACTACATGGCTTAAACATTAAGATCATGATGTAACTAGATCAAACATTTTGTTGTCCAAAAAACCAGTATTACAAAAGACAAGCTAGATAATGTAGTGTGGGGACTTTCAAGCTGCACATCACGTTGATCATGAATTTTTCATACATACAACAACCTGCCATCTGCTGAGCTACAGCCATCCAATGAGGCTTCCCTACCCAGAATCCATAGTTTTCTGTCTCCACTCCCTCTCAAAGCAACTTTCCCGACTGATTTTTTTTTTTTTTAGTCGCCAAAAACAGTTACCCCCATGTAGGATAGGCGTAAAATATGAGGAAGGGTGCCAAACACTTATTTATAACACATTGGGATGAGTATGATAGGATTCTGAAGCATGAAATCTAGATCTAAACCTATTACTACACTATCACCAGAGGAGAGGGGCTCGACATACAAGCAGTGGTGAGTATGATGATTCATATGAATAGCAACCTATTATCACGCTACAAGCTCAGATAAATTAACAATAAGAAGGGTACTAGAAGGCAGACTCCAGTGGAGAAGCTGAGTAGATCCATAATTTCAGAAAATACACAAACCAGTTAGTCTCCTTTGCATGGAGCCATCTGAGAAGCACCTCAGAGTAAAGGCCTGCTGTGCACAGACAATGACGGAATGTGCCAAAGTAAGGCAGGCCATGGTATTTTTAGTACAACTAGGGCCGATAGAGACTAAGTAAATAGAGAAGTCTAATGAGTTTAAATCTGGTTGTACATGAATGGAATAGTAATTCTGGGATGTGGAGCCTCTTTTAGGAGTGGCTCGCCACACATTTTCTTAGCGACTCTCCTTCATTTGACTTTGATAATCTCCCTCACATGTGGCTCATGCCCATTAACACTACAGCAAGAGGACAGACACCAGGAGACGAGGGGCCTCCTTTTCTGACCACAAGCCCAATGCACAGGAAAAAGCAGGCATTGCTTCCCTCAAGCTCATCTTACCAATTAGACCTGTCAAACACGTATACCCAAAGAAAAACACAACTCCAATCTATCAGCATCCTATGGGATCTGCAAAAGCACTTATTGTTTTAACATTACTTAAAGTGTGTCATATATTTTTAATCATTTTTACTCGAATTCATGTAAGGGCTGTTCCCATGGGCATGGGAATGCAAACTTGTGGAAAGGAAATGTGTCAGATGCATTTTCCTGGGAAAACCAAGGTTAGCCTTAACGAACTTGTCTAATTAATATTGCGTGCCTACGCAAAGAGAGGACAATATTATTAGAACTGCTGTCTTTTGGGGGGATGTCAACTCACCAGAGTGCACACTTCCTCTGTGAGCTGACAACATGTAGCCTAATCATTTTTGGGAAAAGCTTTACAGTTCTGTTAAATCATCGGGACAGACCTGCGGTAAACCACAGCTCTGCACACAAAGTAAGCCACTAATTACTGTTGAGTAAGTCATCAAGCGTGGTAGATACATTTATTATGATTCCATTCTCAGTACCAAGTACGATAACTGGAAGGAACTGTAGGGTCTGGTCTAACCCCTGCTATTTAAATGTTTCTCCACAGATAAAAACACACAGCAGGTGTAGGTCTCCCACCTCTTTGGTTCAGAGTTACTCACAGACATTAAGTAAAGCTATTGATTTTACAGACACAATCATTAACCTTTACACACAAATAATGGCATGGAAATGTAATGTCTATTTCACTCCTATAGTATCACACCCAACAACTGGCAGTGTTCAGTGATTGCTTAACATTTACTGAGCTTAGGCATCTGTAACACAATGGTAATTTTCTATTGGGCATCTGATTGACTGTCCTTGGTAAGGGAGTGGTCTTACCCCTGGGCTGACCCCTCCTACAGCTTCTGAAGTAGCAATTCTTCCTCGACATGGTACCGGGGTCGTTTAAGCCTAAGAAGCATGTTATTATTTTAAAAGCCCCGGCTTCCCAGGGAGAGGATAGAGAGGGTTAAAAAGGAAGGGAGTTTGTGCCTTCCATTAAGCAGTTAAACTGAAGATAAAGGGCGAAGGGCTAAATACCAAAAGACCTTACATGAATTTCTGCGTTTTAATGGAATCAGGTTTTAACAACTCTTTTTTTGTTAAATACAGCCCATGTCAGGAGGATGCGTCCCACTCATAAAGCAGCACAATGACAATGTACAGTGGCACTAATACAAGGACATAGTTCATCATGACATTTTCTGCAATTCCCAACTGATTAGGGTCATTATGTTGGAGGCCTGATTTATGTTGTCATTTCCTCTCACCGATCCTGCATCAATGAATCTTAATGAATTGGTAAATAAGGGTGAAGATTACACTGTGTGACACTGCAACATTTCTCACCCTCAACGGCCGAGATTTATGTAGCCAATTAGAGACTAACAGAGAAAATTGGCTGGCAGAAAAATAATATTCTTTATGGTACAAAATGGCGGAGCATTCTCAGTGAAGGGCAATTGTATTGTCAGTGTTAAAAGTCCATAAACCGCCACCCTAACCCACCTTCAAAACGCAAGGGGAAGTCGGACTCTTGTTTGCGAGCGGGGCAAGTTGAGACCATTGTGAGGCTGTATGTTCACAGAGCTGTTGAGCCCTGTGGTGAGCCAAAGTCCTTAACATTCACCATGGCCCATCTCACATGTTTGATCAGCATAAATACACCCCTGTATGACAAACATGTTTACCTTCTCACTGCAAACATCAGACAATCAGACACCATGAGGTGCTGCTTCTCTAATGAAGACACAGGAGCTTTTATCAAGGCCAGGCATGTCCCTCTGTCAGAAATATGCCTCTTTTATATAGACATCAAAAAACATTTGTACAAAGAAAAGTAGACAAATTATTTGCTCTAAACATACAATGAGGAAATATTTTTCAATTAGTTTTTTTTGTGTGTGTGTGTGTGAGGGGAAAAAATCTTAGTTAAAAAACACATCCAAATGCCCTTCATCTTTTTTTCAAAGCAGGAATATCAAAATACAATCACCTCTTTGAAGATATCTCTGATCAACTGATAGCAGAAGACATATACAATATGATTAGGGGCTTTTTAACTATTCCCTGCTACATCATTATTACAACCATGATAGTTTTTATTTCTCAGATGTAGATTAAGGCATGTTGAAGATGATTATGGTGAGGGACAAAACTGTTTTTGTGTATCACTACAAAGCATGAAAAGCTTGCCTGCTTATTAATACCAACTTCTTAAAAGAGCACTTAGAGTTATAATGAGAGCCTTTATGTATTACATATTGTGACTAGATTTAGTGTGAGGAAGCGCCTCTCCACATCAAACAAGCTGGCCTGCTATTAGGCACAGGAGCTGAGGGATGCTGTGTGAAAAGGAGTGGAAAATTAAAGCTGAAGCAAAGCAGGAAAGGGCTTAATTTACTGGCATGTACAGTATGCAAATGAGATTACTCTCAGCTTAACTGCATCATTTATGTCCATAATAACAGCATCATCATTACAGGGCTCAAATTAAATTACACTGTAATTAGCATATCAAAGTGATTGGTTAAAGTTTAAAACAAATACCCAATTTTGTTAATGAACATCTGTAATCACCATGTAGACTCTCAGTGAAAACATCCAAAACAAATATGTGTTTTGGAGAAGGGGAGGAATATCCCTCCCAAATGACATGTCTGTCTGTCTATGTGTGTGCGTGTGCATGTGTGTGTGGATATGTGTGTGTAGTTTGGTAGGATGGGGGTGTTTTACCTGGAGAGCTCCACACACTCAGGATATATTTCCCAAACTCCAGGAGATCAAAGATCCAATTTCCCACACTTGCCACTTCAGGAGCTCATCAATAAAATACTAATCACTTCACGGCTGATTCTGAGAATGGAGCCGCAGCCAAAGGCTTAGGGAGACTTCCATATCACAAAAAAACACCTCGGCTCAGGCTGTCTTGATTGTTGTTGAATGTGCACACGCTCCAGCACAGACACACATATAATTTGCAGTCAGGTTTATCCAATAGGTGTCCTGCCTTCTCCCTGATAAACACGCTGAGTTTTAACATCTAGCACTATAGCTCAGCGAGCACTTCCTCAGACCTCTGCCAGAAATCACATACACCTTATTTCATGTGCATATGAATGAAAGTCAAACCTTTTGATCTGGCACTTTTACCGTCCACACATTATTGATATCATTTATAATTAATGATGGATTACAAAACATAAAAGGTGAATTTTTTTTTTTTTTTTACTTCTGCAAAATGTCCATTCCATCATCACCAAGCCCCACAAATAGCTTTGTTTTCCACCATTCTGCTTTTATCACCAACAGTATTACTCTGTTTTCCCTCTTTACTGCTAACTCAATAGAAAAAGAAAAAGGCAGTAGCTAGTGGTATACATTATCAGAAATGTACTCTTCAAATTTTAAAGAAGTGGCATCTTATTTTATTCATTAAGAAATCCATTAAAAGGCCTTATTCCTTGCAAGTATGTAAAAGATGTGCCTTTCAAGGTAGAGCTAGGGCAAATCCACTCCATCAGCTAATGACGGCACTCATTACACAGAGAAGCTGGCTAATGAAGGCGCGGTGGCCGGCCGATCCCCTCACCCAGCATAAAGCCCTATGAAATGCTAATATCTCACTTCTAATTAAAGGATACAAAGTCCAAATGCACCTTCACGGCTAGTAGCCGGCAACATAAATTTTATTTTTCAACACTACACTACACCCAGAGATGTGCCTGAGCAACATTCCATTAATTCATATTTAATACCCCCACTAGTCCTGCGTTTGCCTTGCTATCTGCCTCTCCTCTCCTTCTCTCCCCTCTCAGCTTTATATTGTGAGAAGGTACATCATTATGCTTTCTAAGAGTACTTTTTTCTTTTTTGCTTTTTGTTGGTGCGCATATTACTTTAAAGTGCTTCCAGAAATAAACACATATGCACACAACAGCCTTTATGCGTGTGTCACAGGGGGAAAGGTCAGAGGAAGAAAGAGAAAAAAAAAGGAAAATGTACCAGTATTGGCCCTGCTGCACCTGTATACATTTACAGTGTTTACACATCTTTGGTTGTAAATATGTTTACAAGAAAACCTGCTGCCCTTCTCAGAAACTGACCTTGAAGCCAGTAAACAACCCTTTCACAAAGTTCATTAACGTCAAAGAGGGTACAGTCTTTCCCCTCAGATGGAAAAAAACAAAAGGTCACTGCCATTAGCTTATCAACAAGGTATAACTGCAATGAAGTAGTGAACAAATACTAAAGAAATAATAAACAGTATGTTTGTTTTAGCTATGGATAAAACTAGATGTATAACATAATAACTGAATTTTATCATTATCATTACAACATCATGTGCTAAAAATGCCAATTGACAGTTAATCATTTGACCACTTCCTTATAGCTCTGTGAGAGTATGCTTAGTCACATGAAACCATGGAATTTAAATCTTTTCCAGGAATTCAGAAAGGGAAGAAGCTAGTTTTACTGTGAAAGTCCGTGCATATTATTAACATATTGAGGTTTTCACATCAGCTTGGATGAAGAACCGAATCAGAGGACTGTAGCATTTTTTTAAAATCAGATCATAAGAGTTTCATCGGTAAGCAAGCAACATAAACACATGACTGCATAACACCACCGAGAACGAGTATCTTTCAACTACACAAATGATAACCTATAATTATAAAGAATAACCTTTTATTTGCTTGTATTTATTTGAAACTGTTAAAATAAGAATTGTTTTACATTTAGTGCATCATTTGGCAAAGGGGAGAAGTAAAATGCATGAATCTAAAGGTCAGTGTTAAGAACATATCACATGACGTCTGTTTGATCCTGGCCCAAGTATTTTCCCAAGGATTCACTGGCTCTGTACTGTGTAAATCACGCAGTATGACCTTCTACATTCCTCATGCTCTGTCCTCCCATTCATCCACAGGCACAGATAATACTGGGCAAATATCATAAACGTGAGGATTTTAGGATTGAGGTGAGGCTGCCATCATCTTCCACCAACTGGGGAAAAGAAAGCCCATGCATCTGAAAGAACCCTATTTCCACCTACTGCCAGACTAACCTGCAGTGAGGTTGCCTGCCCCTAATGCCTAAAAGCCTATATGCTGAGAATCCACGGAGAATACTCCCAGATGATTAATAAGTGGAGTAACGTCCACTTTTTGGATTTTGGTGATATTTTACCAGGATTTTCCTTTGATAAACACTGCTAATACAAAACCATCCACTTCTGCTTGTTTCAAACAAACTACAGCTGCTGCAGCAACAGAAAATCTTCTGTGGACTTTATAGGTTAAAGGGGACCTATTATGCTCATTTTTAGCTCTATATTTTTATTCTGGGACTCCACTAGAGTAGCTTTGCATGGTTTACAGTTCAAGAACTCCTTATTTATCTTATACTGGCCCTTTATGCAGCCCCTCAGTTCAGCCTCTGTCTCTAACAGGCAGTCTTAGCTCCTGTCTCTTTAAGGCCCCCCCTCCTGATGAGCCCTCTCTGTTCTGATTGGCTAACTTTTCAGAAGCTTTCCAAGGGGCGGCTGTATCAGAGTTTTGTTAAGTTACTGCTGATGAAAACTTTTCCTGCTTTTGCTGCTTCATATTAAAAGTTTTTAAATGACTAAATAACGGGAGACTTTTATTGTGAAGAATTTACAGGAAATGAAACATGTTCCTTCCTGAATTAGCAGAGCTTTATTAGCGGTGCTAAAAACCAGTCGACACAACAAGACATGAAGATATTTGGAGCTCTTTGTTCAGCAGATCAATTAGAAATAATGCAGTAAGGAATTGTACAAGCAGCCACGGTGATGATGATGTTTGATGAAGAGCTGCAGATGACCAGCACACATCCAACAGATAAACTACTTATTTTACTTTGTCCTGATGAGTAATGGAAAAACACTCACAGCGTGCTAACTTGACTCGAGTCATGACTACCTCCAAAACAATGGAAAAATAGCATAATGTTAGCGGAGCAGTGAACTTGCACGCTGTTCGCGGAGCAGATGTCCATATAAAGAAATCCATCACAAGCCGACGTCGGCTCGGGCTTAAAGTAGAAAAAACAAGTGTTCAGAACAGTCTGAAGCCTGAGCTTTTTGCCCATTACTTCTACATACGTTTACCTCATTTTTTGACACTTAAGCAACGTTTAATATGACCATCTGTTTAATACTACATCATTGTAACATTATATATATGACTGAAAATAAGGAAAAGCATAATAAGTCCCCTTTAAATAACTATTTCATTCAATCTGCAATAAGACATTTCACAATAAACATGTATTTATAAGAATGACTGATGCTTCAGCAAACTTCTAAACAATTAAAATAGAAAAAGCCACAGCCTCCAGAATGCTACAATTCTTCTGCAGTATCCCAGGGTTTTCTGAGTTTGTGTGGTGAGATGATTTCATCCAAGTATCATAAAGGGTCTCTGAGCATCGCCAAGATGTTTCCAGTTCAAACGCAGCATCGGCTTTGGGCCAGGGCATGACCTGCAGCTGAACTGGCCTCTGCTTGGCCACAGGGAGGGGGGCAACAGCCACTCCAAACACATCATCCCACCCCCTGATAAATAACTTAACACAGCAAACAGAGGCCCATCATTCAACCTACACATAGCTAACACCAGGACAGGGACAGAGATCGATGGAGAGATACAGACAAATAAAGAAAGACAGAGGGAAGGCAAGTAAGACAAGATGAGAGGGGACAGAGAAGGAGAGAGGTGGGGGTACATTGTGAGGGCATCTAACAGTGGAGAGTAGATAAATATCACACGGGAGCCTGAGCCAAGCAGTGTGGAAGGCCAAGTACTGTAAGACTGTGAAAGCCAGGCTATTTTGCCGAGCTGTGACATTTGTTTCTTATTGTCTAAGTGGCAGCTGAAAGCGTCTCCCTGCGAGGGCCCCTCGGCTTTGCTCTGGCCGGCTTTGACAGGGAGGTAACCATATTAGGACGTGTATGGTAAAGTAAACAATAACATAGTTGCAATGAGATGGAAATTTTTCAGCTAATGGTGTTTGTCATTCCTGTTTTCAGTGCACTGAGCAGCCCTGTTTTTTCTAGCCAGCCAGAGAGACTTTGTTTATGAAAACAACGCAGGAGCCAAGGCTAAAACCAGTGCAAAAAAAAGAAAAACTGTAAATAAATACCAGTTTAAAAAATGCCTCCACCTTTTTAATTTGATTACATAAATAAATCCACACTGCAGTAGAAATAGCCTTTCACATCACGTCCCTCACAGGCCATGTCCACACTAAGGTGGCTAAATTTGAAAACGTATATTTTCCTCTCCGGTTTGGCCTTCCCTCAACACCAACTTTTGACACATGCAAACTATACTCTTTTGAAAACACTGTTTCCATAAAACTGGAAACATTGGTCTTGCATTGAAAGCTGGTACAATCACTATTATATTTGTTCAGTTGTCTGAGAAAAAGAAACAGAAAGATATGTTGATGAGAACATCAAAATGATGTGTGCTGGACTGAAACACAGTAGAAGGGACATGGAGAGCAGGAGGGTGCAGAACATAATGACGGATATCATATCAAATTTTTGAATGACGGCAGCCATGTGACACCTCCAAAATGACACGTAACGTTTTTCTAAAGAAGTGTCAGTGTGTCCGTGTTTCATGTTGTCTTAACACAAGCAGCTGAACTTTATCTCAGTAAAATAAAATTTAAAATAATCAAAAGTTATGATTTACGGCCCAGTCACACAAGAATTTAAAATAACAAAATTTCACAGCAAAATAAATTACAATGGAATCACTGCAATCAGTGGATTTGCTAGCTAGGGCAAAGTACCAGTAAAGCCATGTCCAGTTTTTTTTTGTTTCAAATTCAACTTTGACATGTGTATTTGTGCCGTTACCAATAACAAACCGCCCTGTCCATGCTGAGAGTCAGAGGCTCCAAAATGGAGGAAGCTATTCACTTTTATTTGATCTTCCTCTGTAAGAGTATAAACTAAACAAAACAGGAATGGTTTGCTGACTGAGACAGCCGTCTTTTGAATAAACTGTGTGACCTTAGCATCCATTCTAAATACAGTTAGCAAGATAGTTGCAACATGGTGGGCTCCATGGAAGAGGAGCCGCTCCCTATGTAGATATAAAGGGCTCATTCTAAGGTAATGAAAACACAACAATTCTTATTTTCAGGTGATTATACACTAATGAAAACATATTCCATTTGTGACAATATTTCTGACAATGGATCACCCTAAATCTTACACACTGGTCCTTTAAATGGTCTCAGGAAAAAGGTTCCATTTTTCCCGTTTCATTCAGATTCAGTATTCAAAATACTTTGACATTCTCCAGACAGTCCAATAAGCAAATGAGTGGGAACGTAACTGTTAACAATATATGATGTGAATCAGAGCAGTCGGAAAACTTGTGGGTTTCTAAAATAAATGTGATACTATTTGATATGCCTAGTCTAAAAGGCTCCATTTCTCACTAATTTCAACAGCATGTTAAGCTATTTAAAGGAACTGAAGCTCTCATTTTTCTTTATGTTTCACTGGTCAATTATTTTCCTCCCCTGTTCTCTCCCTTTTCTTTGGCTCTGGTTACCACGCTATCTTTTCTAGGTTAAGAAAAGGCATAAAGGCATGTTTTTTTATACAAGAGTGGAAAACAAATACATTATCCAGCCCTTCTGAATAATATCCTGTTGCTGACTCACTGGTCAACCCTTCAAAAAAAAGCTTAACTTCTGCATGAATTTAAAAAGGGAAAATCTTTGGCTACCAAGATACAAAGCTCAAAATGTGTCAATGTTCACATGCAGTTCTATAGACATACAGTACATACAGTACAGTCAACTATAAGTAGAGGCAGACGCACGAGTCCTCCACTTCTGTACTCTCCACATGTTGACTTTCTTTGTTTAGTTTTTACCCACCTCACTCCAGCTCTCTCTCTCAGCCTCATTCCTAATCTCACACCAAAAATGCAAGCTGTTTATTTGCGTAGGGCTGAAGCCATTCCATTAAGTAGCCCCACCAGGTGCTTTATCCCTAAAAGGGATTTGTTTTCTAAAATAAACGGAGAAAGTAAAGGACTGCCAAAGTGATATTTACCATGACATGAAGTGATTGCAACAAAGTCAAAACTATCCAAATAAGAATCACTGCGGCTTGCGAGAACTTTTTTGAATTTCCTTACATAGTCATAGACCTTCACTAGTCACAGTAGAAACCATAAACAAGTTTCTTGTTGTGTTTCTATGTGTCATAATAAATAAATGTTAAAGTTTGGTTTAGGGGAGCAGCCAGGGTATGTACATATTTTAAGTCATATTTTATATCCCACCAGTTACACTGTACTGTTTGTTGCTGTGAAGGCAGACTGGCAGATGCTGGCCCAGGTTATCACAAAAAAACTCTGGATAGTCATTTTACTCAGGAGACAACAAATCAATACACGTTATTAGTTCTATTTCACTTTTCTGAAGCAGAGACACAAGGCCAAAGATAAATCTCTGTTGAAAAAGAAAAAAAAAACACCTTTTGACACTTTTTCTCACTTTTGTGATTTCCTTTTCATCTTGCTAGAAGACAACTCATCTGCAGATAGAATTTGCTTACTTCTGTCGCCTCAGTCAATCTCACACAAAGACTCTGTCACGTTAGCCGTCTGCACCTGGTAGCGGGCTGACATTATCAAAGCTCCTCACGCTCCTAGGCAGCCCAGAGTTTATACATCCGTCAATATGTTTCAGACCAAAAGAAGACATGTCTGTTTGATGCTGATAGAAAAATAGATTGAAACTTGCCAAATGCATTTTCCCCAAAAAGATATTTTAAGTAGCTTCAAGATAACACATCTGTGATAACATTATCAGTACAACTCTTTCTACCTCACAACACAAGATAACTCACATGAAAGTTGTAGGAGATGCAAGAGGATATAAGACTGTTGCTCTATTGTGTGACATACTGTATTCAGCATAAGGCATGCATTTAACTCCACAACTTGTTTAGCCAGACAATGAAGAGGAGGGCTATCTGCCAGAGTGTATTCTGATAACAGCTGATGTGGCCATGGGAGCAGAGCATCAGATAGGGAAAACAGACGGCGGCCAGGTGAGGGTGTTTAGAAGGCTTTGACACATCCTGTGATCTCAATCAACAGGAAAAGGCAGAGGCATGCCATCGCTTTATGTTTCTGCCTTGTTTGCCATTGTGACGTCTTTGTAGGGCCGATAATTTTTCATTTTCACGCTGCCTTGCATCTATTCTGCCTGTCAATGTTTTTAACTACAGCAGCCAAGCTCAGAGAGTAGATTACGGTACTTACAGTGCATGAAAAACACAGCAACAAAACTGCGAGTGACAGAAGCGTTTAACTTTCTTGCTAGAAATCTCCCCCATGTGGCACTTTCGCTACAGAGAGTTGTTTATTATGTTCCAAGCTAGGCATAAGCGATTAAAGGAGCTCTTAAGAATCAAAGTGTTATAAATGCATGGAAACACAGCCGGCTGTAAATGCCACAGAATTAGAAGCTTACCAAGCCTAATACTAATACATGGCAATTTTCAGCTTGATGCTGATATAAAGAAATTACTTTTTTAAAGTAAGCAATAAATGCAGTCAAGGGAACTATTACAGAGGCCCTATTTTCATCCCCGCATAAATCTGCACACAACCTTTCTGTGGGTCCAACTCATGAATCCACTTGTTTATTCTTAACACATCCATAAAAAGTGGATTAAACAAAGCAACCTCAACAGCTAAAACTAAGGCAATACAACCAAAGCATTTACAGCAAAGCAAGAATTACAAGAAACTGAGTGTTTGCATGATGTGTTTTTCTCTCCCCTACGTGAATTCATGAAATTCAAATGAAGTCCAACATGAGACGATAAATTTTGAAGCCCTCAAAACAGAGAAACATATTTCAGGCATCTGACGTCTCTCCTAAGCAGACGCCCTTTTTCTGGAAAGTTGAATGTCATTAGGTCTGAATAAATTGGTCAAAAAAGCAGGCCAGCACACATCATAGGAAGCACTATCGCGTATATATGCCCATATGATGGTAAGTGTTCATTTTCAGCAGCAAGACATCAAAAAGATATCAAATCTTTGTTAAGACTGCTTTAATATTGTTCCTGAATTCCAAATTCTTATTTTTAAAATTTCAAACATTATGTTTGGTGCAAATGTTCACATACATGAACACCATACATGCTTTCTCTTCCTCTCTCTCTCTCTCTCTCTCTGTCTCTCACCCCCACCACCCCCCCAACACACACACACACACACACACACACACACACACACACACACACACACACACACACACACTGTATTAGAGTCTATTGCACTTTAAAAGAGCTTTAAACACCAACACATACTAATCCCATAAGCTGCCACAGGGATTTCTGCATTAGTGGTCCAATCAAAATCACATTGGAAAGTTGTGTCAATAACTAGGCTGATTTTTGCCACATTAACATTAATTACACAACCATTTGGTAAATTTCAAGGCTCATCTTACATCTGGAGCAGGCAGCTGAGGGGCCTGGTGGGGACCTGACTATGCAGAGAATGCACTCCAGATAAACAGCAACATGAATCCTCCAATTAAATTTTCTCCAAGTCTGTTTTCCAAATGTCGGGTGACTGCTTAAATCAAATAAAAAAGGAGCATGTACTGTGGTTATGTAGGCTTCCTCTTACAATGCAGAGGAATATAACTAGTCTCACTGAAATCCTGCAGCTTTTGCTACCTGTAACAACAGCTACAGCTGCTTTTGCCAAACTCCATAGAGAAGCAGCTCAACAGGATTTAAGGCTAATATTTCAATTTGCCAAACATTAGATCAATATTGGCATTGGCTAGTCAGTGTAATCCACCCTTCATAGAAAGGATACAATGTAGGAATTAACCCTTTTGGGTTAAATGTGGAGTTGGCATCTTTTCATAATTTTCGCAGCATGAAAATGTTAAAATTTAGCATTTTGTTTAAACTTGACATGAAAACAAAATATCAAGTTATGGAAATAAGGATATGGAAACAATTCAATGGAAATAAGAGTATTTACACAAGAAATAGATATAAATAATATATAAAATATTCAGTAGCTGTCTTATCTTTCATAATTTTACTAATGTGTATGTGAGGATACACTCCATGGTGAGGCAGCTATATATTTAAGTAATTATCAAATTAAAGGACCAGTGTGTAGGATTTAATGGCACGTAGTGTTGAGGTTGCAGAGTGCAACCAACTGAACCCCCCCCCCCGTGTAGGAGAACCTAAAGTGACCACAAAACTCGCAAAAAACACGAAAGGCCCTCTCTAGAGTGTAAGGTGTAAACCAGTGTTTGGTTTGTCTATTCTGGGCTACTGTAGAAACGTGGCAGTGAAACATAGCGGGCTCCATGGAAGAGAATCTGCTCTCTATGTAGAAATAAAGGGCTCATTCTAAGGTACCAAAAACACAATGATTCTAATTTTCAGGTGATTATACACTAATTAAAACATACTTATGAATATTATATTCCATTTTGGCAAGTCCGTTCCGCTAGATGCCACTAAATTCTACACATTGCACCTTTAATTCAACTCAGTGCCAATGCCAAAAACAAATACCATAGTTACATCTCAAATTTGTTGGTTCAGGACAGCTTTCTTGCTCTGCGAATAGCCACAAACAAAAGAGCACTGCTCAGCTGTACTGTCTTTATTTGTCAGATTATGTCCTACCTATCTACCTACAAGTCACAACATGTTGGTGGTGTCGATGGAGGGAGAGACAGTGAGTGAGAGACAGAGAAGAAATAATAAAGATAACCAGAAGTGAGTGAAAAAAAGATGACGGTGAGGCTGAAGCTGTTAGAGACAAAAAACAGACACACTCCTCCTCTGAAGCCCAGAGCTCCCGAAGTGTTAACACCCCCCACACCACCACCACCAAATAGTCCTACTCCGCCCCACTGGATCACTCCAGCCAAAAGTTCACATCCTGGGGGCCCCAAACCTTCTCTGATAGGAGTAGGGGTGTGAGGAGCAAACAGGAGATATCAACCAGAATGGCTGAGATACCAAAGATAACAAGACTGAGTGCAGTAAATCTCTTCTTGTTTGGTAAACATGGCATTACCATATTTCAGCTTTCCCGACAAATGTCAACATGCACAAACAGTTATCTCCACTGTAAGCAGCCGTCATCCTGCCCTCATTTTCTTACATGACTACAAGTCCTTCAATAGTGCAACTAATTCAACCCAATTTAGTCCTTCGGGGGGGACAGTCCCTTTAGTGCTCACCATGCTCGTCTCAGATCAGCAACTTCTCAACCCACTGACAGAGTGCACCTGTCGAGCCCCCCCTCCCCCCTCCCCCCCAACTCTCCTGCCCCGCATATACACACTCAACATACATTATACAAACAAGACAACCACACTGCATTCAGTTAATTATTAAGCCAATTCAATACAGCATTCGCACACATGGAGTCTGGTGAATGATTGTGTGTTTACCTTCTACAAGGACTTGCTTATTTAAAGCAATCTTCAGTTCCAGCGGTGGTAAAACAGCCTCCTCGCCCTGCGAACACAAGATGAAGAATTATTTACAGTTCTGAAAAAATTACCACTGCTTGTCATCAGCACCCACAAGACGATTTACAAAAAAAACCCCAAAAGAGTGCATGGGTGTAAACTGCCAATGCTACCTATAACAACTTGCCCACCGGTTGCTACTGCTATTGATTAGAATTGATGATGTGCACAAACAGTCTTATACTGTACGTGTTCTGAGAAATCATCAGAAAGAAATCAATTCTCTACATTCCTGTGCTGTTTGCTTCCCTTTGTTTGTAAGAAAAGTACCAGTCAGTGTACCTGCTGTGGCTGCTACAGCCGCGTAGCCACCATTTCAGCACCTTTCGTTTATCCTCCTGTGACTACTATTGTCACCGCCTCACACATCGTTGCATTTCCATCTGTCTGTTAACTACAACTACACCCACTGATGATAAATGAACAATGGGGCTGTCTGATGTGACTGAATGGTTTATTTGCAAGACAAAAACTTTTCATATTACTGACAGTAGATGCCCTCCTTGGCCTCCCCCTGGTGGTGAGCGCACTGTACCTGTACCTGGTCTGCCCTGACTCAACTCCCCTGGGTGGCCCTGATCTGCATGCACACAGCTTTCCTAACTGAGCACTCAACCCAGGCAAGGAAAGATGAAAAAAAAAAAGAGAAGGAAACAAAATCTTATTTTTATGGTAAACTGAGAAGTGACTGTGGGGCAATATCCCAGGTGCATTTGAATAAAAGCATTAAAGCATATCCAAATATGAAAGGGAAAAAAAAAAGCTCCAACTCCCTCTCCCACTGTTCTTTTTTGCCGTTTACATTTGGCAGTCAAAACTGTGGCCAGGCGTTTGTGCAAGTGTTTATCTAAAGCTGACTGAGCATAGATAAAAACACAGCGGCCCAACTTGCCCAGTTTCAGCATTAATTATGTGTTAAATGCCCTTGTTGAAAATGCGAGTCAACATGCAGCTCGCTCTGAACTCTACTGAGGGTTGAACAATCATCGAAAATGGACCATTCCCACACAACTACCCTATTATTGTGATTCATTACACTTCAATTAACATATCATCAATGGAATCGTAAATCAATGGCGAGTGGTGACAAATGACAGATATTTTCAGTTTCAAACTACTAAACATCATTAATTCCCATCACCTGAAAGAGCCCCGGGAGCTAAATGAGTTTACCCAATGCATAACATCCATTTAGATAAATGTTCCATCATTATAATGATGGAAAATTTGTATTGGAGAAAAAAGGCAACAACGGGATCCTGATAGCAGCTGTACGCCTTTTCTCCTTGTAATATAATGCCCATCTTGTAATACCTAAACAGATAATTGTCTCCATTTCAAACAGCACAAGGCTGTAATATTGCCATTTAGAACAGTGGGGGTGCGGAGAACGTAGGGTGAGGATAAACAAGCACATGCTGCTTCGCCCGGTTGGGAAAACCGAGCCCATCACACACTCCCACATTGAGATTTTAGGGAATAGAACAACTCCTGGTTGAGATAATTACCCACCTAGGTGGGTTATGTGCATGCTCAGTAAGAGGCCTAAGCTAAGAATATGAATCAAAATGCAACAATTTCAAAAGACAAAGGAAACTGAGGAGCATTTTGCAAGCTTCTCTTGTAAAGTCTTGGGAGCATGTTGTGGGAGTGCTGTGTTAAACAAAGTGGAAAATGGGACAACAAAGACTTTCTTTTGACAAAGAAATATCTCATAGTAGCTACAAGACTCTTGTGTTCAATAGATACCATGATCATTAACCTGGTGCCTTTAGAGGATCAGATGATCCAAATAAATGTTTCCATTCCCTATGCAAATACTACAGGCTTCATTGTGGTCGTGGGAGAAAAAAACATGCAAACACTCCATTTTCAGAGGAAATGGACAATCAGAAGGGTTTTTTGCTATGGTAATGAACTGCTGTGGTTACATCTGAGTGCGAACAAAGACTCATTTTATTCTGTCCACAAACCTGTGAAGTGGACTTTCCTATTTGTGAGGGGGTCACGGCTTCACAATATGCTCTCTAGTCCCAGGTATGTTATCAGTGCCTTTGGCTTTGTTGTAAGATTGCATGTTCAAAATATGAATTAATACCCCTCCACTGAAACGCACCCAATCCCAACAAAAGGCCTGCATTCACTGTGGACAGCTCTTCAGCTCCTCTAATGGACAGGCTCTCCTCTCTCTTCACACTGTGCAGACAAAAAGATGAGGGCCCATGAATATTTACCACTAAGTAAAGTTATTCCATTAATTACTCAAAGCATGCTTAATACTGTATCTGTGGCTACTTCTGTGGCAGCTTGTTAATGAACCTTCACACATCATTACCATATTAATTAATGCTCAACTCAATGGTTGTCAATAGGAGGCTGCCAGAGTTGTCTCGTGGTTCTTTACAGCCCATCCGGGATGCTTCGATCACTTAGCATCAGCATCTGAATAAATCTACAGTATCAATTTATCACGCCAGGGGCTTGTGGTGTGTTTCAATAGAACAAAAAAAGTAGTGACACTGGTTCACCACTCCTCAAGGCTGGTGGATCCGTATTAAGAGCATTGTGTAAATAAGAAGAGGGCGTAGGAGAGTTTTACTTGTGTAGAGTCAGTGATAACTATATACAGGGTCACTGGTGTTTGTTTTTAGGGTGTGTGCAGGAGATTTTCCAAGTCACTGTCTGTGCTCTGAAACACAGGAAAATCTAAAGCATGACTCACTTCTCAACAAACGCAGCTGCTTACTGTATGATCTGATCTGCAAAAAGGGCTGACTGCACACTATTTTCTCCCTCTTTCCTTTTGTGCTTTTATTAAGAAGGACTGATTAAATGAAAAACATGGCTTAGACTCGTAAAGACAAAAAAGGCAGCATTTGAAAAAGTGAAAAAACAAGCATTGTTTTTTTCTTTTTGATGTGATTGGCAGGATCCTGGCATTATATTGTAACACCCACACAGACTGTAAACAACAGCACTTTCTGACACGCAAACAGACTCAAAACCCACCAATTAAACCCAACTTCAATCCAGCCAGCCCTTATTCTGGATGCTTTTTTTCAGATTCTTTTTTTTCTAAGCTTAAAAGGCAACAGTGCAGTCTGGTGAATGTCAGGCCTGTCTGATCCCCCAGATTCTTTGGACCTGCCCTCACGTTTTGCTGAGCTAAGAACAAAGTACACAGAGTGCACACAGAGAGCTTTGCTGCCTTAATACCAAGGAAGTGGAATTTCACTCCTAACCCAAAACAAACAAAGCCACGCATTTCTTTACACTATTTAAATGAGCTCGCTGAATACAAAAAGTCTTATCGAGTGGATACCCAATGCACACTACTTTGTGTCTTCAGAAATTCTAAACTATTGATCCATGAGGCAAACCATCAGATAACTACACTTTGTTTTATTTTGTCTGCTGAGAAGTCACAGCTGGGGCAGCTCAGGATCCTCACAGTTGAAAAGGTCTCACACTTGCACATGAAATTAGATCAGCGCAGTCAAAAAGTTCAACCCTCATCACGCGTGTACAGTACAGCACACCGAGGGCTAACGTGCGGTGAACATTATGCAATCCTGTTTTTTATAACCAACCCCTTTCCACCCTGTCAAGTAGGAGGACTGTCAATTCTACCCAGCCATATCAAGTTTCCACTCTCACCCAGGTCCCAGCTCTTCTCCAACCACAAATCCTGTGTGCTATTAATATCAATAAGCGGCAGATTCCATTTCCCCAGACAAAGACAAAGGGAGAACAAGGGGCGATGAGTGAGGGGAGGAACTAATACCCTGACGCATCACTGTGGGGTTACCACTTACTATCACCTCCAACCCTGCTGCACAGAAAACAGGACTAGGTCAAAACCTAGTCAATGGATGGACCGTATATGAAATGTTTGAGGATTTATGCTTAGATCTGTTTGTTTAAATGTAATGTAAGATGGTAACTTCGAGAATTTCATTTTATGAATGTAAAATTTGGCTAAAATAATGAGCAAATAAATGACATATTGTTCATTGCTGGAGAAATTAGGATTGTTGAATATTAATAACAAATCATGTTCTTTAAGTAAAATTTCCTTAACAAAATACATTTTAGGATCCAACTGAAAAACTGTATTTAAAAAAAAAAAAGGTCTATATCTGCCAATACTGATAGTTACTGCCTAAACAATTTCAATTAGGCTACACAACCTCCAAGTGATATAGCTACTACTAGTGCTGCATTTAAGCTTTATGGTTTACACTGTTTACAACTCCACAATCAAACTTTGGACTGTATACAGTCAATGGACGAGTTACACACGCACACTGAATTGAGGTGTGGTCTATCTGTTTTTGCAGTGCTGGTTTTTGGTATATTTCATTGGTGCTTGCTATTTGCTTTAAGGTTTTGTATGGTTTGACGGAGCTATTTTCATAATTATTATTTGTCAGATGTGACTCTGACTGGCACCCCTCTTCATTTAAAAGTGTCAAACCCACTACAACATGATGCAAAGAAGACGTGATTTGATTGATTGTAAAATGGAGGAAGTGAGAGTAAACAGTGAGGGGTGAAGAGAAGAGGCAGGCCAGAGAAAATGACAAAGTTTGTGATCATTCAAGCTGAAACAACATGAAAACTCTGTACAGTGTGTGTAAAACCAAACTAGCTTACCACAAAAGCACAACATCAATACGTCAGCATCTCAGCAGAGAGCATCCAGTCCACGGAGTGGACACGACACAAGGTAACATTCACGTTAGCATTAGCATTAGCATAGGGTCCGATTACTCGGTTAATTGATGGATGGAATCAGTAGAATACTTGATTACTAAAATAATCTCTGGATGGAGGCCTAATGTAGTGGCACTATAGGACTGACTCTATATTACATAGTATGATGAATAACATCCGGTAGATATGGCTGAATATGAACACAGCTCTTTCACATCCCTCTTTACACAGGCCTACTTGTGTTTTTCTCCCTTGAAATCTTCATAGAGTAATTTATAGACTGCACAGTGCAAGGATTTTCCCACGTGTAGCGCTATAGAATCACAATTGTTGATGGTAGAACACCTGTTTTGTCAATCACATTTCTATCAAACCATGGAGTGCTATACCTCATTTTGCTCAGAAGAATGAGGCCTTTACAGTCAAATTAATCTTACAAGTAAGCGGGAATATCTGAAAGCATGATAGCTGAAATAAAAAATACAATATATAAAAAATAATTTTGCTGAATTGGGAGGTTTCCTGGGTAGACAAACTTCACATTACACTCCAGTGAACTTGCATTTAGGTGTTATTTTTACATGTCCAGACAGAGGTAATGAATATATATATATATATATATATATATATATCATATGAAATGACTGTAGGTGTATATTCTTTGACATGTAAGCTCTGGTAGCTCTGCCAGAGGGCTTAATTTTGCGGTGCACTACTGTTTGCATAGAATTATATAGGTTTATCCCTGGTCTTCTCCCCTTATTGTAAATGTTACAATATCTATCCTCATTGTTTTTATACAGATCAAAATTTAAGGCCTCTCCTAAAAATTGAGACATCTTTAGGCATTTTTAAACCTTAAATTATTTTAAGATGTTTTAAGACTTTTTAAGGATCCACGGGGACACTGTAAGAGGCTCATGTTTTTGTATAATGGGCTACTCAAGCAGCCCACATAGTGAAAAAATATTAAAACTTAATAAAGTGACATATTAACAGTCCTACAGCAAAATTTACAGCTTTTGACCTGGCTCACAATCTCCACCATTGCTGCCATTTGGTGCGAAATGCATCCTGGAGTACTTGGCTGTCCCAAGCTTCGGCAGCCTTCGGCCAACAAATGGTACAACTTCATCAGTCAGTCAGTCAGTCATTCAGTCAGTGACTAAGTGACAGACAGACATTCAGGTTTGTAGGGCTGGCACAGTTGTTGCGGTCCGGCCAAAAAGGAACATTTCGCACATGAACTTGTACACACTCTGTCTCACACATATGCAAACACCTATATACACACCTCCTGTATGCACATTCATATCAGAACAATGCAAATACAAGCTAACTGTTGGGTTATATTTTCCAATAATTTGTGAATTTTTAACTTACAGAGCACATACCACTATTCAATGCATACTGTGGATCAGGCTGTTTGTTCTTATTTTCCATGTGCTCCCCCATTCACATGGCAATTCAAACAGATAAAAAATGTACAGTTAAAGAACACAGTGATATTTGTAACATGGGTGTTTTTATTATACATATATATATATATATATATATATATATATGTTGTCATATATTTGTATATGTTCATTCAGGCACTTTGAATTACCAAGCTAAGCTTTGGTTGCTCTACACATAAACTTTTCATTTCTGTGCATTTAGCTTTGAAATTACAACCCCAGACACACACCTGTTTGTATTTATCAAGATACTTCATTGATATAAATTGCTATGGACTGCATTAGAATTCAAAAACAGGGATTTAGAGAAATTATAATGGCACTTGAGGCATACATGCAAATCACTTGCAGTCACACCACATGACGAAGTAGTGGCTCCTACTTAGTCCATACAGTGAAAAACCACTGCTATCTACCTCATATACGTCAACTCTGTCAATCACTTACAGAACACACCTACAAACACACCTGAATGGACATGCACACACATACACCCATGCCCCATAAGCAAGAGAGGAGGAGAAAAAAAGAGAAAACGCAGGGAAAGATAGTGAAATCTATACAGACTTACCCTTGAACAGTTAAACAGACTTTCATCATGTTCAGGTAACTGTATATTGATGCAGATTCCCTCCAAGCACTGAGTGTTTTCAAATCCACTTCTGAAGAAGAGGAGAAAGCTGCCAGTGAAAGTAGCAGGTATGGAGTAGTTGAAGTAGTGTGTGGTAGTTGAGTGTGTTTGTGTGTTTGCGTATGTGTGTATGTATGTGTGGAGAGAGAGAGAGAGAGGGAGAGAGAGAGAGAGAGAGAGAGAGAGAGAGAGGGAGAGAGGGAGAGAGAGAAGCCTAGACTGCAGTGTTGAGAGGGACTGGAGGTATGTGGTCTAAACACAACAAAAGCCGGTGCCTTGCTCTAGATTAAATATGCAGGAAGAGGCCCCTTTGCATAAACACAAACACTCAGCAAATGAAGAACGGGCACAGAGCAGATGCCTGCTGCGAGCCCTACCTGTCCTGGCCTCTTTTAATTAGACAAGAGCAGGCAGAACAAATGAACATCAACACGGTCACACAAGGCAGAACAAAAGGAAGGAAAAAAAGAAAATACTTCCTCAATCCTCAAAAATGTCCTTAATGAGAAGAACAGAAGATCATAGAGAAGCTGGGAAAACAGCAACACATATTTCAAAAATCAGATATTCTGGTGTAATTGTCATGTTTACACCTTGTTGAATACACCGATAATCTACATTTTAACAGTATCGGCGAACTACTTTGCCAATATTACATTAAACAGTTGTCTGACGGTTCGATGCTGAGAAAACTACACAAGAATGCAACCAGACCATGAAGACTTCAACATGAAACTGTTTTAATTACAACCTAAAACACTAATTAAAATTTAAAATATCAAATTTAATTAATTTAAGTAGGTCAGTTTTTGGTGTGGGTTTTCATTAAATTATGTCCTGGATAAGAAAAATACACCTTGTGATCCTTTAATTCATCTTAATGTACACTTCTCCTCTTCACACCTCCTAGTGGGAAAAAAATAAAAGCTGAATTTTAATCTGCAGGAAAAATGTATTTATACCATGGTCTATTGACCATGTCTTTCTTTTTAAAGTTCTTACATCCCCACTTTCCTCCCTCCTGCTCATTCTCTTCATCTATCTGTCTCTCCCTCAGATTTTTTCTCTTTTCAGGACAGGAATGCAGAAGCGTGTGGTGTTGGGGGAAACTCCTGGAGAAAACTGCCAGGCCGTCAGAGCAAAAAAAAAAAAAAAAAACACAAAAAAAAAAAAAACAGGAGAATGGGAGCTGAGTCCCTCCAGAAAATCTGAAGAGCGGCGTCAGATGCTGAGTGACACATACTGATGTGGCCAGTCAAAGATGTCATTTTCATGTGAAACCCTCTCAAATGGAGTGTATGTGTGTGGGGGGGGAGAGGGGGTCTAAGGGTGGGGTGACACTAGGTGAGGGGAGGCTGCGAGGGGGGGGGGGGGGGGGGGGGGGGGGGCAGAAATTGAGGGGTGAGAGGGAGTATGAGAGAGAAAGGAGAGCAGAAATGAGACCTCTGGAAAATAAACAGGGTGTAGGGTTTCAAAGGCAAGGGGGACACAGGCATTCCATTGTTCAAGCCAATTATCAGTGGAAAATAATAACAACAGATGGATCCAGAGCGGCCAACTTGTGCCGGAGCACCCTGGCGCTGGAGAACAGATGATGAAATGTGAGAGTGCTGTTGGAGGGAGGGAGGGGAGGGGAGGGGAGGGGGGGGGGGCAACGCTGCTCCACAGTTACACACAGCTCCTCACACCAGATGTGAACTTCTACAAGGACAGTTTAATATGTGCTCTCTGGCCACTACTTGTGCCGCGCAGCTTCGGCATACCAGACAATGGCTTGGTCAACATCTCCATGTGTTCAAAAAAGGGTGTCTGTCTCCACGGGCATCTGAAGTCAGATGATACATATGGCTGCAGTGTTGGCTTGAGATAAATTCAAATCTGTGCGTTCTTTTTATGTATAACAAAGAAGGGTCATTTGTGGAGGGAGGACACATGCTTGTTTCTATTAGCTGTGAACTGAGTGCTATAACAACACTACAACATGAAGTAGTTAGAATGAAGATTTATATTTTTCTTTTTTACTCCGGATTTTCTTTTATTCAAATCAGCACATATCCCAGATGACCTGTGGTGATGTTTTCATTTGATGTTTTTTTCGGCGTGCCTAACGTTCACAGACAGGCAGATGTAACAGTGCAGCAGAGACAGACCTCATTGACTCTGGCTTCATTCACAGATCCCTCATATCAGCCACAGACTGACAGGCAGCGGAGGGGGCTGCAACCTTAAAACAAAACTAATTCTCTGTGTGCCTTGTCAAGGGTGGGAGATGTCTGCAGATAGCAGTACAAAAGATCTGCCCTTCCTTTTCACAAGAAAAGAGAAGTTTTCGTTTCATTAACTCCAGACCAAAGCATAATTATCTCCCTATAGACCTTAATCACCAACAGAAGGATAATAGAAGAAAAAGCAGTTTCTACTTCAGTCGTTAAAGTTTTTTTTTGTTGTTGTTCTTTTTTTCTTTCCTCTACACTTTAGATGAGTCCATCAAATAATGCAAAGGAATTATGGGGGCATGAGTAAAGTCTCATTTTTCAAATATTGTCTGTTGCAGAGTGTGAAGGATTTTGGCCATAAAGTGGATTTGTCTGCTTGAGTGTGCCATCTTTGGCCTTTTTTTATCTGGCTGTTCAGCCTGTTGACTGATAGAAGCCACAGCAAGTAGACGGCAACACAACCAGCAGACAAACCTTTGATACAGACATACAGATGACTGAAGTGCTAAATGACTGTGTTAAGAACGCTTGAAATAAAATCAGGTTGAAAACTAAAACACCGTTTAGGAGTTGTATATTTTCTAAATGACTAACATTGCTTGAAGGTGCTTGTGATACTGTACCCCAAATGATAAATCCCTCGAGGATTGCACAGAAGGATTTCTACAGGAAAAAAAAAAAAAAAAGAATGGAAAACTTTGCCTAGATTTAATTAGCTTATGAGAAATAATTGCCATTAGCAAATCTCGTCAAATGGGGTTGAGGCGTTTTGCTGGGAAAAAAAAGTCATATTTTTGGACGATGAGGAGACAAAAGGTTTTCAAACAGGAACTGGCGGGCCATCAGCCGTTTTAGTGCACTGACACTGAGGTCGAGTTAATTAGACTATTGTCATTTTAATCAGGACAGCTCAGCGGCCATCACTTCCTGAAAGAGCCAGTGGACTTTAAACAGCTGAGGGATTTTTGTGTATGCGTGTGAATGCATGTGTGTGTGTGTGTGTGTACTATGTATGTGTGTGTTGGGCCTGAGCTGTCACCCAGCTATGGGTTATGGAGTATGGTCTGGTTCTCTCACATGCTTAGAACATTAATGAGCTGGAGACACACCAAGGAAACAAAGGAGCCTGGAGGATCACCAGGGGAAACTACTCGCCTCTGCTCTACTCATGTCTCTGTTCATTTGAAAATAATTTAAATATCAAATATTTGAAATAATTTGCTTCTCCCTGGCTATCAGATTTTAAATAGGGAGTCTTTCATGTCTTCGTTATTATGTTCTTCACTGGCATTAGCATTTAAAACATAATTAATGTAACCATATTTTCTAGGTGCTTACCATTATGTTACGATAATGGTTTATTTTTTTCTGATTTCCATATTTTATGAATACAATGGGAATATCGTAATAACAAACTGAAGAATGGCAAATGATATATCAAATCTTTGCTGAATATCATTAATCTAAAGAGAGTTTCAATCAAATCTGACAAAAGACTGGATTTAAGCTCCTCTAGGCTTGCTAGATAAAATTCACTTTGTGCAAGCTCTGGTGAAAAAAAGAGAAAAGAAAAATAAGGTAAAGCAGACACCAGTCTCATTTGAGTTTAGCCACCAGTCTTTAGAGAGAGAGTCGGGAGGAGGAGCCGAATGTTAGAGCTATCAGTGGAGCTCTGCCAATCAGCAGGGGTGATGGGGGAGCCTGCCTAATATTAACACCAAAACATCTTTGTAGTTTTTCCCCTGGTCGTGTGTGGACAAGGTGACAAAGGTAACCTGCAGACAAATGCTGGTGAACTTCCCCCTGTGACACCTCCGTCAGCCTCAGGGCAGGACTGGCCAATGACACCAGCCAAGCGCCTCAGTACAAAGTCGACCACTGTAATATTTCATATTCACCGACCTCAAGGGAAAGTGCATTAAAAGGAATTGGAGCCGTCCTCGCACATTTGACTCCATGCCACTTTTTACTATGTCTGTTTATGATTATATTAATAGTTCCATAAGTTCATCGTTTTTAACATCAGTCATTAATATTTCACAGGGAGTTAATATTAATCTGATCAGAAATTTTCTTCCTTCAATAATTCAATATACACATTAATAATTCAATAAAAAGAATGTTCAGCTTAGTTGAGGAAAAAAACTAAGACATTCAATAACTAAATGTGAGATAATTAAACCAGAGAAGTCACATTACAGCACCAAGTTATCTTAATACAGTAACTGCAAAATGTAAAATGCCAGTGCCTCATGAGTAACTTCAACTGATATATAGCCTGTTAGCCAGGAACGCTAACAAGCACTGGTCATTATTTAATAAAAAAAGCATATTTTAAAATTATAGCAACCTTCTTGGTTCACCTTAAACTGGTTTGTAATACAGTTTTAAATGCACTGACTAACCAGAGACCACAGGTTACTGTATCCACACTCAGAGATAAAGAAGACATGCAGGCTGTGAAGCCTCTGCGCCATTAGAAACCCAGCACTGCCCAAGTTCCTCCATAGGAGATTTACAGGGATTAGATGGTGAAGTAAAGGCCTAATCTTTATTTGACAGAGAAGCCAATCTCTGGCTCGCTGGTCAACCCCTTGCGGTAGGCCCCTCTCTCACGACTAACTTTCATGGCTACACACCTCAGGCTTATTTAAAAGCACATTTAGGATGCATATTGTGCCCTGTATGAGGTCTCGATCCAATTATCATACAAAAAAAAAGACAAAAAAAAGAGTATTTCTTTAAGTGAGAAGAGTGCAGAGGCATACTGACAGAAAGACTTACTCCACAAATGATGTCCTATATTGGGTCACAGCCTTACCTGCATATGAGTACATCTTACTGGCTATTTCCTCTTGTAATTTTTTCCTTTTTTTGGTCTAAGCTATGCCTGATTGAAAATCTGACCAATTTCCAAGTGCAGTTTAATGACAGATGGAAAGAGATATTTCATGGAGATGTATAGTAGAGACTGATAAACTATTAATCACACTGCTGGACAATGACACCAGCTAAATTTAAACACAAAGTGAAAAAGCGTCAAGTAATGCCCCCCCCCCCCCCTTTTCCCTTAAATTTTTCATTACTGGAAGCAGTTATTGCACAGCATATAGTATTATAATTTGCAGATTGCACTTAATTACAGTGCGTGTTGACGGTGGCTACAGATGCCACAGCTTGGACTGGCAATCCTTCACTGTGTTTAACCCTGTCAGATAGTGGCCGGGGCCCTCTGCTGCCCTTCTGTCCCTCTTCCTCCTCCCGTCCCTCAGAGTCTGTCTGCTTAATGTTTGACCTGCAGACTCACTGCCAAGATGATGAGGAAGTTGAGAGAAAAGGTGAGTGAAGAGAGTGATGAATGAAAAGACCTGATTATTTAGTGTCATATATATTTCTAAAGTGTAGTACAAACAAAACGGCCAAAAAGGGTGACATCTGTTGCTAATTACTGTACTAAAGTGAATAATGTACTCATGCTAAATACACAGTGTTTTATTTATTTAAAAGAAGACACAGCTAATGTGGCTGGAAATGGAAAAAACCACAATTTCTGGGCAACATTTCCATGACCTACCAGAGACCAGTAATCAGTTGCACAAGGTTTCCTGATCAATATTTCCATTATGGTTTTGTTTCTCCCAAGCCAACAGATCCTATTTTAATATGCTGCATATTGCCTGTTTGCACATATGGAGCTTTTTGTGTAGAAAAATGTTTTTTGGGAGGATAAATTATTTTTAAAGCTCCTTGTTTCTATAGTTAAAGACTTTCATTTTACCTGTTGCTCCTTTGTGACTGAACCCACAGCTTAGCGTGCTATAGATACTGATTTAAATGTGCATGTTTGTTGTCTGATTATCTAGTTTCCCCTTCAATGTGATTGGTTAAATGAGAAAAAAATACAGTTGATATCACATTTCTGAACAGCTTAAACAAGAATTTGAAGCTCTGCTCTGCAAAAAAAGCCACAAGGTGCAGTACTTTTTCAAAAGTGACCACATTTTGAGCACCTTGCATAACCTCACAGTGTTTTTTGTGTAAAATGGGTAGTTTGCAACTAGGAAAAAACACTTAAAAGTTTAAAGCTAAAACTAAAATTTAAGGGCAGAAAGACTTAAGTTAGTAACTTGTGTGTACTTGCGCTTAGAAAATGCTTCTACAGATTAGTGAATATTGAGTTGTGTGGTGGAAGGAGAGAGTCCACCACACGTAGAAGCTCTGTTTGGTGGCACATTATCTCTGCAAGATGTCAGAGATAATATATTTGGTTTTCCCCTATACTTGCAATGACATGAATATACAAAATAATGTTCAATGTTAACATTTCAGTTTTTTAATTACTGTACTAGAAATGTCAATAAACTATAAACCATTAAACTAATACTGATATATTATGCTCAGTAATGACACATAAAATAACATGGTAGGTTTGTTTTTAAAGAACAAAGTTTGTACAGTTATCAGATGCCATTTTTCTGTGACTGGCAGACAAAGACTTTGCTTGTGTGCTTTATATCCTACAGTCAGTGTTTCTCCCTCGCTATCTCTCTCCCTCCCTCTCTCTTCCTTGTATCATCCCTAGCTCACAGCAGCAAACAGAGTTGTATGCAAATACTAAAAGCCATAATGCATTATATTGTTTGGTGTTAACATTTGAATATTTAAATGGTGTGTTTTAGATCTAGATATTCCCATTTAAATTTCCATGTACTGTACATACTGAATGCAGACAGTTAAGTTTTCCCACATGTCAGGTTGAAGACACTGTGAGTATATTTACATTTTTTCTACACATTAGAGGTTTGACACACCATTATGTTCATGATTACGTTTTTTTCCTGCATACATGCTTGTTAACAATGCAAGTTACCTATGTTTAATAAGTGCTGTGACTATTCTATGTGGCCTGTGTCTATGTGGCCTGTGTGTGACAGAGCTGGATATGTGAATCACCCACGTACATGCCACTTAACCAAATTGGCAAAGCTGATAAGCCATATTTACATCGCAGTGTTGCTGGGCGTGATTACTATCAGTAAAACTTCCCCCCCACGCTTTAATGGAAAGTTGGGATATAACTTAGTGTGGGTTACAGCTGGCCTCAGGAAAATAGCTCAATTACACCCGTGGATATAAACACTCATGTGGCTGTCGGAGTGGTAAACAGATGTGGGGTGACAGTCTGTAGTACATGATCAGTCAAGCAGCTGTTGCTGCACCCTCATTCATTCACTTGTTCTGATGATGGATTCCAATTTCTCCCCCCACAGCTCAACATGAAGCCACACTATTTGCTTACAGGGCAGTGGCAATAGGAAGATTAAGCTGCTGAGAATATCATTAACATGGTCCCTCTGTGAAGATAATGCCTGCTGCACTTTTACTGCCACTGTCAAACACAACAATCAGTCTGCATGAAGTGGACATCATGGATAGGCTGAGAGTAGTACCGGTCTCTCTGTTCTGAAAACACACTTTATTACCAACTTCTTTTCAAACTGAAAAAAGACAGCATAAGAGCATTCAGAATGATGTCATATGATGTTATTTTGTCTTAGCGCACTGTGCATTTGTACTCACACAGTATTGAAAAGGACATCCCCTTTGGCTGTTGTCTCATTGGGAGCCTACCTCTCACATGGCTGATATGACATTCTTTGAATTCAGTGTGCACATGTGATCAGAGCTGCAGCGAGCACCGCAGATGACAAAGTGACTAGGAGTGTCAAAGCAGCCTACAAACAGGCCTGTCCTCTTCCAGACAGGATGTTGGGAGCAGCAGAGGCGCTGCCTTGTCTCATCTGCCAGCAGCACTCGCTGCCTTGCCGCCTCATCACAGCAACCATGTCTGATGGTGTGCACAACTCCATGCTGGACGGCTGTTTTGATTTCAGCCTGTGTGACACATCTGTTGCTTGTCACGTTGTGTTGTGCCTGTCTGCAAGCTAAGCGTGACCCGGGCAAATGTGTTTCTCATTCATCTGTCCGTGTTTACAAACAGGGTTTTGCGCTTACAAACAGGCCAGCATGGTAGACATGGTGTGGAGGGTCAGGAGGCCTTACGAGACACTACGAGCACCTGTGCAGCTGATGTCACAAGCCATCAATCCTCATAGCTTGCTGCAAATGCGTGCTGTATAGGCTGTAGAAGTGTGAGTGCTCTGGATTAAAAAGATGCATTATCTGCTAATAAACCCTGTATGAAATCTTAAGTAAAAGTCAAGAATAATTGCAGTGTTGATTGTATATAATAAAAAAGGAAAAAGGTATGAATTTTGGTTACTTTATCATCCTTTAAGAATTCCCCATCATTGTACACTGCCTATTGAAAATCAATTATTACCCTCCCATGTCTAATTGAGAAAATTCGCTACAGCTGTAAATCAAATCTCCATCAAGTGTGCATTCTTCACAATGTGCTCTTTATGGGCTTTTAAAGTGCTTTGCAAGAGCATGTCACCAAACTACCAAAATCAAGAATATTCTATGCAAGACTCCTACTGTCAGCTTAAATACATGAGCGATGACCATGGCTAATTGGATCCATCCGATCCATCCATCTATGAAGTACACATGCTATATCAGCGAAAATCAAACGACATTGTTTCACTCAGTTTAAGGCAAGCCCAGCACTAAAGAGCCAGAAAGGTATTTATTAATGAGATGTTACAGTAGCTTAGGACTGCTGCATTCACAAGTGCTTCATTTCTATGTCCTTGTCTTCCCAATCAATATTCAAAAGTGCCTCGTAATTACACGTTTAGGATGAATTTACATGCAAAGTGGCATTGTGGCCATAAATTGCAGTGAAGTTATGTCTGTGAGATTTTTTTTTCTTTTTCCTTACACTTTACTTATGTATATATTCATTTTATTACTGTTATTTTAAAATGATTATCAAAATTATTTCATACTAATTACAGCTAAAAACAACTGCAAAAGTAGAAATACTATGGTTTGTCTAAATGAACTATTTGCATGAGTATCAAACCCCAGCCTGTTATGTAAATTCAATCCCTCTTCAGAGGGTGGGGAAAAATTTCAGATGTCTCATTTACATTGTCAAATGACACAACACTCATACTTTCCATTTACTATCAAAATGTTTTGCAGAAACACTAACCTGGAAACAATCAGTGTGTGTAGTTCCTCACCACCAAGTCAGAGTAACAATACTGTGTGTTAAGATACACTGAAATCAGGGCGGATGGAATACAACATGATCGAACACCGTGACTGCCATTTTGACCGGCCTCGTCAGACCACAAGACAACACGTAGCAGCGCTGGCACGGCAGGGAGGCACAACGCTGCTATGGGGCTCTAATATATTCAAAGAGGGATCATTTACTTAAGGCTTGCATCCAAGGATCAGTCTGGCCTTCATTAGCCTCAATCTGACACGGATGTGAACAACATGTTGGCTTGCCACATGAACACTGCCCCTCCTCCCTCCAAACCCCAAACTCCCCTCCCTTCTCTGAGACCTGCACAGCAAATTCCTCTGGAAATATCACAGGTTGTTAGCATTCCAGAGAGAATTTTACATGGGTGTACACTCAGGCCTTAATTAGAGACACTATTTGATCATTCAGCAGCTGGGCTTTATTAAAAGTACGGGTTCACATCGCCAAACAGTCACCCCCGGCTCAGTGTGAAAGAGCTTGCAGAGGCAGAAGAGTCTATGAAACAAGAATATGAATATTCATTATTTGATACGTGGGGTCCCTGTACGGGAAATTTACACCCAGCAAAGCAGTATTTACACTTGTTTCGGAACAACATTTGAGCTTGCTCACAAGTCATCTACCTCTGATATTAAAGAGGTGGATCATTTTAGTGTATTTCTTCTGTTCTTTTTGGGGGAGTTTTTGTATAAATTTATATTGGAATCATTTCAGTATGGATTTTTGGTAAAATAAACATATTACTATGTTTTCCATTAAGAGTTTTAATGTCCTATGATGGTCTAAATGCTATTTCAGACCTTTTTCCATCCTAATTCTACATAAAACCTATATATTCTTAATAGGAAATATATATTTAAAACACATTTCAATAATAAATATAAGCAACCTCAAACACAACACAATATTATGAGCCTAAAAAAACTCATTTGGGTTCAATCTTAATTAATTCTACCACTAGGAATGCATTCATTATTAAGCATAACTTTACAGAGATCCACTCAATGTCTGCACAGAACCTGAGCAATATCAACCTGAAAAGAACCGAAGAGATGTAAAATATATCTCACCAAGGTCGACAGGGACTGTAAAATAAACACCAGGTTTGAGGTGAAGTCTTTCCTGCGTGAAGGTTAGCCATGTTTTGTGTTTACACTACACTGCATGCTTTGAAATTGTTTTGCAGTGTGGCGTCTGCCCAGGGTCATTGTTTGTTTTTGACGTGTTTATACACCACACAAGGAGTAATGACTTCTAGGATAGTCAGGGGATGCAGACATGATCCAGCACACTATCTGCAATTTTCTTTACTTTTCAGGTTCACAGTCAACTTACAATGGTCAACACTGAGAGGACCTGTGCTGACTTGGTACTGTTGTTGTCATCATGTTCAGCATCATTCAAAGTGATGTAAATATGCAACTGCATCAGGAAATGAGGAAATCGGTTACTATGCAAAACCTTTCTTATCATTTTGTGGCATTCAAACTCATAATTTCCATATAATGCCCTTCTTTGAAAAGGCATTAAAACGTGCTTGTCTAAAAGTTAGGAAATAATGATGAGTTTGATGCAAAGTTGGTCACAAGTAATATTTCTGTTTGAGAGCAGTGCCTGTGTTAAACTGACTTGTACTGCTGTCTACAGACGTGCGGGAGAAGTACTTACTTTGATCTCTGGCTCCACAGGATGTCACCACTGGAGTCTCCTGGCTGGACCGGTAAGCAGCACATAGAAGGGGAGGAGAGAAGAAGAGGAGAGGAGGTAGGAAGGGAAGTGGGGGACGTGGGGGTGTTGGAAAGGGGGGAGAAAAGACAGTGGAAACTATTTGAAACATGAAGGTGACTAATAAAATGCAAATACATACATGTTTTTCCACAATCACCTTATTAAATAATAAAAACAGTCACCTCCGACCGTTAACCAAATTGCGTCTCTTATTTGGTTGTTGGCTGTCGCGTGTGTGTGTGCGTGTGTGTGTGTGTGTGTGTGTGTGTGTGTGTGTGTGTGTGTGTGTGTGTGTACGTACACACACGTGCACCTCAGAGTGGAGTGTGAGAGCAATAGTGGAGGGACATAAAACAGGTCACTTTCAAATTATTATTCATTAAGGCAGAATTAAATAGCTCCCCCTCCCTTTACATATCTGTGGATACATATTTAGCATCTCAAACGAGAACTCCCTTGATTAAACAAATAATGACACATTCCAAAAACTGTAACTGAGTCCAAATTAATTTGAGCTTAGCTCTAATTGCATTTAAACACTGCTCCTCCCTAACCTTAGATCAAGCACTTCTTAATTACTAGCTTCTGAAGACTGAATCCCTACAGTGTTGATGAAAAATAAAAATAGTGTAGGTTTTATAGCACTCATGTTTTAAATGTTTTTATTCAATATAAATGAAGCTCCACCAGAGTGAGTTATGAGAGTACCTAAGCATTCTAAAATAGCTTGTTCAGGGTATTAAACTGCCCTTTTCAAATCACCACACATTAGCACTCAACCTTTCACAGTTGAGCTGGGTCATTCAGTCCCACTGCCCCATGCCCCTTCGCCTTAACTCCTTCCCCCCATTTTCAAACACAGAGGGAAGAAACGGCAAAATGTGTTTCCTGAAAGGGAGTAGAGGTGGAAAAGGCCCATCCTGCCCCTGGAATCACCGCCGCCCCACTAGAGCCGCCGCCACTGGCCTTTCTGCAGAGACAGCAAAAGTTCCCCGAGAGGGGAGCGTCTGCCAACTCAAACAGGGCTTATTCTCCTCTCTGTGGGCCGCCAGCCGCCCATGTGGGCCTGCGCTGGGCTTCCTGAGGGCTCGCTGCAGCTGGAGCACTTTGAATAAAGGTAACAGCAATGTCACAGCTACTGTAAACTTGCTAGGCTGCTCCTGTCAGCAGGACGTTCCCAATCAAAGCAGAAACAACCCCACCTAAAACACAACGCATTGTTTTTTTTCCACCAGCCCCAAGTCCAAACTTCCCACGAATCACAAAGAGAGCACACAGGCGAGAGGGCAACCACTGTTCCCTGATCTTGCCAAACAAAATGCCAAGAGACCGGGAGTGACATTCAGCTCTGGGGTTTAAAAATACGAGCAATTTGAAAATGATTAGAGTCTTATTTTATTGTTGAGCGCCTGACACAGGAGAGGAAACCAGAACAATCAAGCCGACTGACTTTTTTTTCTGCTGAATTTAGAAACACTAATTAGTTTTGCTCTCGTAAAGCCAACCTGAAAACGACCAATTAGAAAGTGAAAATGAGACGTGCAGAGGAAACAAGAGCTTGTCATTTCCACTGTTTAAGTCCCATATGCACAACTTTACTGTGATGACTTCCACACACGCCCGAGATGATTGGCATGCTGCCTACTAAACCTGATGTCACGTACACACTGACCGGTTAATGGCACCATACATCAAATAGCCTTTTGCTTAGTTAGAGGGAAACTATTACAGATCTGTATGGCCACATCAAACCCAGGCTGAGCAGCTTGGCCATGCAGATGTCTGAAGCACCAGGCTGGGGAGAGGATACAGCCCACCAGGCTGACCACAGCACCAGCTGGTTTCAGCTATAGGCCTACTAGGGCCAAACTGCTTCCCTCACAGGTGCCTTATTTCTATGAATTTCCTCTTTCAGCAGTACTGGAATCATTCCTCTGTATGTATAATTGTTTCACACTAACAACAGGGGATGGTATCTTCATGTACTTATATTTCACAAACACACAATATATTTCACCTGCTGAGTGGTGTTGGTTTATGTTTAGCTAGTCATTAGAAATGAACGTAAAACCTGTGGAAATTATCTGCAGGAATTTCATTGCTATTCCCCAAGCAAACAGTGGCAAGTGTTTCATCACTGTCGGACTGAAGACGGATGGGCTGTCAGTGCCTTCCCCTGTCCAGGATCCAGCTCCTGGGCTGGGAAGTGGCTAAAAAAAGGCCGGGGCTATGCTTTCCAGGCCTGTGCCTTTTACTGGGAGTAATTCTCAGATGCCAGGTTGCTGCCAACGTCCTTGCAGCCAATGGCAGAGAGGCCAGTAAGTTCACATTAACTGCAGAGTGTAACTGCGCTGAACATCTGCTCATGAATGAGAGCACTGCCCACTAACTCAGCGAGTTGAGGCCCACTGATGAAAAATTCAACGTTCTCCTCGTTGGCACGCTTGTTTTGCACTATTCTCCTGAGCCCCCAGAATTATATTAAGAGAATTTCAGCATGGCCTGGTGTATCTGAGAGAACAGCTGGCGCTGAAAAGGGATCTGCTGCTCGGCGAGAGCTCAGGGACTTCACACGGGATCTGCCTTCTCCTACACCATTTGTCCTTGAAGGAAAAAAATATCGGTGTTAAGCACCCAGGTAATAAGAAGAAAGCAGAGGCTACATTTAGCTGATTACACCACCCATGTGTGCTACAGCGGACGGAGCATAACCAATGAAGACATGAATCGATATGGAGTGGAAAGAGAAGACAGAGGGGCAATTGTGACAATAAGTAGCTCCCTCAGGAGACCTATTCACCACACCTCTCCTTTGTTTGGCTTGTTTAGCTCATTAGATTGTTAACTAGGAAGAATCTGCTCCCAACCCCACAATATGGAATCAGTCTAATCAGAAACAGAAGCAGTCTGTTCAGGGGGCAAACACATCAAAGACTTTAGAAAGTATAAAGGCAGTCTCACAATCCTGTACTTCAATTGCTGCAATTATGTGCTTCATAAGTTTATGATATCACAGGACGACACAACTGACGACATATATTATTGATTATTAGTCAAAGAAAGGAATTTCAAAATAAGTTAAAATCAGAAAATCTAAAGTCAGTGTATACAGTGACAGTGATAAACTGACAGTCTTTCCTGTGAAGATGATGAAACAGTTTCTCACTTTAAAAATGTTGAGTTTAAGGAAGTGATGACTAGCAAACACTAAGAATAAAAGATTACCAAACTCAGTAATTTCACTTCTGTCTTTCTGTGAAATTCAGTTAACAGTTTTCATATGTCAGCACAGAACACAACCTGAGTGATATGAAACTTTTATCTCCTTGTTGGTTTGATCTGTATCTCGGTTTCACAGTTTCTGACTTCAGGTTTTCACCAAAATTAAGCTAGTTTCACACAAAAAAACAATCTTTATCTGTTTTTTTTCAAGTGTAGCCACATGTGGAAGCAAGCAGGAAGGAGATCAGGTTTCTTGCCCTTTAATACAATGCGCTGTATTACCGGTATGTGAAAATCACAGCATCAGCCCAAAAGATCTGTGAATATAATATTGCCATTGAAATCCAAGAGGATGTCTGGAGAGAAGCTCATTTAGCTGGTGACAAATGACAGCACTTTGTCTTCCTGACAAGATCCCTCCTTCATCAAATGTCCAACTTCACATGGAAATAGGAAATCACACATTATCACACTGACAAACAATTACAACCATGTCATTAGCAGCAACCCTGGGCCTGAAACCATTAACAAAACACAATGTTGCACACCACGCTAACCATCAGAAAAACACAGGATGTAGATGAAAAGACACGGATAAATCAATCATGACACAAACAATCTAATGCTTATAGTTTGGGAAAGATCTAAATATTGGGAATGAGGGGTGAGAACAATCCTTTGAGCCAACTAAATAAATCACAAAATAATCTCAAGCAATCAAAAGTTCCTCGTCCTCGAATAAAAATTTATGTCTACACTGATGACAGAACGGTGCTTGCCTTATATTAAAAGTTAACACTTTAGAGGAGTTTCTCTGTAAGTGACTTAATCAGATACAGAGCATTAGTATCTTTTTTAATACATCTCCCAGTGTCAGCCAGCAAATGAAAAAGCTAGCCTCTGTAAATATGACTGCTTACTTCGAACACAAACATTGTTGACACCTAATGTAATTTCAGTGGGACATCCAACTGAAAGCACACCGGGGTAATATAATGCTCTTAATGAGAATTCCTTCCAGCTTGAGACCTTGGCGAGATAGCCATAATGCATGGCTTCTCTTTTTAATAAAATAATTGTTACAGTTATTAAAGATGAATCTCATCACAGTCGAGATGACAAAATAATTCATTACTAAAACCAAGGCTTTAAATAGCTGCAAATTATGAAGCCCTACCCCCCACCCCTTGAAAATACACTTCCAGATAAATGGGTTCGTTATTTCATATAAATATTAGACATATGCTGCCCTTGAAAGGGAAGAAATATTGTAACTGTCCATTAATAAGTTTGCAGACACCCAATGCATCATGCATGTTAAATCAATAACCAAAAACGTACCAATAAACAACAAGCCTCTAAAACTTAAATTAATCTGATTCTATAGCATTACATTACAAGCTTTAGTTAGTCTAGTTATAACTCATACAACTGTGGCTGAATCTTTTTTTTTTTCAATTAACAAATGAATGAATTGTTTAGTTTATGTTCTTATATATTCCTTTTTTATGTCCTCACAAACCATTTGAGAACATGAAAAGCTTGATAATTGACTGTTGCCAGCATTAATATATGTTGTTACTGTTAACATTATTATCATAATAGTTTTTTCTGTATTCATTTATAACAGTTAAAATCTATTGATATAGTAATCATACTCACATGCCTAAAATACAGTGCTTACTGTCCATACTCATGTACACACATACTACCCACATTGTTTACATATTGTTGTCCAAACCCTTATATTTATCCCCACACTGCCTCATTCATTTTTTGTGTTTTTTAAGTCTTTTGTGTTATATCATTTCTGAATTGTTCACTTTATAAAATGCCCAAAATAATAGCACACTGCCCTACAAGTTATCATATCCCATAAATGTGTCTTTAAATGTCTTACTTTTAGTATTATTAGTAGATTAATCTAGATTGACTCATCTATTCATTTTACATTTTTTCAGTAGTGCATACAGTGTAACCGTATGCTAAGAAATCAACACTGGTCTGCTACTGCCGGCATGATGCTGCCTCTATTCCAGTTTGTCTTCTTTTGGAGCCTGTAGTGTTCTTCCTCACAGCACATCCACATGTGAAACAGAGAAAAAATTGGAGCACATGTTTGTGCAAACTTCCACCAATCTCCCCCCAGCCCTTCCCGTTCACAGCTCTCTTCTAGCTTTATTTATGTATTCAAAAGAGATAATTTACAGTGATGGCATGGAAACTTCCCAGCATGCCTTTTAACCTGTCGTTTTTCACTCTCTCCACAGCAGGATGTCCAGAGGAAATGCTTTATTAAGATCCTGCCGACATGAAGAGCTGCTGTGACTTACTGGTGCATTACTGTCTAAAAGGCAAAGTTATTTAGACCAATAAAAGGCTAATATATTGTTGGAGTGGAATTACACAGAAGTTATCTCTGCCTTAATAACATCACCGCAACCCCTGATGTTGTTTAGATCAATAAAGCCCATTAAAGTACAGACCTCAAGCGCAGATAAGGCTGCACTGCCACAGCAAAATACTGCTCGCTGGCATCTAAGAGGGCAGAGGTCTTTTTCTGGCAAACAAAAAGTGGCCAAATTGAGAAAAACACTTCAAAGGTAATACCATAAAAAAAACTTTAAATCCAATGAAACGTATTGTCTGCCTGATGGAGCCTTCTGATCCACTGGCAAGGCAGATAAACAAGTGGAAAGATGCTAATGGATTTCAGATATTGGTCAGACAAAGTAAAGGAAAAGGGGGGGGTGTGCCTTACCACTCCTACAGAGCAGAGAGGTGATGTCAGAGCAAAGGTGAACCTGTACTTCAGCCCTCGCCTCCATCTCTGTACTGAGTTTCCTGATAGGAAGGGGAGGGCTTTGAACAATTTCTTCTTTCAGCACTTTCAACTAAAATATCAGTGAAGTCGTACTATAAAACCCCTCCGGACCTTTGTCTGTGTCCTACTCCACTGTTACATTTTACATTTTTTTAATCTGTTCCCCTAATCATTAGTATAATCTGATGTGATGATGTCATTGTAAATAGTTAGTGATTATGACATGTGATGTATTTAACACAATGTGGGTTGCCCATGTTTGAACAAAGAGTAAATATACAAATGAGTGAAAGCAAACTACTAAACCAGAGAGAATGTGTCACTGTCTAAAGCGGTGTATAGTGTGTAATAGTACCAGATTGTACATCCCATTGTTTTGAATGTGGTTTCCCAGCATGCTGTGCTCATTCTTAACAGTGTCCACCAGGTGATGCACTAAAGCATCTGTGCAGCAACTGTCCATCAACCCTTGAGGTGTGATGACCACAGTCTGGACACTCCCTTAAAGCTCCGCCCACATTATGATGACAACACAGAAAGGAGAAGAGGACTCGGTGCGTGTGTGTGTGTGTGTGTGTGTGTGTGTGTGTGTGTACATGCTGTTGGGAGTGCATGTACACACACATGCACTGTTGGGAGTGCAGACGGTGTTCACGTGCACTTGTAAATTGCAGCATACACCACAGTTCTCCCCAGGAAACCACAGGAAACAGAGTTTTGTCGCTATCTCTATAAGCAAGCGAAATGACAAACAAGATTTTTTTTTTTTAAGTACAGCGTGTCCCTTATGGTTTATACACTGTCAATAGGAAGTTTACAGACACCAAGCTACTCAGGTGGGGGAACTGCGCTCATAACAGACACAATGTTTTGTTTTTTTTTAAAAAAAGAAAAAAAGCATCAGACTTATAAGGGTTTTCTGGTGCTTTTCGCACTCTCTCACTTCAGTGAGTATGTCAAAGGACCACTCTAGACAGATACAGCAATAGCACTAAAACTCTCCCATAAATGTTTTCATCACCTTTATTTATTCTTTTTTACTTTTACTTTACTGATTACTGAAGAGAAAGGCAACCAGGCAATATGAAGTGCTAAAACACCACGGTAATTTTTTTTTACAAAAAATATCATTCGAGGAGCTACAAATTTCCCTCAGCCTGAGTCATGTCTGCACTAGTGTCCATTTCAAGACCTACAGTCTTAAGCAACACAGGCAGAGTATCAGTGTGACTGTATGCCTATATTTCAGATCTTTATGAAGTGCTGTTAAGTTGCATTGTAAAAATCAAGCAAGAAATTAGCAGTATTAGAAAAATACTGCTAAGCAGAAATCCATGACAGTGACAGATACAGAAGATTCTTGTGTGTGCTAACACACACACACACACACACACACACACACACACACACACACACAAAAGCCACAGTGATGATTGTGAATAATATCTCTGTAAAATGATCAACTCTGACAATATAATATTACCCAACAATAAATACATCATAGACAAAAAAGGAGAGGAGAAAGAAGAGGAATAAAATGCTCAATAGAAAGAGAGCAGATCTTCCACCAGCTCCAAGTGAAAGCATAAATAAAGTGTGGCACATCTTTTACCTTCTTCAATTATCTGCCTTTTGACATGCAAGCTGAGCACAGTGTAATTAACATCTCAGGAGATAATGGGGTCGCTACTCACTGATCAATCTCACACATATATTATCTGCCTTTTACCAATCCAGCCTCCTGTTATTCTAGGAAGGGAATATTCTACAACAGATTTTTTTTTTTTCCTTTTTCGGTGGGGGCATTTAATAAAACGCTGGTAATAGGTCTAATGACTCTTTCAATTGAACTCATCTTCCAAAACATCAATTAGGCTAAGACCCAGCTTACACTCAAACAGAGCATTTTCTATCACAGTAAGTAACAAATCTTTTCTGATGTATGCAAGATGCAACCATGTTGTCACTATCAATTACTGACAGCATCACAAAGCTGAAATTAATGAATAAAAACATTGTTGATTCTTTAAGACTGTTCCCTCCGTGCCTTGAGCAGTAACAGGTGTTGTAGTTGCACCCTCTGACCTGGTAGAAACACTTCACAATACAATCTGGAATTTATTTGACCTTCTCAGAGTTGGCTAAATTGTTAGTTTCACTTATTAATGGAAAAAAGCTCTGAGGTGCATTCTTAACTCCAACTACAACTGTAGACACATCTATTTACTTCTATATTTACAGATTTAATATATAATATATACAATATCTTTATCAAATCAACCTCCCATCCACCAACCATTTTTATTTGTAACACACAGCTGTTCTAAACTGGAGGGGTGACTCGCCTGGCCCTACACTGTGTATATGACAGACCTGTACAGTGGTGCTCCCTACGGCTAAGATGCCTTTGAACAAACCCCATATCAGCCTTGAGATTTATGTTGTGTTTGTGTCCCTCTCTCTCATCTGTGTTGTTTCTATCAGGTCCAAAGCCAAGTTCCCATATAGTATCTGGTGAAGCCCTGTCCTCTGAAAGAGCTCACTGGCACACAGCAAACCACCAGGGTCAGAGGGAGCAGCAAAGAGTACAGCATGCAGTACATAGGACCCTGAATACAGTGACAGGAGCAATGACTGAATACAATAAGGGGAGAAGCCACACTTCCTCTTTAAGAGACTGATGTGGCAAAATGTGTAATAACTGTGTCCTTGTAATGACAACTGCTGCTAAAGTTACATCACTCACAGACCTGTGAATAGTACCTCAAATATTAGACTCTAAAACCCAAGAATGAGCATAATACTCACTATTATTTGATCATTCTAACAGCCTGCCGCACCTGACATTCCAGCACCACTAAAACGCCTGCAACCCTCTAGTATTGTCATATTTATCACTGTTTGTCACTCATCTGTCACCCAGAATACTGTAGAAGCAGTAGGAACCCTTTACTGTAAAGGAAAAAAAACACTTTTGAAGTGTTGACTATGCAAGCAAGGTTAGCTAGTGTTAGTAAAAGCTGACTCATTTAAGTTTATCCAAAAAAAGATCAATTCTCAGCACTCTTTCTCAGAAATTTAGTTTGCAAAATAAAAAAGGTAAAGTAGATTTTAAGCTGGTGTTGACAAGGAGCTCTGTTGTTTTAGCTATAATATGCGACTATTCCACATTAAATATCTAAAAACGACTAGACCTATGTTATATATTTTGTTGAGTCATGTACTTACATTATCTCAAATGTTTCCAACAATTATCAAACCAAGAGAAATCTGTAATTTTAATCAAGATAACGATCCGTTTCATTTGGTCTCCTGTCAATGGCATCATACCTCCTCTATCAAAGGGTATACGCACACACAATGGTGATCATCTTGTGTGCATGCATCTGCATTATGGTTGTCCACCACAATGGTATCTACCAAAGTGAGTACACACATATAAGATAATACATCAGCCTTGTGGTTGTCTGCCAGAATCTGTCATAAATGGACTTTTATTCAGTTTTAAGCCACATTTTTATGATAAACTTTTTAGATCTTGGTTGTTTTTAAGTATATCTTTTGAAGGTTTTTAGTCATCGGACATCTGGATCTTAAGTTATAAGAGAAACAAACTGAGCAAACGTTAGCAGCAGCTTGGCTAGCAGCCCCTCCTGGACATCCTATGTCTGCCAAACAGCCTCGGAGAAACACTGATTTTTTACGTGAAACTGCTTTGTTCAGTGTTTTTACGTGTAAATTTTTTTTGGTGAGGAGGAGACCTCTCAGTAAAAACATCCTGAACAATGAACACTGAAGGAATCCTAACCGGGAGAAGCTGGTTGTTTACCAATGAAGACAACAACTCCCATGATCCCACGCTACTTCGCAACGTCATCAAACTCCGTCTTTTGTTATCGTTTTGATTGAGAGACCCCTAGTGACAGAGACTACATATTGTGCGTTTAAGTGATTATCAAGTACAGTAGGTATTGCAGATGTGATGCAGGTGCCAGCTAACTGTAAAATGAAATTGATTACATTTGTGTTGTTTTTGACTATACAGAGATCAACTAATCCAGGATGAATTGCGCTTAATGTGCATACTGTTAGAAGGTCAAAAACTTTGAAAAAGACATAAAAAATAAAATAGCAAAAAAGATAAGAGCTGATCAAAAGAAGTGAATACAAGATAATCATTGCTGTTGTTGCTGCTGGGTGTGTTATAAGCTGCACTTTGAGTGTATTATTAACTCAACGCTGCCTGGACACGCAGGGGCTGTTTTACAATTTAGGCTTTAACAGATGTGCGTTTTATGTGGCAGGTTCTCCAGAGTTTAGATGCTGCTGTCCACACAGATGAGGCCGTAAGGCAGGTCATAAAACCTGCCTTTGAAACTTTGGGTAGATTATTGCCGACATGACAGCTAGTGAGCAGAGATCAGCACAGCTCACCTCTTCACCACCCTCTCATGCTTGTATCTTTTGGTATCCCACCAGATGATGGAGATTCTTGGCCCTGAGAAAAGCTGTGCCTTTGCAGTCCTGGCATGAACAAACACTCCCAAGTATTTAATTTTATCTGACTAATAATGTAAAATTTCCTGCTTATCTACTCTTGGGTGGTATGAAATAATGTTGCACACACTTGCACCTTTAAAATGAGCAGTTTACCCTAATGGGAATATTGTATTGTAGGGTGACGACAAAGGTAATTGTACTGCAACCACAGTGTACAGTGTAATTACTGGGATTTACAAACCTTCAACCCCCCCCCACCCCCCCACTCCAGGCCTGCTTTACAAGGTGGAATTCCTGGCAGGGTACACACTCTCTTTTGGACTGTCTTCAAACACACACTCTCTTACACATACACTTTCCTCACATGTACAACATACTTGTCTTGATCTAATACAGATCTACATACACTGTTTCATTTGTATCTGTAACAACTAAAGACAATCTTTGTCACACAATGCATTCTTAATGCTTCTCACTCTTTTTTTTTCAGTGACCTGTGTTAACTTTGGTACCACCTCCTGGGCCAGGCAGGAAGGCATGCAGAGTGAGCTCTCTGCTGGCTGTGTCCAGACCTAGCCTCTTACACAATACAGGCTGCCTGGCCCTGCAGCAGGCCAACCCCTCCTCCCCAATAACCCACTTCCCATTCTTGATCAAACCTGGGGATTGTAGTGCAAGGGTGGAGATGACAAAGATGGGAGGAGGTGTGTGTGTGTGTGTGTGTGTGTGTGTGTGTGTTTTGGGGGGAGGGGAGGGGGGAACGGCACATCCTGCGTGAAACCGCATCCTGAACAAGCATCGCTGCATCTCACTGTAAATAAATACTCTCTCCTCCGCGTAGCTTCCGTCAACTGTCACCGCCTTGGCTCCCAATCACCTTCAAGTCCAAACAGGAAAGTGCAGGGAGGCGAGGGAGATGGCAGATATGAGCTTTAATTTGCTTCTCACCGCACTTTAGCCCAGGCGCACACTGCTTCCTATTCTCCTGCTCTGACCAGCTGCCCCGGCTTCGTTCCAGACCCTGAGTCCTTCCTGTCACCTTTCATTACCACATTATCCAGGAGGAGGCTCCCTGTGTAGCCGGGAAATCACCATTTGGTAGTACTCCTCCTCCGTTTATGTAGTATTGTTCGAGACATTCAAAGCCACGCGCAACATCCTCAAAGGAGTGCTGCTGCCTTGTTACCTGTTAATCCCCTGTGCATTATCACAGGAGATACAACTGAACAACAGAGCATGACGAAGGCAACAACTGAGACATGACAAGCTCTCAGTCCATAAATTACTGTGTTGCAAGACTCTCGTCAGACTGGTTCAGTGTGTGAATATCTCTTATTTCATTAAGTATTAAAGGCCTGCTTGACATTATTGTGAGAGAGATTGTTTATTTATATGGATAAACAGAAACAGAGACAGCAACCACTCAATGGAGAACATGTACAGTATATGGTAATATCTGCACTAATATCTCAACTGTTGTCCTCTGTGCTATTTCAACTTAAAGAGTGAGAGGAGCATCTAGGCCCACAGTCCCCCAGCACTCCCCCCGCCACTTCTTGCATTGCTTTATTACACGTGAATGAGTTGAGCTGAAAATTGCATGCAGCTGCTGACTGCAGCGCATCAGTGTTTGGCCTGGGCTTAGCTTTGCCCACTAGACTTGAAAAATCATTCAGTAACTGATCTGTCAAGAGGAGACTGTAAGCCACATATACAGGCTTGGATGTTTGTTAGATAAAAAGTAAATGGTATACAATATACATTTGCATAATTTATATTCACAGGACTCAATGAGGGTGATACATATTTTATAAAATTGCCAAATAAATCAACAAACTCCACCAATAAATAGCTAAATATTTGTCAACTGGAATTAAGATGACAATATTTAGCTGTTTACAGCTTTAACAGTGATGACACTATGTGCAAAGGATGCAATGTATAACTATCATTATTTTCCAACCAAATTGGCAGTTAAGATAGGTACTTCATGCAAACTCATTCCTGGGAATGTTTTGCAGGAGAAAAAAAACAGCAAGTGACAGACATAAAGCCGAAGATTTAGTGCCATCTGTCCCTAGTCTTGCATTTTACATCTTATCAGAAATCTGCTGAATGTGATTAAGCGAGTTACTGATATACTGGGCCTCTCTCTCTCTCTTCAGGGCACAAGCAGTGTTAAGCGAGCCATATTCTGCATAGCTGTAACATTTGTGCTAAGTTGTGCCATCTTGATCAGACGGTTATAGGCGTCCTCCTCTTTGCCTGAGGAGAGCGCTCACTGGCCAGACACATTACTTAAAGGGCAGCATCTCACTGAGCACGTCTGAACCTGCCCAGGGGGGGTGTGAGTGTCTGTGCGTTTGGGTGTGTTTATGTTTTATCCTCAGGACCCCCGATTGTTGTTCATTTCCTGTGCGAAGACAAAATAAGCACATAAAGGCCAAAATGTGCTCTTCCCTGGCCTTCACCCACATCACAGCACTTTTCCGCACAAGTGGCTAACCACAGATAATTATACAATTAAAACAATTTTCCACATCTATCTGTCAGACTGATCTAATTCACAATTCGAATGACACTAATGGAGTAAGCCTCTTTCTCTCTCCTTCCCCGAGCAAAGCCTTTTCCTCTGTATCACACAACGAAGCAAAGCCATCTGCAGCAGAGGAAAACAGAGAGAGCCAAGAGGAATAGTGTTGTATTTGTTTAGCAGGATGTTAGTGAATAAAGTTAAGACCCAGCAGTTTTCATTACAGCCCATGGTGCAGCAAGGAAATAGGGAGGTTCATTTGATTGTTGGTTCAAATTAACCCTTGGCTGCATAAAAAAGAAGAAACAGAGTGACCCTCTTATTTTCTGAGACAACACTCCCTTCAACCAACGCTGACATTAATAATTCATCATGACAAAATACATTACCAGGGAGGCTGAGTGTGGAAAAAAAGAGTCAAACGTGACAGAAAAAGAGTCACATTAAAGCTGGGTGCAGACATTCAGCGGCACCATGTGAAAAATAAAATGCAATATTGTATTGTTTAAATGAACTGGAACATGCATTGCCAATTCAATATTCATCTTGAATATTATGTCCAGTGGCTCAACTGCAGAGAACTCAGACTGTGCCATTTAGACAGACCCACACGGGGTGTGAACAACATAGGGAGGATTTAGACATCACCAAACCTTGACCTGGATATCCTGCATCTCCGTCCACCCAGTGTGGACAAGGAACACAGATAGGAACTACTCCTACACAAGTTCAAGGGAAATGCTTGCATGGCGTGGCTCTGTCCTTCCCAACCAGCTCCACCAAGCACAATGGCAGCAGATATTTTTATGATTATGAGCTATCCTGATGGGGATACACATATCCATTAGATATGAGTCCGCCTATAGAGGGGGTCTGGTATTACCCACAAGCAAGTGCCCCATCAGCAGAGAGGAAAAAGCTGCCTTTTATGGCAACAGATCACAGACTCAAGCCATTGGCCACAAAGCCCACAAATGAGGCGTTAAGTGTAGTGGCAGGGCAGCAGAGAAAGAGGAGCAGAGATATGACCCTCTTCTCATCCATGCATGAATCTGCCCTCTGCCTCTCTTCCTCTCTCTCTCTCAGTCTTGGTTTCTACCACTCCGCCCTCCAAAAAACACTGTCAAAACATGCTTAACAGGCCCATAACACTCACCACAAAATAACTGTCACCTGCAGCAGAATTCATTAAATCATTGGCAATATTGCAGCCCTATAATGTAATTTTTATAATTGAAAATTAATTCTTATACAATATTTGGAGAGATTCCTAATGGACATTTTCTGTAATTAATTGCCAGATAGAGGCAGGGCTAGTGCAGCAAAGTTAAAAAACACAACCTGACATGGAGATTGGGAAAGAGAGTGCAGCGAGGGGCCTGCTGGGATGGTTTCATCATCGTGCCTGACCCCCCCTGCTGCTGGGAATGGCAGGAGATGGGGGGAGCAGGGAGGAGATAGACTCCTCTTCACAGTCAGAGATTTAATTGCACGCAGATTCCATTACCTCTGCACAAATGTCACATTCTCTCCTGATCAGGGGGCACGGCAGCCACTGGCAGCATGGCTGGCAAGCAGCCAGACTATAGTGCAGAAAGTGTTCAGCCAATCAGGGCTCCCAGGGCGGATAGAGGTGAGCAGAGGGACAGAAAGACTACAGTATGCCAAAGATGTTTAAAAACAAAGGAGAGTCACAAATACAAAGCAGCTGACGGTGCACCATTCAGGTAGAGGGCAATATGCAGTATTTAAAGATGTCAAATGGTTAATTGATTCAAGTTGTGCAATTAACTGTATTATTATTATTATCAATATATACCAAGATACCCCGACCATACTGTATTAAAATGTCTAAAGAGATCCAAAGTTAAAGCATTCATATCATGGGTTTTTAAATCAACTTTTGTATGTGGCTATGTATTCAGTATTCATGACTAAAACATCTGAGCTAATCAAACACCTAATTAAAGGATAGGGATGGCATTTTCCTGTATTGTTCTCAATGTCAGTAAATCACATGATAAGACTAAAATCCATCTATTTATTTTCCATACATCCATCTGAGTCCATCTCTCAATACTTTTCAACTTCTCTGCCCTGCTCTGGAACTCTGCCCCACACTCATTCGTTCCATCAGAAGATGCAAATTTTACAAAATGAGAATCAAATATGTGCTTTGAGTTTCAAGAAAGGCAAAAAAAAAATTCCTAAAACAGGAAGCCACACTAGCTTTTGCAAATGTTATTCACACAGGAGTAAATAGTGCATGTGCTGAGGACCATTTTCAACTGCGGATTTGGTTCACTAGTACAATAGCATGGTGTATGTGGGATTGAGTCAAAAAAAAAAAAATACAGTTTCCATGTTCACTGTAATGAAGGGACATGTGTTTTGACAGTCAGTCACAGAAGAATATCAGGCTTTTGGATTGTTGGTTTTGGTCTTTTCATGGGATTTGTTGACAATAAGAAAAAATATAAAATATCACCAGCCTTATCCTTTAACAAAGCTATCCTCAAAAGTCCAAAGAGGTGAAGGTTTTAGCTAGAAACCATCAATTTCATCAGCTGAAAGTACAGCCATTGCCCAAAAATGTAATCTGCTGTAGCTAATTTGCCTACTTCTATAAATCAGCCAAACAACAAAAGGAAGTTCTTGGCTGATGTCTTGTTAATGTGCTCTCTGCAAGCCACGTCTGTTCTATTTACACTCAGCCAGCAATTATTTATTCAATAAAGAAACAGCATTCTGTATCATTTTAGTATTTGAAAAGATAGAGTGTGTGTTATTTTGCTGATAAAAAAGACCAACAGTGGTGGTGACTATTTCTCTAAGTAAACTATCTGATCATAAAATAATTTTTAGACAGGTAGTTAGCAGCTAGCTAGGTACTTATTGAGTGTAAATTACTGACAGCAGGCAGAGTAAATCCCTGTCCCCCAGTTAAATTGAACAATATAATATCATTGTTTTAAGCATATCAACTGAAAAGTGTTGAATAAGGCTGGGGATTCTCTGACTGGGAAAGCAACATTCACAAGAGCAGCCGCAAATCTTTTTAACTCGACAAAATCTGAGATGTGGGCAGCAATTCAGACGCCTGACACCAGTCTGCACAAATACAGTCCAGGAGTTTCATTTATACAAAGTAACCATAATACTGGTCAGTAAAATTACAATTAGATATTTTCTCAAAAACACTCAGCCTTGTTCTATACTATTTGTGTCTGTATCATTCATATCTATGCTCTCTGGCCTAAACAGCTGAACAATAAAAGTCATGAAAAGCTCAGTATAAATCTGTTGGGATCTGCTTCAAGCTAATTATGGCCTGATGCAAAAAAGCCTAATAGTCAGATCTAACAGTCTTTTGGAGTCACTTCACAGACATGAAGCAAGAGATGGGCTAGTGGGAGGATTTCCACATACCCGATCACTGGTGCAGGGCTGCCTGGCACTCCATTCCTCCAATCAGAATTCAGCTCACAGTCTTGAGGGCAGGGCCATGGGGGTTTCACAAAGGGCAAAAACAGAGACAGAGAGAGAGAGAGAGAGAGAGAGAGAGAAGGAAGGAAGGGGAAAGATACAACGATTACAAACAGGAAGTGAAAAGGTGGGGAAAGCCCCTACCCTGGTCCACTAAGCCCACATGTACAGAAATGACATAAGAATTGGCAAAGGCAAACGTGATCGTCGTCAGCCACAAGTATTTCATACGTTATGACACACTGATTCCTGATGGCATCTCCTGGCCTACATGCTTACAGGTTATCTTTCTTATCTTGCTTACATACTGCGTCTGAACAAGCAGATGAGCAACTATGATGGATACATAATGTAAAATGGTATCAAAAGTGTCTGTATCACAGTAACTGGTTTCTGTGGTTCATTTCTCAGTAAATGTGTCACAAAGTTACCCTTTATTAACTTGTTTGAGCATTTTTGCAATACCCAGATAAAAACGTGAGGCATTAATTTCCCCTAGCTGTATGTGTTATCTCCTGTACTTACTGTATGTTTCCACTGATGAAACGAATATCATTTGTATATATTATTTTCTATTTAAAGAAAAATGAACATAAAAGCTATGACACATTAGGATACAAATATCCTAAAAATCTAATTATGATGAGAAAGTGACTACAAAAGTGTACAGTAACAGGCTACAAAGCTGCATAACGGTATGACACCAACAAAAATCACAAGTCTGATTACTCTGGAGAATGCTTTTACGGTAATACAGTGACCTACAAAGCCTGCAGTGTCTCCACTTCAATAATAAACCAAATATGTATGATATTACATGGATTTTATATAAATGATGCATGGCTTGTACCACTAGAAAAACATCTGAAATAAGCTGGACATTTTGTTTATTCAAAAACCTGGCGTTAAGCTCAAAAGCATTCATCTGTAGCCAGATAAACAAGTGGAAAGATGCTAATGACTTCCAGATACGGTTCAGATCATGCAAATGAGGCAGCAGAATGGATGGCTTCTGGTTTTGTCCCTGTCACAGGAGTCATGGCTGCATGTGTGGCTTGTTGCCCCATGATATATGTGTGTACAACTTCGGTGTTTAATGTGGCCGTGTCTCCAGCAGCACAGCAAAGCAATTCAGCTCCCAGTTAATTGGCCTGTTCTATGAGAAAGCATGTCAAAAACCAAATCTATAACTCTGTTTCAGTGTGTAGCGGTGTAGCTCTCCAACCAGACACAACAAACCACAGCCCCGACATCCCAACTCCTCATAATTCACCAGTGTGGAATTCAACTAACCCCATTAGTGCAGCCGTTGTTTCCACAGCCCGTCCACATTCCTGGGCCTGCCATCGGCCCCAGATAAGACCCTTCTGATTACTCGGTTGCATGCCTGTCATTACTCACAAAAATATGTTGATCCCAACAGACAGCTTCCCCCCATGGATTTATGGCTACACCATTGTATCTCTGTGCTCCTCAAAAGGACGACTTGCTTCTAAAGGTGCCCTCACTTTGAAATCAACAACGGTGGGCACTCAGTGACTTCAGATACAATTTATAACACTGAAGCCTTAGAAACTACATTGTAAGAAGTTTCAAAAGAAATGGGATTTATGTGAGGTCTCACAAAAAGCATGGGAGTGCATACACTTAAGAGGTAGCTCTGATTTTGAGTCTTTATTGCAAATTAGCAAGAACTGGATTTTAAAAAGTGGTTAAGTTTTACAGTGTAATCTGTCCATAAAAAAGATTAAACAACCAAACAGTTCAAGATATACTGCATGGTTAGACGGCAGTATAAAGTAAAAAATGTGTTACCTCTAACAAGCAAAGCATTCTCACTTTGTGGCGTATTGCATGCCAACTATTCAACACTCAACTCACTCCTACTCTGGACACATGTGGTTGTAATCCCCCCTTTTCACTCAAATTACAAACTATGTCAATTTCTAAAGAAACTCCACACCCACTCCCTGCCACTTTACAGCATGTGAGTTCATTGCGACTCATTTGTGAGTTTCCAAGAAAACTAGACAGGCATTTGAAGCTGTCCGTTCTCGTTGGGAGTATCTGAGGGGTCAGAAATTAGTACCTGTTTGGTGAAAAAATGATGGATTTTACTAAATAAATCAGTAAGGGTCACCTGTTGCACATGTCCTTATAGGGGACCTAATGTTGTCATTTTCAGCTCTATATTTTATTCTGGGACTCCACTAGAGGAGCTTTGCATGATTCATAGCTCATAAAATCCTTATTTATCTTATACTGGCCCTTTATGCAACCCCTCAGTTCAGCCTCTATCTCTAACAGGCAGTCTTAGCTCCTGTCTCTTTAAGGCCCCCCTCCCTATGAGCCAACTCCCGATGAGTCAACATGTTCCTCAGAAAATTAGCGAAGCTTCTTTAGCGGTGCTAAAAACCAGTCGACACAAGATATGGAAAAATTTGGAGCTCTTTGTTTGGCAGATCAGTCAGAAATAATGCAGGGAGGAATATAACAAGCAGAAACAGCCTCAGTGATAAAGACGTTTGATGAAGAGTTGCAGACACCAGCACACCTCCAACAGGTAAACTACTTATTTTACTTTGCAGTGCTGTGTAAAAATACAGTCACAGCGTACCAGGTCCACTCGAGTCATGGCTCCGTGTGACGACCCCCAAAACAATGGAAAAATAGCACAATGTTAGCAGAGCAGAGCAGTGAACTGGCGCACTGTGTGTGGTGCAGGTCCTCGCATAAAAAGAAATCTGTCACAAGCCAACGTCAGCTCAGGCTGAAAGCAGAAAAAACGAGCGTTCAGAGCAGTCTGAAGCCGGTGCCTTTTGCTTACAGGGATTACTTCTAATTACGTTTACCTCATTATTTCACACTTTGACCACGTTTTATATGAAAATCTGACATGGTAACATTATATTATATATGTGACTGAAAATAAAGAAAAACATCATAGGTCCCCTTTAAACATAACATAAACATGTCTACTGTATACATATGTTGCTCTTTGCCTCTAATCAAACTTTGTCCCTTTTGTCCAATATTCACTCCCTGGCTGTGAGTCAGTCACATCAGAGCCAAACAATGGTCTGTATCAATCAGCCTGTAAGATGTCGAAATATACATTATAAGTGAGCAAGTTTTATCTTGTCTGAGTTGAAAATTGTTTTTAGAAATTTTGTATGCAAAGCCTCTAATGGACCTGAGTTTTCACTCATTTTCAGCACCTCACCAGCTTCATCTCTGTGTGTTTTGGTGTATCTAAAAGCTAAAAGTATGTGCTGTTCTAAAACCTGCATTTTATTTTATGTTATAATCCTGCTTCCTGAGTACATTTCCGCACCAGCACCACCATTGTCTTTTAGCATCTAATATTTCACCATCAGAAACGCCATCTACAGAGATATAAGTCAGACATGCTCCACCAACCTTATCTCTACCAACAGGGTTTTGGCACCCGCTCGATGTGAGTCAATCATCACATCTAGAGATATGTGGTCTTTCATTGCACAATGGTTAAACCATGAAAATAACACTTGTGTGCATTAATGCTGTAGATACATGCATCATGTGTTAAAGCTGTGTTGAGTCATGTTATGTTACACCATGAATTACAATGGAAAACTTGCGTAATTGTCAAAATAAGGGAAATACCAGACTGATAGAGTAGGCTACAATATGTAAACAAGAGATAATATTCACAAAAGCCTACAGATCTTGCATCTATAAAGTCAGTGAGACAGACCTCCTGTGTAGCCCAGTGAGATTTCTAATGTGCTTGACTACCTCAACCAGAGTTAAGCTGATGGTCAGGTATAACACAGATTGTAGTGGGGACTGCACTGGGGGGACATTGGTGTTGTATCGGATCAATGGCTTGACCCATTAAGTCACACCACTCCCAGTAGCTCATCTAATAAGAGCCAGTCTTTGGGAACACCCCTAGCTGACCCATGCTGCTGGGGACAATTACAAGAGAGTGGTCTTTCAGGGCCGACGCCCACTTGACCCGGTAGCGTAAAGACACGGAGGAGATCCACATGATTTAAACTCCTCCCCAAGACGTGCTGACAAGGTTAGAGGGTCAACGCAGACATTTACAGGTCAGTGTGTGGCCCACTTGGGAACAATTACTCCCAGTCACAGCTAAGTGGACACTTGATTGAACACGACGGAGGCAGGACACACTTCCCACAGATAACAATCCCCAGAGCCATTTAGGATAAAAAGCCCTTGTGATACAGCCTTTATGGGCAAAATTCATCTTCCTTTTCCCTTTTAAAAGAATGTGAGTGTGATAGAGAGCCATTCTCTGGAAGAGATGAGTCTCTCAAAGCATTACCATTTTCTAGCAATGCTAATAGCTGCTTATGACACAGAAACAATTACAAGGTGACTGGGAGAAAAAGCTAAACAATGGGGCGAGCTGTTAAGATTTCATTTTTCATTCATGGAAGAAGCAGATATCTCAAAAAAGAAATTATCTGTCTTGCAACAGACTGATGAAATACTCGTGTTTTACAGTCAGGTTCAAAACAACAGCAGCAAAACTAGAAGTGAAGTAAAAGAACTCAACACTGTGACATAAATATACTATTTCCTGATAACTAATTAACTGTGTAGGTGCTGCAGTTGTGCTGCTCAACCTTTAACCTACTGACAGTTTGACCCCTCTCCTACCACAATGACTACAACTTCGCCATGAACATCTGGTGTCTTATGTGTACACAGCAACAAACACACTCCCCAGATCTGTCACAACACATAGTTTATGCATTTCAACATAATTTGTGGCTTTAATATGTAGAGGAGGAAAAAACTAAACAGATGTTTGTGGCTAACTACTGCAGATAAAATAGCAAACTTGGTAATGTGCATCTCTGTGCAAAATGGTCACTCTTGTCCTATAGTCTGTTCGTACACAAATAGGGCTTATCGATACACGAACACATTTCCCCACCATTTGCATAAGCTGTGTGTTGTTTGTGGTATTGTTTCTTTTTTTCAGGGGCTCTGTTTATTTATTTCTCTGCGTTAGAAAATCAGTTCCACATTGTCCCTCGATCTGCAGCAGTGGCTGGTGCTGCAGCTGTTGGTTGTTAGTGGCTGGAGATGACACAGTTCACCACTTCTCCAGGAGACAGCCAGCTCAGAGACCAGCACAGCTGCAGAGCAGGAGGCAGAGAGAAGAGCAGAACAGAGCAGAGCAGAGCAGAGCAGAGCAGAGAAGAGAAGAGAAGAGAAGAGAAGAGAAGAGAAGAGAAGAGAAGAGAAGAGAAGAGAAGAATCTCTTTTTTTTATTAAGAGGGTAAAGAAATCACTTTGTTGACAGCCCAATAACACTCCAGAGGCGCTGCTCATCCCTTGCATCCCTCTCTCTTTTCTGAGGAACCAAGAATCCCAGAATTAGCAGAAAAAATGAGCTCCTGCAGAGAATACGTATCTCTCAACTATCTCTCTATCCCGCCCTTCTCATTAACAGGGCTCTTTTCCAATTCATTTAGGACCCCTGAGATACAACCTTCCCAACGAATTCAACAAAGTGACAAAACATTAACCCATTTACACATGCAAAGTGCAAAAGCAACAGGCTCACCGGCTGACCCATTGGTTGTTGTGGCAGTCAGCCTTATTCCCCAGGACCGTTTTGTAACCAAAGGGCATCATGTGAATACCATCTGGGTACCACTTATTTAAAGCTGGCAGAAGTCCCGTAGCAGCAAAGCCTGGCAATGAGGAGAAGGGAATAAATTGCATCATTTACTTAACATGCATTTACCGTCGTGCCCGTTAAAAGCCCATGACTAAATAATTTGGTTTTTTCGGGTGCCAGTTTCCGCTGTCAGCCAAATTGCATTGTATTCGCGACAAACAGAGCAACTGTCAAAGGGCTGATAAAGGAGGTATCGAGATGTTAACCACATGAAATCGCATTTACCACCAAGTACATTAACAGCCCTCAATCCATTTACACCAAAGAAATCTCCCTGTGCGTTATGCATTGCACAGAACCCATAAACAGACAATAAACACATTGTAATTATAATGCCAACTCTTTAATTACGTGTGTCATTTGGGGATGGTCGAGCTCACTAATTGTCGGAGTGATGTGAAAGGATTGGGGGAGGCAAGAAGGAGATCAAGCCTCAGGCCCAATGAGAACCATATTCCCCACTCTCCAAGCGTGTTAGAAGGCAGAAAATTCAATTGGCATGGTTCCAAAGAAGAACAGTCCAAACAGCCTTAATCAGCAGGGACAAACTCCATGCAAATCATTTACATTAGCATGAGTGGAGAGAGCAGAAAAATATCTAAGGTTTCACTCCCACAACATAAAGGAAAATCTTTGCCTTGTGTAACCTCACTGCCAGGTGTCTTCATAACAAAAACGGTGGCTTCAGTTGCCACCGTGCAAAACTGTATATCGTTTGAAAAAGCACAGAAACAGCTACAACCATGTTAGATAGGCACATACAACTATGTATTGCAGGATGTATATTTTACTTCATTACTTATTATTGTATGGCATTTCTCTTTCATGGTCTGTAATGAAATCAAAATGACAGGAAAGAAAAGACACAGAATGTGGATAACATGCTGCAAGCTGAATTTAACATGATATTGCCAGCATGCAGTAGACTTACTGTAGCTTGCTTGTCGCTAAGAAAAAAGAATCCCCTGGTTTCTACATACAAAGTACTCTGCCTCACTCTTCCACAACATTCCCACATTGAATTAAATGTTGCTACATTTACATTGCATTTGCAGTCTTCAGAATATGCAGTGGGATCATAAAATATGCCAGGGGCACCACACATCTTGCTACAAATTTATGAAGGCAATGTGTGTGCTGACAGCAAAGTTACTGAGAGGAGCAGTCAACATGAGGCAAATAATTCTAACGTTAGCAGCTAATGCTACTTCCAACTGGCCTCTAGCTGCTCCAGGTTGAAGGCAAAACTGTTGCTGAAGCCACGAGCTGTTTTATTCAAAGGGACATGCTCCCATACAGAGTTACTGAAAATATCAAGTTCAAATGAATGACATTAACCCAGAGAATCAGATAACAATACCCATCAGCAGCATTTTAGTTAAAAAAAAAAAAAGCCCTAGGAACAGGCTTAAAGTTGTCCAATATCTTACTGCCCATGTTTACTACTATCTGTGTGGCAGAAAACATAATCACCTGCAGTATATCTGATTTAGTATTTTAAATTCAAAAAAATTAGAAAATAATTTATTGTGGAAATAATTCATTTATTTGCAAGTAAAAATAGCAAATCCTAATCTAAGGTGAATCAAATCATATTGAATTGGCTTTGAATCTGTGTTGTTTTTGTATCGGGTTGTGGACTATGTATTTATGATACATATTAAATCATCTGAGAGGGAAAGGTACACACCACTAATGAATACATTATCATTCAAATTTGTGGGAAAACAGTTAATAATACATGGATGCACTAGACCCTCCTCATAGCTCAGTTCAGTCAGAAGTGACACAAGAGGGTATTTAATGGTGAAGCAACAATTGTAACAAATTGTATAAGAAACCCTTATTTTTTATGGGTTATTTTTTACACAGTCCTTAGTGAGTACCTGCCACATAATATTTAATTTATTATCTTATGCAATTAAAAGTTATTTTCTACATGAACAATGCCACCTCCTGAGTTCAACAGACTCCTAAATGTGTTCAAGGGATTTTTTGCATCTCTTAGGAATACAAACCCAATGGGTTCAAACAGTTCATAGAAAATCAACATACAGTATGTCATAAGTAATTATTCACCAAAAGTACTAACTTTTAGAACAACATGCTGCTGACATTACACAGGTTGCTTCAGTTGGCAACAATATTGCTGGTTTAGGCAACGACTTGCTTTTCCAAGTCTGATCACATGATCAGGAATATCATTGCTTATACCAGACGAGAAGTGATTAGGCTTTAATAACCAACAATATCAGCATATACAGTATATGGTGAATAAAGAGGCGGACAAAGATCACAGAGTGAAACCGCCTTAAGTGCAGTGCACCTTAAAAACACTTTGTGAGATGACACCTTTCAGATGAATCATACACCAAGCAATGAGAAATGTCAGTTAAGCCATGAGAAACTGTCTCCACCATTGTTTACATATTGACTGGCACTATGTGGTTGGCCCTGATGAGAACAACACACAGCCTCCAATGGTATGATCTCACTCGGTGGAAAAAGAGCATTCAGTGCGGAGCTGGTAGGAGGGTGTGGCACTGCAATCGATGAAGGTGGAGAGACTTAAACACAAACAAAACAAATCTATTATTTGTTCCACAGTATGAAATCATAGATTAGCTAAGCTGGTTCTGAAACTGCACCAGTTACGCTACAATTTACTACTCAAATTGTTCTCACCTCTGCTTTTTTCCATTCCTCTGTCTATGCGAGGTTCAACTGAACACTTCACTGTGCCCTGCAAGGTCTTTTAAACGGGGCTACTATTGATAAAAGAGATCAGAGTGACTGAGAGAGAGAAAGAGTGCATGAAGGATACAGAAATTTCATCTACTATCCATCTCATATTCTAATGTAGCCATTATGCTCTAAAAAGAGACTGCTCATCTATTCATTTTATGGGGCATTTGCAAAAAAGATGACACTGCAAGAGGGCTGGTCGGAGTGATTAAAATTCTTTGAATTAGCCCTTCAATCACTGCATACTATTGTGTATAAAGTACACAGAAATGCACTCAAAAGCCTAGCCACACTCCTCTCTGTAGTATGAAAAGATTGATTTACTAATTTCTCACTGTGAGTTGTTTTCAGTGCGAGGAATTGATTGGTCAACACATTAAAAGCTTGTACATCATGTACTCCATACACACAACATGAGAAGGCTTTTAGAAAAATATCCAATAACTCTGAACCACACCATAGCAAGCATTTAGAACAGGTGTAGTGAATGTCCAACAAAAGGCTGTAAACACTTAACAGTAGCAGGGAAGAAAACAACTCTGGAACATACTGCGAGTGATGCAGAACGCACTTCGATGTCACTTGTCTGTGTCACTCTATTACTCCTACATCTCACAAACTCTGTACTTGTAGACCATGCTCATGTTGTAGGAGTATGTTGGAATGATGTGAATCATTTTACTGTGATGTGATCTTAATGTCTAAAAAGTTGTTTTGTTTTTTAAAAAAAAAAAAAAACTCACATGATTAAGTCAAAAAGACAGTTTTAACAAAATATTGCAAAGAAGTCTAGAGCTGCAAAGATTAGTCGAATAATCGATTTGTTGCCCACTATTAAATTAATCAGCAACTATTGTGATAATCAATTAATTATTTTGAGCATTGAGTTTTTAAAAAGGAAAAATTTTCTGATTCCAGCTTCTCAAATGTAAATATTTTATGGTTTCTTTAGTCCAGAGTCTTTATGATAGTAAACTAAATATCCTTGGGTTGTGGACTGTTGGTCGAGAGAAGACATTTGAGGATGTCACCTTGGGTTCTGGGAAACAGTGATCAACATTTTTCACCATTTTTTTGGGTAAAACAACTAATTGATTAATCAATAATCGACAGATTAATCGATAATGAAAATAATGGTTAGTTGCAGCCCTACAGAATTCACAACGTTTAAAAGATTTGAAATGTGCCTCAGCTTTCAATGTAAATTAGAGAATAAATACAATGTGAAACAAATCTGGCTCCCTTTCATACACGTGCACCATTTGATGTGGTAGAACGTGCAGGCTTTCAATCCGTGTTTGACCCGTACATAAGTTACCGCTGTCACAGGTTAAACTGACATTCGCAGAAACTCAAATCTGTAACTGAAGAAGTATTCACATCACTGCTAAAGTACACAATAAGACTTTTTCTCATGCTTTTTACACTGGTACCTGGAACAAAATAAGTACCAAATAAAGTTTCAGTTCCAGTATAGTTTCTCTCTCTTGCTCACCCACTCATACACTCTTTTGCTTGCACTTTTTCTGTCTGTCTTACCCTTTTTTTAGACTAGTCAGGTAGACATAAATGTCTTGTAAGCCAAAATAACATTAAACAGTTTCCATCCCTAATATAAACATGTGTTTGCTAATTCATAAGAAAGCCAAGTTGTGTCATGAAGCTAAGTCAGCATTACCCCATTAAGATCAACTGCAAATGCCAAGTTTATGAAAACGATATTCAACAGCGTATTGTGCTCATGTTCAAAAACTGATCATTGAAATCCAAAGTCAACTTTTTGTTTTTGTTTTTTCCTCAACACTGTAAATACTCCTTTAGTTTTTGACAGGTCACGTTTTACACGCGAGATATGCGCCATTTGTAACTGCCTGCTTTTGTGTCACATGACAACCAATGTGCTTGTGCATGCTTACTGTCAAGAAGTAAGTCACACTGGTCTTAGGAAACAAAAGAACTGTGAACTGTGGCACTACATTTTAATACAAAATGCTGCAGAAGGGCCATTATTCACAAACAGGAATCGACACTATGATAAGATTCATGACCAGTAACTTCACTTCTCTGATGTTTTGAGATAGTGTTTTTTTCTTACTAAATTTGTGGTTGAGTATATTGCTAAATTTATGTCTCCAGTGTTTGGGATGGACCACTGCATTTACCAGTGAAAGTGAGTTTTGTGTTGTACAGAGCACAGAGAAATGTGTTGGTGTGAGATGGTTAATGACTCTTCATTAACCATCTCACACCAACACACGTCTCTGTTTCCCTTTGATAATCTTGACATATCTTGCTCATATCTCCCTCTCAATTGGTTGTCCTGTGCTGTTGCAGATACTGAACAAATCAAAGAAGCAGCTACTTCTGTCGTGAGTACCAGAACATTTCAGATAATTAACTTTAAGTATAGTTATAGACTGTGGTTGACGCTCTCGTCTATAACCAAACTGCACCTGAACTTTACCGTACTTAGCACTCTTGTGAGGAGCGAGAACTCTGCTTAGCTGGTATGAACATGATCGTTTCAACTGGCTGGCTCTATTCATTTCAGTGAGACCCTGACAGTGACTTTGCAGTAGCGGTACAGCAGGGGGATGCGTTTTCCTCTCAAACTACTGACCCCAGATTTTGCTGACCGTTTCAAACTTGCCACTTGCTGCATGACACACAGTATGTTGTTGTACTTGCTGCTAAGTGATTCTGATGAGACATTTGCAAGATCAGTGACAGCCACCGCGGCTGTCGCCTCTCGTCTAAAAGGGACTTTACACACATCCGCAGCGTCTGATGCTGTCCCACTCTGTGAAAGCCACATATGTATCATACCTGACAAGGATCTTTGTGTGGATCTCAAGATTACAGTGATTTGATAAACAGAAACATAAAATACTGTACAAGTTGCCAGTCTATGTGAATCAAAGCGTCACCCAAACATTACTTCACAAATGTTAAGGCACGCTATTCTCCTTATCAGTCTTGGCCTTTTCTACCATGATTCAACTAGCTTGTGCTCATAGCAAACTAGCAGGCTAGAGACAATACCTATCCGTTCCTAGCCAGGTAATGTTCGCTCAATTGGTTGTAACAAACAAAAATGTTGTTTTGGAAACTGGGCTGGGACTTGAATTCATTATGAATATTTGGCATTTGACTAAAATATAAATACTGAAATTGCTTCTGATGTAACAACATCTGAAGACAGCCTCAATTTTATCCTCTGACTGACTGCAAAGACACGCCTGAGCAAGGTAAGTCAGAATATTGTTTCATGACGGCGGTGAAGACTTACCTGACGGAAGCAAACGTCATCGACTATGGCTAGAGTTATAAATGGGAACAGCAAGGGGAACTATTATCTCACAATGTCCAACATCTCCAGGGACAAAGTTAAAACATATGGACAATCTAGGTAGGGGTGCGCTATATGATTAATATTGCGATAATTGTTCCAAATAACTTAAAAAATAAAATGTTAATATTAATTGTATATTATAAAAGTAAATTATTTAATTTAAAAAATGTATCATCTCAAGATTTTATACTGTGACTCATTTTTGCAAAATTCAACTTATAATTTGTTTAAAAGTTGGCACACTGTGGCACATTGAGAATTTGGCACAGTATATGAGGAGACATAAATTATAATAATGAATTATCATCCATCCCTAACAAAGTCAGAGACACCAACAAAACCAGAGTGCTTTTTTAATCACAAAAACAACCATGACAAAGTGTTTATCTAGTCAGCACATGCAGCAAATGGTTAGCCACACTATCTGCTTCAACACATAATTCCATCCCAGGCTAATCTATTGACCGAAATGATAAACAAAAAAATAACTCCTGTGAAAATAACCATCTCCAACTGAGTGGTTTGGGAATGGAGCCCCACCCTGTTTACAACACTGAGAACAAAAACAAACTCCCTCCAAGGAGCCCGGGCAAATGCAAGTCACACACTCCAAGCAATACAGGCAAACAACTACAATGTCTGAAGATCTACTGGGAGAGCAAGCTACCAAACAACAGTAGCCTGCACACAATCAAGGTGTGCATCCCTGTTTGTTTGCAGGGGTGAATTGGAGAGCGAGAGAAAGTGTCTGTGAGAAAGACAGAGAGAGAGAAAAAGCGAGAGTTGGTGTGAAAGTGGAACTGGGTGGCAAATGAAGTCAAATACCACCCCCACCACCCCAGTCTCAGGTCAACTGAATCATCGGGAGTCAGGGAAGATACCGTCACCACCTTCCATGAATAGCTCACAAAACCACATCAGTATGACTTCACCGTGGCAAACCCAGTAGTTTGAGAACACTCTTCGTCCATATCCAAGAGACTCTGAATGAAGAGGTAATGAATCTCAGTTAACAAGGCCGTTATCAGTGAAGGAACTGCATCAGCAGGAGGGACTCCAAAACCATGAGGCCCTTACATCCCCCTGGCCTTTTATTGCTGCTATTAACTGCACAGGTATACAAAAAAAAGTGCAAAGATAAAAGTATCACACGATTGATACTAACATTGTACATCATCACAGTAAACAATGAGACTGTATAAGGGACACAAGTCCAATTAGCCATCTCTGCTCTCTGCTATCAGGTGTTTAAACAGCCTGCTAGGATGATAATAGTAACCTGCATACTTTCATCTGTGCTCCAGACTCATCAGCGTGGTAGCACCTCTGCTGAAGCGCTGCACTGCATCTTGGGTAATTACTGCTTCCCAATTACCACCCAGCTGGTAAATATATATCAAATAAACAAGCAACAACCCGTCAATTAGGAGCACCCTTTCATAATGGGGGGTTCAAAATGATGTTTTATGTACAGACAGAGGAAAATGAGTGTGAAAACAGAGCATTCAACTTCAAAGTGAACTAACCGCAGTTAAGAGTACATCTGAGCACAACAGTTTCTAAAATAATTAAATCACACGTTTTTGAGGTAATTAATATGCACCTCTAATTAAAGATGTTTTAATTGCAAACAGGCCAAAATGTACAACAGGGGAACAGTGCTGTTCCACCAAGAAAGGACTTAAAAATGAAACATGGCCTTTTCTTCACGGACGAGTGAAGAGGGACAGTAACATTGTTGAATTCAAAGGCAAAGAGAACAGCTGCAGTAACAGTCTGTCAACAAAATTTGCATTGCTGCTCTCTCCTCATCTCCATTACTCTCTCCTGTCTCTCCTCAAGCCCACGGAGCTGCCGGCTCAGATCTGAGTACTCTGATGGCTTATCACATAGCGAGCAGCAGGCTAAGCCGGAGTGATGCGCCCAAAAGACATGATCAAAGCACACCAACTTTCCACCCAGCAATGATGATGGAAGAGCAGGCCCTGCCATGTTATGTTTCTTATTAGGCTGGGACTGCCAACAGAAAACACAGCCAAGAAGTCAAGGATGAGGGCCTTAAAGATGTGCTCCTGCAACCTTATTTTACATTACGCTGCCTACTACAGTTAACAGGGTTTAAGTAATAGTCTGTGACATTTTCATATTAATACATGTCAGTTTTGCTACTCTCATTCTCCCACTGATGTAGCATAATATGGATTTAACCTATAGCCAGTTGATGAAAGCCTTCATTTTGTAGCTCTAAACATCCAATATGAGAGAGGTGCTTGGATCTAAAAACTTGGTTCATGTGATAACTTTTACATTTCCAGCAGCAGGAACAACGGTTTGTTTGGCATAAACAGAAGAACCTGTGAGATAGCATGAGCAGCCACCACAGCTGAACAGACAAAGAACAGCGGCCACCACTAGAATCTCAAACTTCAAAAACAGACAATCAAAGGAAAAAGATATCACAGCAGGGCAGCCCAGGAATATCAACCCATATCATGTTACGTTAATAGAAGAATTTCACTTTTACAAATTCTAACTTTAAAATTAGGTTTCTTACTTTCTTAAGTCACAGTGTCTGTTTCAGGTACAGAAAATATCAAATCTCACATCAGTGGAACTGGGCACTTTTTCATGCTTATATGAGTTCAAGAATAGCCTGATTCCAACTTCATCTTCCCCAGAAATTTAAAAACCACATTATATATATATATGGGTTACATCCTAGAATAGATACTTTACTTTCAGACTCTCTTCTTTTGGCTTCTCCAAAATTGCGAAGAAGCAAAACTACTTGTTGAAAACTGCACGCACGGACAAAAACGAACACTATCATGATCTACACCACTTGATGCTGTGTAAAGATTTAGTCTGCAGTAGATGATAAATGAAAGTGAGAGACGTCTTTTTAGAGATCCAGATCAGCACATAATATTTTGTTATTTGAAAAATAAACTGTGGAAATTCAAACATAGAGTGACAAATGACTTACAGTTCGGACGTACTTTCACTAGTGGCTTTAGATTGTTCCAAAAGCGGCAAGCTTCACTTCCTGTCCATTGTTGCCCTAGAACGACAAACAAAAAACATCTTAGATTACAGTCGGAGTAATGTAAACTTTATTGAAAATTCTCTCAAAATTAAGTCCACGTCATCCATCAGGCCATAGAAGCCACTTCATAAACACACACAGACTGACATACAGACTGGACAGCTGATAGAAACAGGTGCCGAGGTTTCGCCTGGCAGCTGAGCACAGCTTGTAGCATATGGTTGATTCCCTCATGTCTGGATGAAAATGTTTGTAGCTTACCTGCATCATTCCCAAAAGAGATAAGAGACTATGAACTGCTCAAAAATGCTAATTTCAAGTTATTATTTCCTAAAAAAAAAAAAAAAAAAAAAAAGCTCTAAACACATGAAAATACAATCATTACGTCATACGAAGTCTTGACCAATCTGACTGTAAAGTGAAGAAAAATTTTTAAAAAAGAAAAAAAGAAAACTTGCATTCCTCATTCATCTCATGTTAATAAATAAATAATAATAATATCTTTTTTTATTATTATTTGGATTTTCTGAGTAATTGTGTGAATACCTATGTCTGAATGTGAAAGATGGAAAAATGATTGCACATACATGTTTCGTTCCGAATGCAGATGTTTCAGAACATGACCACACCCTCTATTACTGCCCTAAAAAAAGTGTCAAATCTCAATGTAAACAACGCCACAGTGCGAAACCAAAACCCTTAACATAACTATGTGTCTTCTGTTCCAAGTCTTTCTTTATCTTGTTTGAGAAGAGTCCATCGGCAACAGACTTCATAAAATCATCTTTTACCTGCTGTGTTCTCAAGTATCAGATGAGTACAAAAACATGGTCATTTAATTAGAGCCATGGTCAAATATGCTGACAGTACCCTTAGAATTAGAAAATATTTGATTATATAATCACTGTTAAAAGCCATCATACAAGAAAAAAGACTGAGAAAAATATTAGTATTATTACACTACCACTATCATATAGCCTATTGATATTGTAGAGGCTGTTGCAAAATTTTAAGCAGCCCATCCAACCTCATTTAAACTGAACGGCATGTACAACGGGCTAATTATGTATTCAAATAAAAACACTGCTTTTATCTGAACCCAACACACCAATAACTACTTTAATACACCAATTTTGCTAATAGAACAATATATACTGGATACTTCAATATTTTTCAAACAATAGACAATCTGTAAAACTGTTCTGTATTCCTCAAACACAACACCAGTAGTAAAATCATTTTGTAACTCAAGTTAATTGATTGTAATTGCATGCTCCCTCTCTTCCCATGCAGAAGGATGATATTTTTTGTCAGCATCCCTCCCTTTATTAAGGACACATGACAGAAGAAGACAGTAATTAATGGCTGCATGAGTTAATGGCTGTCCTGAGCATTTTGCAGTCTCCATAGAGACTGAGGAGCTACACAGAGCTCACCTGAAGCTGTCCACTCTCTGACCAATCACCTTCCCTGGCATGGAGAACCGTCTGCCTGGGCACGCCACAGGGGCCGGGACACACTAACCTTTACCCTGGAAATATTGTTCTGCTTTCCTTTGTTATCACTTCCATTCACTTAATACAGCACTAATGAGTGTCCTGCACTTGTATTTATATTGCTGGTACTCTTCCCATTTGTGTTGTGTGAGTCAAACATGCAGAAACTACATGACAAATTCATTTACCAGAAAATTCCCTTTATTGATCAGTCACTTGTCTTGCTTTGTGCAAAAAAAAAATGTTTCAAGCAACTGGTTTCAGGGTATCTGAAATCAAATGAAGGGTGAAACTGGCAAATAAATCTGAAAGCAACAATACAGCAATTGCAGAACCTTATTCCCACACTGAACCGAAAATAACTCTCCTTATCATTCAGCTGCAAGCAAGAGAGCACAGTCAGTTTACAGCCCCTCCGTACCCAGCACAGGGTATTTCAATGTGTGTTCACAAATACTGAGCCGTCAGATGAAAGAGAGGGCCGCTCCACTCAGGGATGGGAGTCCTCACACTGAATGCATGAGTGACTGATTACTTTCTTACGAGTTGAACCTCAGCTCTCTACAAAAAAGAGCCTTAGCCCGAGCCTGAAGAGGCCAAACTTGAAACAAGGGCTTTCTAAATAATACAAAATCACAGATTGGTGTGTTAAGGATCTTGCGTCATTACAATGCATACAGCTGCTCTTCCTCAAATTTCAAGCTTTGAGTTTCCCCCCTGCCGACTAAATTTATTCAGTTGTAGTGAGGGGCAGAGAAAGTACAGTCACTTTTGTTTCTAAACGCGAACACAGGGGACAGTGTTAGGTTGTTCCCATCAGAATCAGCAGAAGGCTGAATGTCTATATGTAATAGCCGTGTCAAACAGCAGGCCTGGAAAAGTTGCAAAGTTCATCCTGTGTTTTAAAACCTGGGTCAGCATTTGTGAAGGTCCATTTCTGCATAAGTGAGCACACAAACCCCAGTGCCTGTTCAAATAGTCTGCAGCTCTCTCTCAGGCAGCTCATGACAACAGCCCAGCAGCAGCACTGTTTGATCTCCAATGTTTTCCTTAATCTGGGTTGTCAAGGTTCGCTTGTTGGAGGCTGTTTACTTTACTTCTCCTACAAAAAAGTGTTTTTTTCCCCTCAGACAATGACTAATCCAAAGACCAAGAAGGAGGGAGCACTGCCAGCAATAGTTGTTAAAGCTGCAGTTTCCCTTTTGTAAATTTTCAGATGGTTTTAGTCCTGCTGTTGCCAGCTGCAGACTTACTGTATAAAATATTAGGGTAATATTTCATTCTTATATGTGTGCAGTTCAGTCTTTATAGACATATATAATCTGCATCTTTTTTTATTAAATTATTCTTTTTTGTGCGACTACTAATTCTAATAATAAATCAACATGGATTAGACACATGAGACAGCTGCTCATAATATTTATACATACACAGTAAAATTCATTATTCATCTTTGTTTGGTGTACATTTGTCTGTCAATATGCCTGTTATAAAATGTTAATTATAACATAAATTAGACCTAAAATATTTAATATGCTCTGCTTTCCTTTGAGTGTTTCCATAGTGCTAAACATTTTTGTCAAAGTACATTCCTTCAGATAGTGTACACGGATAACTTAACATTAGTGAAAACTATTTACACACTCTAGTAATAACAGGTAATTAATTGATAATTTAACAAAATTTAAACCCTACTTTTGACAATTAATAATTAGATGCTCTGCAACTTCAGCGTTTTTACAGTTATGAAAACGTCCAGCATTAACCCACACCACAACTGCCTCAATAGATGGGCTACACTTGTTTCAAACAAAGCAAACCGACGATCCAGTCAAATAAAAGCTCTTGTTTTAAACTTTTCATGCTGTGGTGTGGCTGTAAATTGTCACCGATATAATTAAAAATAATTCAGTAAAGCCTTTGTGTTAATGAAAAGTTAACTGTGAGGTGATATATCCGCTTTAATGTATTGTGTTACCGCTGAGCTGACAAGCTTAACCAACACAACAGCCTTCAATAACGCTAATGATGAACAGCCAAATAAAAGGCGATTAGCTAAAGCGCTAATACAGTTAATAACTATAGTTTGGGGCAGTTGTGCCTTCCTCCGGTCTTTCGGAGTTTGGAGGACAGCTAACACGTGGGGAAAAGCTCCTTCCCTGGTCTTACTCCAAAGAAATCACGGCACCCAAACTTCCCTTTCACCGAGTAAAGTTAATAACTTTTACGGCGTTAGCATTAACAGGTAACGTTGTAATTACGCGCTGTTAACGTCTATCGCCAGTCAGCACTTAATGGTGAAAAATACTTTTCCCCCAAAGGTGCATTTTCCCCCGGGGTCTCACGAGTAGCCTCAACTAAGTTAGAAACTCAACTTTCAAAAAAAAAAGTAGAGTGTACAACACTCGTAGTAACAAAAGGCGCTCTAACAGTCACATTTTACAGCGATATTTAATAGCGCTACCAGCCACACCACATCAGAATATTACAGGTGTTTGTTTATTTGTTTATTTCGCCATTTGAAACAAGACAGCGACAAAAACCAAAGACAAACTCCGTGTGTGCGTGTGTGTGAGTGTGTGTGTGTGTGTATTAGCAGCAGAAGCAGCAGCAGGTATCTAGATACGACACAACAAAGCTAATGTTAACATAATAGTGAAACTTACCAGAATGGCTCTACAGCAGCTTACAGGCGCACGCGGAGGATACCGATTTGCTAGTAGCCTATGAGATAACGAACCCGTGCACGCGAGGTTGTGTACCGAGAACGCGTGCGACAACAAATCACACCGTAAACACTAACAATATTACTCCGCCCGCCTTGGTGTTAGTGGCGAGGTGGTGGAGGTGTGGGGTGGGGGGGGGACTAACTAACTAACTTAACTATAAGGAGAAAGAGATAATCTTACCGAGGGCGTCGAAAAAAAGCAAAATGTGGAGTTTCACACTCGCTACCTCCCAGTCTGTGTCGTGGGGAAAGGCACGGGCTCCTTTCTTAATGTTGTTATTAGATTTTAACACGCCGAGAAAAGAAGGAGAGAAAAAAAAGGAAGAATCGCGGATTTGGATGTTGTTGTTTTGATGTTCCAAGTCCGTGACGTCATATCCACCTGCTGGGTAAACAACGTTCATTGCATTGCAGATCCTTCATAGAAACATCACAGTCACAAGTACAATTCAGTAGCACTTAGTAGCACTTAGTAGGTCCTTTTTATGGGGAAATGTAATGATGTGCATTAGTTTTAGCTGAAAGTGTGACAGGAGAGAGGGGGCTGTCAGAAAAGCTAAAATGTCTAAGCTGACTAATTACAACTGAGGCAGAATGAACTTCTATTATTTCAGAAATTTCTCCTGTCTGTTTTTCTTTTCTTTTTTTCTATCTGAGGTTCATGTAACTGTTTCAAAGCCTCACTGCAAAAAGATGATTTGCTTTGACATAATCATCAAAGATGTTTTAATCTCAACTGTGTGGAGTTTTAACTATTAAAGAGGGGTTATATTAAGATTTTGAAAATGACTATGAAGATAACCAGAGTGCAGGTTATTTCAGTTTATGTGTGGTTATCATATCTGATATGTAGGTCCAGCTACTCAGAATATTTTTCAAATGTTAAGGGCCGTAACTATACCTACATTTCAACAAAGGTATCAAGAATTTCTGTTCATTTTTGTGGTTGAAAAGTTGTGCTTACTCCCAGATCACGACTACTGTCATTGTGACAGTATTCAAATCCCTGTCACTTGCCCCTGAAGAGGAGAATTATCACGGGCCAGTTCAACAGTCCAGTTAACACTCATTGTAAAGCAACATTAATTTAACCTCAAGAGAAAGTATTTTAAGTCGTTTTTTGTCCTTGATCAAGGTCTGAGAAGCACAGCTCATTTCGTTATAAATGACATTACATTTATCATGGCTGCATCTGGGAGGAATGCTGCTGCTGATGAACCGTCTCAGCAAGTCTGTTTCTTAGTACAGAGCGCCACCCTCTGACCAAGCCCAGTCACAGGAAACATTTGATATTTCCATAGAATAGTCACTTAGTCTCTAGCATATGGGTTTATGGTGATTTTACTTAATATTCTCAATCCTCTGTGTCACTATTTTATTCATTACCAACATTTATCCAGTAATATCCTTAACCCTTCGGTGCATAGATGTTTGCCAAACATTCTGACATACCTCAGGTTCTTTAGAGGCCCGTAACTTCTGTATTACAGATTGAGTTTGTAATAACATTAATAACCCCTAAAAGTATACAATTTGTATTAATTTGGTTCTTTTCCATATTGTTTATAGGTTCAAAAATGTTATTTTCAGAATCTATTGATAATTTTCAATTTAATCTATTAATTTTTATGTTTATATAGTCATTGTCCTGTGTTACACATGAACTACTGTAACTGCATTATTACTCGCACCAAACACAAATTAATCACAAATCATAGTGTGTGACTGTGTTGGGGTCATTACAATATGTTTGCGCTGCACACAGCAATCTATAGTTTTGCTGTTAAGCTCATTTCCTCTGAGCTGGCATTTTGTCTCCATGTCTCCATGTCTTCATTTTTAGAGTCACTGTCATCAAAACCCTGTAAGATGTCAAAGTTCACACCACATTAAACTCACATTAGCAAACTTCTTCATCCTTTTGTCTGTATTAATTCACTTTAACAGTGATACAAAATGAGACCAAACAGGAAAACACAACATTACCTACTATTACTTGTTACCTGCAAACTGAAAAAAACGCTATTACATCTCTTGGAACTTTGAAGACCCTATAAAGATTTTAGAAAAATACATTAGAAAAACATCAGTTTTCAATAATAGTGACATAATTGTTAAAAACCAATAGGACAGGGTATAATATGGTCCCTGGTAAGTGTTTAATTAGTTTATAGTTATAATAATAGTAGTTACATTATATACATGAAGTAAGCATAGTGAAAGTTGTGTCAAAGCCCTTTAAATTGTATTTCCATAGGGTTTTCTTTTTTAGTGAAAGCATATCCCCAATTCCACAGCTCAAAGCTGGCAAGCTAAAAATATTCCCACCATAAAGCTGCACTGTATATGTGACAGACATGTCAGTTATTATATGGCCTACAACCACAGTGTTGTGTTCAATGACCCCAGTGCCTGGAAACACACTCTGAGTCATCCAACTGATAAGTCTGAAGCCACAGTGTGGAATTCAAACATATGATGTGGACACACATATACGGCCATGGCAAGAACTGAAAGAAGGTCATGATTCAAATTTACATTTTTAAAAGATGTATAATATCCAAAACAAAAAAAGCTAAAGAAATTTTTTTATGATATGAGGGATTTCACATTTTGACACACCTAAGAAAAACATCTCTGTATTAAAACTAAAATATTCCTATCTGGCTTTTGAATGTGTGTGTGGTTCTCACTGGTGAATGTATGATGTCATTCTTCTACTTTATGAAATTTTATCTCTTCTGGTATAACTACACCCTGCCCATAATATTCCTAAGAGGATTTGCAGTTTTACTATGGTTCGTATAGTGAGCCAATTCTACAGTCTTTTATAGTATTACAGCAGTTTTTTCACAAGGTTGTAAACATGATTGTCTGGAGTAATTAATGAGAAAAATGAAGATGTATATACACTGTCAAGTCAATCTAACATGTAATCTAAGCTTTCTAATCCTCCAGCAGCTTGATCTGCATGTCAATACTGGATCTATGAGCTCAGCGGAGCCCAACAACCATGAGTCTGGGTGTGAATTTATTACCATGTTTTGTTGGTGTCACGCTGGTGATGTGTTGTGTGGATTAAGGCCCTGACTTGATGGAGTGTAGTTACAAATTAATTGAGGATCACTATCAGTTACGTAATAGCCTCTCCACACATACGCGTGCACACAACAAAGTAATTAGCTTTCTGTTAATTAGGTAATTAAGCAAATGAATAGGAGCTCCTCTTGATTTCCAAAGCGGATGAATGGCTCGGATACAGTGTTTTCCCCTCACTGCTGGGGGCTCTAGCATTCAACATGTAATGAAAGGAAGAGGACTTCTGAAGAAGGTATACAGATTAATGACCTGTAGAGAACTGTCCAATGAGTGAAAGGAGAAAAACTTGAGACCATGATATCTTCTTCTATCTGCAGCATTCTGAAATTATAAATATACGCTGATTGATGGCATGGCATTGTTGAATTTCTAGGCATCAAACACAAATAATCATACTGTTTAGAAGGTAAAAGATTTCATACTTACAAATCATGTCTGAATGTTAATAATGTTATTTAAATTAAATTACATTATGCATAGTTCTTATAATAATCAATGATTCTGTTTGAGTATGCAAGTGATGGTAAAGCAAGAATGGTAAATACTGTGTGTCTAATCTCTTGAACACATGTCCAGTAAAATGGACAGTTATATTTCCAGTCACAGAAAATAAATATAAATAGATAAGAGACAATAATCGTGTCAAAATCTCAAACTAGGAAAGACTCAAGGGAATTAAGAATATATAAAATATTGGAATGGCATTCATCAGGTGGCCAGAAACATGACTCCAAATGATTACTAATGTTGCTCTGCGTCTGCTGGATGTGTAAACAGGTAATGGTTTGCTAACACATCATATGTATCAGTGAATCATTTACAGTATTTTATCCTGATGTCAGTATCTTCTCCACTTGTCTGTTTAAATTACTGTCTAGGTCACACTTATGTTGTGTCACATTTCACTGATAAAAAACGTAAAAATCTCAAAAAATAACTAATATAAAATAATAATAATAATGTGAGTAATATTAACTTTAAATGGTGATACAATGTCAATGTTTACAGCTTGTTGAGCAGCCTCGAACTGGCCAAAAGGGGGGAAAAAAAATCAATCAATGCAAGTTTAACAGGCCTTTGTTCACAGAAGATATTCTGACATGTCACAGCAGGAAATGCACAGGTGTAAATAATACAATACATGATGAAAACCATTTCAGTTTCAGGCTCCTCGTACTGTGCATGCCAGCTCACTGTCACGATGAGACACTTGAATAGAGCCATTGTTGATATTATTAGTAACACCTGTGCTTTTCCTGCTCGGACACAATAAAAAAGAAAATCAAAAAGAAAACAGACAAAAAGGTGTGTTAGATTTGGAGGTCTAGCACTGTAGATTAACAATCTTGTGCTGTATTGTTGAGTGAACACTCACAAACACCCAAAGAATTTTCTTACTTTAATTGGAGAGCCACCGCTACTTGCTGCTCTCCTGACCTTTACAAGATTCATTTGAGAGGCATTATTATTGCCTTAGGTGACACAGCAGGGAGAGAGTGTAATGTGCAACTGATCCAATTAAATATGATGAATCAGCACAAAATGGCTTGCTGTAAGTGAATGATGCTGTAATGCTGAAGTATTAACACATCATGTGCCAGAATGGCAACACCGTCCTTTAACAGATAACTGCTGTTTATGATTGTTACTTTGCAAGAAGAAACACAAACAATTGCGTTTTTATTTTATTTACTTAGTCCATGTCACTGCAAAAATCATGTTTACAAAGGAAATATTGTCCCCTTATATCTAACTTATCAATCAGTTCAAAGTTGAACTATAAAAGTGGTGTGACATACAATAATACCAGAAGCATTCAGTTTACTGTAGCCTACACTGTAATAAAACAATAGTATGTTAACTGTGTTAGTGAAGGTAACTCAGACCGATGAAGTTTCAGAAAAATGGCAAAGATATGAGTCCTGTAAAAGGATCTAAAATATAAAAAATGTTTTTATATTTTAGCTGTTAAAATGTTATTAACCTGTACAGACATGATCAAATTGGTGAAATCACTGTCACTTATGATTCAATACGTTCCTTTGAAGCAGCAGTCTACATGCACTCATCTTTATTTAAACCCACCATATCCGTCTGCGTTACTTTTTCTTAGTCATAAAATTTGACATACTGCATCTACATATCATACTAAATATGGGAATCGCATGACTGAATGTTACTTCCTTTAAAACAAATAATGCTGCATTTTTCTCAGTGTGTTATGGTTAGAAGGACACAGTCCAAGCAAACTGGATTTATCGGTCAGGAAAACAAGTACAGACAAGAGCACCACCAGTTGAGCACAAAAATGTGCCATATCTCTTCAGAGTAATACACCAAACAATGCGTGACTGAGTTAAGGAGAGCAGAGGTCTACTTTTAACACTTCTATTGAACGAAATGTCAAATGCGGTGTGGTGTGAGAACATTCAAAGAGGCACCTTTCAGGATGGATTTTGCTCTTTAACTAAAGCTGTAAAAACAAAAAAAACATCTAAGAAACCAAATCTAATGTTTCTTAGGGCCTTATCTGTGCTGATCCTCTATGATGGCTTTATAACTGAAGGACACTGTGACTGGAATAGGTAGTAATGTGCAATATTTCCAAGTGTTACCCTGATTTTAAGTTTGATGTACAACTGATGAAGATACAAGAAACCAAATGGGACATTCACTTACAAGTGGAGAATCTCCAGCTGATTTAAACACATTAAGATACAAACTACTTAAACAGAAAAGTGCTTTGGCACTTCACAAGCTGACTTAAGACATGATATGACTTGAAATATCTAACATATCATAATGTTGAAACATACTAGATTATGTAGCTGCTACCTCTATACCAGGAATTAATTGTGAGGTCCATAGGCCGTGCAGAGAACGGGACCATGACAGTGCAGTTCAGTATAGGAGGAAGTCAAAACCAACATGGACTCATGAACTCTGAATGAGATTTACACTGGATATACATTCTCTGAGGGCTTCAGAGCTTTAGGGCCCACATGAAAAGGAAACAAGGCATCAATCTTAAAAAGTTATAAAAATATATTGATAACATTTCCTTGTTGAATGCAAAATAATATCCTTGATTAGGTTGTGGACAGAGCCTTTACATCAAGGCTGGTACAGAGTTCAGGTTTAAAAAAAAAAAAAAAAAAAAGTGCATTACAATCTAGTGTCTTGAGCGTCCTCCCTCAAAGGCATGATGTTCCATGTGAGCTGAAAAAGTCAAAGTGATTCATCTATTAGACATAAATAATACTCATTTTACATGCAGAACACAATTTAGACCATGACTACAGAATGACTTATACTTATGACTTATAAAAAAATATATTCATCCCCAGATTTGAATCTTAAAGGAATAGTCTGGATATCATTTTTGGATTGTGTGGCAGCTCAAACAACACAATCTTAGGTTGACAGAAGTACTTACACTGTACCAAGCATTAGTTAAAACATTGTAGTTCATTATAGTGTCAGTAACAAATATTTAACATGTAGTGACAAGACTAGCCTATATGTATGTGGAGCAGGTATGAAGGCATATGGTGCATTTGTCTTGCTGCCTTTTCTCTAATGTCAATAAAGCCTTGACTCGCCTGCAGCCATGAACACTCCTTTGAATCATCCTCTGGCACGATTACACACTGGTTGGAAATGTGTTCTTTAAATGTGCACAGTCTCTTTTCTACGGTCTCACTTGCATAGGCTGTAGTTTCTGACAGGGCGTCTTTAAAGCTTGAGCTCATTTCCATTTCTAAATCCAAAAAGCACAACACATGAAAGTGGAGGGAAAAAATGGGCATACTTACACTTATAAAATACAGCTTTAAAAGATATGTACGGGAGGAGCTCATAGATTTTTCCCAAGATACTTGCTTCGTTAGCGAGAGTTGCATCTCTATTCCACACTTGTACAACATCTTCCCGATCTCGAACGCTAACACTGACACCGACAACCTCATCGTCTGATGAACAAAAAGAGATAAAACGGATAACAGTGCTGAAGTTAACAGTAAATAAATATCCATCAACACAAAAGATATGATTGGAAAAAGCAAAGTACCTTACCTGAGGCACAGTAATCTGCAAACTGCTCCCCAATAGTAGCAAGTAACAATTCTTTCCAAACTGCAGACTGAAGGGCAAAGAGAAGCTAATTAGTGATTCAGTCATTTATATTATTACGTGAGGAAGATCTGAGCGGAGCACAACACCTACAGTGCTTTCTTTTGGTACTTTCATCTTCCATACTCCTCCTTTTGCATTGCTTTCCTCTTCCCTGTTAGAGTAAAAGATAAAAACAAATGAATGCAGTGCAACCTTAACTGAGTGATCAGTTTTACCTTATCACATATTTCCTTAAACTAATATAGAACAGGTTGGATAGTACTAACATGACATTAATAAACAGGATACATTACCTACTATTATTTAACATGTTAAACCGATGGTCTAATAGTGATGTGAAGGATGCAGAGATTCCAAAAAAACTCCACTGTAATAATTCAAGATTTTATTACACACATAGTTCAATTTATTAAATGTACATCCCTTTATGTTGCTGTGATGACATTTTTACACTAACAGTGTTTCTTATATGTCAAATGTAACTGGAGGGGAATTATTATTATTATTACATTACATGGCAGTTACAGCATGGGATGCTGTTATAGTCTTCTATCTGTTCGTGCTAGTGCTAAGAAATATAATCATAATATTTACAATAAGAGTAGACTTACCAGAGTGGCCTCCGTTCTCCACGCATTAAGTGATAGCTACATCTCAAAGGCAGTGCTGAAACTGGAGGGATGTTGTTGTATACACTCCAGAACATCTGCAAACAGAAAAAAAAGAGAAAGAATGCTTATGACATGTCCAAAAGAGTTATTTCTTCCTATAAACTCTAAGAGAAAGTTACTTTGGTGCATTATAATAGTAGCATTTTACTCCTTCGTCCAGTATGGATTTAGTTTGCAACACTTCAGCATGTGTATTTTCTACAAGAAATGACCTCACAGCTGTTATCCATACTATTTTTAATTAAGAAATTGTTCGTTAATAAAGTAACCCCACATGACTGTGACACTCCTCATTCTCTACTACTGAGAAATGCTGATCATGTGGTCAGATCACACCAGTCATCAGTGACAATGCCAATGACATCCCACAAAGAGCCAGTGAACTGGAAGCAATTCATTCTGAGATTTGTTCATATTTTCAAACATTAGTCCTGCAGAATCACACTTTCCTAGCTGGTGTATTTTCCAGGTTTTCTACAGCTGATTCAAATAAACGGCAGACCTCCCTGCTGGAACCACACAGCAACTACACTATCATTGCTGTAAACTTCTCACTGCTGCACAGGGTGACAATGTGCGAAAAGTTAAAGATCCCCTCCAGACATGTTATAAGACATGTAAAAATACTCTGCATGGAATATTAATTTGTGCCTGATGCAGTTTTTCCACAAAAAAGTTCAATTACCTAGTTAGAAATTCTTAAAGTTACATCTACTTTTTCTCCCTCATTAAAAATCTAGAATCTATAAATATGTAAATATTTTTTTCCATTTCAGAGGTTAAACTGCTGAACAGAAGATGACTACTACTAAAAGTCCATTCTCAGTGTATGTGCACTGGAGGCTTCAAGTTTCCATGCACATCGCACTTGTGTAAGTTGAATATTGGACCAGGTTTTGGCTTCCAAAATAGATGTAATGTCACAAATCATGTTTGTAGGTTCACCCCTTTAACTCATATTTGTGAGCACAGAACTTTCCCCCTTTAGCAGACGAATGTGAAAACAGCCTTCACATGTCAAACGCTGCACATACAGCACGTCATTCTGCACAGTGAAGCTCAAACATCCAACAGAAGGAACAAGAAGAAAAACACATTTTTGAGTGAAGGGGGGCTTTAAGGATTTTAGCTATAAGGGCCAAATCTGTTTTATATTCCCAAATAACTGAAGAGTTAACTTAATGATTAAAAAATATTTTGTGTTTTTCAGCTTATTAAAACTGTTTAACCTGTGTTACTAAAAAATGTACATTGTAAACCTTTAACAGTTTTTCAAAACATTAATAACTTATTTGTCTGTTGTAACATTCATCTTTATATTAAAAGATCTGTTAGTATGTTTGATAGATAGCAATTTCTATCATTTTTGGGGGTAAATTTAGCTCGACTTTACTGTAATACAAGCTATCAAACATCATATCAAAACATATTAGCATATGCACTTTAACATGTTGGACAGTGGACACAGATCTGAAGCTGCTGTCAGGTACACTATGCCACACAACAGCACCAAATAGCAACAAGAGGCAACAGTTTTAAACTCACTTACGTAATACGGTGTCAGTTAGTTGTGAACTCTGTGCTCATTTGTCATGGTAAAATAGTTTGATTTTCCCCCACCAGTCCTGCCTGCTGTAGCTTTAATTGCCAAATAACTGCCTATTCCCTTTTATCTCTGAGGCTCTTTTCATGTGAATTTGACTCTATAGCCAAGTCACACACTTGATCTCTTTGCTCTTAAGATGATGAAGCTCTTTAAGCTGACACACCAAATCTCACCTGAACAGTTTGTACTGTGTAGATCTTCTTCAGATTGGATTCACATTCTGCAGCCGTCGTGCCAGGTAATGATCTGCAACAACACATAAAAACTGCTTCAGACTCTCAGACTCTTTTTTTTTGGTCAGTTCATCTATTCTACTGAGTGTTGACAGGCTATATAACAGAGCTGTCTTCACTTGCTTTAATATTGGCATTTAACAAAAGTTTGAACCCAGCCTATAGCTGCCACATTCAAGTGGATTTTCTTTGGATTGCATTGTAAAGTTATTATTGATGTGTTCATACTTTGGAAGAATGTATTATTGTGTTTAGACTCAGTATATACTTCATGTTTAGATGTTTATGTGCCAAAAGATCAATGAAGGTTTTGAAGAAGTTTGTTCAGAAACTGTCTTCCCTGGGAACCTTATTGCTGGATCATTTCAGATTTTACAATGTCTTTATCTAATTCTTTTCTTTCAATTTGGGATAATACATGTAAATTGATTTCCCTTCTTGTTTTGTTGGTGTGTTTTCATTTTTATGTAGTTCGTCATAAAATTCCTTAAACCTTTTATTAATGCCTTGGGGGTCTTTTATAAGAGTGCGATCTGAGTGTTTAGCTGGGAATAATAGAGGATTTTTCTTCTGAAGTCTGCAGGCAAGTATTTTTCCTGTCTTCTCCCCAATTTCATTTTTTTTCTTTTCAATTGATAAAGGGCAAATTGGAGTTTTGTATTTGTCAGAGAATATGATACATATTATACTTTTTAAATGTATAATGGGGATCGACAGACAGAAAGAAAGAAAGAAAGAAAGAAAGAAAGAAAGAAAGAAAGAAAGAAAGAAATGTAGGTGTATCAGAATCTTAGTGCATTTCATTGGTTGGTTAAGACCTTTTGTGTTTCAGGAAACTAAGTTATTTCAACCATCAACATCAACCATCTCTAATTATAACCAGTAATTGACCCTTCATTTTAGTAATCCCTGAGCAAATTTTATTATGGTGAGACATGAGGATGAAAGAAACATATAAGAGAGTAGGAAAAAATAAGCAATAATAAATAGAAGAATAAACAAACAACAGACACAAATATAAGAACACACATTGATTGGTGATGATAGTCCATATTTCCATGGCCAAACACCCACACATAATTAAAAAAAAGAAAATTAAGAATAGGGGAATAGCTCATTTACCCCAGTTTGAAACCTTTTAGTATTGATAATTTCATTGTTATTTCTTTCTTTCTTTCCCAGAAGCAAGTTGGCAAGTTGACAGCAAGTTGCTGTTTCTTTAGATGCTGAGAAAGCCTTGGACCGAATCAAATGTGAATATCTGTTTAGAACTCTAGAGGAACTTGGACCGGGTCAAAATATCATTGACTATATATATCGGTGCTCTACAGTAAACCAAAAACGAAAGTGTCCACAAATGGTTTGATATCAAAAGGATTTCCTCTATACAGAAGGACCCGACAAGATTGCCCCCAGGTGGATAGTTCTGGGTTTGAAAAGTGAAGCCAATGCAGAAGTGCCTTAAACCTGCATTCTTTCTAATGGCCATTAGGGGGCGACTCCACTGGCTCCAAAAGGAAGTCCGACTGTATAGAAGTCTATGGGAAATGACTACTACTCACTTGATTTATTACCTCAGTAAAACAGTTTCCTAATGACTTTATGGTCTCAATCACTAGTTTCAAGTCTTCTTCAATACAGCATGATGTTCATTTTGTAAATTATGATCCCATTTAATTTAAATTTGACAATAAAGCAGGAAATGCTTTAGGGCGTGGCTATGTTGTGATTGACAAGTCACTACCACAGCAACAACATTGGTTAGGGAACATAAACATGGTGTAACCCCAGATTCACAGAGTAAAGGCGTAGCAGTAGTCATCACTATTTCAGTGTGTTTTCAGTTCATGAAAGTTAATTGTAACATTTTGGTTGCCTAAAAACGTGTTGTTCAGCATTTGGTTGTACTAAAAGACCCTCAAAGGAGTCAGATATTAAGTTTTTCCTGGGAGTACATTTTGTTTTAATGGTTTTCAGCCCATTTTTTGCTAGCGAAAATTAGCATTAGCATTAGCACAATTAACCATACACAGTCCACTGCCTCCTCTCATCCAAATATGGTCACACCTCTAGCTCCAATAATCCAAGATGGCAACCGTCAAAATGCCAAACTCGAGGTTGCAAAACACAAGTCCACAAACCAATGGTTGGCGTCACGGTGGCTACATCCATTACTTTTATACCGTCTATGGTTGCCCCTTATTGCCTTGTTGATTATCCTTTCTTTAGAACCGCCTTGAACAATTGATGCATTGAGACTGACACTGCTACAAAGAATGCTTACCGCAACCACCTTTCAAGTGGTCTCCAAATGGCATTAAATATCACTTTATCAGGGTATCACTTTAAAATCAGATTTCAAAAACTTAGTTTCAATAAATATGAATAACACCTTGAGAAATATTACTGAAGATTTAGAGAGCTGGATATACCTGCCACTTGTTCTCGGGTAAAATAGACAAAATTAATGTCCTCCCACCTCTAATCTATATCAGTGGTCTCTCATTCTCCTTTGATAAAGCAAGAATCAGTATCAGCAAATTACTTCTTGGTATTATTATTTCTTGATCAAGATAAAGGTGGATTTGGTCTTCCAAATTAAGAAAAATACTACATTGCTATAAATTCAACATACCCTTTAAAATCAGCTTATAACAACAGTACAAAATTAACAACCTGGGAAGACATAGAAACAAGAATAACGTCTACTAGCAAACCTAAAATATCTCTTAAATCAATGTGGTTCAACCCCAAATACTTAAAAGATACCCACAACCCTGTAATTAAATTTTCTTGCGAAGTGGCAAAATACTTGCATAACTCATTAAATTTTAATAGTCACAATGAACCCAGTACCCCATTGTGGCATAGCAGCACTTTTATGGCATAAGCAAAATCATTAGAAAATGAAGAATGGGAAAGAAAAGGGATTTCTTCACTGATGTACCTCTTTACAGAATGTGTTATGATGTCCTCGAGCAACTGAAAAGCAAATTTGATCTGACAAGTAATGACTTTTAGCTATATCTGTAGATCAGATCACAACTTGCACAATTTCTTGGAGAACGTATAAAACTCATGAAATTAACTAATAGTGAGAATAAATTTTTAAAAAATAATGATAAAATGAAAATAAATTAACAACAATAATGAAAAAGGAAACGTATGTATAGCTAGCAAAATTTACAAGATTATAAACAGTTTGAAGAACACTGTCAACATCTCCTTGGAGAAGATCTGGGAGAAAGATCTAGAAGAGATCATAGATCCTGATACCTGGACATTAATCTGGCAGAAAACACATAGAATAATGAACTCAGCACGAAACAAAACAATAAATTTTAAGTTTATCCACAGGATATATTATACCTTGAGAAAACTCAAACTTATGATATTGTGTAATAATGAAATATGTTGGTGCTGTAAAAAGGAGAAAGGCCCATTTTTTCACATGATATGAAAATGCCCAAAACTGCAAATGTTTTTGAAGACAGTTGCATTTATTCTATCCACAATTGTTAAAGAGAACCCCATGTTATATGTTTTGAATTATATGGATGATAAAAGTTGGCCACACTTCATGAAAAAGATTGTGTCTGTTGGATTTATGAGTGCAAAAAGAGTTACAGCTACCAACTGGAAGATTATTAACAATATAAATGAGAAATCATGGCTACAAACGTTTGAAACATCACTAAGATTAGAGCAAATGTCTAATTCCATATGTACTCCCTCTTACGAAACTTGGAATCAGATTAATGTACAAATTTACAACAACATTACCTGCCCTGGTTAAAACATAAGCACCACTACTGATCCGTTTCCCATATAAGTTCTAAAGCAGGTGACTATTGTCTTAATAATCTAAGTAGAGATTGACACCTCAACCATGCAATCTTCAGTGCAATATGTACACATGTATTAGATTTGAATGTATGTATGCATATCTGTTAGAATACTTGTATATATATATATATATATATATATATATATATATATATATATATATATATAGTAAATGTGTATGTATTTGTAAACGTGTACATGCATATGCACTGGTATATATGTCAATGGGCAGGTGTATGCATGTATACATGTGTATGGGTATATATGTATGGATATGAGTATATATGGTATATGTATGTTATGCATGTAACCATGAGCCACTACTATATAAGAAGTGCAGTAGGTCTGTAACATGAGATCAGTGCTTATTCCAGGACATGGATATATGCAGTGAGCTTACTTAACCACCCTGCTTTTTTGTTTTAAATCGTTTTTTTTCTGTACTTAACCTGATATATGCAAAGTTTTGCTTCTGTGAAACAACTTTTCCTGAGCATCAAATCAATTTAAAAAATTGAACCCAGGATCATTTTGATTCATTTCCATGCCTATATAGATTATATGATGCATACAGCAATTATATCAACAGTAAGTGTACTCCTCAAGTATAAAAGTCTTAATCTAGCCTGATGGTTCATGAGCAGCTGTCTTTTGGGAGTTGGACCATATTGTTTATGTATGTATTCATTCATTTCCCATCTTGTGTTTAATAAAATATCCACAATAATAGTGTCATATGGACCTAAATGTGAAACTGTCAAATCTAAATAAAGGACTATTTTTACAATTAATTCATCTGAAAAGCACATCACAGGTTCTGACAGCCCAAGTTGACATCTTAAAATGACTAACAGACCAAAACCTGATATTCAGTTTAAAATAATATAAAAACACAGAAAAGCAGCAAATATTCACATTTAAGAAAATGGCATCAAATAACATTTTCATTTTTGCCTTATAAAAAATGCTTTTTTGCAATGATTTTTACAAAATTGTCAACATTGTTACTGATTAATTTTAATTTGATCAACCAATGAATTACATGACTGATTGTTTCAGCGCTGGTCTCAATGGGCAAATACTAGCCTGGTCTCTAGGTTGGGGACTGGGTATTTTTCAGATTTGAAAAGGTTTCTTTAGTTTATTTCATTAATATTTAACTTATTACATGTCAACACAACGAGCAAATACATGAAAGATGGCAAACCTCAGTGTCATCTAAACTTTGGACACCTTTGCTCCAAGGCAAAGGATAAAACCATAAACAAAGCATAAATGACTTCCTGTGATCTCATAAAGGAGGAAATGTAACGTTTAGAAGTATTATGCAAATTCATACATACTACACTATTCCAAACAAGGATGTATTAATGTCTACACAACATATTTAACTATTGGAAAAAGTGAAGCCAGTACCTCTAAGTGTGCTACTTTTCATAAAATGGAGAAACAGTCAAAAGTTCAGCCCAAACCCCCTCCTCAGGCTCCCCTGCTGGGAACCAGAGCTTCACTAACTTCACTTGCATGTTTGGATACCAAAGAAATGACAAGCACACACGTCCACCGTGTTACGTACAAGTCATTACCTTGGATACCAACATAGCCGTGAAAATGTGAACTTTTCTGGGGTGTCACCCTCGGATTTGTAAACAAAATAAGGTCATGTTAACCGCAAACTCTCCCGCTACATTTGCTCCCGGAGGCCTGCTGAAAGCTGTGGCCTTAAATGATATTTTCCTTGCATCACTGCTGCTCTTCCTGGGCTCTAAACTCAACGACAACACGGAAGAAGGGAAATATATTACCTGTCCAGCCAAAAGGTCCAAGGTGAGTGCAAAGGCAGCGTTGCAGTGTCGTCTTCTCGGTGTTTCTTTGTGATATTATCCAACTCTTTCTCGTCGATGTCAATGTTGTTTTCAGGGGAAACAGTCTCGGCGCTCAGGGCGCCTCTGTCCATCTGTAGATCAGTCTGACCGGCAGGAACCGCCATTTCAGCAGACAAGACGCTGATCTTTTCTGTGCTCCCTGTATGAATCTCCTTAATAAAAACACCCGGTTTGGCTTTATCTCCAGATACTGAAACACACTTTTCCGCCTACCGACTGATGACGTCTCTGCGTAACCGGGCAGAAACGACGCAGTTGGTCCATCCCAGAGAGCCGGAAAAATAAGGTGAGGAGTCACTCTGCCGGGTTTTCGGGTTGCAGAAACTAACCTGCGTCACAAATCTCCTACCAGCCTCATATCTCCATCATGCACTGGATAACTGGTTGTGCAGACACATGGGTGAATATATTAAAGGACGGGTTCACGGTTTTTCAAGTGTGTCTCAAAACAATAGTCAGGTGCCCAAATGAACATTAAAATACGTTTTTCTTGCCATAATTATTTCTCTTGTTCATACTGGCCATTAGAAGATCCCTTCATAATGCACTTCCAATGTAAGTGATGGAGGCCAAAATCCACAGTCTTCCTTCTGTGCAAAAATGTATCTGAAGCTAAGATGAAGTTTAAGCGTCCAAATGAGTCAAATCAAGCAGATATATTTTAACATTACAGTCTTTTTAATGCCAAAGTCCCTCTTTTTGTTACTATACTTCCACCACAGCTTAATAGGGAAACACTGTCTGAGGAGACACAAAGAGGGAATTTGATACTAAAAAGACTGTAAATGTGACAGATATCTACTTGATATGACTAACTCAGACTGCTGAAGCCTCATATAAACTTCAGATAAACTTAGCGTGTAGGACTTAGTGGCATCTAGCAGTGAGGTTGCAGATTGCAACCCCTCACCCTCACCCCTCCCTTTCAAGTGTGTAGGAGAACCTCCGGTGGCCACATAACTTGTGAAAAAAGTGAAAAGCCCTCTCTAGAGCCAGCGTTTGGTTGGTCAGTTCTGGGCGACTGCAGAAACATGGCGGTGCAACATGGCGGGCTCCGTGGCAGAGGACCCGTCAAGTAGGTCTATCTGCGGATTCCCAGTATCTACACAACACACCCACTCTACTACACAACGCACCCACTTTATTATAGAACACACCCACTTGGTTAGATGTAGGCATGAGCAGTGAGATGGTTAGGGTTAGGGTTAAGGCCACATTCAGACCAAATCAGGTGGTGCGGCGAAAACGCCAGTCTTCCCATGCATTTGAATGGGGGTAGTGCGTTTAGGCTGCAGGGATTTTGGCCACAGCGGGGCTGCACTGGCCTGCAGCAAGAAAGACGATCCAGAGTCAACTTTTAGCGAAACACAACCCAACATCACGCTGTGGTGGCCGTTCACAGCTGGTGATCAGACTGATCAAAACCCTGCCATTACAGAGTACAAAGACGTTACTCGGAGGGGAGGGCATTTCTCTTTGTTTGATAATGTTCAAAGTAAAAGTCAGGCTTTGCTGTTGGCTTACACTCATTTTAAAAAAGATGAGAGAAAAAGAGAGAGAAAGAGGGCTGAGAGCACCAGCGAGAGAGAGAGAAAGCAGCTGTGGGCAAGTGAGCTAGAGAGTGAATGGAGGCAGGGAGCACTGGTAGTGAGAAAGCTGGTGAATCAGATCAATAAAACGTTATTTTCTGATTGTTTCCCAGTGGTTACGTTCTAGAGTGCAAACACGCCCACACCTCAGCTCAACCCTGCAGCAGTTGATTTGGTCTTAATATGGCCTAAGGGTTGGGGGGGTCATGTAGCATGCTCATGCTGTTATGGTGACAACATCAGTGGTGTGTGTGTGTGTGTGTGTGTGTGTGTGTGTGTGTGTGTGTGGAGGGGGGGGGGGGTGGTGAAGTGGGCATGTCATGTAGTACAGTGGATGTGTCACATAACACTGCAAGACTGCAGATAGACTCATGGGCTCAGGGCTCATTCTAAGGTAACAAAAACACGATTTTTATTTTCAGGTGATTATAAATAAAAACATACTAATTAAAACATACTTATCAATATTATATTTCATTTCTGCCTAATCCGTTCAGCTAGATACTACTAAATTCTACACACTGCGCCTTTAAATGCATTTTTGCACAAAATGACTGTGTGGACACACTGTGAATTTTGGCCCCCATCACGTACATTGAAAGCACATTTGAAGAGGATCTATTAATAGTCAGTATGAATAGGAGGAATGATTACAAAACCTCTTTCACTGTTCACATGGACACCTGACTGTTGTTTTAACTGTTTGAACTTTCACTTTTAATCTTAGGCTACTTTCATAAATGTAGGCTACTGCTGGTAAGTTTAGGATACCACAGGTTCTTTGTACTGCAATTCACTTGTATGGTGCAGTGACAACCAGACTACATTCCTATATACAGTTTACAGTAACAAATAAACTGGAGTCCTATAATAGAGGCAGTAGGACTACTGTATATTAGCTTTGACCAGTAGTAGCTTATCACAGTTATATCGATATCTATGTAAATGTTGGCTGATGCATAACAAGAAATTGCAATACAGACATGATTGTACTGTACTGACAGGTTTCATTTTCAACTGTAAAATGTCCCACTCAGTGCATGTCTTATCATATCATATCTCACAATTTTTTAAAAGCCAAATTTAAAGGATCCTTAGTATTTTATGTCTTTTATTGGTGAGACATAATACAACAGGTGAACATTTACACAGAACACAACAGAAGACATTTAAATTGACACGATAACATTCATGAGATCTTTGTATTTGCTAATGTAAAGTTCAAAAATGAATATCGGACAATAGTGTTATCAGATTTTTTTAAACTTTCAAATATCAATATGGTATTGCCCTAAAAATCCTGTATCTTTTGCACTATATGGTATATACATACCGTAGAAGTCCAGTTGATGTTTACATTCAGTATATTTTCACACCTACTTGCCTGTACAAATGGCAACAGTATGTGTTTATGTTTATTTGTATCTTTCTGTCCTCCACAATGTGTTTGGGCAAAGTGAGATACAAACATTCATATTCCTTGGCCAAGAAGGTTGATTCTGGGTTAAAGTATCATTTCATCGCCATTATTTCAGTTTTCAACACTAGCTTTAGAGGTAGGATGTGCTTTTCCATTTAACATAAATTGGCTTTTATAGTCATTTGTGTAGGACTATATATATTTCTTGGGGTAGACATTTGTGAAATGCACCTGCTTATTGCTCCATTCTTACTGAAAATAGCCTAGTTCTTTGCTCCCAGTATTTTAATATATAGTCAAGAACTGTGAACAAGCTTGTTCCATGTGAAAAGCAGACCAGGAAACTGGTATGTTTTTTTCTCTTTTGAGTGAGACCTCTTCTCATTACATTAGCTTTGGTCTCAAGCCCCTTGTTGGCTATTACATGGTACTTAAGTTGCACTTTATTGCTTGATATATTGTATTTGTAATTTTTCAATAAAGTTCTTTTTAAAAAAAGAAAAAAGAAAAGAAAAGCATCATTTGCAGGCTCCAACAAAGCAGTTGTTTGTGAATCCCCCTAATAACTGCAGAAACTGTATTACCAGCCTAGAACTTGACACCAGTCCTGTAAGCAATGTACAGACTCAAAGTAAAGGAACTATTTCCCAATTAATGTGTAAATAATTGTAATTTAATTTGTTCTTTGGGCATTTAACAGCATGTTCCATACTTCGATGCCAGTGTTTGTTCTTCCAGCAATGTCAGCTGCTAACCATTCTGCTAGTTCATTACCTTGAACTCAGCCACGCCAAAAACATTCCTAAACTAATTTAGCTGGTGGAACCATTTGACTGGTTTTATTGGGGTCTATAAACTTTATAGTGTCTGCCCGAACCTTCTGTAATTATTCCCCTGGACTTGATCTAGGTTCCAGTGTATAAAAGCCTTGTAACTATTGATCAGTTGCTCAGTGTACTTTACATGATCATCATTTAAAACAATGACGACAAGTGTTTTGCGCAATACATCACATGCTGTTTATGTGTTTGAGCGTATAAAATGTTTGTCTTGCAATAATAAAGATTATAAGTTGCATTAATGAACAACGTCTGCAGAACTCTGGACTCTTACTGTATTTCAGAATACTCTTTATTTGATATATAATAATCTTATAGGGGCTGTTATAGTTTCATGTTATAGCCTGCATATCAAAGCATTGTGCAATGTTAATACAGGACATCATCTGTCAACATTTGCATCACATCACTGCATGAAGACAGACTTCCTATAGATTGCAATAGACAAGGACCGACAGATGAGACTCCTGGCTGATCCCAGGCCTGCTAAATACATGCAAGCGGACGTGCGACGCATAGGCTAGACGCTGCTGTGTGAGATCCACCGAGAGACCCGTAGCCTACTGACGCTCCCACCTCTGTGAGCTTCCCACCTCCGCTCCTGCTTTCACAAACACGTTTGCTTTTGTATATTTTAGTAACATTGTAGCCGGCGTTGATGAGGCTGGGGATGCGTAATTGCGCCATGCTTCCGCGCAGCACTGTCTGTTTTTTGATTCCTCAAGACGAAGAACGGGGGACCTCCGCCATCGGTGGAAATTGAGATGTGTTTTCTGAGCCGCTCGTCTGCCGAACGGATGCCTTCCGAGATGGTGTATAAACCCAAACCAGGCTGTCTCTGTTCAGCAGAGGATGGAACAACGGACACGGGTGTTTTTTAATACCGGACACTTGTGAGATGAAGGATAAGAAGAAAAAAAGAAGAGATATTGAATGATTTTTGTTTGTTTTGGTGGGGATAACAGCACATCGGGATGGATGTTGAGCGAATGCTTCTGAGTGGATTTATTCCTGAGTGATTATTCTGTGAAAGGGGCGGCGGATCGTGTTTTTTTGTTTTCCATTCAGCCGTGGCGGGATACTACCGATCGTCGATGAATTGATGTGGGAATACACACTACCTCGGCTGCATAGATGGCAAACACAAGTGAGTTTGGGGAGAGCAGCCCGTCCTTACAGAACTATGCGTCCGCGGCCTCTGCGGTCAAGCTGGCCTCTCTGGGTCTGATCATGGGCATCAGCCTGCTGGGCAACGCGTCGCTGTCGCTACTGCTGTTGAAGGACAGCTCGCTGCACAAGGCTCCCTACTATTTCCTCCTGGATCTGTGCCTGGCAGACGTGGTCCGCTCCGCCGTGTGTTTCCCCTTCGTGATGGCATCGATCGGCAGCGGCTCCTCTTGGCCGTACAGTGCGCTCAGCTGCAAGATCGTCGCCTTCATGTCCGTGCTCTTCTGCTTCCACGTCGCCTTCCTGCTCTTCTGCGTCAGCGTCACCCGGTACATGGCGATCGCCCACCACAGGTTTTATTCGAAGCGGATGAATCTGTGTACGTGCGTGGCGGTGATCTGCATGGTGTGGACCCTCTCCGTGGCCATGGCTTTCCCCCCGGTGTTCGACGTGGGTACCTACAAGTTCATCCGTGAGGAGGAGCAGTGCATCTTCGAGCACCGCTACGTGAAGGCGAACGACACGCTGGGCTTCATGCTGATGCTGGCCGTCATCGTGGGGACGACCCATGTGGTTTACATAAAGATGCTGTGCTTCGTCTACGATCACCGTAAAATGAAGCCTGCCCAGCTGGTCCCGGCCATCAGCCAGAACTGGACCTTCCACGGCCCCGGAGCCACCGGGCAGGCAGCCGCCAACTGGATCGCCGGCTTCGGCCGCGGACCCACCCCGCCGACGCTGGTGGGTATCAGGCAAGCGTCTCACCCCGGCAACAGGAGGCTGCTGGTGCTGGATGAGTTTAAGATGGAGAAACGGATCGGGAAGATGTACTATATGATCACACTGACCTTCCTCATCCTGTGGGCTCCTTATATAAGCGCCTGCTACCTGAGAATATTTGTGCGGGGGGCTGCGGTCCCACAGCTCTACCTGAGCGCTGCGGTGTGGATGAGCTTCGCCCAGGCGGGAGCGAACCCCATCATCAGCTTCCTGTTCAACAAGGAGCTCCGGATGCGCCTCAGAGCCTGTTTCCCCTGCTGCCTGGGAACACAGACACCCATGGAGCCATACTGTGTCATCTGAACGCTCCTGACCCCAACATATATATACTGTATACTGCCAAAGACACACTTACATCTTGTTTCAGAAGAGACTGGGCCCCAAAATGTGTTTGTACACGCAGTCAGGGATGTTCAGATCACTTTCTTTGTGACAAACAGTTTACCCACTACTTTAATTTGACAAAAACCTTAGACTACTATGATGTAAATTCATACTATATTTTGCTTATCAGAATCAGACTGGTTGAAGCTATATGAGGCATATTAAGGGATGGAAGCATAATGTGATGATTTTATTTAAAAAAAAAAAAAACAACAACAACTGGGCATCAGATGTCATGATTAAGCCACATTTTAATTTACACCTCTGCATGTGTAGGCTAGATGACATTCACTCCAAATATAGAATTTACTTGTCACTTTATGTCCTACCTTTGGAGACTTTTTTTCCTTATGCCCTGTTGAGTATATTAACCTTTTTGGTCCGCTACAATATTGTACATGAATGTCATTTTGGCTATTTGTTTGTATATTTTAAAATTATATTCCAACACATCCGTTTAAGGTTGTTTGCCTTCTGCAGAACTGATGACTGAAACAAAACACAACTATTTTGTCAGCTGATGAGAGTCATCGTCTCTGGCATCTGAGACACACTTGCTTACTAAACGTTTGGATACCACAAATGAGATGCACATCTCAGTATATTTTTAGTGAGGACAATGTCACATTTGTAAATACTGTACAGCTTTACTCCTCCTCCCCTTCTGCTTTTTTAACCAGATATATTGTATATTTCATAATCTCTTAGAATGCTTTGTGTTTACCAAGGTGTTATCACTCACTTTAAAGGTATTTTGCAAATTCTTATTCTTCATGGATCAGTTGTGTTGAGAAATGGGTCGATCCACATTCCCTGCAGGATAAACAGATATTCTTTTTCTACGGTTATGGACAGTTTGGTGCTTTGGAAAGGATGTTTGCATTGTTTGTATTTCTTAGCAAATAAATAAGAAATGGATGATAAGTTGTTTGGACTGTATATCATCTGTTTTAAACATGATGTCTTCACATGATCTGGTTCTGCTCTTGAATGCATCTCAGGTTACATGTTTTTAAAAGAAAATACACCCCCAGATACTCTCATTCAGTGCAATAAGTGGTCAGTACTAGTTCATTTAGTGTATAATTTACTTTTGTTGACATAATCACTTGCCCTCACCCTACCTTGTGCACTCAGGTCAGTGATTTCCTGTGTGCCTGACAGCCTGCTGACAGCAGGTGTGAGCTTGCTGCATTCAGCTGTGGGTTTTAAATGGAGAGGGTGACAGACATGTTTAAAGATTTTTTCAGTTCAGAAAAAGTGACAGTTGTGCCCTATATATGTAAACAAACTGGCTGATAAATCAATACAGACATTGGTATCTTAGTGTTTCTATGATGGATTTCCTCTTGTAAGGGCCATATACTGTGGGTACCTTTGAATAACTGGAGTGAGATAATGTCTTCTGTATTTTTTCTGGGACTTTAAAGGGGTACTCCACTGCCAAGAAAAACAGAAGCAGCATAGGCAGAGACATCTTGTTTTTCAGTCTCTAGTATGCATCAGGCTCTAAATCTGACACTTCCGATACTGCAACTGTATAGCATCTTGCATTAGACCTCCCCTGCACTCTACATACCCACTTCTTTCAAACTCCACACTTCCAATGCAGGCTTTCTGTAAAACATTTTAAGTCTCAAGCTAAGCTAAGATAACCCTGATGACATCATCATATAACTGTTATACAACCGTTTTGACTGACTGAAATGCTCTCCTTGTGACTAGTACACCAAACTTCATGTGTAAAACAGATGGAGTGCTCATTTAATAACCCTATGGAAGTTTAAAATGTGCATGTGCTCAGTAGATTTTAGGCTGATTCCAGTATTTTAGACTCAATATACAGTCAATATAAAGTTTGGACACACTTGAAAGTGTGACCAAACTTTTGACTGATACTGTAGTTAAAATTTGTCTTCTTTTAGCTAGCACACGATTATGCAAATGAAAGACCCACCGTTTCCCATTCACAGTTTTATTCCTGGCAGTGAGGAGAAGAATTTACAACATTTATATGCCTATTATATTATATTATATTATATTATATTATATTATATTATATTATATTATATTATATTATATTATATTATATTATATTATATTATATTATATTATATTGGGAAATAACATTTGCAGGAAATAACTGAACATTTAACTGAAAGAGTAAAAATATAAAAAATCTAACTATTAAAGAATAGAGACCTGATCCTGTTACTTGTATGGGTGTTGTTGAACATCAGTGTAAAATGAAGAATCTAAAAAGATGCCCTTTCTCTTTGATTTTGACAGACCTGACACTAAACCTGACATTTACTATCATGAAAAATCTTCTGCTACCCATCTCATTATAGCGGTTGGAAATGTGTCAGTGACGTGTCACATCGTTAATGTTTCACTGACAACAAACAACAATAGTAGCTGCCTGGTTAAAAGGTTAGAGGTTTGATTTTTCCTTTAAAAGTGTGATATTCATGGTGCTCAACAGTGCATTTATGAAACAGATTTGTTTCCATCGGCTGTTTGTGTGCCACCTGCTTTTTAAACAAACTCACTCAAACCCCAGTGCCCTCCTCCCTCCTTAAGCAAGTATTGATTCAGGTAACTGCTGCTGCGTTTATTGACGTTAGCCTTAATTACACAGAACCGCAGCAGTTCTCTCAATTTAATCACCGTGATTTAGTGAGGTGTTTCTGAGGTCCAGCCCTCATGCGTCATCTCTGATCTGATCACCATACAACACCAAGCTCCTCACCACTGTCTGCCCTCAGTGCATCCCTAACCATCAGCATCACAACGTGCCTGCTTGTTCCTGACAGCTGGCTGAGCTCTGCTACCAGCGTGCTGAGGTCTCACGGTGTAATTGCCGTTGCTCCCCGGCTGCAGGATCCCTCTCACCTGCACGTGTTCTCGTGCAATGCAAATGCATGTTGGGTATTTTTGGTACATCGCGTTGTCTTCAGGGCATGCAGGCTCTGCTGTGATGCTGGGGAAATGTGACTGTTTTTGCTGGGCTTTTACTGCCGGCTCCATTACTGACCTTTCCAGTCTTTCTAACCACTAAGTTACACTGATGACCTCTGTCCTCCTCACTGTGTTTTCCTAAAATACAATTTAGACAGTTGGAAATGTACCTTTTTTTTTGGTTGTTTTTTTTAAATATCATTATCTGATGAGCTTATGTTGGGTAAGGTGTCCCAACTTTTTTAACTGTTATTCAACAAAATGATAAATTATTGTGTGACACTGTCTGAGAATCATATTTTTTAAGGATCCAGTAGATTCGTGGTTCATTATAATAGTAATATTTCATATTTTGCACACTGTTACACTTCTATACTAATTGTAACTAAATCTTCCTAAATGTATTCAGATGTTAGCAGTATTCTGTTTCCAGTGACTTTGTTTTCTTTTATGTAGTCTTCAGTAGTTTTCAGACTTCCATTGTCTGTGGCATTTCTTCATCACAGATCACTCCATTGAGGATTTTAGGCCACTGAATTCTCTCGCGTCAAGAGCCACAGACAACCAGTATATATTACTAAAGTATAAGATTGATGAGAGTCATTGCCTTACACATTGGACAAATCTAATTATAGCTTTGAGTCTTGAACAAATGCTGTGAATCATAGTCTGACAGTGATTCATTTCATAGCTGTCTTACTGCTGGTCCTGGTGTTATAAAGAAGTTCACCTGCTGCCAAGGTGAATGTGAGAGAACACCCGTCTCCTTTGTTTTTCAATGCCATTAAAATGCTCTTGCTGTTGGAAAACTGGACGGCAATCACAACTGGATGATGGAACTGTAACCCAACTTGCACATCTAACACAAGTCTTACTTATTAGTGAGTGAACGTGTGTTTCTCCTCATGTTTCCCTAGATGGCACTTGAAAGCTCAACAAAAACTCAACTTGCAGAGTACTGTGAGACATACAACCCAGTGTGACATAGAACGATGTGTCACTCGAAGTGAAGATCATTCTTATTGCCAAATACGAATGAGATCCAACATTAAGAAGAAGGCTTGTTTCCAGGTGTATTTTGATTGCATTCAAAAATCAAATAATAATTAATTATATAGAATAAAATCTAATTAGTCAGAGAAATGATTCACTATGAACTGCAAATATAATTTTGTGCTATTTGGTTTAACACTGATACTTGATTGTCACTGATTACTGTGAGGTGTCTGTATTTCACAATGCAAAATATCTATTTTAAAATGCAAAACCAAAACAGACAAAGCAAATATACAGTATATGGATATGATGAAATACTCAATATACAGAGGTAAATTAAATAAACATTCAAGTTTGTAGCATGCGTTACACCATCAAATATGCATGGAGCATATTTGATGGTGTATATTAAACACTCTACTTCGAATAATAATTTGTGTTTCATGCTTTTTTCCACAAAAAAGTTCAATTATCTTTTTAAAATCATTGAAATTACTTCTACTCCTTCTCCCACATTAAAAATTTCAAAATCTTTGAATATGCAAATATTTTTCATTTTAAAAGTTTAACAGCTGGACATAAGATATCTCCTACATCACTGTAAAATCAATTTTCAGTATTTGTGCACTGGAGGCTTCAAGTCTCCACATCACACTTGTGTAAATTGAATACTGGACCAGGATTGGCTCCAAACTAGTTGTAATGTCACAAATCATGCATATCTATAACTTAGATTTTCAGGGAGCACAGTGAACTTTTCCTCCTTCAGCAGATGGATGTGAAAACAGACTTCTAATGTCAAACACACATCATCCTGCACAGTGAAGCTCAAACATCCAACTGAAGCAACAAGAAGAAAAACATATTTTTGAGTGGAGGGAGACTTTAAGTGTAACTACAGTATATGGTGCCTTTTGTATCATTGTATCATGTATCATCAGTGACAGGCTCTTAAATCCAAAGGGACAAAGACCAGTAATTGACGTTTCCTTTATACATAGCTTAAAGGTATACTATGTAGGATTTTCCTAAAAAAAAAACGTGTGTGGCAGTGTATTTATCTTCAGAGACTCTGCCCTCTGCCTCTATTTTCTTATTATTTTGCTGTGTTCGGGACGTTTCTGGGCATCAACCTTCTGGCAGTGGGTGTGTAGGCCCCAGCCAATAACAGAGCACAGGGTGTGAGGTAGGGACTCTACAAAAACATAGTGACCAGGGTGGTATTCCAGAAAGCGGGTTAAATGAAAACTCATCTTAGGAGTTTGTTAATCCTGAGATGAGGAGAACTCTGGGTTTTCAGTTCCAGAAAGAGAGGTAACTTAAACTCAGGGCCAGTTACCATGGGAACTGAAGCTAACCTGCTCGCTGGAAGGTTTTCTTCAACAAACCCAGAGTTTCTCTCTGTCTCTTCCCTCCTCCAGAGCCAGATATGCTGTTTCATGTCCTCATTCATTCAGTCCGTATCAAAACGCGTATCGAAGCGCATTAATTAGCGGAGGTTTACTGTCTGTCACAATCAAAATCCTGGTTGGATATTAGTTTGTTGCTCAGTTGCTCAAAGACTGTCTAAAGCTTTATGCATTGTTAGTCATTTCTTTGCCCTCACATTCACATATTACACAGCGTAAATTCAGCCTCAGCTCAGATTAAAACCTTAAAATCCTTTTTGGGAGTGGAAGTTGTTTTTTTTTATAATACTGTGACTGTACACACAAGACAGCTGTCAGTTTGTTAGAGCATACATAATGTGTTATCTCAGTTTAAATTTACAAAATTGGTATGAAGCTTTAGACACATAGGATCGATGAATAATTATCTCTATCACTCAAGATGTGATTGGTCGCACTGATGGAACATCATTCCTATTGTAATGGAGATCATATGTTAATTTTTCTGAGTGAGCAGGATTGTGGTGCAGCTGCAGAGTCTAAAATTTTAAAATCTGCTGTATTTTAACCTTGATGCCTTTTCAAGTGCAAATCACCAAAGACATTATTACTGGATCAGACTGTGAGCTTACAGTCATGTCTTTATGTCTTTGATCTATATATTTTTTTAAATCTTTAACTATATTTTTCATCTTCAGTTGCTGCCTCCTGTGTTTTGTCACTGTCAGATTAAAGCTGAACAAATATATGTAAAATGTAATCTAGCTACAGCCTGATACACAGTCAGACTCCACTTTAAGATCATTAAGGAAATGTAAGACTAGTAAATGATGAATTAATGGACAACACTGAATAAAACTCTATTGTGTTAACTTATTGACACTTTTCCCACTCTGACTCAGGCTCTTTTTTTTAAAGATGAACGTGCACCATCCGCACACACATCCATTAATATCTCTACGTCCACTGGATTAAAATGGAGGCTTTGTCTTTTATTTACCTGTTGCCATGGTGAAACGTAGTATCGGAGCTCCATTGTTGGTGGCTTTTTTCATTCACCAGACACATGCTTTACACAGATTGAACATACTCAGAGTTGATTGAACTGTGCTGTTCTCTGTTTCCCATCTCAGGTTCATCAACTCAGAGTTCAGGGTTAGGCTCAGAGTGTGTTAAACACACTTTCTGGATTACCAACCGAGTTACATCGCAGTGTTTTGTTGATTCAGTGTTTCCTCCTAATGCTTTCAACAGCGGCGCTATGCCACTGTTGAAATGGGATGTTTGCTTCTCCGTCTCTGTCCTCTGCTCTCTGTCTATGTCAGGGCGGGGCTGAGCTACACACACACACGCAGAGCAGAGAGGCCACACGACCAGGATGAAGCCTGCGCTTCGGCTGCACTCACAACAAATCTGGCAATGTGGCATCTTCCCATAGGGTTATGCGTGGGCATGTTTATTTCTGCTTTAGAACATAACTGCTGTGAATCATTCAGAAAATAGTGTTTTATTTCTCTGATTCACTGCTTTGTTCTCGCCACTGCTGCTCCATCCCTTCATTTACTCTCTATCTCGCTCAACCACCGCTGCTCTCTCTCTCTCGCTCTCGCTCTTGTGTCATTGAGCCAGGGAGGAGGGGACAACTTTGAATATTGTGTTTACAAACAGCAACTGACAAATCCTACATAGTATGCCTTTAATTTTCCCTGAACCAAACTGATGCAGTATTAAATATAACTCTTTATTCAAAAGAAATAAAAAACAAAGTGGAAACAGGCTTTTAAAGGCAGATGAAATAATTACAGTGCAGGTAGCAAACAGTGTAACTGTAAGCGTTGGTTCTCAGAGGTAGTAGTCTGGATACTTGTATGGTGAGAGACATTTGGATTTCCCCTCCTCTGTAGTGATGCACGACAGGTTGGGCAGACAGGGGCAAGTATGATGAAGTCTTTTCCCAAAGAAAGGAACCTAGAAACAAAGAGAGTAAGAGGCACCTTCAAAATGAGATTCCTGTCACTGTCATCAAGAAAAATGAACACAGGGGACATGCATAACGTATAGACACTGGCATAATAGTTTTTTATTAACTGCTTCGTAGATGTTTTGGAGGGGAAGGTTTGAGAGTCATCACACAAAAGCAAAATCACAATACTGACTACTTCAATTACAAAGTTAGGACAGTCTGCAATTATTTTCACAGAGAATTCTCCGCTGCATCTTAATAGAGAGTATGTTGAGGATCAGCTCCTTCACCCCCTGACCTGCATCACCACTATGACACCACTGTAAGGAGACAAATGCCTGACACTTCACACATGAGACAAGTAGATGTAGATGGTCTCACTTTGTGGCTCATCGGGTGACACTCTTCTCCTTCCAGTCCCATGGGCGTACACATGCGCAGGCTGCGAATCCACAAACTCACTGCACAACACATTCCTCCTCCACACTGAGAGTCCTTCTCACAGGCCTAGATACACACACGTACAAATGGACACAATTTTAGATACTTTTATATGACTTATGCAACTTTTTCAACCAACATTTAAATCTCAGCAGTTTCCAGCTGATAATGCAGTCATGTAGTTAAAGTAATTCATTTCTCATTATCATTCTTCATTAACTAATGATTTACAGTATTTCTTGTTGACGTCAGCATTATATTACTGATTCAAACTACATCTGTCACCCAGTCAGACAGTTATTATCACCTGGTGCTATTTCTAAACAAAGATGGGTTTAATGCATGCATGCATACACTATATGTACTAATTAAACACAATAATGTGATAATTATTATATCACCAGGAAAAGGCAGTAGTTAGGTGAGAAATGTGTTAGCAGCAGAAAGTGCAATACTCACTGCAAAGAGATTAGTATGCTAATGATAGTGTTACTGCATTATATAGTCATATCAAATCTCAAGAGAACACTACACGATAGGTGGTGATTTATTGTTTTGAGTGCCAGGACGAGAAACTGAGTGACAGCTCTCACTTTCGATGAGATGAAGGGAGCCGAATGAAAAGGAACAGAAGTGATTTCATGTGACAGATGCGGATGCACGCTCCTCTCTCAATTCACATCAGCAACGCAGTGTGAGAGGGTTGTCATGACAGGGATTGGTATTTTATTAGTAGGTTATTGCAATGATGTATGCTCATGGTATTGTATAAATCCTGATTCAGATATGGAAATCATTCAAAGAATATGCTGGCAACTTCAGTGGTTGTAATTTCATATGCATTTTTTGATCAAACAGATATACTGCACTTGTAATTTTACATTTTAGTAGCAGTCGTGCTGTTAGAATGTCAAAAGAGCCTATGACAAGAGTTTTATTTCACATGAAAAGTCCTTTACATAGTTTTGTATTTTCAAATTGATATATTTCTACTTTATATTACAATATGAAGTATTTGACTGTTAAAGCCCTGAAACATTCAAATGCTAATTAAAGAATAATATTCTAATATTGTACATTTGGGAAATTAAAATTATAGTTGAAGAGTGAATGTCACAATGAGGCTTTGGTCAAGCATAAATAGGACATGATAAGCACTTATTAAAGCTTAAAAACTGCCATACAGATATGTCATCTGTGTCATCTCATTAAAATGTTTGATCTCTTTTAAAAAAAACAAAAAACAACTGAATTCTTCATGATATAACTTCACATCACATCAGGCAGCAGGTTTGAACAATGGGTTTAGAAAAGATTATCCCTGACTTTTCTTCCTCCTGCCGATAGATTTCCATTGCGCTGTGAGCTATGTACCTGTTTGCTTTCACTTACCCCTGTGATGACCGCTGAAGATCCATGCGACACCAACAACAGGGAGAAGAGCAGTAAGATGAAGGACCTCATGGTGAAGAGCTGTCTTTGTGCTCCCGTGCCCTCCAGGATGAGAAGTAAGGATGCTGAAGCTGTCGGACCTTGCCGCATGTGCATACGTGACAGACCAGAGTGACAAGTGGCCTCCAAACTCATGTGTTGAGGGCTGGTGGAGGTTTATAAACCCAGCCCGCCATTCAGAAACTCAATGACTCACTCGCACCAGCATTGCCTCTCACTAACAGACACAAAAAAAAGACCAAGGTAACTTTTACATGACAATGCTGCTGCCTTTTGTCCTACTGACAGTGCCCTTTTCCTTTCCTTAAAGCTTATTTTACACTCATGTATGGTGATTAAAGCTGATTGGGATCAGATCAGTGCAGACATATTACTATAACATCCCATTATATTCCTGGCATCTTTTTTTTTCAATTCCCCTTTTCACACTCCAAGGCCACCGCTTTGAATATATAGTACCCTCTCTGGTCCATTCTCAGGAGTCTTCACAAAGAACGCAGCTTTAATTCAAGACCATGAATTTCAGAGATCACTGTCCTCCAGAGAATAAAGATTCTTGAGTGGATCAAGCCACTTATTATTTCAAACTGTGATTTCTGACTGTTGTGAGATTGCAACAATGGTCATTTGCAGGACTAACGTACTGTAACACCCTGCAAACAGAGGATATGGGCGTATATAACATTGTTTTTATAAATGAACTACAGAGTTATTGAGTCTATCTGCCAGTTATATTGTATGATATTAATTGCAAGTCATTTCTGCTTACTTTTTCTGAGTATGTGGTTGAGTAAATGCTTAATGGTCCACTACTGCACTACTGTTTTATATCATTGTAAATTGAAAATCTTTGGGTTTTGGAATGTTTGACACTTGACGGCATCACCTTGGGTTCTGGAAACTCAGGATGGGCATTTTTCACCATTTTCTGGCATTTTGTTGATTGATAAATAAGAAAAATAAATCCAGAGAGTAATGGAGCTCTCCAAAGTAGTGTCTGATAGTAAATGTAATTAATAGTTGTCAAATTTGGAAATTAGAGAGATTCACATTACAAAAGAAAATATCAGTGTAGCATCCTGGTATATTCCTAGCATCCTTTTCCCCTCAAACAACCACATTTGTATATTTTTCTCCAATGATGTCAGAGGATTAAAATGTGAGAAATGCCAAAACAAAGTTACAAATAAGGATGGACTAAGTGAGCAACCTGTGGAGACCTCTGCGTAATGTAGTAAAAAACAAAGCAATGTGACTGCTTCTTTACAGTGACGTCATGTGTAGCTGACTGACACAGCCAATCAACACTTCTGAGCTAAATCTGTCTTCATCACAGCTTTGCAGAGTGACACTGACAACTGAGTCACACAAGAAGACAAGAATCCAGCATGCAGCAGTGACCCATAAAAGCTCTGTGTCACCTCAACTTTTATATTGAACAATGCATATATAAAATATAAAATAAAATATATTTTACATAAGAAATGCATTAGAACTTTTAAAAACACAATAAATCAGAACAAATAAATGAAAATGAACACAGAATAAAATACAAATGGACAAAAAAAAAGAATAGACCAGAAATACAGGACGGGAGCAAAGCTATTTTAACTATGTTGGGTTGCATTTCATATCATCAGGATGTTGATTCCATCTGTGTGCAGCATAGTAGCTAAAAGCAGCTTCACCATGACTGCATCCTAAACATCAAAGAGACTTTTTGGGTTTGTATTCTTCAACCAGATCAGAAATGTATTTTAGCCCTATAGTGCTCAGTTCTCCTGGCTCTTATTAGAACTCAGCATTCTGAATGTACTACAGTTGTCTAATGGTCTTTTTGGGGAAAAAAACTTTTATAGTCCACCCTGCTGGAGATGAGACCTATAAAGCCCTGCTATGTGTTTGAGATTATAAAATGCTGATTTAGTTATTGCCTTGATATGGCTTTATGGCTGAGATCTGACTCTATTAAAACACAAAGATTTCTACCCTAGGCTTTTGTCTTTGTCTTTGTTTTGTTTTTCCTCCTTGCTGACAGATACAATGATTTCTGTCTTATCATTGTTAAATTGAAGGAAGTGTAACTGCATCCAGCTATTTTCTCTAAGTGTTGATACAGTATGGGATCATAGTTACTTGGTGCATGAGCTAAGTAAATCTGGGTGTCATCTGCATAGCTATGATAAGCGACAAATTGAATAATAGAGGCCCAAGAATCGAACCCTAGGGGACTCCATGTCATGGTGATCCACTCAAGTTTATGATCACCAGTTGTAACAAAGTAGCCCCTACCTCTGACATATGATCTGAATCAACTGAGGACTGTACAACAAAATCAAAGGCTATACTAAGGTCAAACAGCACCAGAAGTGATGTTTTACTTGAATCAGTGGTCCAACAAATGTCACTGAACACCTTTATCAGGGCAGTCTTGGTGCTGTTGTGTGGTCAGAATCTGAGTAGTCCAAAATTTATATTTGTCCAGAGGTCAAAATTTCCAAAATGCATGTATCACTCAGGAGTAAATTGATTTCCCATCAACTTTATCGAGGCCTGAAATGAACAACATCCAGGTACAATAATATTGTATCCATAAATATCAATTTGCTGCTTCTGTGGTTGGAGTTATAGTAAGCAATATTGTATATACAGTGTACTCTAATACTTATTATTAAGAGTATTTTAGTGAGATAATTAACCACTGACAACTATACAATAACAGTTTGTCACCATTTATGACAAAGTGCCAAAATCTTTAATGATTTGGCATGCATAATCTCAAGGGTGCAGCTCTCATTACTACACATTCTAAAACCTTGAATACAATACATGTTAGTGCTTGTATTAAACTAGAAGCTTTTATTGTTCAAAACTAAGAAGGAATCAAGTATTTCAGAGAATGTTTTGTGAGGAACATTTTGGGAAACAAAAGCAAGTCCTCACAGCCACTGCAGAGTTATATGATATATGATTTCCTGCCTTAGAAGAGCATTTGCATTCAATTGTCATTAATTACCTGAACCAGTTTTATTATCCACATGCTCACTGCTCCCACATCCTTGTTTTGTAAAATCATGAGGCCACAAATCCATCTTTTGCTAATTCCTACTACTGAAACCTTAAAATTTATTTCCACAGTGAGTCAGATAATGATGCCACTTGTTGCCAAGTTGCAGCTTCAGTTATGATAGAGGGAGGACAGTGGACCATCCTTTGTGGTGTTTTGTAATCTTTAAAGGACCAGTGTGTAGAATTAGTGGAATCTAGTGGAACGGACTTGGCAGAAATGGAATATAATACTCATAAGTATGTTTTAATTAGCGTATAATCACCTGAAAATAAGTAAATAAATTGTGTTTTCGTTACCTTAGAATAAGCCCTTTATATCTACATAGGGAGTAGGTCCTTTTTTATTCAGTTGGTTGCAATGTCACCATTAGAACCATTAGATGCCACTAAATCTTACACACTAATCCTTTAAGGAGGTTGGGGTTAATGGAGGTGGATGGGTTCAAGACTAGAGTGTTTGGCAATCTGACAGACATGCTTCATATCCTCAACTCCAGTGTGTCAGCAGAGATTACTAGCTCCTAGGACCCTCTCCTTTGGCTGCATCTATGTTTTACACTAAAGGTTCTGATCTAATGAAGAAAGAGAAACGTTACATACATACAGCAGCACTTACATCCTTGTAAAAAGGCATCTCCCTGCATGGCTGGCCTGCATGATACAGCAAAAATGAACTCTGTGGTTTCCCACTGAAAATGCACAGACATGTTGGATTTTACCACCTGCAGACAGAGCTGCTGTCATTCACTTATCCTCCGATTCTATCATTCTCCAATCTCATTTGCTCCACATCCATAAACATGTGAGAGGGACACATGCCACTAGATTATGGGGTTGTCGCAAACATCAGATTCTTTCTGTCAGAGCATGTCATCAGAGGATCAGTCCCTTGGATGACATAATTGTCTCTGCTGTTGGCGCACCATGCTCCCAGCAGGCCTCTTCCCCATACTCTGCCACACAACATGCCAACAACCCTCGCTCGCACATAATCTGATGTTTTTTTTCTCTGTTACATGACCCTCTTGTGCAAGGTTTCATGGTGGCTGAATCCACCTGCTGGGACCCAGAGAAGAGATTAGGTATATGTGGGATGTTGTCTATGCTTCTTTTTCACTACACTTACTTATTGCATAGTAAAATATATTTTGTAAAGAAAACTACATGCAAAAGGAAAGAAAAAACAAGACAAGGACTTAGGTAAGCCACAGTGATGAATTATGATGTTTTTAAGTCCTCTTCTTTCAGAGGTAGCACCATCATGCCACTTTGTGGAAAAATCAGTGCAGCAGTGCAATCAAAGCAGTGCAGAATCTGCCATGCCCCACTTTGCTCCCCGTCTGTTGGTCTTTCATACAGTAGCAAACTTGCAAAGCATGAATTTTGTCCTTGGCTGTGGAAATAACAGCTGAGGACTGGATGTACAAAAACCGAAGGACACGAGAACAACTGCTTGGGAAAACTATTCTGAAACACTAATTCAAGGTGGTGAAGTTCAATGTTGACGCCATTTCGTAAGAATTTTTGCATGAGTTTTTTCAAACCAAAGTAGCATTGTGGAACAACAGTTTTGTCCTGTCTTTAACCCTCTCTGATTATCTTACATGCATAAAGGTTGTTCTCACATGTGGAGGAAGAGTGTCATGTAGACAAAGATTTTATGTTAAATTTCTGACATGAGCTCCATTTTGGTCTTACTGAGTCGATCTTCATGGCATCCATTAAATGGAATAAATTTTACCTCTGTGACACCTGTCATTTACCTTCCATCATTGTATTAAAAGCAATCACCACTGTCTTCCATCATCACCACACAAGGTCATAGCTAATTCATTCCTGGAGATGTCCTTGCTGTCATGCTTTCCTTCTACAAAGGCCATCTCCTATTCACACCTCACTCCTACGCAATTTCCATTTATTCTTTAAGAAAAGCCCACACTTTTCATCATCTACAAATTCCATCATACCTTGACATAGAAAGGACTCCTTGCTTTGATTACACAGGCTTTTGTACACCTTAGCAGTTCATAATTCATCACAACTTGCTGTGACAGGCTAATTTACTGGAGCTCAAGATTAGCTTGGTCATAACAATGAGAGTTGAATCAGAGCTAGAGCACGAAGGGCACAAAGAAAGTTCCATCATTTATAATTAGTGTTATGTAAGAAATGCAATTGTTTTTTTTAAAAATAAATACATTTATTTTCAGTAACATGAGCAAGAGAAAGTTACACCTCTGATGGACTCAAACTACGAGGATCCTGCTGTAAAGCATATAAGGTAGAGATTGAGTCAACTCCTCTCTCGGGGATTGTGTCGCACCAGCTTTTTAGAAATCCATTACTTTGGACTCATTCATAAGTTCTAAATCAAACTAGTTATTTACTAAGTCTGATAGCAAAATAGAATGAGGGGGACAACACAAATAAAGCTAAGCTAGCTAACATTATTAGGTTGTTCTAGTCTGGGTTAATCATTTTTAAGGTACAGTGTATTTTTGTAGTAAAATGTAATTTAAAATCTTCCCAGTTTACATCATTGTTAAACAGCATATCAAGTGTCAGATCAGATGTGTTGTCATTCCATCTCTTTTACTCCTTACTCTAAATGTTAGCTCAGTTAGCTATACAACATGTTACACAGCAGTTACTAGGTGTAAATATTTAGTTGTTACTAAATATTTACACCCAGTAAATATTTAGTTATTTAGTAATCTCCATGTAGTTTAAGAACTAGTTTGTGTGGTACAACCCATTTTAACTTTGTGATGCATGAATCTCCACTTAAACACGCATGTTACAATTAAGTCTGAATTTATGAAGAGCTATTGCAAACAGTTCCTGGGACATAATTTCTACAACAATCCACATGAAGCTTTTTTTCTGTCTAACCAGGATGTAATGTACAGCATTGGCAAAGTTGAGACAACTGTTCTGAGGAAAAAATCACAGGAAAATCCTACATAATTTGGTGGATTCAAAACAGGCCCTATATATGAAAAATTTTGTCCCATAACACCGTAGGATCTGGCTTTGTTGTGTTCTGGCTGTACCATGGCTCTGTTTGTAGCGCCGTCACTGTTTCAATGGAAACAAAGACGTTTCAGAAGCGGAGCATCTGTTCATCAGCAGCCATATCACAAAAAAAAATCTTTTTTTCTTGTTTTACAAGCATATTGAATACATGTTCGCAGCACATTTAGATGATAACAGATGCTTTGTGGCTGTACTTGAATATGAAAAACTTTTCATGTCACACAGCAGAACTTCTGTCATTAACCTGTATTTTTGTTTGTTTTTCCATACAATGTAATGATCATAAAATATTAAGTTTATCTGCAGCACAACAGCTTGGTAATGACTGCTGGTTGATGAGTATTTATGAGTGATCAAATTTCAAATTACTTATGATGTCTGACAACATAAACAGAAAAATATGTAAATGAGAACAAATATATTGAGAATTCAGCTGCATTAAAACACAGCATATGTAATACAGAGAGGTTCACAGAAGGTTCAAACGAGACCATCTTCCTCCCTCTCTTGTCTTTTTTTCCTTCTTTCTCCTCTCTCTCTCCTCTCTCACTCTAATTAGACACACACAAAAACTAGTTTTGCTGTGTAGGTGTTAAGCATATCTCAAACTTAAACCTGCAGTGCGGAACTTTTACATATAAATGAATGTCCGTTATGTTTTTAAATCTTATGTTGGGCATGAAATAAACACACTGGCCATTTGGCTGTTAATTGTGCAGCTCTTTGAGACTTTATAAAAAGACAAGGAACCAAATGGATCAAATTCTGGTAGTGAAACAAGTCTATTTGCAGGGGTTGTGTGATGCTCAACAACAAACAATTTATCCACCATTTAACAGCCACAACAGTAGGTTATGGCCAGTATGTACTGGCCATCAGGCATACTGGGACAAGTCCTGGTGGGCCGGTGGGCCAGTGGGCTGTCAAAAAATACATTTTTGGGCCAGTGGACCTTCAAAACACATCAATTTTTACCGGCCTTCTATGTGTGCCTGTCATTCGGGGTGCACATGAGAGCGTGCTGCATGATGGCGTCAGGCTGGCCATATTCAGACCAAATCAGGCGTTGCAGCGCACCGCCGCAGGGTTGAGCTGAGGTGTGGGCATGTTTGTGCTCTAGGACTAACTGCTGTGAGACCATCAGAAAATAATGTTTTATTGATTTTATTGATCCAGCTTTCTTGCCACCCCTGCACCCTCTCTTCATTCACGCTATAGCTCACTCAACCACAGCTGCTCTCTCTCTCGCTTGCTGGTGCTCTCAGCTTCTTCAGATCTTTTTTAAAATGAGTCAAGAAGCCAACAGAGAAGTCTAACTTTACTTTAATTGTTATCAAACGAAGAGAAATGTCCTCCCTTCATCCTAGTAACGTCTTTGTACTCAGGCAATCACACTCAAGCGCCCCCCTTTACTCTCACTGTAAGAAGGGAGAGACAAAATCTATATATGCTTTAAGGATGTCCTGTTGTCCCGGGGACAGTAAAAATAGCACCTGGGACACAACGATATGATGTCTGGGACAATTCTGGGTCAGTAGAGAAAATGTCAAAGCAAATTCTGAAATAGGTGTTATATGGGTGAACTGACCCAATATGGAAAGCTAAATGGTTACTTTCTTGCCCGAAAATATGTTAAAACTTAATACAGTGACATTATTAACAGTGAAAATACAGCAGCTTTTAGCCTAGCGCAATTTAATCTCTGCCATGATACTATTGCTGCAGGTGTTACACTGTATTTGGTGACCCATCACATTCTGGCCTCATACTTAAACCAACCTAACCAACACTGCAGGTCACAGAATCTAATGGGTCACCAAATACGGTGTATCACCTGTTGGTGCAAATGCATTCTAGGATATCCAGTCAGCTTCAATGTAGCAAAAAGTGTGCCGTCAAAAAATTCTGAAATGGCTGAAAAACATCAGCAGTAAAGCAAGTAAAAAAGTCAACCGAAGAAAGCCACAGTGACAGCCAAAACCATGAAGACATGTTGGTATCTTCCTCCTACAGCTCCCAGTTGCATCCACTTTATCTATCCAACGCTCTGGTAAGTTAGCCAGCAGCGGTCATATCTCACTCATCATTATTAACATCAGAAGGATGATCAATGATTGATTTTATAGCACTCATAAAGAAAGAGACTTCACAAACGGCTTCACAATTTAGATTAAAATATAAAGTTTATTGATAAGGGGAAACAATGGCTCAAGTGTTACAAAAGAGTGATAAAAAAATCATCACTCATAAATAATTTAGAAGTTTATAAATACACCTTTGATTGACATTTTACCAGAACACAGTGGAGGCTGCAAGAATAATAACAAAAAAACTTTGACACTAGGAGATGTGAACAAAAAAAACCTGACAACCTTTTAAAAACAGATGTGATAACAGAGCATTTTATTTTAAAACACGGCAGTTATTTTGTGCATTTGCTCTTGTTAAAAACACCTGTCCTTGAGGGGGGCACCAGTAAGGAGATAATGATGAGATTGATGTACATATGAATTTAAAACAAATTAAACTGAATGTTATTTTACACTATGAAGCTGCATGGTGTTTAAAAGAAAAATAAGTGTTCAGAACTTCCATGGTGCACCAGAGTGAGTCAATGAAGTGATGCGAGTTACTGAAACAAAGTTATTAAACTATATTTATTATATAGAATGGAAAAAAGAACTTCAACTTCACCCTGGTGTTTAGACAGTAACATAGTCAGTAACAAATGAAATGCATAATTTACAATTCATTTTATGTAAATTCTCAATTAATGCAGGCATTGATATACATTCAAGTGAATTTCACACTTACACGTAGGTGGCTCATGGCCCCGGTGGATATACACACAGCTAGAATGACAACAGATTGTCTAAAATATGCTTTACATGGAAAAGCCAAATAAATAAAACTGGTGGGTGTGATGTATTGCAGAATTGCATGTAATGTACGGTGATGAATCACATATTAACTGAAGTACTGACTTGTACGTAGTCTGCATATAAATATGATTTTGGACAATATTTAAGTAAGCAAAAAACTGAGACCATGTATGTATCTAAGTGAGTATACGCAGTACAGGCTCACATTAAAATCTACCTTACATACGTGTGTGTCTGCGTATAATAGAGAGGACTGCTGCCGAGAATACCAAAAAGGACTTGCAGCTATTCAATGTGCATAAAGCATTTGCACCACTGAATTTTGAAAAGCAGCTCTATTCAAATTCAATGTGAGTGCAGTGTGCAATTATCGTCTCTGTCTGTCTGATTAATGTTTTTCAGAGGGAAAGTGGAGTGAATGGTGTTGCCACGTTCCAGTGATGTTTGTAGCTGTCTGTGTGAGTCAGTTGATTTGGCTTTTCAGCAAAAGAGAGAAAATGCCAAACAGAACACTTTTATCCACAGAGGAAATATAAAATGTGAAGCTTTCAACATCAACTGTCTCTGCTAGGTTTATATACATTTACTGATACAAAACTATGCCAAGCTTTAGAGAGTTTGGTCACCATAACCAATATGTGACAAATAGGGATGTGCAGAGGGCCCGGTATTTGTATTTGTATCTGTATTTGTTGAGACAGCAAAATTATTGTATTTGTATTCAAACAAAAGTTGTTTATATTACACTTTTAATTTTAGTTAAATTTTATTTTTTAGCTGTTCATGAATAAACGACCTTGTGAAGGAGGTCCCCACACCGGGTCTCGAACTGGAGTCTCCCAGATCATAGATGACTGCGCTGACTACTGAGATAAAACTTTGCTCATTGCCTCATTGCACACAGACCTCTACCGATTTATACACCCATAACACAGAGACAGCACAGCATGTAACATGTAGGGAGGAAGTTCAAAGGCGATTATTGCTTTGCATTTTTCATTTATTGCCTGTTTTTTACAACCTAACTTTGTGGAAAGTAGAAGGGGAACAACAGGTTATGGAGAGTCCATTGGGAGCACCTCGCATGTGTCAGTAGCTCAGCTTTATCTCTGGGGAACACCCCCAACTCCGGAGTGATGTCCAAATTAGGAATGTGCGTCATGTAGCAGGTGGATGTGACTCTCCTCATTGAGACCTGCTGATAGACGTAACAGCAGAGCAGAGGAGAGAGACTGAGATAGCGATGTAACCGACCTGCACGCTGGTATTTGACGTTTTTTTTTGTTCCCGAAAACAAATAATTTTTAACATATTTGTATAACACAAATATTCATAATAAACCCACTATTTGTGCTTTGCCGAATAACATATTTGTATTCGGACACACCCCTAGTGACAAATTTGTTGCATGCTAACACTTCATGTTTGTGTTAGAGTTTATTCTGTCATAGATTCATAACTTCTGAAAACAAAATGTCATTAATTGTGGAGTTCACTAATGATGAAGAAATCATTAATGATGTAAACAAGTGTACAAGCCTGGTAGCTTTAGATTTCTCATTAACTCAAAAAAACAGCCTATTAAGGAGATATATTTCACAGATGCTCATTATCTCACAACAGCTACTTGACATGCTGTATTTTAAAGTGTTGCAAGCCACTGGAGACACAGAGGTGATTTTGGTGTCAATCCTCTCATCATCATGTTGTGCAATGTGACTAATGGTCCAAACACTCAAAGGGTTGAAGTAGTTTTTAATAGACAGAAAAAAAAGCTTTTGATGGCAGAAATTGTATTGTGACTTTAACATTTTTTAATCTCAACTGCACTTTGACATCAATCTCTGACAGAATTTTCTCTTATTTCCTCCATGCCTTGATATCTGTAATAGCTCAGCTAATATGTAAGCTGGTATGTGCAATGTCAACCATGACTTCCTGTGCATGGCCAACAGGAGGGAGAATATGGCTTACCTCTAACTGGACATCAAAGTCTGTTTATCTGATTGGAAGGCTGGGGTTGGCTCCTTTGTATAAGCAAACCCAGCATGGGTATGGTACACACAGGGGTTACTGAGACTGGTGGATACATGTTTCTACTAACACGGAGAGGCATGCATGAGAATCTCTAATCGCCCTTGGGCCAAGCACTTCATCACATGTGTTTGCTCCAGAACAGAACTAAATGGACCTTGTCGTGAGAGTGTTTTCTCAAACTTTTTTCTTTCCCCACTTTACGCCATTGTGTTCTGACACTTTAGTAAAGGAAAGAAAATTCAGTTGCAGCATTAATGCTTCCTCCAACAGAAAAACTGATGCCCTTGTAAAAGAAAAATGGCCATGAGCATATATAACAAAATAACAGTATATATAAGAATATACTGAGGTTTCAATGTTAGACTTTGACATCTTATCTCACTTCTCAATGTAGTTGGGTTTGTGCACTCCATGAAAACATCACTTTCAGGATCAACATTGTTTATTGTATTAAATTTTTGTTGGTTAGAGATCATCTACTGTGTTGTGGCACATTATCAATAAATTATGATTATGCAGATGCCGTTTTCTGAACTTCGTATCATCATATTGGGCACATTGCGTGAGATCTGAATGTAGGAAGATCTGAATGATGTCACAGCTGATCTGTGCATCACTAATGAGGCCTAATTGTGCCCAGGGGTTTCATGACCTTATTAAGTAACTTGTGAGCATAAACAATATGGTGTTCTCTGTAACAATACACTGTTACAATCTTGAACATCCAAGAATGCTTTCATTCACCCTTTAAGACACAGTAAAATGGCTCTTGGTGTCCTACAATTTTTCCCAAGAAGATCTAGTGCCTGTCTCCATTTGGACTGACTGAATCACCTGACATCAGCTTGGACTCAAGTAAAAGCACACATTTTAACCTTTAAAAAAAACTCCCAACCCCCAGGAGAGTCTCTTAGGCACAAAGTAACACAAAAACAACTTGTCTATCATCATCTTCAAAGTATTTGAAAATGCAGACCACACACAATGTCTCCCCTGCTGCAAAAAACAGAGAGGAAGTGCAGACGAGGGTCCGCCATTTGATTCCTAGGAGGCAATCAGGGTGTTAAATGCCTGCCATCCTCCAGGAACATTGGGGTCCAGTGCTCAATCTGTCTGCCATCTTTTCAACTCTGTCGCCTTTTCCTCTGTGAGGTTGAAAGTTTAAAAAGATAAAGAGTACACTACACACCTTAAAGTTACCTATATTTACTATATCCTGACAAGTGATCTCATATGGTCATGTGAATAATGACTTCTTTCACTAAGAAACATAGGCAGAAGCACCACAAAACCTCTTCAGGGGTGAAAGGTGAATGCTGCTCCTTCGCGTTGAAAAGAGCCGGCTGAAGTGGTTCAGGCACCTGCCTTTGGAGGTGCTCTGGGCACATCCAACTAGTAGGAAACCCTGGGGTAGACATAGAACATGCTGAAAGGTGTGCATATCTCCTCTGGCCTGGGATCTCCCAGGAGGAGCAGGAGGACATTGCTGGGGAGAAGGACGTCTCGAACTTGATAAGTGGCGGAGAATGGATGTAGCCCAACTGCAGTATGTGATTTTGGCATTTTTGTCCTTACAGTGTAGAGATAGACAGGTGAGTAGAGAGATGGGAATGTGACATCCAACAAAGGTCCCTGGCCAGAATCAGACAGATGATGTTGAGATTATATGGTATGCATCTTTACCATTGGGCTATCAGGACACCCAAAGTGTACCTTAAAATGATGTGTCACATTTTTATACATAAAAAGAGCTTTTTATAGTAAAATACATGTTCATGTTCTTTTGTTTCTCTGAGCATCAGCCCTTCTTGCCTTCCCCCCCATCCTCAGTTTGCAACCACCTCAGGGTAGGACATGAACAGCATGAGTCCTGGATAACAAGGTGCTCTACTCATTAAAGACAAGACCTGGCAAACCCTCCCCACCTTCTGTATGTCGAGGAAGATTCCCCTCCTCCCTCTCTACCCTTCAGAGGGTCAGGGTCTCTGATGGAGAGCATGAAAGCTGCGACTGGGTGATATTTCAGTGACTGTTTGTTTCTTCCTCTGTATATGGATAAAACCTTGGAGATGATGTTTTTTTGTTGTTGTTGTTTTTTTTTTTTATCTTTTTGTCACATCTTGTAATGGGATCAGACCCCTGCTACAGCATGTTTTTATCTCTGCTCAAACACATTTGTTTGAGCAAGGATAAAAACATGATGCACGACTATATCCTGAGAGGTTGTGCTGCATGTCAAACAACCTCAATGAGTAAACACAGTGTCCGCAGGGAGAATTGGAGCAGCAGTTACAGAGCATAAATATGCAGACTGGTCCATAGATAGCTCCACTCACTGGGTGTTAATGAGCACTGTGATTCATGTACAGCAGCTAGGTCTGGTTCTTAATTACAAAGGAAATATCATGCTTGACTGCACAGTCATTCATGAAAGTAACAAATTCAAGGCTGCAGCATGATGAAAAACTACCTGTGTTGTGGTTTGATGAGTTACGTTTGACGCTAAAGAATTAACAAAGTGTCAGTTTCTCTATATGCAAAAAAAAATAACCATAATCTTGTAAAATGACAAATTGGTTAAAGGTGTGCACTTTTCTATGTTAACACTGAATTAAAAGATTACAAGATTAAAGATTAGTTGACTGTTTTAGTTTAAGAATCTGAAAATCTCCTGCATGTTTCAGACTCAACTCCCTCATCTACCTCATTTTCAGAAGTAGGAAGCTTTTTTCAGTGAAAAGGTTCTCATAAACTCACTGTATGATAGCTGGTGAAGAATGTCAAACATCTAGCAGCTAAAGACCTAGAATTTTTATTAAGTTGATGGAGACCAAACCAGAGCTAAAAGGAGAGTGAATACTGGACTCACATTCATTGGGTGGACAGAAGTACAACTCCAAATGAATGCTAATGTTGCTCTATGCCTACTTGTTGTGCAGGCTTGCATGTTAGCCATACCAACCCTTTAAGGTACGTATTCAATGTGAGTTTGTAGTGCTTTTGTAGCCCCCTAGTGACCATAAATCAATTCAAACAGCTTTAATTCTTTTAAGGAGTCTGAATTAGGACTGAAGTGCAAATTCTATTGAGACAATAGGCAAAAGACTCTGTTGTGTTCTGTCCTTGCCTTCACCCTCCAATAACATGTAGCATTTTAAATGCATGGGGTTCTATGTTTTTGCCACTGACTATGCATTCATTTCAGATATAGTATCTGTGACAGAGAACCTATACAACTTTTTTTTCTGTGGTGAATTGCCAATCCCAGTGGGACCCAGAGCTCAAGAAATTATTAAGTGACTTGCAAAATAAATAATCTGATCTGTTCATGGATAAGCAGGATAAAGCTATATTATGCCAGCGTACCAACCATTTTATCTGTGAAATAAATTACTCAGATTTTTGTGTCTCTGAATGAATCATACAATGAATGAGAGTGAATTCACAGTGAGAGGTCTTAGTGTGCTTCCTCAATTTCAGTCTCACTATGACTTCTATATCACAGCGTGGCACTTCGATGTGTGTATTGCTATTTCTGAATTTCACAGTAACTGGGATGAAAGCTGCATTTGTTGCATTTTTTTATCTTGAATATAAAACAAAAGCTGTGACTATTTTGTGAATATATCTTGTCAAATCTAGTTGTTCCTTTTATCATTGACTGGATGTCTACATTACAGCCAGTAAGTCTGAATGAGTGTTGTCCAGTCCAGGCTGACTTGGACTGGAATTGTTTATGTAATGAAGACAAAGTAATTTGGTAAGTATGCTATTTTTTCTATAGCCTGTATATTGTTAATTTCTGAATTAAAATCTCAATCTTCATTACTAAGTTCATTAGTAAAATTCATTCAAACTCATTTGATACTCATTTGATACCTCCAATTAACAATTTATTCAAGCAATTCATTTAAATTTAGCAGCATACTTTCCAACACTATTATTTAAGGTGATATAAGCTGAAAAATGTATGTACTGTACTGTACTGTGCTGCGCGTGTAAATAAACCTTGTACCATAAATTGAACCAAACCATGGACAATATGTTTGAGTGGGATAAAAAAGAAGATACTGCATTTCCAACATGATTGAATCCCCAACTTTAAAAAAAAAATTTTTCTCAGTCCATCACAAAAGTGAATGGCTGTGTTGTAGTTATCAGGGGCATGCAATTATTTCCAGCTGCCCATTCAAACACATTTCCCTTTATTCCCCTAATATTTTTAGAAAGACAATTTCCGCCCTGTACAAGGGCATCACATATATTATGCAAGGTGCAGTGGAATAGTACATTGCCCTTCACCCTTCATCTTTGCAGCCAATTTGAAATTGTACTTTCATTTTTATCTATTTTCAGGGAATTAGATTCTTCACTGTTTTTATATTGCACATACAGGGTTGGCTATGGACCAATAATTATTTGTTGCTCAAGTAGGTCAAGCTCAAATACAGTATTTAGTTTAGCATAATGTAACTCTCAAGATTTACCATGTTGTGTAACTTACATTTGCTTTGACAGTTTAGTTAATATTTAAATACAGTATGTACGTCTGCATATCATGCCTCATTCTTTGTTTAAGGTGTGGAGTGTGAATGGCAGCATTACAATGAGGTATGTTGAGACCGAAGCCTGAATGTTCCTCAAATCACCAGAGGCCAACACTTCGGTGAGTCACATTTAACACACATTTATAAATAGTACAAGAACAGCTTCTGTGATGTCTCAGTTGTATTCTGAAGTGTTTTAAATCACAGCTTGAATGACTTCTCCACTCCATCTGGGATTACAAGGTCCTGGTTTTCTAGACAAGGATCAGAAAGAGGTGCACACAACATTTCCTGTCTATTTTGTGTAAAATGACAAAAAATTTAAGTGCTTAAAGTCCCCCTCCACTCAAAAACTATGCTTATTGTTCATTCAGTTGGATGTTTGAGCTATACTGTGCAGAATGATGTATGTGCATAATGTATGAGTTTAACAGTAGAAATCTGCTTTAAGATTCATCTGATGAAGGTGGAAAGTTTCTCCATGCTCACCTAAAACCCAAAATACAAGGCGTGGATGTACAAGCAACATTTCTGACATCACAACTACTTTGGAGCCCACCTTGGTACAATATTCAATTAAAAAAGTGTGATATGGAAACTTTAAGCCTCCAATGCGCATGCACTGAGAATGGACTTTTAAGTGAAGTAATAGACATCTTGTGTCCAACAGTAAAACTTTTTGTATATTCATAGATTCTGGATTTTTTAATGAGGGAAATGTGTAGATGTCATTTTAAGGATTTTAACAAGATAATTGATCTTTTTGTGGAAAAACCATAATAAACACAAACTATGATTCAAAGTAGAGTATTTTATATACATCTTAAAACATATCTGGAGGGGATCTTTAATGTTAAATAACAGAGGGTGTAAATCAAATGGAATTTATTAAAAACTAGTTAGTCTAAATTATTGTTTTGAATAGAAAAAGCTATTTATTCGAGGATTAAAACATCATGATATTACTTTCATTTCCTCCGTACAGTTTGTCCTGACCTCACACACCTTGAAGGGAAAACAGTCAATTTAGAAATCTCTCCTATTTCTAGGCCCAATACCAGTTACACCATACACAAGGCTTTCACAGCCAAGGAAATCAACCCCATCGACCAGACACTCCCAATTCAATCTCTTCAGTGTCACTATGTACACTTGAGAGATCTTCCCCTTCAGCCTTTCAGTAAAGTTCGACCTCTTGCTCTGATTGGCTCGGACAATGCTCATGTCATGCCCATTGAGCCTGTGCAGTGTGGTCAAAGGGGAGGGCCAGTGGCTGTGCATACACAATTGGGCTGGATCCTTCAAGGTCATGGTCCATTTAGAAGTTCCTCAAACATCCAACAATGTTTGTTCACCCCATCTCTCAGTTCAGCAGACAAAACCAGTATTCCAGATCAAAACCTACATATCTATTGTGATGCTTCTGAAAGGGTATATGGAGCAGTTGCCTATCTGCTTAGTGAGTGCAATGGTGAATACCATTCAAGCTTTGTTATAGCTAGATCCAAAGTTGCCCCAAGGAACTATCCATGCCACACGTGGAGCTCTGTGGGGCCGTAGCTGGAGCTCAATTAGCTCAACTTCTTCAAAGGGAGTTGACCTTGAACCTTTGACATCTCATCTTATGGACTGATTCAACAAAAGTTCTTGAGTGGCTTCAGTCCGAATCAAGCCATTCCAATGTGTTTGTGGGAACAAGAGTGGCAGAGATTCAGGAAGTTGCTAACCCCAATTCTTGGCAGTACATGGATTTAGTCAACAATCCTGTTGATGATATAATGAGAGGTAAAACTCTAGTTGAACTCTCTAGGCGCAGTTGCTGGAGCAGTGGTCCACTTTTTCTCCAACAGTCCCCTGATACATGGCCTGTAAAACCGAATTCCTCAGCCCAGCAAGACCTTACTGAGTTCCGAAACCTCACTTAATGTGGTCTGTCTGTTAAACATCAGATTTAATTACCTGACCCAGCTCAGCACACGTCCTGGAAGGATCTTGTAGAGACAACATACAAAACCCTTAAAATGGTCAACTTAAACGGTACCTCATGAGTACTAAATTACAGTGATGCCAAGTTTAGTCTCTTGAAACAATGTCAGGCTGATAGTTTCCCCACTGACCTGACGGCTTTACAAACAAATAAGTCTGTTTCTTCCAACAGTAGACTCAAAACTCTCACCCCTGAACTTGAGAAACTAACTGGACTCATAAGAATGGGTTGAAGGCTCAGAAACCTCCCGGCAGCTCATGGAGACTCTATCCACTCCATTGTATTGGATCCTTCCCATTCAGTCACCAAATTGCTTGTTAAAGACTTTGATGAGCACCTCCTCCATCCTGGCTCTGAGAGAGTATTTTCCAAAATACGCAGGCAGTATTGGTTACTCCAAGGAAGACAAGCTGTTAAGTGCCATCAGTCTACATTTCTTGACTGTCGCATATGATCAGCGAAGCCCAAAGTTTCTCTTATGGCCAACCTACCACCAGCTCGTCTTTGTCTGTTAAGCCCTCCTTTCTACTCTACAGGGGTCAACTGTTTTGGCCCTTTCACAGTTAAAGTTGGGAACCACTGGAGCAGTGCACCTTGAGCTCCTTACTTCTATGGATTCAGATGCCTTGTTGCTTGCTCTCAAGAGATTCATTGCACAGCGAGGCAAGCCAAAAGATTCACTTTCAGATAGAGGTATCAAATTCCATGGAGCTGTAAGGGAGCCACATGAGACATTCCAAGCTGTAGAGCCAGAGCTGCAAGAGAAACTCAGCCAATATCAACTCTTCTTCAAATTCTCCCAAGTTACTGTTGGAAGTCAACCAATGTCAGAGTAAGTTCTTGCCACTGTATTGTTTTGAAGTTGAGGGCATCCACAATTCTAAGCCATTCGGATACACTTCATCTGATGTGGCTGACTTGGACCCCATCACTCCCAACATGCTACTGATGGGGCGGCGTGACGCTTCCCTACCTCAAGTTGCTTATGCACCAGATTTCATGGGGCAGCATAGGTGGCACCAGAGACAAATTTTGGCTGATCAGTTTGGACCCATTTCATCTAGGACTATCTGCCAACTCTACAATCACAGCAGAAATGAGAAAAGCCGTCAGAGAACCTGGAGTTGGATACAGTTATTCTCATAATGGATCCACAACTGCCATTGGCCAAATAGCCAGTGGGAAAAATCATCAAATTACATCCAAGTCCCAATGGTCATGCAAGATCAGCCAACAAAATTCAAAATCAAACATACACTAGTCCAGTGGTCCGCTTGATAACTTGCTTGATACAGGACTTACCCCCATGACTAGGACAGCACCCCCAGTAATTCTTCTGTCACATTAGCTGAGACTATGGGAAAGGCTGTTGTGAATTTCCTCTGTGCTGTTGAGGAACAGTGCCCCTAGAGGGCTTAGAGACAATTTACCTCTTACGTAACCCTCCTGATTGGAGTAAATGACTCCAGGTGTGCTTAGATGTACTCAGGTTGAAGACTGATCACTCGTACAGTTCAGAGCAGACAGACCTGGCATTCAGTTGTCTCTGTGTCTCCAGTCCTGCCTCCCTCATGCATTACTTACAATGTGAGTTTCCTTCTTGACAGTTTATTGTTTGAGTTATGCTTGTGACCATACGTTTCATTACATTCTTACCTTATTTATGGATAGCTTGATTTATTGTATTGATTATTGGTTCATGCATTTGTTTCTTTGATGATACTGCAGAAAACCATGAGTTGAATGGAGGAAATAAATGGACAACTAAATTGCATTTTCCTATCAAGAACTCTTTTATTTGAGGCTCTTAAGTGGCCAACTACTCATACACCTACACCAGCACATACATTAGAGAAAATTTACTTCACTACCATTTTGCTGTATCTAACTTATAAAATGGGTTATCGACTTAATATGAAACACATGCACTGTGGGCCTGGACAGGTTTCATGCCTGTTCTGTGTTATACAATGCTTAATTTTGGTCAAAGGAAATATTCCACCTGTAATGTCTTTTTTCCACCATTACACATGATGATGAATCTGCACAATGAGCAGTAAGTCATCAGGTTTGATATCAGCTATGAGCCAAGAAATACAAAGCTATTTTGCTTGTTTCCACTTTTTTTTATCCCTCAAACGACTGTAAGCTTTTCCTCTGAAAGGCCATGTATGCAGTATACATAGGATGGACTGTGACGGCAGCACAAGGGGGATCAAAGATGCTCTGAAGGCAAACACTGTCCCTGTTTCTTACACTCACAATGACACATACAGCTTTGTGTGTAACATTGATATAATGACTCAAAGATAGTCAATAGCTAAGCGCATATATGCCTGCAGGGGAACAGCTGCTTTGTCCTGACTCTCTGACAGAAGCTGCAGTCTGAATGGCAGATGTGCAAATCTGACAGTAATGAATATGACTATAGACAGAGGAAGTCTTATGAAAGGGAAGTTGTGACAGTTATTTATATTTCTGTGCCTGTGCTTTAAGGTAGAATTGTACTTCGTGCTTTTTGGCTTAAATGGGATGAATCAGAATAACAGTATATCTCTCCTGACAGACGTCCCTGGATCTGACGTGGCAAGACATCACATATACACACACACACCTCTCTCGGCTGCTAAGGTGATGCGACACTTGGAAACATTTCAAACTAAAGCCATCACTCTGTCACTCTGATTAATGCATGAAAAAGTGTTAAGAAATCTCAACTGTTTTTTGTTTGGTTTTTGTTTTTGTCAAGGCTAAATATAAGCAGTCCTGCTTGTAATGTTGAAACCATCAGTGTCATTTATGGGACACAGTGGTGAATTAGAAGGATTTTAACACTCTTGAGACCTTGTTAGTGTTATAGAACACCATCCTCTTTGTACAATAGAATCTACTGATGCAATTATCATATTAAGAGAATTAATTATCAAGAGAGCCATCTTTACATTTATTACACTAAAGTGGCTATAATCAGTATTTTTCAATTTACAATGGCTCACATATTGTATTTGTAAGTGAAAGAGGTCACTCGTAGAGATGAGTCCACTGCTTAACAAAGAGTGGAGCATTTAGCAGCTGAACAAGCAGTTATTTCCGTCAGGAGTTGGTAGAGACCAAAACAGAGATAAAAGGAGGGTGAATATTGGACTTATGTACGTTTTGTTGGTTGGCCAGAGACACGACTCCGAATGAATGCTATTATTGCTCCATATCTTCCAGATGTTCACCATAACAACTTAAAAGGTGATGATATGTGACTTGTTTTTACAGCTTGTTTCCACTGCCCCAAAGCGACAGGATCACAGTTATTATCACACTGATGGTGTAAGGCTGATATAGTCACATCACAGGATAAGGCTGGCAATATTCTGTATTTCTGTTACTGTCAATAAATTCACTGAAAAGTCAACCAAATGCCCTTTTTCAAAAGTCTGTTTTATTTCATAATGGCATTATGTGTAATGGAAAAATGTGTAATGGGAAAAATGCCATGATGACATAAAACAGACTTTTAGAAAATAAATATGGTTAAAAATTTAACAAAAGAAAATTCTATAATTAAATAAAAATGAGCTGCAACAAAACTTACTATGAAAATAAGAATGATATCATAGAGTTTCACAATGACATTATTAAACATTTCAAAATATATTGGTTCATTTATATATTTTACTCTGTTTATTCATGTAATTATTTATTTCATAATGTCCCCATGTATTTATCAAATATAAACATCTTGGGACTCTGTACATTGGTTCCTACTGAAGACAAATATATTCTTTCTTTCTTTTTCTCTTTCTTTTTTTTTTAAAGGCAAATGTTGCTGAAACAGGAATAAATAATGCATTTGTTGGGGACTATTTTCTGCCACAGATTATTACACATTTAGTGCTCCAGTGAGTATTTCTGGCAGCAGGATGTTGTATGTGGGATTGACTCAAAATAAACTGCAGTGCCATGTTCATAATAATGATGGAACAGTGCAACAGTGTGGCTCACTGATGTATTTTTAATAGTTTTTGGACCACGATGAAGGTCTGTGGAACAAAGGAATAAACCATATCAGACGCTGGCTACACAGACAATACTCGTTAGTAGACTCAATTCAGTGTTGGTTTAAGATTTTTCATGGGATTTGTTAATAATAAGACAAATATAGAAAATCCCCAGACTTATACTTTAGCAACAACAGTGTGCAAGAATGTGTGTGCATATATGGTGTTATATTGTCATACTGTAGCTGTGAAAGTCCAGGTATAAATATAAGATCTTCTTGATTCCTGCAGTCCCATTGGCTCTCATGGCACAAGGAGGAAAACCGATGATTAAATACCCAGCCTGCCGTTTACTCCTCCCAGATCTCTGTATTTCACCTGCCGGAGGGCAAGGCTATCACCTCTAATACACTTCCTTCTCTCCAGATGATAATCTGACTTCCTGCCTTTTTGTCAATGTCACTTTAATGGCTCCCGTCCCATTCATCAGACTCCCTTCCTCCCACATAGGACTCCTCTGAGTACAGTGTCCACCACAGCTTCTCCCTACACACCCTTGCATGCATCTGGCATCTCCTGAAAAAGTGTTTATTCATATTCAGCAAGAGGATAGTGCACTTCAAGTATTTCTTTCATATTTCAGGGGTAAGCACTCTGTTTCAAGGAGCACTGATGATGACATCTCTGTGCTGTATTCGTCTCTTTGGAACAAGAGGTCAAGGACAGCTGAGCACACTGACCTAAACATTTAGGTTCTAATTCAGCCAATAGAAGTATTTGAGAGGCAATTAAAGAGATAATTGGCACAAATAAGCAAGACTGGCATTATTTGTTAATTGTATTCTTGCACAAACAGCAACATCTGATCAATGTGTGTCCTCTCTCTGTCTCTGTTGGCTCATTGAATTCTGTGTGACTCTTTCATAGGGCATCAATCAATAAATTGGATCGGACACAAGGTGAATTAGCATGTTTCATGCGAGCTCTGCTTCTAATTAGACGGTTAATTGAGCTTGCTTCCATTGAATTATAGGACACGACAGGGCTTCCATTTAATTAACCCAGCCTGGCTGTTAATATGTGATTCAATAATAGTGAACCTTAGACAGGATATTCAAAGCCATTTTTACAAGCAGCTAGGGGATCTATTTATGCTCATATTCAAAGCCTGAGTAGTCTTTTTTTAATGCCAGTTGATAGTGCAGGAGTACTTTACGAAAAAAATTGGTCTTACATCAGACAGAGATTCATAGAAATTGTTTTTTTCATCTGGCTATTGTACACACATTATTCTGTGTGGCTGTTTAGAATTATGTTACAGATCCTGGCTTGCTCTGTAGTGAATAAGATGTTACTGTATGTATCAATACCTAGGGGAGGCTTTTAGGTCCAAAAATATAATCTACACACTCTCACACATGCAATGCAAATGTGATGCCTGTAGTCAACATCCCACCAGATCACATGAAAGCGAAGATGCGACTCCAGCACATTGTTCAGCTAAATTGCCAGAGTGCTCCTCTAAAAATAGGGCACACAGCTGAGAGCTCTGGGGGATGTGGCACACGGCAAGAGAAAAAATGTGGGCTTTCACTGAAAAGCATTAGAAAAGAGAGAATATTCCAAAGCTCCAGAAAAGGGCCGGTGTTAACAGTAGGCTACACAGAGAAACAAAATTTCAAAATCTGGGGGGGGGGGGGGGGGGGGGGGGGGGGGGGATAAAACTGTCAACAAAGCTGCTCTAAAAACCCCTACTTGCCCTTCATATATGCTGAGTTTAAAAGGATGGAGGCATCCCACTGAGTTGCCTGCGGGTTGCAGGTTCAACGCAATTTAAGTTTTCAATTTCCTGCCAAAAATGAGATTCTACAAAGCCACAGGAGAGCACAAGCACAGAGCAGGGATGATCTTTTTCTCTCTCTGTGAGTCAATGTGAATCAAAGGAATGCTTAATGAAGACTTCAAGAGCGGAGCTAGGCTCCACACTGCAGCTAATTTAATAATCTCTGTTGATTTCTGAAGGTGGTGGTGGGAGGGGGGGACTATCTAAGAAAAAGACTTCTTTCAGAACATTGTAAAGCATCCCGGGAAGTGATGTGGCCTATAAACAACACATAAGGAAAAACAGGAAACAATGTTGGAAATGGAAAACCCACAAATAGCCATAGCTTTTCTCATTAAGATCTCTTTAAGATTAAGTCTGAAGTACCACAAACAAGCTAAAGATGAAATGTCAGTGGACTAGTAGACAAATGACCCAAAGCCACAAAAACATCTCTAAGCCTGAACAATTCAGGATAGTAGTTTAGTATAATAAAGTATAGCATGGTATAGTATAGTATAGCATATTATAATATATCATAGTATATTGTAGTATATTATAGTATAGTATAGCATAGTATAGCATATTATAATATATCATAGTATATTGTAGTATAGTATAGTATAGTATAATATAGTACAGTATAATATAGTACAGTATAGTATAGTATAGTATAGTATAGTATAGTATAGTATAGACAGCATGGCATAGAGACAAGTTTTACTGTATGTTTGCTCTCTAATGCCATTGAACACCACAGATCACAGTGCTATTGTTTATAATTACTGTAGATACAAAACAGCACAGAATCACTGACTGTCATTTAAACAAACTATTTTAAGAAACTATAGGCTGAAACCTCTGTAGGGTCAGCAGCTACCAGACTGGGAGTGTCTAGAAATTTTATTGGAGTCTTAATCAACAGTGATATAAACCAGTCCACTGATACTGTGATCATTTTGATGTAACAGTATACACTTGGCATACATCACTCTTTAACTTCTTCTTCCCCCTCTTCATCTCTAACACCTCTATTGCTTCTTTGTTATATTCACTGTCTTCACTGTGACTCTGTTAGGCTGGAGATGTACTTGCTTTTAATCACGCGTTCACATGCGCATGATGGCTGCCTTGCATATCCTGCGTCCATTTGGAGCATTGGTTGTGCATGTCCTCAGAAATGAATGCAATGCATCAGCAAGATGCAATGCGCATGAACGGTAGGGGCAGTGTAGGGGCAGTATGGGAATGTGACAGGGTCAGGGGTCAGTAGGCACAAAAGCAGTGACAACGATTGCAGAAAGTTATGAAGTTAATAGACCAAGTCCGCAATTACCTGCATCTGTACAGTGTGTAATTGCCACTGCACAGTGACAAATATACTTGAATTAACAAAGTAATAACCTCTTTGAGTGTCACCATATTTATTTTTTTTACATCATGCTTCTTCTTATTTGCATTTTTTGGCGAATTTACATTATGCAAATCTGGAAGTTCTATTTATATCCTGGTGTGCCCTCTAGTGGAATCCTCCAGTGACACGCATATGCAAATATGTGAACAATTACCTTCACGATGCAGCTCGTTGTCTACGCGAGCGTGTGGTTAACACGCAAAAATGTATCTCCAGAGCATAAAGCTGAAGTGCGGGACTTTTGTCTCCCTCTTCTGGCAGTGAGAGTAAAAGGAGGCGCGTAGCTGACTGACACAGGCATGCAGCATCGCGTATGCATCCCAAATGACAGGTATACAGAGAAGGCTGGTAAAAACAAATATGTTTTGACAGTCCATTTTTTTTTGACAGTTTTGACAGGTTTGACAGCTCTGTTTTTACTCATACAAGACACGGTAGTGCAGACCTCTGCAGATGATACGTGGGACAAGAGCATGCACAGAGGTGTTTATACTCAACATGTTGTTCATTGCAGTACTCTCCGAAATGCCAAGAGCCATACAAACTAAATATTCTTTGAATAAGCAGGAAGTCATTAAGTTTTCTTTGTTACCATTTCCGGTCTACTTTGTTCTGCGTATCACAACATGGAGTCCTTACAAAGTTATTTTGTCGCATGGTCACTTTCTGACAATAAGTAAAAGAGAACATACATGCTTTAAAGATACACAAAATGAACTACAATAGAAGTAAAGTAAACGTATGTGTCATTGCATTTGTGTACTGTAATTGCTATCACTTGTCTGTCTCAAAATATTTGATGAACTAGGACAGCCATCCCAGCTCCACTGGAATTGGCGGGACCACTTGCGCAGTGCACGCTTAGTTAGAAAAATTCAGAAATGCACGACCAAGCACTGAAACAACTTGTGGAGCTTTCGTGCTCAACGCGAAAGATGCCATGACATCATTTTTGGCACGTACACCCTCACATTGGGGACACTGCATCGAGCATAAACCTAGCTTTAGTGTTTTGCTTAGTTCTCACTTTGTTGTTTGGAGAATTATTCTCTGTTTTTAGTGATTTATTCATAGACGGAGCTTGCTTGTGAAACAGACTTCATTCTCAGAGGAATCTCTGTAAAGAAAAAAGGATTAATAAACAAAAACATCTCTTGGATGTGATGCAACAATGTAACACAACACAGCAGATTTACTTCCTTTAGTTAAGACAGTTACCTGGCACTGCCGATGCATTAATGATACATTTTAATGGGAAATTAATGGCCTTATTGTAGTGTCTTTGAATTGCTCTCATGGGGGGAAGTGAGTCTAAAAAGAAGGGAGGTTTCATTCTGGCAAAAGGCAACAAAGTCTGGAAGAAACTGTCAAACTGTCTGAGTGGTGAGAGGATGTAAGTAGCATTTTCTGCCCCTAATAATGCCTCTATCTACTCATCAACTTCCTCCACATTTATCACATATGGTGGAAATTGTATTTCATTTTTTATTCTATTGTACAATTGTTTCTTTATTGGATCAACCTCCTGCTCTTGCCTTCAGTGTGTAATTTCATTGTTCTTGGCTGATTTCCATTTCCTGGACTGTAAAAGTAGTGTTGTAATAGCTGAGAGAAATGACTAGAAGGCATGGCTATGATCGCTTGCACAGCACTTCTCTGTCTGGTGTTTTGCCAGCAATTGGCTCACTGTGATATCCAGCATCACAGCTGGACATTTCACTGCAAGAGGGGAAAATCAAATGATATGGAGCCGAGATTCCCCATATCCTCTGGGGGTGTGTGTGGTAAATACAGCACAAGATAAAAGAAAAGCTCACTGTGAAACCTGATGTGCATCGCTAGTCAGTGTTCTTTCTGTCTGTATTTATCAAAGGAGACTGTTTACTAAAAATCATAGTAAACAGTTGAATTTGTCTCACACCTGATTTTTTTCTCTAACCATATGCAAATGTTCTGTTTGTTGTCAATTTTGACACTTTCAGGCTTTAATGTAAACTGTCTATCAATATTGCCATGTTTCTCTGTGTGCCTCAGAGTGTTTTTGTTTGTTATATTCTCTATAGTAGTGATATCTTTATTATGATTTAGTTTAATTCTAATGCAGGTTAAAGGAATAGTTAATATGCTTATTCACTTCCTTGCCGTGAGTTAGATGAGACTGATACCACTCACTCTCACATCTGTGCAGTAAATATGCAGCTGCAGCCAGGACACAGTCATGAAGACCAAAAGTGGGGATGATGGCCACCTTCAGTCCAAAGGTAATATTGTGCCTACCAACCACAGGCCGTGATTTTACAGGGAGTAACATGCTAGAAGTATTTTTTGGTCAGAAGTAGTGACTAGTGAGCACAGAACTCCCAGTAAAACAGAATCTTGTCATTTTTATATTTCATCTTTACAAAAAAGATCTAACAAGTTAATTAGTGAGCTTTAGAAGTGCAGTTGTTTTGTTTTTACTGCGGACAAAGCCAAGCTAGCTGTTTCCTCCTGTATCCAGTCTCTACACTCAGCTACATTAATTGCCTGCTGGCTCTTTACACTTGATGTACAAACATGAGAGTGGTATCAATCATTAATCCTCTCATCTAACTCTAGGCAAGAAAGTGAATAAGTGTATTTCTCAAAGTCTCAAACTATTCCCTGAAAGTGCATAGCTATGAGATTCAACTGTGTCCTAATCTTTGGGGCTAAATGCTAATTGCTGTGTTGTTTTGACACAGGACCTCTCAGAGAGCATTCATGTACTCAGTGCTCACTGTGATGTCATTTTCCTGGAATTTTTTGTGGATGATTTTTCTATTGGTGCTGCTCTGTTATTAAGTCATGAAAGCTTATAGACTGCAGTCTTTAACTCAATACATTCACCTTTCATTCCTTCCAAACAGTCCCAATACCTGTAAGACATTATGTCCACAGGAGAACATTAAAAATGTACCAGAATGTAAAATGTTTTATGAACTGGCTATAGGTTGAATTGTTGCTGTGTTGGTAGTGTATTGTAGTGTATAGATATTTAACATGATCTTCTGGGACTACAGATGACAACCTGGCTAGTTTATGCTGACCTATTTGCAGAATTGCTCAGGAATGTATTCATGTGCTTCTTATTATAATAAAGCATACATTATATCTATAACATTTCTTCTCCCCTACCTACCTGACTCTGACAAAAAAATTTAAAAAATAAAGTCTACATGAGTATAGGGATTAAAGAGCCTTTGTGTTGCAGGGAAGCTCAGAGAACAATGTCTCAATATTTCTCAAGGACTTCTTCTCTCACCTGGGAGCAGTCACACAAGTGGGCCTCGCTCTCCCCTCACTCTCCAGCTCTACACCTCAAACACACCTTTGCGTGGGCAATGAGCCAAAGCTGTGAGTCACTCAAAATAGTCATCTGGCTTCCCAGGATCCTATGCTGCTTCATCTTGTGTGCCTCCAAGGTGTCTTTGGGGAGGCGTTGGCGTCAGTACGGCTAATTGAGCGGAGGATGTATTGTCAGAGAATGCTAACGGCAAACCTGTGTGTAACAGAGCCACAAATGAACCCTCCAGCCTCCAGGGGACAAGGAAACAGAGAACTCGAGGTGTTGCTGCTGTCAAAGAACAACAGAAAACACCACAAGTGAAAAATTGTACTTATGTAAAGTGGTTTGAAAAAACTCTCTCTCCTACTTAGAGGTGAGACGTCTCAAAATGTGAACTCTAATTAATACCTGGATGCACACAGTGGATACTTGAGGCACCCCCCTGACACCACAGACATTTTTACACCCACTTTAGCAATGTCTGGTGGCACCAAGACACAACTCAATTAAATATTTTGACTATGTCAGGCAGTGAAAATCAGTTCAGCTGGAATATATGTTTGGAATTAAGATATCAGTAACAGGGACGCAGGCAGAACTTTTGGTCTGAGGCTGTTTTTCATGGTTTTGGCTTTATTAGTTATAATTAAGGGAAATTTTAATGCTACAGCATACAATGACAGGGAAATCGCACACTGAAACAACAGTGTGCTTCCAACTTTCTGGCAACAGTGTGCTCTTTCCTGTTTCAGCAGACAATCTGTACACAAAACCAGCCCCGTAAAGACCTTATTTTCCCAGTTCGGTGCAGAGGAACTTGACTGGTCAGCACCTGCCGTTATGGCTGAATGGGAACAAAATCCTGCTGCCTGGTTCCCAGTGAGGTGGAGGCTGTTATAATAATAATTGTACCACACTTTTAAATGGAGTTACTATTATAACAAAGGTTCAGGAACAAGACCACGTCCCTCTCTCTCACTAAATTCAATCACCTGTGCCTCACTAATTCAATCATCTGTGCATACCTATATAAGCGTGTCTAACCCCTTTCTCTCCCGTTCGTCTCAGTTCTCACGCGACCTACGACACGCTTGCATCGCAAACGCTTCTGACCAGCTGGGATCCAGACACACGCATCCACGCAATCGGACGCGGCTCTTTTCCAAGCGATTGACATCTTCAACCGGATGTTCGCTCACCTCCGGCGAGCTCTCAAGGAGATGGTCGTCCCACTCCTACGAAATGATGACAAAGACAAACTTTCCAACTCTATGCAGACTCTACTTCCATCAACTCTCTTGCCGGCAGCTCAAATCCTCCCGCTCTTCCGGGTTCATAGTACGCCGCCGGGCCAACGCACGCCGCACACTGATGACGTCACAATGCCGCCTACTACAACAGAGCCCAGACTTCTTCAGCCCCGGCTGAAATCCCGTTTTGCCGAACCGACAACAAAGCCGGGTTCTTCCTGCTCCTCTCTGCCTCCGCCTCCACCACCGCTCCGGACGGCCGCTCACTTCCGGGTTCCCCGCCCAGCGCCACCCATACCCCATACATGTTTTTCATCTTTTCTCTCACTCCCGTGTCTGCAGGCTGCACAATCAACCCCCACACATACATCCCCTCATCTTTTCCTCTTCCCTTCCTTCAGCTGCAGCTACCTCTACGTTTTCAGCTCCACCCACTCCAGCAGCTCCTTCTTTTATGTTTCTTCCCTCCGCCACCTCCGGTCCTGCTGTTACCACAGCAACTGTTCCACCAAGCCACGGTGCCCCCTCTGATGGACCCACTCAATTTCCTTCTGTTCTATCCCTGTTCCCCTCCCTTCCCCAACACTCAAATGTTTTTCTGTGTCTTCAGCACCTCCCGTTGCCGATCCCCTCGCTCCAGCCGTCATTAACACTGTGCCAGAGAGCACTTTCACTCTGGCCTCCGGAACTCCGCCCCTCCACGGCCTACAAAGCCAGGCTTTCCAGTTATGCACAGCCTTCAGTTCCACCACCACTCCAGCCAACCACTCACTTGCGGGTTCCCTACCCAGCGCCCCCCGCACTGGCACACCAATGATTCCATCTGTCACTCCTCAACTCTCATCCCTTCATCCCTCGACCCTCGACCCTCATCCCCTCATCCCTCACCCTTCGACCCTCATCCCCTCATCCCTCACCCTTCGACCCTCATCCCTTCATCCCTCACCCCTCGACCCTCACTCCTTGACCCTCATCCCTTCATCCCTCCCTCGATCCATCCTTTATGTCCTCCTGCCACAGCTACTATAGCTCCCTCGAATCGCCTGCTTCTTTTCATTCATTCAATTTTTATTTACATCTCGAGGTATCATTGAGCGCATGCCCTCATTTTCAGTGACATTGACTGACTGTATCAGCTGCTTTGCCACAGTGAACAATTTTCATTGCAGTCGCTTCATATCGATTCATTGCTTCAGGGAGCCTGGTTTTCCTCATTAGCTGATATGTAAGGAAGCCACAGAGCTCCCTCCTTTCTAACCCCCTCCATTTTGTATTTGTTTTTGTTTTCGTCTCATCCCTGTGTCCACAGGCTGCACAATCAACCCCTGCACATACATCCCCTCATCCCAGCATCCTTTCCTCTTCCCTTCCTTCAGCTACCTCAGCGCTTTCAGCTCCACCCGCCCCTGCAGCTCTTTTCTTCTTTCTTCCCATAGCCACTACTGGTCCTGCTGTTACCTCAGCCACAGTTGCACCGAGCCACGGTGCTCCCTCTTCTGGACCTACTCCATTTCCTCCTGTTCTATCCCTGTTCCCTGTGCTTTCCGAGACAACTGCACTACCCAATCCCACGACATCCTGCCGTGCTCAAATGCAGCAGTAGGTGGTTCACCTCCGATCAGCCACCTGAATGGTCCCCACCCTCCCCCACCCCCCCGCTCTCTATGAACCGTACCACGTCATCTTCTCAGCCCTTCTTTGGGGGGATGAGCAGTCTTCCAGTCATCCTCGATCATAAAGCCTACTACATTGTCGTCGACCATAATAAACTAGAAATTTAAATCCTTGGCACCAGACTCAGATTCCCACCTGAAAGACAGTCCCTCCATTTTCAGTTTCCATGCCTCGCACAGTCTTTCGTTCCCTTCACTCAACGTCCCAACGTCCTGACCCTCTCCTGCTTCACCACCTTCTCCCGTTCCATTCTCAAGATTAAATCTTCCACCATACATGTCTACGCCAGCCGAACTAACGTCTCCATAAAACTGTCCTCAGGGGCACCATACCTAGCCTTGTTTCACGCACACTTCGGCATGTTATCTGTAAGTCCGAACCACATCTTTATGTCAAACGTTCGCCCCTCACTTCAGACTTTCTGGCCCACTACCAAACTCTCCGCACAGGCAACCTGTATCCCCACATCGACAAAGTCGGTCCACATTCCTAACCGTACTCTGGCCAATTCTTCCGCACTGGAGCCGCTTCAACTGCTTCCAAATAAGATATCCCAGACCACCTGTTAAAATTAAATAAATAAAATTCTTGACCACTAGTCTTCCCAAGATTCCATACTTACCTCAGCGACATTCAAAGAGCCTGTTCTCATTCAGTCTAATGAAGTTAACTTTGGGGGATGACGAAGCAGAAAGCTCATCAAAACATGTCCCCTACCCTGAGTCTTGACCCCCAGGTTCCTAGACGCTCCAGCCTCTTTGTGATTCCATTTGGTCCCCGGTCATCCCCATGTCATCAACCCCCTTCATCCCTCTCCTCGACCCCCATCCAGCCCACCATACACTATCCTCATCCAATCCTGAACCCTCTTGACAATCCAAATAAAACTACTTTTTATACTGCTCAAATGGCATGGTCTTTGTTAGTGAATTAATAGTGAATCTCAAAGTGCTACAGTATTGTCCGTTGATGGATTTGTATGTGAGTAGCAGGACTTTGTAGTCAACTGTGAAGGAGGCAGGGAGCCAGTGCAGCGAAAACAGAGTTGGTGTTACAGTATATGTGTTTTCGGACTCTCATCAGGATCCTGGCAGTGCTGTTCTGAATGGAGTTTCTGGATGCTCCTGCCAGGGATCCCTGTTAAGGGCACATTGCAGTAGCCCAGTCTTGATGAGATATGGAGGTGTTTCTGAGATGGTAGAAAGAGGTTTTGCATAGATGTCTTATATGGTCATCAAAAGTCTGGTGAAGGCAAGCCTAACACCCAGATTAGTGACTGAGGAGGAAAGGGTGATGTCCTGGCTGTCAAAGGTGAGATGAGGTATGAGGGATGATTGAACCTGGTGTGGAGTGCCAATAAAGAGACCTTCAGTTTTGCAGCTGTTTAACTGGAGGAAATTTGTGCTCATCCGGACCTTTATCTCCTTAAGACAGGTATTGAGGCGTGATATGGCTGCAGAAGGCCTTGGGGTAGTTTTGATATACAGCTGGGTATCATCAGCATAGCAACAGACAAGGGATGTCTGTTGCTGTTGCCGATGATACATAGCTGTAAACGGGATGGGGCTGAGAACTGACCGTTGGGGAACACCACGGTTGACGGAGCATGACCTCCCATTGAAAAGTAGGACTGAAACCACTTAAGTACAGAGTCTGACAGTCCAGTGGTGGTGTGCAGGCATTCTAAGAGGATAGTGTGATCCACAGTGTCAAATGCAGTGCTCAGGTCAAGAAGAATTTGAGTGAAGGGGATCCTGTATCAGCTCATATCAGCAGGTCCTTCACAACCCTGAGCAGAGCTGTTTCAGTGCTGTGTGCTGAATGAAAACCTGAATTTTTCAAATAGGTTGTTGTGTTTAAGGTGGAATCTCAGAAGCAACCACCTTCTCCAACCTGGACAGGAGCTTAATGACCATGTTTTTAGATTAAGATCATCACATATGGATAATGCTTGCAGCAACGCTGTGAAAGCATAACTTTAATTCTTAGATATTCTTCAAAACTCAAAATTTGACAACTTAACATGGTAGGTGTGACATAAGAAATCACATGGATTACTTGGTTAGTAGCTCATAGAAAACCCATAGAAACCACTTGGGAACCACTTGGAAAGGCGGAGAAGCATGAGCAACTGTGTCCATGGTGGCAAGCAAAGAGCGGCACATTTTCTAAACCAGAAATTGTCAATTATTTAGAAATGTTACAATATCTGGTTAGTTACTTTTTTGCCTAATATGTGTGTAATTGTATAATGTAATTTCAGCCTCAGGTCATTAAAACCCTGATCAGTAATGTTGTAATGAACATTTACCAAATAATCAGTGGAACTTTAACCTGAGACGTACAGTAAGGTTGTGTTTGGAAGTGTTCAGCCTGTCATAGTGGGGTTCATGGGAGGAAATAAAGAAGCTTCACTCTGGCTGCCACACACACCTGCATCCCATCCTCGCAGCCCGAGACAGGATGGGGGGACAGGGAACTGAAGAGCCTCTTAAACATTTATCACAAAGTAACACTCCAGCACTCACTCTCTCTGTGAAATTTCATCTGACATTACCCTCCATCACTGATGCTCAAGCAACCTCTGCCGCTAGACTGTGTAGGTTCCTGGCTGGCACCAGCACTGCCAGCCAGGATTAAATGTTTGATTCGCTGCCATGCAAAAAAATTCAAGCTCTCACAGAACTGCAAGGCACTTTGAATAAAAGCATCCACCAAATGGCAGCATGTTACGTTATACACACATCCAAGAGAGAAACGGCAGCCGGTGTACTGCATATTTACTCCTTGAAAATTTCATGTTTCCTTAATTGACTTGGTTTCACAGCTTGCCTCACAGCTCCAGCTGACGCCTTCAACTGCTTACAACTGACAACGATTGCCACCACCTCCATATGCTGCATTTGCATGCATGCATCATGGTAATGGCACGAGTTAACATGCATGAAGTGAGTGCATATCTGCGGCTGCTACTTATAGTTTACATGCATCTGTGTGTGTGTGTGTGTGTGTGTGTGTGTGTGTGTGTGTGTGTGCGTGCGCATTTTAATGCTGGTGATGGTGCACGCTTGGACAGAGAGCCGTTCCCACCTCAGAGGCAGTTCAGCCAGAGAGGCAGAAAGCAGGCACGAGAGCAGAGCTGTCAGAGGGAGAGAGAGGCAGAGAGGAAGGCGGAGAGAGAGAAAAAAGATGAATTTGACTCTAGGCAACAGATGCCCAATTAACATATCCACATAATTAGGATGATGTGGAAGGATGAAGATGAAGATGTAGGGGCACAGCTGTTGTTGTCCGTCTCAGGCAGCGTGGAGCCGCCTGAATATTCATGTGACATTTTCATGACTTTTCAATTTCTTGTGACACACCAGGATGGTGCTATGTTCACCAATTACATGACCTTGGTGCTTATGTTCATTAAAGATGAAGGGGATCTTATTGGTACAAAATGAATGACTGGGCCCACCAGTGTTTAGTTTCTATTTGGGGGTTGTATTGTGCAGTGAGGAGGCAGGCCTAAGAGAAACAGGAAATTGTTTGCTGTTGTACCCTCTCTATACAGTTGCATGTTTGTATTTTCTACAGTGTAAATGTTTGACACATTGAGAATTCCCCCTACAGCACTGTAATATGTGCAAATGTGTGCAAATTTATACCAACATGCCAGAGTTCAAACATTTGTAATCATGTGGTTAAATGAAATTACGCTCCAGAACAGCGACTGTGATCCTTAGCACACATAGGGGAGAATAATGAAGAATGAAAGAAGCCAACCACAAGCTCCAAATAGCTGTCAGCTCAGCTGCAAAGAGCAGAGCGGAGTGCCGCACTCACCCCTCCGTCTTTGTCAGAAACCTCTGCTCCATTAACTCCATCCGGCACTGCTATCAGGCTTTTCTTTGTGCCCTCATGACGCAGCGACCAGCTACTTCAACTTCTAGATCAATTATTCAGATGGCTCTCCTATAAATATCGGCCCCTTAAAAGGAGGAGATCCCATCCCATCTGAAGGGCTGCAGAGTGCTGTATGTGCTAAACTTAGACACACAGTTTCATCTTAGAGGAAAAAATATCTAATCTGTTGATGACATATGGATCTTTGAGAGCCCACATTCAAAATTCAATACATTTAAGTTAAGACCTGAAATGGTAGAGTTATTCCTCAGTTACTTTAGGAGAAAAAGTGTGTCTAGAGGTGTGTTCACAGTGTACATTTGAACGTCAGAGTTGATGAGAGCACGCACAGTATGAAATAAGAGTCATAGTGGCTCCGTGAGGCTGTGCAGTGAGTGGTGGGTTAAATGCTAATATCAGCCTGCTAAAGTGCTGATGTTTAGCAGGTATAATGCTTAACATCTTCACCATCTTAGCTTAGGGTGTTAGCATATAAACATTTGGTAATTAGTGCAAACACAACAACAATGTAGCTGAGGCTGATGGGAATGTCTTTGCAGGTATTTTGTCATAAACCAAATTATTAGACCAATTAAAATTTAGACCTGATGATGGCGCTAGAGGTGAAGTTAAAGGACCAAAGTTATTTCAGTTCATCCTGTGAGGAATTTAAATGTCTGTATCATTTTCCATGACAATCCATCCAATAGTTGTTGAGACATTTCACTCAAAACTACAAATATCAAACTGCTGGGGGAGCTAGAGGGGGATCACCAAAGTCAGCAGGATACATCTTTTGGCATTAGCATTGAGTTAAAAATTATTTTGGTAGCATTTCACTTGAAGTCCCTTTATTTAACATTCACAAGCAGTATATAAACATTAAATAAACAGATATAAGGACATTTGTAAGTGTTCATTAATGTAAAGTATTTGTCAGCAATTTTAACTTCTCTTCTGAATGCACATTATTGCAGCTGTGTTTTACTATATTGTCATTCATGATCTGTTTATAGGCCAGCATCCAGTAATTGGTGCCCACAGGAGGAATTATAGTTGTCGACAAATACATTAATAAACGCTTATATCTGCTAATAATTACATTATAGTGTGTTATAAACTATTTATTAAATGTTTGTGTGCTGCTTATAAATGCTAAATAGGGGGACTGAAAATAAAGTGATATGATGATGGTTGTACAACTTCTCTGTATGTGTATTTGGCCCCTTAAACCTTTAAGATTTAAGGTATACAATTTGAAATGAAGTTGGGTGAGTTCAAACGGTGCTTGTTTGCACTACATACATTTTGAATGAGAGTTCTGCAGGGTGAAAGAGCCTTCTAATACAACAGATAAAGAAACAAACCTGAATAAATGAATGAAGAAACATAGTAAGAGCAGATGCTTCTATACAAAACATGTGGGCTCAACCCAACTAAACACCTATGGGAGATTTTGGAGCAACGTGTTAGGTAGCGCTCTCCACTATCATCATCAAACACGAAATGAGGGGATATCTTTAAGAAGAATGCTGTTCACCCTTCCAGAGACTACAAGAATCTATGATCTATGACACGTTATGTTGGCTTTTTATTTGTCAGCCCTCTCTCCGGATTTTCCTACTCAGAATTACATCTTGAAGGGCCATGGCATGTTTAGAAGGCAATAATTTAGTCTTTTTTTCAGCATTGCTGAAAGCAAAACTCTTAATATTTGGTCAGTTGTAGATCTGATATTTCCAGCCACACTACCAGGCAGCTGAAGACAGACACAAGGTGAAATGGCACTTCCTCTACTGGCAAGAAAAGGAAAGACAGGACAACAGGAGTCTGAGGAGCCTCCTACAGACAGAAGCCTGCACTGCCTGATGCTGACACCCAGCTGAAGACCAAACTCTGCCCTGCAGAGAGGAAGGGCTCTCAGGTCAGCTGATGTTGAAATGGAAAGATGAGTCCTAATTATTTGCTCTGTCACATGAGGACAGACATGAGGGATCTTTTTTTTTACATAACCAATGGCTGACTCTAACTGTGTTGTTGTTTTTTTTCTGGAGATGCTCAAATATTCACAGCCAGTTTGATATTATGGTTCGATGATGAGGCATGGATCTAATCAGTGAGTTTGGGGAGCCTCAAAAATGGCACCGGAAAAACTCTGAGCCATCTGACAGCAGCTCCAGTTTAGTGCCAGAGTGCTGTCAACAGACTCATAAGTGGCGCATAATGATAATTAACACGCCAATTAGACATCTGCTGTGTTTCCAAGGCTGTCTTGAGAATAATGTGTTTACAATTAAGAGGAGAGCTCAAATGAGCAAAAAGGCACACATCATCCCCCTTAATGGCCAACGTCGAGCAGGATGCCGGGCTTGGGTGCGACAGGTCGGCTAGTCGCCTGTGATTGTTTTGTAAGTGGAGGCCCGGGGAGCTTGTCATATCTGATTAAGTGAAGGGAGATGCAGGAGCCAAATGAGCTGGATGTAGCAGCAAGCACCAGGAGCGACACATTACCACTGGGTGTCACCACTGATCCCATCATATCATCACTCCCCTCCACCCCTGACAACTCAATCAATAGCCTAATTGACTGGGACCACGGCCGCTGTCACAACAGGTTCCAACACGCAGGGAACAGCCAGGCTGCACCGCTGATTTATGCTGGGATTAAAAATGGTTTATAGCTCAGAAGCAGGGCTGGAGTTCAAGGGAAGCTCTTCTTTCTCTTCCTTTTTTTCTTTCTTTTTTTTCTTTTTCTTTTTTTTTACTAATACTTTAACCACAAGATGGCATGGTTGGACCATAAAAAGCAAAAGGCTGCTCATTCTTACATTACTGGCTGTTTTTTCTACCTTTGTTTTATCTGACATAAAGTTTTACTCTTGTTCATCATTCTTTGAGGCATGATAATATTTTAAAATACTTCAAGCAATGTGGTTTCAGTTAAAAAGTGTGTCAGGTGTATGTCAAACCTGTAGACTTACAATGGATATTAATAGCTCTATATGTCATCATCATGCCTGGAGAAGAACAGTGGATTATTTTTCTCTTTTTATGGTGCAACATCTCTTAGCATGCTCTCCTGCCAAGGCAACATCAGTGAAGTTTTTTTTCCCTTCAATTCTTATTGAATTTAAATGCTTTTTGACCCAAAGTGTAGTGTATGAAATCTGTGGCTTTCTTGAAAAAATGTGCATGTGTGTTGTAAGAGCAAAGAGCCCACATGAAAACCTTGGACCTCCAATTCATTCACCATGGAAACACTGATGAACTTTAAGTCTCAGATTTAAAGTGCAAAAAAGCAACAAAAACAAAACAAAAAAAACAATAACTGGGCAAACTCTATCTGCTGGGGAGGATTTTGTGATATGAAAGCTCAAAAAACAGTTACTGAGTAGATCTGGTGTTGAGGTTGCTTTTGTCAACTTGCATGTCTGATTTTGAAACTTTCCACACTTAGTGTAGCTGAAATGTTTTTGCATTGACTAACACCATTTTTTTAACCCTTCAGGCTCAAGAAGCCCATCAAAACCTTTTCTTATAGTGGCATCCAGCTAAACAGGGCTCATTTTCTCAGATCCTGAAAAGCAGACATCGTGAGATACAGGATTTTCTCCTGACATCAGTGATATGGTTCAACAAGATGACTGATGAAACGACGGAGCAGGGAATACTGGAATTTTCAATAAAACTTGCCCTCTAAGATTACATACTCAGTCTACACTGCTAGAGTCGGGCCAAGTGCAAGCACACACACACACACACACACACAGCTGGTTTAGTTATAGTCCCTTTATCTTTTTTTTTTTGTCAAAGGAGAACTGACCCAGTAGGAGTCCTACAGCTTCATTTAAATAAGCTCTTCAAATTGTTAATTTAAATTATTCTGTATGTTTCCAAACATACTCAACAATAAGGCATTTATTTTTAAAGTTTGCACTGTAAACTGCACAGTTTGTTCTGGCTTGCTTGTTGCTGCCTGTGCATAGACAATCTGGCTCTGGTTGCCGGAGTGAATGTGTTGCCAGCTCTCCTGCTGTGCAGGCGAGAAGGAGCCTGGATTTCCACTGGCTGGCTGTGAAACAGATAAGTGGTGTTTGACTGATAGAGCCGTTCCCGTCTGCGTCCTCCTTGGAAGCCTGATGGGCGGAGATCTGCCAACGATGTCATATTCAAGGAAAAAACTCCCCATCTGCCAGGTATTCTGTCTGGGTATGTGTACATTTGTCTCTTTAATAATGGCCAAAAAACAAAACACAGACACAAAGATACACACACACACACACACACAGAGACACACGCAATGTCAGGCTGCCAAAATAGCTGTCTGTAAATTTACCTTGTAAAAAGCCAAATGATTAGTGGCCCCATTGGTCTTTAAAATATACAGCATTTTTTACAAAGATATTAAGAAATTATTACTAATTTACTTATCATACACAAATAAACTGAAGAAATGCTGAGTGAAAATCAAAATGCTACAAAAAGAGTTTAAATGTGTATTCCTCTTTCTTTCTGTTGCCTCTGTATCACTGGACCAACAGCAGTGGACAAGCGTGCTTTTTCAGCATCTTTTGTAATGACGATGTGTCTCAACTATCCACTGATTATGCTGCTCAGCCTCTCTGGGGAAGCCTACACCATTGTAATACAGGAATGGAAGCCAGTATGTGAGCCTCAGATTTAAGAAAAGTGCAGACTTCGTCCCTTTGGGTCTCTGTCCTCTCCAAGTTAGAGTTGTGTTAGTTTTTCTGGCATTAAATCGAGTATATTTTAGATCGGTGTTGAAATGTTACAAGGATGTGTTTCGTCCCCTCTGCAGGTTCTGATAGTCATTATGATCTCCAGTACTAATTTCAGTCTCAGTATAAAAGTCAGCAGGTCAAACTCTGAGGTTATGATTCTGTCTCCCATCCAGGTAAGAGGGTTTTAGAGGATAACTTTAAGAGTTTTATTAACATGTAATGTTAAGAGGAATTGTTAGGTGCAGTGACTTCACTAATATTGGCTTTGTTTGGGAACATTATGGAAAAAGAAAGCCATTAAGCCATTTGATTTACCTTTGACCTAGTTTCAACCTCGACCTACTGAATTTTCATGAGCTCTGGGTACTGAATGAAACACCGTGCGACACTCAGAGATTCATGAGGCCCTCTGTGTCCAGCTGACATGGCTTTAGCCCCTGGTAAGGATATCCCTGAGGCGTCTCCCTTTGAAGGTATTGCCCAACCTGCCTGGAGGAGGAGACCCTAGGGCAGAACCAGGAGTTATCAGAGCGACTACATCTCCCAGCTAGCCTTGGAGCAAGTTGCCCTTTTAACCTGACCCTAGCTCTCGCTAAGAAAATGGATGTAAGGATAATCCTTGAGGGGAAATTTGGTTGCAGGGTCAAACAAAGAAGAGAAATAGCAACAAAACAGAAAATAATGGAGTGTATTTAACAAGTCATTGATGGAGAACATAGAATATAGTGATTGAACGAATCAGTTTTTATCAGAGTTGAATTGAAATTGAATTTCTAGGCCAGGTGCAGCAACTGCCAGGAGTCTCCACTGGTTGCCTGGCAACCACACAGAAATGACAAGACTCCAGGAATTTCTGTCTCATTTCTGTCATATTTCTGTTTGTGTACAGATTAAACGTGTTAATTAGTCAGCTTTAGAGGTGTTGGACCTTTGTCATTTATAAATCCTTTATCATCAGCTCACCGTCACCCTGCTTCATGTTAAGCTAGGCTAACTGGCTCCAGCTCCATTACTTAATAGACAGACGTGACTGAGTGTTGATAATCTTTTCATCTAATCATTGGCAAGAAAGTGAATAAGCTTATTTCCAAAATGTTGAACTATTCCTTTAACTTCCTTAGAGACAAAGATAGCAATATGGGAAATTGGACAATCCAGAATTGGGGGGAAAACAGCCTCAATATGTCTAAGATAACACACCGTTGGTTTAGTTAACAGTATATTCTAATGAATACAGTCTAGAAGACTATCAAATATTATATACTATAAGCAGAGGAGAGTAACTGTAAATGTAAAAATGTGCAGCATTATCAACTAACCGTAGACTCAGTAAACAGACAGAGATGATAGCAGTATGTTAATGACTTTTGGTTAAGGGTCTATCTGCTGTAGCTGGCTGCTTCCCTGTTTCCAGGGCAGCATGAAGCAGCAGAGGTGCATAACAGCACAGCAGCCTGCTTTCACATTCATAGAAATCCTAGCCATTAATTCCCAAGAATGGAGGTGAGTTCCAATGCTGATGAAATATATGAGAGGAGCAGAGGCAATTTCTATCTTTAAGCCAACAGACACTCCTCTACACTTCATTCTGTCTTGGCTGGTTGGGGCAGGGTGGTGAGGTGCAAGCAAGGTGATGTAGAGAAGAGTGGACTGATCTTTTTGTTTTATGCCTGCAAAGTCACCTGCATCTCAATCAGACTGTGAAAACATAAGTCTGACTGGGGCTGCGAGGGAAGAGGAGGAGCTGTTTGTTTGGCCGAGTGAAACTGCAATTCATGACTGCCGCAAACCAAAGCTTAGCTACGGCGTTTCCACTCTGTGGGTACATTTGTCTTAACTCTAAATCTCCTTATAGTACATCGAAAAAAGTGTGTCATACAAGCGTTGGCAAGTTCCAGCGAGAACATAAATGATTCACTGGCTTGCTGACTCCAAGGGGCCCACGATGCTCTGTGGGCGCTGCAGGAGAGGCGCTCAATATGCAGAGCCAGTCGTGCCAGTTGGCAGCAGGGCGCCGACGGTTGGCACCACTCACAGCCCTTGTAGGTACTGACATCTTCAACAGGATTGTTACATCCCATATGCCCCCATTCTTCCACCCCCGCCTCTGAATCCAGACAACCATCCTCACCGGAGCCTGAAATAAGACTGAGGCTCATACATACTGCGCTCTATCTCCTCTCAATATCTCATTATGCTCCCTGCTGCAGAGAAGAGAGGTTTTCACTGCTACACATAAGCCACGGAAAATAATCAAGCAGCAGCCGAGGCACTTTTCAATCACACCAGTGCATAACAACCACTCACTTGTAAATTAAATGTCTCAGCAGATGCACCTTTACTTTTCCCCCTCCCCTCAGATTTCTAATCCCCCTACTCCTCCCCCTCCTCCTCCTCCTCCTCCTCCACTTCTTCTGCATCGTCTTCATTATCAGCCGCTGTTAGGATCGCTGCAGCTGCCATGTTGTCATCGTCGCCTTCATGAAGATCAGAAGCCTCCAAAGAAGTCTAAAACCTGTACACAGATAGAAATTAGGGTGTTATGAGCAACTTCACAGTCTGGTGAAATCCCCAGCTGATCATGTTATCTGTGAGGTGATAATGTTGTACACACCTCCTGACGTCATGTGTCAATCTGTGAATGCTGCTCCTTCAGACAGGCTTTGCCTCAACAGTTGGTGCATAAAGTGTACAATTTCCAACAAGTCTTCCACATTAAACGACCAAATAGGTAATTTGACCATGCACTCCACAACAACCCATAATATGCAGCCTCTATCGGCAGTAATCAGCAGGAGAACATCATTTGTCTGTGTTTTCCAAAACTGTTACAAGTCACTGTTAAAATATAATGATGTTTCATGGTGTGACAACACTGTGGTTGGTTGTCTGATTAGGTTTAGGCACAAAAAACACTTGGTTAGGGTTAGGGAAAGATTGTGGTTTGGGTTAAAATGATCACTTTGTTGTGTGGGTTAAAGTTACTACTTCTTCAAAGTTAGGCAACCTTCGTCATCATGGCAACAGTAAACACCACAACAATCATAGTTACGTTTTTTTTTTTTAAATGTCCCAACTCACAGTTGGAAGTGAGAAGTGAACAGAGGTCTCCTACATTAAAGTCCAAGGTCCACTGTTTGCAGGTTAGGATCTAACCAGCCACCCAACCTGCCACCTCTGAATATGGAAATTTATCACCTTATATATACGTCATCTGAACTGGTCGTAATTACTACGGCTGCTAGATGGTGCCTGTCACTCAAATGTAACTATAGGTTATTTTTGGCGACTGACATTATGACCTATAGTGCCGTTTTTCTAGGGAGGACAGGCTCACAATTTCCTGCACTATTCACTCTAAGAGGTCACCAAATATTTGTCAGCAGGGCCAAGTTGACACTATAATCATCATAACTGTAAAAACTGGAGTAGTGTTTTAGAGACACTTTGTGAAGAAGACGAAATAGATTTGCAGATATTTGGTGTTGTTTCAAGTTTGTCAAGTTTGACAGCAGCAGCAACAGAGGTGTAGTTGCAAATGTACACTGGCAGCACAGGTTCCCCAGCTGGAAAAAGAGTTGAAAGTCACGCTTTCAGCACTTTATTATCTCATTACTACCTCAAACACTGAATGGCAAAGCTGTCAAAAGTAATCTTAGTAATCTAAGTAATCTTGTTGATCTGACAGAGTACATTTCAGAGAAATAGTTCAGCCTCAGAGTGGATTCTTTTTCCTCCGCTGTGATATGTGGATTGCAGGGGAAAAATTCCACCAAAGCCCAGGGTCGTCCAAGTGAATGAGTTCACGTTAGCTTACCTCCAGTTCCCTGGATCGCTCATTAGGAGCTTGGCTGAGCACTCAAGGTTTTGTTTGGATGGCTCCCAAATGGAAACACACGTTTGGAGCCGTGCCAAGCTGTCAGCCTTGCGCATGATTTGCAGTGTGAATGATGGTCGGCTGCTTGGATAGAGCAGTCCTCCGGGGCTGTCAGTGGAACAAAGTGTCCAAATGAGTGAAGCACTAATCACTCAGAGCAGCTCGAACTGACTCAAATACTCATTTAAATGTGACACAAAAACAACATCTGAACATAAAGGTTTTCAGATTTTTTTTGTTAAATGTCCATCTTCTTTCCCATCATTCTATGGACGGGTTTCCCATTTACAAACAATTGAGGATGTGTGTGCAGCAATGTGCTAGAAAACACACTGTCACAATGTCATAATAGCTTATATTTGGATATTTTCACATTTTAGAAATAAAGCAACTTGCTGGAAACAATTAAAATGACTGTTTAGAGGTACATTTGTATGTGGAACTCATCCTCACATTTCCAAAACTTTTTAGTCTGTCTGTTCTATCTAGCTAACATGACACATGGAATTCCAGTGAGAAACAGGAGCTCATAGCAATTATGAAGCTAATCGAGCCTACATTAAGTTAGCTGTTGCAGGCAGTGAGAAATGACCTGCGTGTGTCCCAAATTATCAATTGGGCAGCATGGAAGTAATGTTAGCATTGAAAAATAGTAAAAATAGTGGTGTAAAAAAGATTATCAGCATGTGATGATGAAAATCCTGCTGTTAACCATAAAATATATCACACTAGATTCATATGATATGCTCTCTTAGTTTAACCTCATATGAGATGTCTGTCGTTTATACAGGTAAAACCTATACACTCATAAGACTATATGTCAATACAGGATTTAATAATAGCGATATTTATCCACCACACAGGATCATAAGAAGTGACTCTGCACACCTTTGCATATTTTTGCATTTGCAAATTTTTTCTTTGAAATATTATACGAGTAACATGATGCATTTTCCATCCAAAGCCATCTCTATCAGCTGTCCCACACTGCAGCTCTAAACGTACGTAAAACTGATCACTTAAACATTGATCACAGAGCCTATATTCATTAAGCAGCCATAAACATATTGTGACAGTGTGACCTATCTTGTTTTAAAATGGGGGGGTTTCTGCAAACCAGGTTCTGAACAAAGCCATCCATCACCTTATTAAAATCCAGGGCCCTCACCAGCTAGATGCTAACGGCTAAGTCTGCATTCTGAGCTAGAAGGGAAGTTCTCTCCATGGGATATAGGACATTTTCCACATTATTTCTGTCTGGGTTATGGCAAAAAAAAAAAATTTTCTCATGGTTGATCTCCCTATAAGCTTTCTCATGATCAGAAACCCATCTGTATATGACCCTTTTGGTAGGAAGAAATATGGCTGTTAATATAGTTAACACATGGAAAAGGTAGATATTCCACACAAAAAAAAAAAGATCTGCTTTTTCCATAACTTCCATTCAGATTGTTGTATTGGACAGTATGTTGCTGTCTATCACGTTTTATCTGCTTGGTTCAGCGCTATTCCTTCATCCTGGCTCCGTTTCATATTCCTCTCCTTCTCCCCTGACTTCACTGGGCTGTGCAACCACAGTTATTAGGAGCACAGATTAAATGGATGGCGCATCCCACGCAGTTTGGTCCTATTAATAGGCTAATTAAGCAGTGTGAATATTATACAGTTCACATAGGCCTACTTAAAACACGGAGTTCAGTGAGTAGGTCAAGAATGATTACACACTGCAGGCTGACAGGCAGCGAGAAACCATTTGTTCAGCAGTAATTAGCCTAAATGATAAAGTAATGCACCCCCATTAACGGAGAGAAGACAGACTTAAACTGCCGATGAGCCACAACAACACAAGCAGCAGATCAAGGATTTATTTACATGAGGACGACATAATCTCCTCAATTCTGAGTTTACTCTTGAGGCTGGAAAACAACGCTGATTCATGCATGGCGTCTGATCTCAAAAAAACACACTCGAAACCAAACACAACCCGCGGCAGTCATGTTTAATGTATTTATCATCTAAGTATGATGTCTAAATGGTGTCAGAACACAGCGAGCAGGCCCTGAGGGCGAGCTGTGACAGATATCAGAGGGTGAGTTTCTGACCTGCAGGTGAAGCTGCTTTACAAGCCTCGCAAGGCTCCAAGGTTCATCAATAATTTACTGCACCGCCGGTCATGTTAACACTATCCTTAAGCGCACTCATTATGTGTCACACTCTCAACATGCATGCACAGACTCAGACATTTGTTAGGTCACTCCCTCCTCTACATACAGACACAAACATGCACACACACACAGATAGTGGATTGAGGTTATAAAATGATTCTCATTATCTTGTATCATCTTGACGAGCTGCAGATAATAACAAATAGAGCAATAGCTCTGGTGTTGTGGTCCATTCATAATGAAGGGGATTTAATGTCAAATATTCCAAGATGCTCTGGATTGTCTGAAATGAGCCTTTCTTTTTCTGGTTAGCTCCTGGTAAAAAAATAGGAACCCAGCAAACATTTACATGTTGAATGACTGTTGTTTGAACATCCAATCAAGACGTCCCATTATGGTTTAAAAATAGTTCCGAAATGGAACTTGTGCCAACGTTTGGGACGTTACCTGGCCGTTACCCGGACGTCCTTCCTGGGCATCCCAGCAATGTCAAAATATGTTGTTATCATCACCAATATGCCTCTTCAGCTATGCTGCTAAAGTTTATGTACAGATTAACAGATTAACAACTTAATATGCTACACATTCTGAAATGGTCCAACCATGTCCTGTCTGACCCAGTTGTCTGTTATACATCTTAACAATGTGTCACTTTCAAGATAATCCTGATAATGAATTATATATAACCAAACACACAGCAAACACATGAAGTATCTTAGTTAATACAAGACATATGCATCATTTTTATAGACCCTTCGTAACTTTTATTAACCCAGTTAAATCACACATCATTGCTAAATTATTAAAAATGTTTAATGCCCAATGACGTTCATTCTGTTATGTTGTAGTTAGCACATATTAAGCTCGGATATTACATGAATGTCGCTTTTTTTCCCTTCAACCAATCAATTGGTTGAGGAGCAGGTGCGATTTCAGTCGACCAAAAATTTTCTTTGGTTGACAACAGGACTAGAAAACAGAAGCTCTAAATCACTAAGCTCTTCATCATCATGAGCATTATAGAACATACACGCCAACATAAAAGCAAACTTGAAAAGCAAACTTACCCAACAACGTTATTTCTGCACCGTTTCTGTCCTCTTGTTACTGTTGCTTTTCAAACTCAAGTCATTGATCTCAGCTCTCAGTCTCGTGCTGAACTATGTGTATTCTCACGAGACTGGGTGACAGTCCCTTCATATTAAACATGAATTACCAAAAGTAAGAAGACATGTGACTCAATAATAAACCCTTCGTAACTTTTATTAACCCACATAAAGCTCACATCATTGCTAAACTATTGAAACGCCCAATGACGTTTTAATTCTACGGGCAGAGGACGTCTGTCTAGGACAATCTGCTCCCAACCAATTAATGAATAAAAGTAAAAGTTTTTGTCTGAAAAACACAAAACAAAAGACCCATAGATGTGTTGCACAACGAAATTTTGAGAAGCATTTGAAGTGTTTTTGAAGTCAGGTCCAGATGGACCTTTATTGAATGTGGAAAGGACGACACAACTGTGACATCTGCACACAACAGTTTTTAAACCAAAACTAGACCAGACCAAATATTCATTAGAAGGAGAAATTGACATTTACACATTCATATCAGTATACCAAATACGTGCACACATCCGCTAGAATGCAATTTGACTTGAGTTTCATGATTTGCATTTCATGTGCATGTTGCTGATTTTGGCGTCCGACTGAAACCATTTTTGGCCGGGGACACGACGTCACCATCCGAACAATGTTTGCTGGAAAGATAATATGCAGCAGCTGTAAAAGGAAAAAAAAGTCCTCCCACAGACACAGGCTGGAAAAAAAGAGGTAAAGTTCTTCAACAGAGATTTACTGTTCCACTTTATGAGCACTGAGGCTGCTGCTCAATAAATCCTTTATCATTGTGCTTTTATTGGGAGATCTCAGCAGACAGATGGGGGCAGCATTAAAAATCCATCTGACTTCACTCGGGTTCTGTGTTGTTTGAGCAGACAGGCACAGGAGTGTACACGGAGCACTAGTTAACTAGAAAGCTCCATTGATCACATCAGTGTGATGACGCTTGTGGCTGAGCGACACTCACTCAAGTGGTGAGTAATCATGGCTAAAGCTGGAGCTTCCCCCGTACACCTCCACCAGCTCATGCCTGAGCACCAGTGGGTTCTACCATTCTACCATATTATTTAGTATGCCAGAAAAAGATTTAGTATGTCCCAGTGCATAGTATGTCAAATGCAGTATGCCAAAAATATCAGGATGTCCTGCTGCATCCAGTCGCATTTTGCTGTATGCAAGCCAGCATGCTTTTCTGGCTATTCTCACCCACAATCCTCTGCACAGTGGAAGATACATCACATTGACTGAGCCACTGAGAGAGCACAGAGTAACCCTAACCCCTAACCCTAATCCTAACCCTAATCCTAACCCTAACCCTAACCCTAACCCTAACTCTACACGACACACCCATTTTACTACATGACACAGCCACTTTACTATGCAACACCCCCTAACCCTAACCACTCCCCCTCGATGTTGTCACTGTAACAGCATGCTACACGACTCCCCCTCCCCTCTCCAACCCCTAAACCCTAACCAACACACTGCTCACGCCTAAACCTAACCAAGTGGATGTGTCGTGCAGATTCTGTGAGTCCGCAGATAGACCTACTTGCATTGCACCGTGGACTGCGAGAGATGTATGAGAAAGAAGGTCAAAGTTCAAGGCACAATGTTTTGAGGAAGTAGTATTTCCCAATTGTATGCATACTGCATGCAACAGTATGTAATTTGTAAGGGCAGCTGCAGTACGTACTAAAAGTAAAAAGAAAAAGTATGCGATTTGGAACATAGCAACAGAGACTGATTGAGACATCCTCTTCAGCTTTATCATAATCACATCAATAGAAGTACAGCACAGATCTCAGTCAGAAAATGAGCCATCATCGCTGCTTAGCCACAATTACACAGAGCTGTTTGCAAAGAGAAATTCATTCCCTCAGAGTAGAGGTCGATGTCATGTTGATTGATAGGCACCAAATAAGCAGTTCTCTCCATTGTTTACAGCTGTAGAGGTTAAATAAGGACTGCTGAGGTTTATGTTTCACAATATGATTTCATGTGAACTGGCTCTGCTCGCATTTCAGCCTGATAGCAGTGTTCAGAACATCAAGTACAGTTTGAGCTGAGTCTGTCTTTTGATGGAACCCTAAAAAGTCATTTTGTTCATTTTCTGAGACATCCTTGTTGCTATTAGAGTAATTATTCAAGGGCAGAATGTATCATATTGAACCAAATTGGAATTCAATAGCGAGTTTTCAAAAGGTTTTTGGGCACAGGCTTATCAGATCACTGCTGATCCACACTGACTGTCAGGATGTAACCTTTGATGTCTATGTATAGTATGTGGAGGCTTACAGCCAAACTTAAGGTCTGATTTCCAAAGTTTAAACACACACAGAATATGACCACTAAGCCTATGTGGACCTGTGGGCTTTTACCAGTCATCATTTGAAAGGATGCCATGCCTACCTTTTATAGTCCACTGCCTCTGCAACCATTGTTGTATAGAAAACCAGCAAATAGTTGAGTCCCAAAAATAAATAAATAAATAAATTAATAGATAAAAATAACTTATCCATTTGGGTTTAGTTTGTTTGGAAAGCAGAGGTTTACCATCTGGAGTAGCAGGAGGTTTCCTCGAGGCGAGTCAACTCGTTGAAGAGTGAGCCACCCTGTGTTAGATGACTTGGACGCTCCACCACTGCACACTTGGAGCCGGATGCACCAGCTCTTTGAAAGTTCACACAAATCTCCACTTAGCGGAGAGTTTCACATAACTGAATGAAAACACCACACCAAGCAAACCAATTCTTACGTGGAGATCAGTTGGTTTTAAATATTCAGTAACTGCCAGGTGTAACTGTTGTGTAGGTAAGTGAATTAACTGACAAAACTTATGTTAACGTGCTAATATATGACCTGCTTAGGGTGAAAGAGAAAAAGAAATATGGAAGACATATCTGACCTGAAATTTGATAAAATGCTGTTTAAACTGGGAAGATTTTAAAATACCTATAAATACACAATAATATTAGAATAAATGCCCAAACTGCAGGATTTATCCATATATGCATGTATAAAACAAAGTCATTCTTACATTTACAAGGACTGGCAGGTAAGTTTAATATAACGATTGCAGCCATGCTGTAGTTTTAGTTCAGTTTGGGAAGGACTTTACACACAAACCTAGAGATGGATTTACAAAAAACTGGTACAATCCTGCAGTCTATAAAATGCAGTCCCTAACAGGAACTAAACTGTTTTTTAAATCATAAATTACTTGTATCTATAACTTGTTGACTGAGTCTTTTACAGCAAATGCTTCATATCATCTGCAACCATTTACTTTCTGTTCTTAACAGCTGTGGAAAAAGATAAAGATCAAAGATAAAGTGAAAGAAATAAATTCCAACAACAGCAGGGACAGAACAGTTATCAAGTGGTCCTGCAATCTCTGTTTATGTTATTTTGAAACATGCAAGGGATATGGCCACTCCATTGCACTTCATTTTCATCCAGGGAGCAATGATCTCTCAACTTCTCCACCAGCATGCCGGCTGTTTTTAGGACCTGTATGCTTGTGAGAGGAGGGTGAGCAGACAACAGTGGAACCTTTGGCAGCTGACCTTACTGCCGTTGGAAAGCCCTGCCTTGCTGATAAGGGGTGAGTGTAAAATGCATTTGACCCAGAGACATGAAAGAGCCTTCTCATCACCACCAAGCATGACCTCAAACCTCCACAGGAGAAGGAGCATTAGAAATATTCCCCAGACATTCAGACAGTCTGGGAGGGTTTGGAAGCCGGTGGCAGCAATCAGGGCAGCAGAGTCTGGCAGAGTCTTGGCATATTGAATTGCTTTAAAAAGTGGTTGAGGAATAGAGGTCAGTGACGTTCTTTCACAAGGGCAACCCCACCCCTACAGGGTTGAATGGGCTTATTATGATTGGCTGAGCATGTATATGCAAAAGTTCTGTGTGCATATCCTTAAAGTCCGCCTCCACTCAAAAATATGCTCTTGTTCCTACAACTGGATGTTTGAGCCTCACTGTGCAGAATGATGTCTGTGCAGAGTTTGACCCTAGAAGGCTGTTTTCATATTCATCTGCTGAAGTAGGAAAGTTTTGAGATTTTTGAGAATCCAATTTTAAGGGGTGGGTCTATGAGCAGGATTTGTGACATCACAATCAGTTTAGAAGCCAATCCTGGTCCAGGATCGTGATGTGGTTTCTTGAAGCCTCCACTGCACATACACCAGGAATGGACTTTACAGTGAAGTAAGAAACATCTTATGTCCAGCAGTTCAACTTTTGAAATGAAAAATATTTGCATATTCATAGATTCTGTCATTTTTAATGAGGATTTTAACAAGATAATTTAACTTTTTTGTGAAAAAAACAGAAAACATAAATTATTATTTAATTCAGTTATAATTATTCAAATGTTATATACATCTTAAAACAGGGGGATCTTTAAAGATTGATAGTCAGGCTGACAGAGACCTGAGGGAGAGATGTGTGGAATCATTTTTAACATCAGTTGTTGTAAAAGTTTCTATACCCTCCATGTGTAAATGTCACATCTTGCCAATTTGCCAGCAAACCCAAACTGTGTGTACCTGTACAAAGACAGTGTGATTAAGTTAAAAACTCCAGGCGAAGCAAGTAAGTGGACTTTGGACGTTTTGTCAGTTTCTGTTTCCAAGGTCAAGAATGAATTGCCAAACTCAAGCCGACATGGACAATAAGTCCTTGAGGTGCTCAGAATAATCAAATGTTACAGTTACACACATACAGCTTCATAGCAAATGAGTAAACTCAATCTGAAGCCCATGTGATAGGGATGAAAGCTCTGGAACAAGCTGATAAGTGCACCTAATAGTAACTTTACCTGTCATATTTGCCAACTTGTTTATTTTACATGTATTACATCTCTGTAATGCTGAACATGCAACTCTGTTTTCACATTCAGTCATCTTTCTTCCTTTTTCTAGTTCGATTTTTCTCCTTAAAGCACAAATGTGAACTTGTAGAACACGATTTCTGCCTTTTTTAACAAATGCAGTACAGATGGAGGAGTGTAATGAATAATAAGTGGACTGAGTGACTCACTTGAATTTGCCTCCTGATGACTACGTCAGCACTAAAAATAACACCTGTGAGCTGAAGTTGGTGATGTGATGATACACAGCATTTAAAGACATCTTTTTTCCCTTGCAGTGCTTCCGCATCACGAGCGCAGGCACCACTGTAAACATCACAGAATTTTGTGGTTTGATAGGAAATAAGGCTCACTTCACCTTCTGCTTCACACATTGCCGGCGTTCTGCATAAAGAGCCTTGATTTCCTTTTCACATGAAAGTGGTGGTTTCTTATCTGCAGATGTTCAACCCTTCCTGGACATATGGATCTGGTCATGGTATGGCGGTTTGGGCTGGCAGAGGGGTCGACTCTAGCGGAAGACACCCATCTGGTTGGACCCTGACCTGAGTGGAAACTGCTTTTGTCTGCAGATCTCCTTGAGTCCAGGCAAAGAGAGTAAGGAAGTGGGGTTCAATTTTGCTGTTTGATCAATGACAGCCACCAAAATTAAGGGCCAAATTTCACCCTCTTTCATTGCTTTCCAAAGAATACACTAATGGATTGCTGATTCCCTGCCTGCTCTGTTAAGATACACTTGCAAAACATTTGAGGAAGGACTTTGAGAACCTTGCGAACAAACACAGTAATGGCACCTTCAAAGCAAATGCCAACCTTTACTCCATCATATCAAACGACAATTTTATTTTATGGCTTGAAAGCCACCTTCTATGTTAGGCTTTTGCCCTTGCTACTTGGGTAGTGACCTGAAAGCAATTTGCTTTCTATGATATACTTCATCCATCCCTCAAGGGGGAGATTTTCTGTGCTGTGTCCTCAGCAGCCTTGGAGCAGGTACAGGTTAAATATCAGGGCTCAAGGATGCCTGAGGCTATATAGCCAGAGGTAGAAAGAACACCAAAGCATCCAGCTTGAGCTGAAGAATTACTACATTACTACGACTCCAGTTAAATGCTCACCGTTCAATGCTCGTTCAATGGTAATGAAACTATAATTGTTAAATGCACTATTCCCACATTACATATGCATTCCTTACTAGGATCCAACTTGCCCTCTGTGTAATAGTAATGGTAAGTATTGGCAGATTATGTAGATATGTAGGGGGTAGAAAACAAACCAGAATGACTGAGAGCTTGTGTGAAGATCAACATGAGGAGTTCTTTTGTGCCTTAAACTGTAGGAATCACAAAAGTCATGCATGGAAAATTGTCAGTAACCTAAGAAAACCTCTGAAGTGCATAATTACCAATTAGCATGTATGATCTAGCCAGAGCCTGGGATTTTAATAATGTAGTGGATAGTTTTGCACAAATACTTGTGAGGACGAAACACCTGCTTTAACAAAATACAGGAGCAGTGTGTTCATACATGCTAATGTTACTCATTTTCAGAACAAGCAGGAGCCTCTGTGCTCTTAACTTGTGCAAGCATACAGCAGAAATGTCATAAATGTCAGCGGTCTGGGACATCCACAGGAGCTAACTTCATGTAGTCTCATTAGTGTTATTACTGCTACTAGTCATTTCTCAGTAGAAATCACTTGTCATGTTATTTAGCCAGAGCTGACAGACGTCTATCAACATGAGACATGCAGTAAAATGCAAGGATGAGTGTTGTATACAAATGCACGTCTAAAACGTAATTTACTGGTTTACAAGAAGTTGCTTAACTTCTAAATACTGAAAAGAAGCATTTGATCAATTTAGTATTGTACTATTGTAAAATCTAGACACTGGACAAGTTTAAAAAAGAATGATCAAAATTAATGCAGCACAGGCCCACATATTCTGACATTTGGTTCGTTATAGCTCCAAAAACACTTAACTTCCCACAATGCAACAGGACAGCAAATTTTATTAGACCCTCTATGCCTAGTAAACAAAAAGTGTTATAAAGCTATTGTCACACAGGCTTTTTGATATAAATTTGTAATCTCTAAACCAACCCTTTAATTAAAATGACAATCATTGTAACAGGAGATATATTTTTACATTTATTCTGTTAACTGTCGTTTTCACTTCATTGCTTTTCTGCTTTTCAGTTTGTGCCCATGACTAATTTATATTCAGCAAAGGTCAAGAGATAAAATTAATTCCAAAATGAGATATCAATCACTTCAAAGCACTGAATTCCCCTCAGATTCATTATTTATTAAAAAAAAAGTCCTTACATGTATTATTTATTAAAAAGTCTCTGATTTTAAAAAGATTGTTGACATTTAAGAGGGGAAAAAAAAATCCAAAATTGAAACATACAGTTTTGAAATGAAAGCCTTTAAAATACATGTGATGTTTTTTTTTAATACCATGGTGACAGAGACGCTTGGACAAAGTGTGTCAATGCATAAACCAGAGAGAAATGGAATACGCCACGCTCCCTTGATGAACAACCTCAACACCAAAATAAATCTGCTCACAAACGTAAGCATCAACTGTTTCTCGTCAGAGCACTTTCATATCTGTGGAGATAATCAGAGGCGACAGAGGAATGCAGTCATTGGTCAGAGCTTTTAGATACAGGCGCATTAGTGGCCTGCTAAGCTGCCTCTGGAGAAAAGGATGATTGAAAGCTGTTGTCAATATGGGAGTTCCCTCATGTTATGTCACCACACTGTAGAGGCTTCCTCTCCTACACACACACACACACATCCTCAATCAATAGTCTGCCGTCTCAGCTCCATACACACATCCTGTTATGTGATAATGTAAAACCACTTCACATCTGAACTTGCATGTCGGTAAATATACTGTTTGTGTATGTGTGAATGAATAATATAATCAATAAAAGACACAGAGCAGCCAGAAAATAGATAACTTTAACAATTTTATTTGTGAAAAACTACAAGCAAAATTCATAAATAGACATTTCTATTTGAAGCGGAGGAAAATGATCAAGTTAGCCTATAAGCGCAAAGTCGTGCACATAGCCAGAAACATGTATTTTAACATTATAAGCTAGACAAGGAGCCGTGATCCGCTGAAAATGCTGCATACATTTCCACACCAGGGAACATAATGTGACCATTTCACAAGAGGAAACAATGACACATCAGCTATAAGTTAACAAAAGAAAACACAAAAGAAAACGTAAAACTGGATTAAACAAAGAATGGATTATTGTACTGTCCCTACAATTTTTTTTTTCCACTTTTTTTTTTAAACCGACCAATAACTTTTAAAAGCATTGTACAAGACATTGTTATAGGAAGAAATGAGTTTGTATAATACACTTAATTGGAAATTCACGGTTAAGGTTATACAGTCAGTAAACAAGCATTCTATATTTGGGTCTCTGACAAACAAAGCTAAAAAATGTAACCATCTTTACACAGTAAATTAAGGTTACTGGTCGCACACAAGAACAGAACTGCTTGCGCGGAAAGGAAACAGGAAACAAAAGACTTCAGCTCCAATGCCATTTTCATAGTGTTTGCTTTTGCACCTTTTTAAAATTCTATATACAAGCAATAATTCATATACTCAGCAAATGGCCATTTGTCAATAATTTAACAATGAATCCTTTCTGTTGGAGTACTCAGTCAAGTGAATGTGGTTGCAGATAAGGCAGGTGAAAAGATGGCTTTTTAGGCCCATTTCTAATAGATTGCATTACAAAGCAGGGTATTGTTCTCAGTAAAAATTGGACAAAACATTTCCCCCTCTGACCCGACAGTCCCACTTTAGTTCTATTCACATTGCTTTTCCTCACTTTGAACACTGATCCCATATTTGTATGCAATAAAGTACATAATTACATATTTAACCATAGCTTAAGAGCAGAAAAAAGTTAGGAACACATATTTCCTGGACTTGAAACATTGCTTACGACACACATATGATTATCATCCCCACGTGTGAAACTGCAAAGCTTTTCGTCGACACAGATCAAATCCTGCCTCCCCCCCCCCCTTAGATCCTGGTAGGATATGTTGTGTTTAGGGACATATTAACCTCACCTAACCTGGTTTTAGTTGCTCTGGGAGCGGCTCAATTGGTGAGTTGGGGCCTCTGTTAGGGGAGCTACAGAGTGAAGAGGGGCCTTACTGAGGCCAAAGGTTTCGACTCAGCAAACCCTTCTCAGCTGCCCTCCCACACCCAGTCTGTCTCTCATCCACGATCCACCACTGATTGTGGAGCCGGGTGGTGTTCTTCAACTCAGCTCACAGTATGACGTTCTCTGCCCCGATTTAGCCGTGCACAGAGATGAGTGGACAATAAGAACACCATTTACATGGATTATATTAGTCTTTATTTAAACTGTTATTCATCTCACACATTAGATAATTGCATTTCAAATTGTTATTCATCTGTCTATGTATCATGTCATTATGAAATTCCTTTGGTCCTTCAATAAATAAAACTAAGATATCATATACACATTTATTCTTTATACAATTTCATACAGTTAAAAGGAAATGATGTTCTAGTATCAGCTAAGGTGAAAGTGAATTAAAACCCTTAAATAAGCCTTGCTGTTCTAAAAAATTGAAAGAGCAATTGTGTTCTATTAACTACTGCAATATTTTTTTTACCTTCAATGACAGGAGTCTTAAATTAATATTTAAAAAAAAAAAAAAAAGTCAATTCAATTGTCAATCTTTGTAAGTTATTCATGTCTTTGCACTTGTTTCGGGGATATCAGGAAGATTCAAAGTTGTCTTTAGGACCACCACAAAAGAAAAATGAAATCGATTCACAACAGCTTGACACAACAGGTCTATTTTACAGTTCGATATGGTTTCACCAACTGGAACTGCATGTAACCATCCTTCAGTCACAACTGAAAATAAAAAAAGTCTGGCTCAAGAGCTGACAAGACAGCTCTACCTTCAGCCAGAAAACTTAATATTAAAGTACGGAATGCAGAAAATATCAACAGCTTTTAGTGTTTTACACAACAGCCTACACTGTACAGTTAAGGACATAAGATACTGTATAAGAGATCTGCTATAGCATACTAAATCATAGACAGTCTAGTTGAAAAAGTCAGGTGTCTGAAGTTCAGGTGACCTTCTTCTGATGCACATTGACCTGTACAGAACAAGTAGACGGACCTGATGGAGGTCCCGACAGTGTTCAGAGTGAGACAGTGTTGTTGAGAAAAGTGAATGAGAATTTGATTCATCAGCACTTTGTCACATTGAGTGAATGGGCAATCCCAGATTTGCAAAACCGCTTCACAGTGTATCTAGCACCAGTGTGTGTGTGTGTGTGTGTGTGTGTGTGTGTGTGTGTATATGTTTGTGTGTGTTTGTGTGTCTGTCTGTGACTCGAGTCTTGTCGTATCATTTCAACTGTAATAAAAACACTGAAGGAACGATCAATTGGCAGAGCTACACAGCAAAGCTTCAACATAAAAAGGAGAATATCAAAGTATACAGGTGCAACAGGTAATAAATAAGGGTAATAATAGTTTAAAGTTATTAAAATGATGGTGGTTATTGTGCCCAGCGGAGAATTCTTCTTTACAAAAACAAACAAACAAAAAAAATGTCGACTTGGCCTCACATCCACGTACAAATATAAAACAATACATACAAGTGTCTGGATGCTACCGCAGGGGGGGTGTGGGGGTAGGGGCGTTATTCCTTACAGCCCAGCTCTCCTTGCCTGTACGACGTGTGTGACCACGAGGGAAGCCCCCCTAAGCAGGGCGTTCATTTCCCAGGACAGGCGCACTGTGCTGTTCCTCTCAGCCAGCCAGCTCCTCTCAGCATCCAGGGGTGGTCATGGAATGGAGGCAGGGCAGCAGTGGGAAAGGTGAAATCTCTCCCCCTATGGGATCCATAGTGTCCAGAAACGTGGGGAAAAGGGGGGAGTGGAGCAGGGTGAGGACGGGTGGAAAAGGTGTGGGACCTCAGAACGACTCGTCGTGCCCCACAGAGAGATCCCCTTTAGGGGTGGAGGCGCGCGACGAGCCCTTGTCCATGCTCTCGGAGCCGGAGCTCTGGTGCTGCTGTTCGGAGCCTGCGCTGGACGTGATGGTGGACGAGGACGTGGATGAGGAGCGGGTCTTCTCCTTAAAGTCTGTTATGATCACTGTCACGTTCCCTACGGTGATAGCCAACTGCTGGGCAGTGCTCCGGTCAATGTTCTTCAGTTTGGGCCTGAGGGGCAAAAAACAGAAAAAAAAAGTTACTCTAGTTGACGACTAGAAATGCCAACCACGATATCTGTGTCTCAGCAACAACAAGGGGGAGGCTGCCAGCATTGTGTGGGTGGTTACACTAAATTGCTCAATTCATCGGTTGACACATGAACAGTCAGAACAAGTGTACATAAAGTGAGAGTGGGTGTTTAGTGTAAAAGATCATTTGTGAATCATTTGAGGTTTCTCACTAGATGCATTGCCTTCCTCTAAACAGAAGTGCTGTGTAGTCATAGATGTGAAACCATGTGTTCTGCTAAAGATATGCAGAGGAAGGGGGGGGTGCTACACACCTGGAAATGTGAGAGTTCTTGTTGGTCTTGGTTGCTGATTTGCCAGATTGTATGCTTTGTTTGTCGCTGGGTGGGCTCTGATGGTTGTCTGATTTAGGTCTGGAGGAAAACAGAAACACACCAGTGAGGATAAAAGCAGCACAGTAGACATCCACACACACACACACACACACACACACACACACACATACACACACACACAATTGAAGCCTTGACATGCACACTGACCTGGTCTTTTTGCTGCTGGGCTTCTTCGTGACGGCTGGGCTGATGTCCTTCTCTCTGTCGGGTTTGTCTTTGATTGGCTGTTCCTTGTCGCTCTTGTCTTTCTCAGGGGTGTCTCCCTCTGGCCTCACTCTCTCTGGACGCTCACCTTCGGGACGTCCCTCTCCGTTGGCGCGCTCCCCTTCGCCATCTGGGCGCTCCTTGTCTGAGCGCTCGCTCCTCTCCCTCCGCTCCTTCTTGGGCGGGGGAGGCATTGGGTACTGCTGAGCCACCTGCTGGGCAACCAGCTGGGAGTTGATCCTGGGTTTCCTGTGGAGGAGATCCAAGGCACAAACATGGATTAGCCTCGTAGTGGAGCTGTGAGCAGACTCTGGCCACACACCAACACAGTCACACTACGGCTGAAAGAGAGAGGTGACTGAACGTAGAGGCCATTGAGGGAAAAAGGCTGCTGCTCCCCAGCTGCTGCAGAGGTAGGTTTACGCAGCCGCTTCCTGGTGGAGCAGCTCTGTTTTGAGGGGTAATCTCATTAGCTCACGGCTGTAATAAAATGAATGCACAGGATCACAAGGTGGGACATTTGCAGCACGTCACTTAGGTCCTCTAATCTGATTACTGCAGGGATGGCCCCATTTGTCACAGACTGAGACTCAGTTGGACATGGTGGAGCTGCCACACTCACTGAGCTCGGCAGCAACCAGAGAGCTTGTCTGTCCACTTCTGACTCATTTTCACACACATCAACATGAACCATAACCATATTTGAGTTTGATCATTTGAATTCAGCAAAGACAATAAAAGCGTCGATAGATGTAAAGATAAATGTGCAAATTTCAAAGAATCACACACCCATTTCCTAAATTTCAGTTCACATGAAACCATCCTTTTCTGAAAACATCTTGTCCACTGTGATGTGTCACCACTAAACTCCTACATGCATACAGCAGAAGCAGCATCTTGCCCTGATCAGCTGTGCAGATGAACAGGGCCTGAAGTTGGGAGGCATAATGCTAAACCGGAGCCCGACACACACACCTGCAGCATAATGGACACCAGCTGGAGGCATCTGGGAGGAAGCAGAGGACCCGGGGAGAGAGGGAAGGATGACTGCAGCCTTCCAGAGACTCCGACTCAGCCGAGACCAAACTGCAGCCAGCAACATGGCTAATCACAGGCCAGCACTGGGCAAGCATGGTGAGGAATAAACCACAAGTACGCTCACACACACAAACACGCACTTGAAAGCTTAGCGTGCAAACAAACAGCCTGGCACGGCTCGATGACTACTCAGGAGGCCTTTCAACAGGAACACAACAAGTTATACGAGCTAGCTGTGTATACACAACCTTCCAAACCCAATTCTGGTCCTGGCACGAAGACTTTTTGTAATGTCCCAGCAGTAGAGAGGGGGGCCCTTGATGATTAGGACTGTTTTAGGAGACCTGTGGTTAAGTGGGGAATCTTGAAAGGTCTAGAAAGTCTGCCAGTGGAATAGGGCTGGGCGATAAAACAATCTCAATAATTTTCACGATAAAATCTTCCACAATAACGATGATGAATTTATGAGGGTTTTTTTGATAGTTACTTTTGAGTCCGTTTTCCTCCAACTACAAAAACACTACATGAACAGCCAATCATACAGCAGAGAAACAAACGCATGTGGTTGACGCATGTTTCTGGCCCCTCCGACTCACAACAACATCACCTTTGTGGAGTAGCCTACTCAGAAGAAAATGAGCAGCTGCGGGAGCGAGACTGAGTGTGAGGAAACTGTCTCCAAAGATGAAGAAATTGTACCAGAGAGGCAATGAGGGACCTCTACAACCTTGGCTTAAAAGCCGTTCTGCACTAACCAGCCAGACTGCTCATCACCACCAAAGACGGTGGTAGGAGGCGGCTATCTTCTGTTCGGGAGGCCAGTGAGTTCCTAACCAAACACCGGCGTAGCGTGGCTGAGGACACAGGGGAGAGGGAGTGATAACGCCGGGTCAACAAGTGTGTGGCTAGCATGCTAATCTGCTAGTTCGCACCAGCAATGGATGACCTATGCAAAATTTACCTCGAGAAACTTTTCTGAGGGCAGGACTGCACCCCGGTTTACCTAACGGGGTTAGTTACTTGCGTTCATAATGCTCCAATTATGTTTTTTTTTCCAATTTATTATGAAAAAAACCCACATGCCTGAGAGAGTGGACAGATTAGGGCGGGTTGTGGCTCAGGAGGTGGAGCGGGTCGTCCACTGATCGGAAGATTGGTGGTTTAATTCCCAGCTCCAGTCTGCATATCCAAAGTGTCCTTGAGCAAGATACTCAACCCCAAATTGCTACTGATGGCTGTGCCATCAGTGTGTGGATGTGTATGAATGATTAGATCCCCTCTGATGGGCATGTTGGGACCTTGCATGGTAGCCCCTGTATCCATTCAGCGTGTGAATGTGCGTGAATGGGTCAATGTGTAGTGTAAAACACGCTTTGAGTGGTCGGAAGACTAGAAAGGCGCTACAGAAGTATAGTCCATTTACCATTTAGTCTTTCTTGCAAGAAACAATATTCAAAGAATTTACAATTGTATAATCATCCTCAACATTTATGTTTTTATTTTCTTTAATCAAATGTTCAGTATACTACCTCTAAAATGTTTGAGAGACATTTGAAACAAGACATTTGATGTGCTGGGAATCACAGCAGTTGTTTACATATTTATTGCTGGAAATGGATGGGCTGTAGTGGAACAAGTCAAGGAGCAAATGCTTGTGGCAAAAACAGAAGATGCTCAATAGTGGTGTTCAACTGATTGTGCTGATTTCAGTGGCTTGCTGTGGAGAGTGGTTTTCAGACAGCTGCTTAAGTGGTTGGCCTCAGTGTTTCAATTTTGCAACATCTTGTCAGTCCAGTAACTTGTTTCTACACTTTCTTCACTTGTCTTTCAGAACTGACACTCCACTCCCTAAACTCTATACTTTACTAGGCCAACACTAAAATTTAAACTTTTTTCCCTTGTTCTCTTATTTTTTGGTCCAATTCTTTTCACAACTTTTCTCTCTACTGCTCCAACAAGCTCATTTGCTCTCCTCCTGCTGCAGTCTATTACAGACACAGTGTCTCTCCTTGAGGAGGGGGTGTGGGCGTTCAGCCGATCAGAAGCCAATCAATCGGGGCATAATAGAGCATCATGTTGTAATGCTTGCACTACACTCCAATCAATACACCAGCTGTGGCGAATGCTGATGAGCCCTGGGCTGTTGATCCAGTATCCATTAGCTGCTGTGGTTCTCTGGAGCCTCAGGCTCTTTCTACCTGCTGCCCTTGTGTGAGTCGCCCACTGGAGGCCTTCAGTGGGTGCAAATTAGATGGTGATATGGGAGTGAAATTTTCTTCCCATCCCATCTTAGCTGCATAATTGCCAATCCTATCCTGTTCCCATCAAAATGATCCCAGGTCCATTTCAATCTAGAATTTATTACTTCCCATGTAAGTACTAGTAATGAGTATTAGAGCTCCTACTCATAGTATTTGGATAAGTCTCACTACAGTCATCAAGGCTTTTAAATGTTTAAATCATAAAGTGGATAATAAATTAATTACAAAGTTATGATGTTGGGTTTACAGCATTGGAACTCTTCTGTAGTTAACACAACAACAATTTGTCAAAGCAGGATTATCACTGATTTTCTATGTTTTTATACTGAGCAAATAATACATGTAATTACCCCATGCTGAACTGGCTGTGACATTTAAAACAAATGTCAGATGATATGAACATAAATTCCTCCAGACTACTGTACACTACTGAGCCTTGGTTTTCCCTATCGTGCCTTTATTCTGATGACACAATGCAGCCTACCCCGTGGGAAACCAGTGGGTCCCATGAGTACCCCTGGTTTCCTGATTCCACTTCAAACTGTGATGGGAAATCTTCAACATGCTGCTGTGAAAGTGTGACAAAGAATTCAATTTTTGGGAGGGTGGAAACTTGTGGTAATTGACACAACAGCAATGAGCTAATGCCTTTAGGGCACCATAAAAGGGTCAGCCCCAAGAATAGCAAGGGCTCACCCATACACACTCCTCATGAAAAAATGTTTGTGTCTCTAACACACAGCCATAAGTAAACACAGCACAAACAACATTCAGCACGGCCAGCAATCATTTTTGTTAGGCAGTGTGCGTTGTTAGCCAAGGAGGTTGTGAATGAATGAGTGAGTGCTTGATAAGCTCCACGCCTCTTCTGCCTGTTGCGGAGCTGAGGCCCCGGTCAGAGCCTGAGATTTGTGTCAGCAGCAGCAGAAGCTGCCCCAGTAGTCAAGCAGTGATTCAGTGCCAGCTGTAAGTCAGCCATGAGTTGCTGCTGGCATGATAGAGCCACCGCTCTGTTTGCCCCATTATTTATTTACTGACCACACATCATGACTTTGCACAGCGTTGCTCTGTGGCACATTAACATGGCTGGAGATTCTGAATGACATCATATGTGTGTGCCACTTGCATTTATTTAAAAATATACTTAATAATTAATATCAATTTTCATATTTAACATTAATTTCATATTTAGATAATATGCCCTTGTTGAGCATAAATATACCAATTTAACTAAAACATTATTGGCACATATTATTTTGCAAACATCCAAATCAAACAGAAATCATGTATAGGCCACAAGAGGTACTGAAAATGATACTGGGAGCAGGACCAGGAGTGAACCCCAGGGTCCAATTGCTGAAATTGCTCCCACTGCTGCCAATAAATTCCTAGGGAACCACTGTGCGTTTGTGTGTGTCAAGTGTGTAAAGCCTGCTGTTGAACCATTTCCCACTGTGAGGGCTTACAGCATATTACCTTCCCTTTGCACTACAATAGACCGCCATTGACAGCTCCTCCTATGCTTGCCCCTAAATTCAGCCGTCTGGGTGAGGGAGGAGTGGGGAGTCTCCCTCCACGGGATGCCCCGAAATAACTATCATCATGCTTGAAAGCTCCTAATTCAGTCAGACTGACACCCATATTTAGATTGCTCCACTCAGCCTGAACAATCCCAGAGACAGACACACCTCTGCTCAGCTGGTGCTCTCGCTGGCCAGGAGCAGCCGATTCTGCTAGCCAAGAGCAAAAGCTGAGGCTGCTCTTTCAGAGGGAACTCTTTCTAGAGAAACCAAAAACAATGAGCCCAAGCACTTGGAGAGACAGAGTAATGAAGAGAGTGAGTGAGCAATGGAGAGTGTGATAGAGAGAGAGAGGCGCAGGAAAGCCCTCATTAACACAGCTCTTTTATTTGAAGTGCTGTGTGGAGGACAAGCAATTATTTCCTGCCAGGCTGAGTGAATGCAGTGGCAGACAGCTGAGTGAAGAGGAGAGAGAGAGTGAGACAGCCAACAGACAACAGTATTCTTCAGCCATGGACAACCCACTGAAGAGCAGAGACTATTTAACATCACCCACTCACTCATTCAGACTTAGTCAATAACCACATCTACACAGTACAAACGGGTGCTCCTTGTCCTAAATGAAGTACAAAGTTGTTCAGAAACATGAATCCTCTATTCACATGCATTCAGCAATGACCTGCTTTCCCCTGCATTGGACTAAAAGACCATTACAGCCTCAGCCTGGAGAAAATCACTTAGATCCAACATGTGAGAATGCCGCGGGGCTTCAGTTTGATCACATCACCTCCCTATGATGTGCCGGCAACCATGTAACCAATGATCTACATGCACTCGTCTGTGTCAACACTCACAGTATGCCTTGATCATTATGTAGAAGCATGTGATGCCCTCCCTTCCCCCTACAGTTATGGAGGGTGATGGAGCAGAGCCCAGAGCTCTCTGGCTGTACCGCTTGGAATATGTTAACCAGTCAGTGGGTATATGTATGCTCCATTGTTCTATTGTTGAATGTTGGACAATCTTTCCACAACGACTTGAGTGCTGCACGGACCCAGACTGACCCAATTTGTGTAGTCTGGCTTTACCTAAACAGCTGACAAAATGTTTCTCCAAACAGGGCAAGATTAAAGATTCTTCGTTTGGGTAAAAAAATATTTTTAATAATTTCATTACTGCAAAACATTCAGCAACAACTGTTTACATGAATACATGTTGCACATTATCCTTAGGGTTTCTTGGATGTTCAGCACAAATTAGAACACAGTCCAGTGAAAAATAAGCAATTGGTGAGGCTTAGAATACACATACAAAGAATCGCAAAAATGAGGAAATTTAGCTGCGAGGCCAAACTTCAAAAATTCATAACTAAAAAAATATTTGCAGAAGAGCTACAGAATTTTTCAAGGCTCCATGAATTTAATAGAGGTTTTCACATTAATTTTTTTGAGAAAATCCATGACATGAACTGGGAAAAGTTCTCAATTCTGGGTGAATTGGCATGAAATGAACCCAATATTAAAGGACTTAGATAATGATTGGGGCCAGATAAACTTGATCGTGAGATACCTACTTGATGAATGACTTAAATGATTAGTCAATTATTAAAATTGCTGACAATTAATTTTCAGTTGATCAACATAGCACTAATTAAAAACTTGTATTTCATGCCAGGACCAGACCCTTAGTATGCATGCAAGCTGGGTCCGAACCCTGCCAAAATTTGTCAGTACCCTTGGGTTCATTCAGGCTCTCCCTGAGTTGCTGACCTCTATGTCTCAAGCATTATCCTCAGCTAACAGTCCAAAGATTGAGATCACTACTAAACAGAATCTTTCATAAATGCACCTCCATCAGTGCACATGAACTAAGCTATTCATTCACTGGGATGTTCAATCGAAAAATGACATAAAAATAACACTGGGACCCTGCATCTGAGGTCCCCTGTGAGCGAATTCTTGATCAGTCTGAATCTGAAGTGACAGGAGCAGTGTTGTCACCTCTAGCCATAAGTAATCTGTGTGAGTGAGTGTGCTGGGGAGGTTGAATGAGGATAACCTGAAGAGTGGCCTGGGGCTACAGCGCTTCTCAATTCATTCCCACTGCCCACCAGAGGCATTAAGCATTCATCCCTTCATCCGTCCCTTCCAGTCAGGATTTTGAGGGCTTAATGTTACTGTCATTTCTCCCCCTTCTCCCAACACCTAACCCTCCTTGTGGGGTAATGCGGATCCCCCACAGTGTTCTATCGTTTTCTTTTAGTGCTCTGTATGCACAGCAGGTTCCCAGAAAGCATCTAGACCCATGCACCTTTACCCCAAACAGTAAAAGAGCACAACAGTCAGGCATGACATTTAGTTCCCACGGTACTGACAATACTGGCCAGGGCAAAGAAATTCAAGAAAATATCACATTAGACATAAAAGATATTTCAACTTTTCTGCAACAATTGTAAATCCTATGTACCAGACTAGCTGCTGGCTACATCTCCTGACAGGTTAAAGGTTCCTGACATCTAAGTGAGACACACACAAGCAGAAGAATTAGAAGAGAAATTGTAAACATTTGTGTCTACTCGTGTGAGAAAAAAAAAAGACTTTATCTTCACGCTGACAAGTCTTTTCTTTCCGTGACTGACCTTTCTGGCTATTAACTGCCTGGCATCGGGTAGACTGACAGCGAGTCATTGCAAAGACACTAAACATGTATGAGCTCCTTCCATCAGCAGCAATGTGTCACATTGCTGAGTATCACTCATTTGTTTCCTTCCTCTCTGTTGCGACTCGATCACTCTCTCTTTGTCTTCTTCCCTTCACTTTCTCCCTGCGCTTTATCCCCCACTGCCACCCCCCTCTAAATCCTGCTGGCTTTAAGTAGGTCTCTTCTTCACCTCTCTTTATCTCCTCCTCTGATGTTTTGCCTCTAGTGTGCATGAGTTATCTGTCACCCCATCTTGCTGCTGTCCCGTCCTCTTCTTGCCCCTTTGCTTTAGTATAAACAGAGTCTGGTTTGAATTTGCTCAACAAATCATCAGGCAGCAGTGCCAAAGGGGACACTGCACCTTCACAGCATGCTCTTGTGTTCTGCACAAGTGGAACAACATTAAGCAAACAAACAAAAACAACAGGTGGGGAAACTTGATGCCAAGAGGTCAAACACAAAGCCTCTACTGCCTACTGTAACCATGATTCAGATCTGCCAAACTGATTTGGGGTTTTCTAGACTACGGCTTCTTGGTAATGCTCAAACTAACAACTATTAACTAGCTCTGAAACTAGTGTGATGATCAACAGTATCAAAACCTTCATCACTAGGAATTACCTCATCACTTTCCCAAGAGAAAACAGTCAGCACTGGTTTCTCATATGCAGTCAATGACATGTCAAATGTTGCTGTTCATTCCCCATGCATGGATGGTGGCGCTGGTACAAACAGAAAAGGCTGTCCAGTCTGGTTCTCTCCCTCTATGGGTAATGATGTGCTTCGCTCTGCTTTAGCCCCTGGAGACTCTTGGCTGAGTGAGCACATCCCCCTTGCAGCCATCCATACCCCCCTTTCTTCAACACACACACAAATGTCCAGACGCTACACTCCTCTCTTTCTCTTTACCGCTCTGTTTCTCTCCTTGTCCTCTCTTGCCCTCTTCCTTACTACCCAGCTAGCTGTGACTCCACATTTAACAACTCCCTCCCTCACTCCCTCCTTGTCCTCATATGCCTTTTTCTGTATTTTCCTGATTGGGAGGAGCCCCGATTCAACAGCGCTCTCTACATTTCTCTGTTTTGTCAGATTGCCAAATTGGCTATTGTATTTAATCACTCACACTCTGCCAAATCCCATGAAGTAATTAAGAACTTTTAAATCCGGCAATTAACATGTAAAGATTAGGGCTACCCGCTCCTGCTTAGGGTTTTAGCGCAGATGCTGATAATGCTGGATAAGCAAAAGCAGTTTCCTCTGACAGGGGGCTGCTGTGGTGGCAGGGGGTGGGGGTGAGGAAGTGCAGATATAAATTGAGCGCCGGCATGTCCCTCTTATGTAATTCCATTATCCTAGACAATTTGCCTTAATGTGACAGTGGTAGAATCCACAGATTATAATGACTCTATTCCATCATTGTAAAGGACAGAAAGGCACACACAATGAGACACACAAACACAGACACACACAACACTCATCTTACAATAATTGTGCAGCCTCGACACTTACACACACAGAGAGATGCACTTTTACTTTTCTGGCCCCAGTGTTAACCCACAGCATTGTGGTTGGGCATTAGATTTTATTGATCCTGATTCTGCTTATTAATCCTGGTTCTAACTTTCATAATCTATGGTTTTCCATAAAGGTTTACTATAAAGCCATGAAGTAAATGCATTACACATTTACTTGACTGCATGAACATCTGTAAATATCTACAGAATCATGGACAAATTACAGTAATCGTCTATGTTTGAGTCATATGCCACAGTGATCAGACATCTTTTCAACTCAGAATCCTTCATATGTGGGACAATATTTGCACATGACATAAACAGTTAAGAGTAGGCTAATCTAAACAGACTGGTGACATATTAACGCAGACAGAATACAACGCAATCATGTGCAAACACTAACGCATGTGTTTTCATTTCATTTTTTTGTATAGCTCAATTTAACCTTTTACGGGTGATGACTTTACATCATAAATTCCGCTGACAGTCGAGAATTATGTAATCTTTTACTGAGTAATCTGAACATCACCCACGAAGATCACCTGACAAAAACTAAGATTAGATGGATATGCATTTTCTTGTTTTACCCACATCTACATTCACCATAAACTTATGGTAATTATAACCTTACAACACTGTATGAACAAATATGGGCAAAGATCTTTGTATAAATATTTATTAGTAAGGGCAATCTTAACTTTTTCAAGGCCATTTATCACCTGCCTTCTATCTGATACCTGTATCAATAAACTTGTAAATCTCATACTGCCGTATACATAGCAGGGTTGGGTCGGTTTCTGGTTTGGTTCTGTCCGGTCTATGAGCTGAAACCGGTTTGATTTTTTGCAAACCAGCATTTGTCATTATGAGACGTCAAAGCGTCTCACACGGAGGTTCCGACACTGATAAAGCCAGTTGCTGCTGTCTGCTGCTGTCCATCTTGCTGGAAGCCAAAGACTAGCTGGAGGAGGCAGGCTGACCCTGGCTAATAGCGCAGATCTCACCAATAACCTGGATAAACTCTGCTTACAGGACTGCTTACAGCTACCAGCAGTCTGAGAGCAGTTTGTGTTTTGAAAACAACCCCCAGATACAAAGGGACGCAACAGATCATTTTACCAGCCTACACAGTGGCTAGCAGCTAGTTAGCATGGCTAGCATCGTTAGCATAGCATAGCCATGCTGTGCTGTGTGTAGCCGCGGTGTTTCTGATTCTTATACCAGAAACACCACGGCGACACACAGCACCCTAGCACAAGAAAAAAGGTTAAGTTGAATGGTTGTTGTGAGAAATGAAAACACAATGTGTTACTCAGTTGTCCTGGCCGTGGTGCCGCTATACGCTTTCTTCTTCTTCTGTTGAGTTTTATGGCGGTTGGCATCCATAAGTCTTGCATTACCGCCATCTGCTGAATTGTAACAGCTTCACAGTGCAAACTACTTACAGCATCCACCCAAAGTGCTCCCATTCACAACATTTTCCATTCGATAACCCAGACTCAATTGTCTGAGTTGGTGCAAATCCTCCCCTCAGTTTTATATCTCTGTCTTTTTCAGATATGTTTAAGAATCTCCTGGCAGCATCCAGTAATCCTCTGCAACTTTCCCTGTATTTCAACAGCACAATTATGACCATGGCAATGAATGCCAAAAATCATTTCTTGTACATGCAGATATTCTGATCAGCACCATGTATGAAGAAAAATAGACTCGAAGCCTAAAAAATATGTTTCGGGTCGCAGCTTCGCGTTTATTGGGTGTGACACACAAGCCATTTCGCAAGCAGTGTAGACAGCTGTAATGATAACATACAAGCATGTTGTTCTGTCAAACTAAAATAATTTTGCCTCAAATTTTGCTCTTCAACAAAATACTTAATTATCGCAATGAAATGTATTGAAACAAATGTATGTGTGATGCAAAAAGACAACATTTTCATCTACAAGCCCCCTTGGCAGGCGAGTCAAAAAGTTAATTTTGAACACTGTGCTGACCCCGTATGGTGATTTCCCTCGCAGCACTACACTCTCATTATGTTCCAATCAGGAGCGTCACGTGCGACACCTAGTCGTAAAATTCAGTATTACAAGTCCAGTCTGGTCTTTGGCTTAATATCAAACTGATTTGAAAATTTTACATCGGCCCAACCCTAATACATAGTATATCAGTTTTTATGTTGGTTCACGTTCTGTGTACTTTCAGCAGCTTCAGATAAATGTAAGTTGGTGTATTTAATCTAGTAAGAGCGCTGCATTTTGCTAACAAGTGAAAGACTCCCGTTTGTTCTGTTCTATATAAAGCGCTGATGGAAGCTTCTTGAAATGGTTGAAAACATAGCAACAGAGCACAGATAACAGCACAGCAGTCAAAGACTGAGGTACCTCAAGACTTCCTGTGATCCCCACCATCAATCAACTTTAGAGGGCTCCTAATGGTTTCTCCCTGGGCCCCGGGGCTGCCAGAGGTGCATACCAAACACCACCACAAAGCAAACTGATGTACAGCAACACGGTATCACGTTCACACAGCGATCTGGTTCAGATGCCAGAAACATTTAAATATGATCGCATGCACCTCACAGGGGATGCTAATGCAAGCCCTTCTCCAGTTACCAAAGAACCAGGCACTGAACATGAACGCTGAACACTTGGGCTACTTGGACTTGTAGATTAGCAGCAAGGTCAGGTGCAAAAAGCAGAGTGCTTTCTTGTTTAAGAGTCAGAGTGGCAGAGGCTAGATTTTGCCTTCTTGGGTATCATGTTACATCACTGAGCTGGACTGGGTCAACAGGTTCGTTAGGCTGCGCTTGACTGGGGAGAACAGGGCCTCTCCCTGCATGCTGATGCCACAGCCAGAGTTTTGCTCTCGTTAACACACATTCTTGCCTCCATTAGCACAAATCAGAGTAGCATGACCCACAGTTACCTGGATTACCTACTGCTGGTAGGGGACAAAGTGTGATTCAAGCCTCGCCATGGTGTGAGCTACTATCTGTCCATCACCATGGATCATGTTCGTTGTATATTCTCCATCAACACCTGTAGAAACAGCTGGTGTCCCGATGACTCAAAGCAGACTGTGAGGGATGGATGTATCAAGCTCAAGGGAAAAATAGTGGTCTGATTCTGAATTTCTTTTTGACACGTAGGTACCCCCTGTATGACAAACTGTTGCTGATAACCAAATCACTGTGCTAGTGTCTGCTGATTGCTACCTGTTGTACCAACAGCTTATCAGGAATAGATGAAGATAATGCATGATTGGCTGTGATGCAGCCCAGAACAGCTGCATCCATCTTCTCCTTACGGTCTCTATTGTTAGAGACAAGTACAGTCAATACTGACTGACCTCCATCCCATGATACAGAAAAAAAAGCTACACTTGGGGACTGTGGAACAGTTACCTTTCACACATTCACACCACACCAAGCCATTTCAAACATGTCTTAAATGACTGCACAAATCAATAGTGAAGCTTATCTTATAGTTCACACAAAAGACCAAGGGCGATCCAAATGACACTTCAAAGTTAAGAACAGAACTGCTCTGACTCCTACCACAAGCAAGGAACTGTAATTTGTGAACACACGTGTCCTCCTGCATAAAAGCCCATTCAAAGTAGAGCCTCAGATAAAACGAGCAAGACAAGCATCCACACAGAGCCTTAAGTGTGAATCATTTAGCTGAGAGCATGTTGCTTTTGTCACATGCTTTACTGTAATACAGTGGAGAAAAGACAGCTAATTAGTACTCATTAGAGTAAAAGGCAGCCCCACAACTAAACAACTGCATTAACCAAAGGCTAACTATTCAGATCAAACAGCCATGTGTGACAACCACTCCAGTGATGTCATTTACCAAATAGAAGCTACTGGGCTGTTGCCAAAGCACAGTGGTTGGGTGGCTATGACATGTTTGTCTCCGCTTCCTGCTCTTGCGCAGCGTGCTCAGTCTACACTATCAACTGTGGTCTTAAGCTACACTTTGCTAGGATAAGATCATAGGGGGAGGGGAGCCAGACAATTAAGACTGAATTCAGTCTTTTCTCAGTAAACCAGCATCAGCTTTCTCCCCGTTTGTGGTGCACCCAGGGTGTCAGCCGAACCACTCATTGTAAAACCACAGCTGGAAAGGTTAGGGTGCAAGGGACTTGTCAACAAACCCACAAATGACTCATCTATCTCTCCATCTCATCATGCAACTGATGACATGAGCAAACAAACTCACACCGTGGCAAACAACTTATCATCAAAAACATTCCCCAGAACAGGGGGAGGAGGCGTCAGTATATACACAAAACCGAAAGGGAATCCCATCATGATATTCGAGTTACACAGTGATTTCATCTCAGTTTCCCATAAGACGCCGTCTTCTGCTGACATCACAAAATTCATTCTGACTAAAGCTCAGGGGAAATGTCTGGGACACACAAGCCGGTTACTATAAATGTTGATATGATTAATCTGGAGGAATTTTCTGAGAGCAAATCACTTGTAAACAGCTTTGGGAACAAAGCAAGTCTGTAGTGGTTTGAGTTTTGTTGAGTTTAATCATAGACAAATGTGAAGACTGACACTTATGATGCAAAATATGGCTTTTTGGAACATAGGACAAAAACCTGGCAAAGCTGTGAACACAAGTGTCACACCAGGTTGGGCATGAAATGACACTGGCTTAAACTAAATGACAGGAGAGAACAAATCTGACAGAAAGAAATGGAAAATGCACATCTGGAATTTATCTCTAATTCTGATTACAACCACTCCTTCACCTAAAAAAATATATCCACCTCATGCACATTAAATCTGACTCGTCAGAGCATTTTAAGAGCCCCTGCAATCCTACAGGTAGGTGGTATGCATACACATGCATTCACCTTTTTTCACTCCATAAACCGCAGCCCTCTCGCTGTTGCTCTGTTGATGCGCTGTAGCTGTACAGCCATCATGAAGTATGGTCCCTCTCCCCCCGCCCACCCCACCCCCCTCTGGCTAGTGAAGCAGCCAGCCTACCTAGACGAATGCATAAAAGCAATGCAATGTTAGTCGCATGAGATGAGAAACTACGGATAATCCAGACAACAGCAGGAGATGTTTGCAAGATTGTCCATCAACAAGTCCCCATTCGCTCACAGACAAATAGGCTGTCGATCAAAGTTGTCATTCCCATAAATTGCGATGCAATGCTGCTGCAGCCAGCCAAGCAGGGGGAAAAACGAGACGCTCAGACTAGAGAGAGAGGGAGCGCTACGTTACCTTGTGGATGTGCCCTTCCTCACATCGCAGATGCTGCATTTGAAAGCCTCGGCGGTGTTCCTGAAGGTGCAGACGCTACAGTCCCAGTAGCCGTCGTCAGCGGTCTGTTTGGCTTGTCTTTTTGGCCTTACAAATGAGACAAATGTTAAGGTCAAGTTAGTTTGTAAATGCCACGAACAAATTTTCATGAATTAACAAGAAAGGAGATTTGGACAAACATAGCCCGTTATGTAATATACAAGCTACTTAGTACGGCACAAAGCATGACGGTGTTGTCATTTATATTGGGTTCGAGTCCCGGCAAGTAGAGCTCCTTGGTTAATAAATCCCCACAGTGGCGAAGCGGGCGACTATCCACACCGTCCGACTGTATCGCCAGCTAGGCTAGCAGGCAGGCAAGCAATGCTAGATTTTTCGGCATCGAAGCTTAGCATGTCGGCTGATAAAACCAATATCGAACAATGTCCATTTCGACACTGCACCCCTCAAAAGGCTTCATCGAGACGGAAGAGCGTTTCAGGGAATGCCAGGCGTATCCTCTGAAAAATTTCCCTTTGTCTGTTAAGTGACTGGGTTGTAGGGAGCGAGAAGCCGCCATAGTGACTGCACTATTCTAGCTAGCTGTGGCATACCAACTGAAAAAGGGAGAAACGATCCCTGAGTGAGGGAAACGCATCCAAATATCGAGCCCATAACGCCCTAAACAAGTAGAAATCGACAGTGGGCGGTCGCATTACCTGGTAGGGCTCTTTTTGTCGCCCATGGTGAAGAATAATCCTCGGAAATAAGAAGAAAAAGGGGCCTCCTTTTAATTGTCAGTGAGTGTAGTATGATCCAGATAGAGCCGCTGCTGAAGCTGTTGGCAGACAGGCTCCACTCAGCGCTGGCTCGAGGCACGGCACAGCGACTGACTGCACTACCCCACGTGACCGCTGCCTGGCCAATCACAGCGCGACTCGGTTTAAAAGTCTGGATGGATATTTACGGTAGTAGCTATTTTAATAACTACTAGAGATATTTGACAGAGCACAGCTCACCCACACACGCGTACATAAAGATTAAAATGTTGCAATGTTGATTTATATTTCGAGACAACCATAGTCAAAACAAATCTATACAAAAACTTTTTTTGACACAAATACAACATATGCTGTACGTGTATGCACACACGTATGTGGGGGTAATATGGCCAAACATGACATGGGATTGACATGTCATGACCAAAAGAACCAATTTAATACCCCAAATACCGTAACACATACACATATACAATACATACACACACCCACATGTATCCATACAAATAATGTAATACATAATAATACACACACTCTATACAGAACTTGAAAAATCAATTCAAAGTGCAGAGGAAACAATATACAATAATATAATATACAATATACAAAATAGGTAAAGCAATTAAATTAAGGTAACATGTAGAAAAGTAAAAGAAAAGAAGCAAGTTATTACAGAGTTGTCAAAACTACAATAAGTCATTATGTTTTTAAAAAATCCAGTTGAGTGCAGTCACCGCAAGCTCTTTAGTCCCAGTACATTAAAGGGTTTTAATTCTGGTTCTTAGAAAAACCGGTGGGGGGCTGCTCATGACCTCCTGCAGCATTCTAGCTGATTTAGGGATAAAGATCCCCTTGAGACATGTTTTAAGACGTATAAAATACTGAATAATAATTTGTCTGATATAGTTTTTACACAAAAACATCCTATAAACTGCTAACAAAATCTTAAAAGCAGCTTCTCCCTCATGGAAGAATCCAGAATCTACGAATATGCAAATATGTTTCCTTTCAAAGGCTTATCTGCTACTTTATCTGCTACTTCACTGAAAAGTACATTCTCAGTATAGCTGACGTGGAAGTTTCAAATTTCGACATCACACTTTTGCGAGTCGCATATTGAACCACAACTGGCTTACAAACTAGTTGTGATGTCACAAAATCCTACTCGTGTGCACACTCCATTGAGATTTAAGGTGAGCACAGAGAAACTTTCCCCCTTCAGCTGAAGAATGTGAAAACAGCCTTCTATTGTCAAACTCTGCATGTGCATCATTCTGCATATCAAACATCCAAGTGAAGATACACATACAAAACATGTTTCTGGTCAGAAGGAGGGGGTCTTTAATAATTCTATTGATAATAATAACAATAATAATAATAGTGGCACAGATGTATCCATGATAGAGGCATGAAAGAATCATTCCAAAAGCAATAATGATTTTGAGCCTTTCCCAGCATGCATTGTGCAAAAAGATAGGAAACTCTCTGGACAGATATTCAGTCTATTACAGAGTTTAAATATGGGCAAACAATACATTCACCATCAATTACGGGCTTATGGGCAATATAGAGTTACAGGTTCACCTGGACTGCATAACATTTTGGAATGTGTGAGGATACCAAAGCACCTGGAGGAAAGCTGTGTTAACATGGAGAGAATATGCAAGCTCCACACAAAACACCAAGGCTGTATTTTAACACAGACAGTTTTGCTGTGAAGTAATATTGCAGATCATTTAGGCAGTGCCTCCCACACCTATAAAAGAAAGGTGCCCACATAAGTATTTAATCATCCTTGAACTATGCTATCAGAAAAGTTAGATTTTATTTTTGCATGTAGCATTGTGGCATATCCAAATATGTTAAGAATATATATTCTCTTTCATTAATAACAGTTATATTGACAAACCTCACCAATTAGACCTCAAGCATTTTTTCTCAAGAGTTTTCTGGAACATCAAGTTGAATGGGGAAGATACAGTCTGACTGGACTCATTGTCCTGCTCTGTTTACTGAAACAAACATGTCCATAGTCTCTTAAATTGGTTCAAGACCCCAATAAGACACAGAAGACTTTCATTCTTCTAGCCTTTGCAAGAGAAACTTTTAATCGCCCCTTTACCCTCCTGGCTCTGACAGGCTGCGTCATGGAATGTGTTGGAGCAAACACTGCACCTCTTGCGCGCCTCCGCTCTGCCCAGGACAAGGCTCTCTGTGGGGGAGACCAAGCGTGAATCATGTAGGCTCATTAGCTGCTCTCCACGGCTCCAGGTCCTATTGTGAATCCCTCGCTTTTTCAGTTCAGAGTGAATATCCGTGCCTCCACATAAGTCTGCCCTCCGCCCAGTGATTACCTCTGCTTAGCTCATAGCATGCTGCTCTAATTGAGCTTCATCACAGTGGCCTACTGATAACTACAATTCAGTCAAAACAACATTAAGCCCTGGCTCGCTGGTTCTGTAATGAGTTCCTGGGAAAACTGCTTTCACAAAAAAAAAAAAAAAAAAACTTGCATGTTATACAGCACTCACTTGCACAGACTCTAGCAAGTAGAGTTCACTTGTATTTATAGTAGGATGAGTCCTTGCATTTCCATGTTTGGTTTTTTTGGAGAGATCACAATATTTGTGCAGACTGGTTAGTTGATTGATACAACAGGAATGAGGAACACATTAGAGGAGGCATTTCTAAACATTTACTGTGAACAGTTGGCCTAAAGGTGACAAGAGTGCAGATTCTTCCCTCTGTTATCTACTACACCCTTGAGCAAGGCTCTTACATTACTCGCACACAATTTCACAAAGCAAACAGTTAGCCCTCATTCATTATGTATGAGAGGCCAGTAGCTGAGTTAGAACAGCATGACATTAAAGTGGTGAAACAAATCAGACCTGAGATACAAAGAAAAGAGTTTGAAGATTTTTAAATGACGCAAAAAACAAAATTTGTGCAACACCTACAAATTTCACTCTAGTAGCGCGGGAGTCATTGTCAGATTGTTGGTTTTCCTACATTATAAATCTGGCTGCATCCATTGTCTCAAACAGCACTTTGTTTGAAGCACGCAGCAGCCTTGAATTCCAAAAACTCCAGAGAGTGGCTCACTGTCTGATAGAAGATTCGAGGTTGTACTGCCTCCAAGTATGAATGTGTAAAAACTGCCAGGAGAAATAACAGGTTCAATCTCTGCAACAGCCACCATGCCCATCAAACATAATCATTACAGTGTTTGACAGGACATATGACATCAAACAATCATATGTCCTGTCAGGGTTTGTGGGAGGAAAAAAAAACCCTGTATGCGTCACTGAAGACCTTTTCAGACCTTTCCTATGTCCAAATTGGAGAGTGCTGCATTCGACAATTTTTGTAACTTTCCAAAACAGACAATCTGACAATCACACCCACTTCATGCAGAGTTCAGCCGAGTGTACGGAGGTGAGAGAGTAAGCAAGGTTTGAAATCTCTTTTCATATGTACAACCCAGTGCAACAGTTATCTCATCTCACCCCTCTTTGTCAGTGGACTTTTCACTTCTCCTTGAAGTGTGGTCATTCAGAACAATGATAATCACTTTTGCCTTCGTATGTGGTCGGACAGCACGTCATACATACTAGTTCATGTCAAGTATATCTTCACCTCTAGCGTTACAGTATTGGTAGTCATGAGTGTATGCTGTTCACAAATTGAGGCTTTAAGGTAACTTCTGATCTGGAATATCATGCAAATCCCAGGCTGTACAGGGTGTTAGTACTTCAGAATTTTCACGATACTGAAATCAAAAAGACACACGTAAAATGTCAGGAATAAAGCCTCTCTGTCTTTTAATGCACACAGTAAAATTTGATATCAGACATTGAGACAAAGTCATTAAATCTCAGCGATCTCTGTGCAGTGACAGTACATTTAAATTGTAGAGTGCTTATAAGCACGATCCAATTCTCATAGTTGATGGCTCTTTCACAAAATTTATCGTCGAGAAAAAAAACAAATGAAATTCCCACAAGGACTCTATTCAAAGCTTGAGCGGTAAAAGATAAGAAGAGCTTTAGTGTGAGTATGTGGCAATTAAACTTTGAAAAGAATAAATCGGTTCACTTAAACATAAGTCCTCTCGTCTCAAGCCCTTCAGTTTGTATTGCGTATCAAACATTTTGACCTGAATCTCAAAACACCTCTGCAGTTTCACCAGAGAAGCCCACTGTGTGATTTCAATATCCCACTGAATCATTTATGTGGGCAAGCTGTACACAGAAACAGAGGCTGTGCCACGTATACGCTGGGTGAGCACAGCCACCCAGGAAAGGAAGAAAGAAATCAGTTTCTCAAAATCTCTCTCTGGGTCATTTCACTCTGTTTACTTGTTCCTCGAAAACACTCAGAAACTGAGGAGAGGAGATAAGATGGAGAGAGAAAGAGGGAGACAGAGCGGGGGAAGAAGTGGGAGAATTGGCTGCTAAAAAGGCAGTGGGACAGCAGATGAGGACACGTCCTCTCTCTCTCTGGCACTGATCCACATACACCAGAGGAGAAAAGTGACTTATGATTAATCATCTCTCACAGAATTCCCCAATAACATTCCCCAATCGATACACCACTCATGCCAGGAGAGAAAACACTGAGCTTTTAAATAAGATTTTAAATGATTTAAAGCCCGCTTTTGTGCTTCGCTTGCCCGTCTGAATCCCAATTTTGTCTTGACTTTCTCCCAGAATCAGTCCCTTATGGCTGCTTTCTCATCTCCCAGGTTTGTCGTGACGGCGTCCAGGCTGCTGTTGTTCCAGTTCCACTGTGTTGCCACGATTAGACCTACTTGACCTATCACCTGCAGATGATGCCCATGTGATCCTGCCTCTCGTATTGCTCTGTCTCTCTGTATCTCACCACATTTATCAAAATTAACAGAGCAGCTTTGTAGATTTATTGCTTTTACCCAGAACTGCTGTCTGGCTTCAGAGAGCGTTCCTGCAATGTTAAACAAATTTACTCTTCTAACAGGCACATAACAGTCCTCCAACTGCTCTCTCAGTACTCTTCACAGTGATGTTCAATTTTCAACCGAAGCTTTCATGGATTTCCAATAAATGTACAGGAGAAGAACCTCTCCAACAATCTATGGACAAGTGTGGTGAAAAAATGCACTTAAGAGAAGTTTTTCATTTCAGTCAGACTCCCGCCCCAAAACCAAAAGCAGGATTTTGATGTGACGGCACATGATGATAAATGACGTGGGATGAGCTAATGATAGATTTCCTTACAATTTACAATTTCACACACTCTCTCTCTCATACATACCCATGCACACATTCCCTCTGTCTTTCTCTCATACATAGTCATGCACACACTCTTTCTCTCAAGATTTTTCTGTTTGTCTCCATCTTCCTTTCTTTCTCTCTCTCTCTCTCTCACACACACACACACACACTCAGAGCCATACAGCTATCTTCATTTCCATGTCCATGGCTGTGCTGAATGGCTGTAGTCTGTGCCCAGTCTTGTGTGTCTGTGCGTGTTTGTGTGTGTTTATGTTTGTGTTGCCGATCGTCCAGTGTTCGAGCCCCCGCGGAGCTGAGGGATGTGTTTAGGATGTGTGGAAGTGTCCAGGGGGATTGAAAAAGAGGGGGAGGGCGGTTGAGGACACTGTTTCCTTCAGCGGTGGAATGTCTTCATGCGTGTTCCTGTTTGGAGAGGCTGCTCACGGCTCCCAGAAGTTGGCAGGAAACCACATGCTGCTTACAGTGGGCCGATAAGAAGGAGACGACGGAGGAGGGAGGAGAGAGGAGGAGAAGAAGTGGGGTTGTGGTGGGAAGGGAGGGAGGGAGGGAGGGAAGGGGGGGGGGGGGGGGTGCTTTAGCAAACCTTCAGGAAGGTAGATTATCCCACGAAATGCTGGCAGAGCTTCAGCCTTTGTGCATGTCTGTGTGTGTGTTCAGGAGAGAATGAGGGTGTGTGACAAAAAAGCAGCTCCTTCAGCTCACTCAGCAGTGGAGAGTTTCTATGAATCTGGGGCAGGCTCCACAAAGGGCTGCAGAACAAAAGGCCTGCAAGCTGAGAATGTGCAGCGTAGAGGCACGGCCCAATCTCACGCTTTGTTAACTCTCACACATAACACTGGAGAAAGACTAAGACAATCATGCCTCACTTGTCAATTACCTGCCTGTTGATTAAAAATCTGACAGCTCGACACCTCAGGTTGCGCAATTCCTACGTGACTCCCGTCGTAGCTTCGTGCAGGACGACTGTGCTTCTCGAAGCTGAGTTTAGCTACCGTTTATTTTAGCCATCTTGTCTCATTAGGACGTTATACTTTATTAGACCGCTTATTAGAGTGGATCAAATGAGATAATGAACTTAATCTTCATAATAGTCATGCATAAAGAGACGTGACGAATGGGATTGAATAAAAGAGACACAATTTAGTCCACTTTTGGATCATGCTTTCCTGAATGTATGAGCTCTTTCACCCTTACATCACAACTGCATGGACCAAGCCTTACATGTCCAACCACAGTCTATAGTAATTCCCACAAGTGCACACACACAATCCAGGGGATTATAAATCACAGGCACTTGGGAAAGGTTTCAGCTGACTACGCCTGGTGTTTATGGTTTTCTATGACTGAATCCAGCTGTTTGGAGCCGCGCAATGCTCTGAGAGGCGCAGTCAATTTGGCAGATTAGCGTATTGACAGATGGTACGCCATCCACCCAGCAATCAATATGTTTTATTTTAATCCCTTCAAATGTTTACTCAAGAATCTGGACACAGAGCGCCTCTCTCCCCAGGCCCCAGTGGCTATTATACAGTATCTCCGCCCTCCTATTACACCTCCTCCCCTCCCTCCTCATCTTTTCTCTCCCGCTAAGGAATGACTTTCTGGCCATCCGTGCAAAAGCAACACTCTCCCCTCGCTCTCAAAGTGCAATGGGATATGCGCCCCCCCACACCCCCCCCCCTTCAAGTAGGGCAGCCAAATCGAGCAATCAGACAAGACATCCATCACTATCCTGTGGGGTGGAGTAAATGACCTTGATGCAGTCTTCACACTCAATTTCAGATACCCTTGGGCTCCATTATGGGGAGATTTAAGCAGCGAGAGCGCGGCCGGCCTTCACATTTGATTCTTACGATACTAGATGTGATAAGTGTGTGATGCAGCACAGAGAAAGAGAGTAATATGGGAGGTACAGAAAAGGGGGGGTGAGATGGAGAGGGTGAGTCAGCAGGTGATGAAAGCACTGCAGAAAATTAAGATGGAGTAAGAGGGCTCTAGGAGATGAGAAGAGGAGATGGGTGAAAATAGCTGGAGGAGTGAGCAGGTAGAAGGTGGCTGTGGATGGAAGAGGATAAATTGCTTTTCAAGGACTTTCTAACCCCCCCAAAAAACACCTCACAAACCAACAGTACTCCAGGTAGAGTACACACAATATGAGGGTAATTTTCAGACAGGAAAAAAAGATCTCAAGAGTGATCCACCACAGCGGCAGCACATCAGTGATTTTAAGCATCAGTGAAAGTTAAAGCCTGGTGCTCTCTGCCTCTGTATTACACTCATAAACTATGTAAAGATGGACTTAGCGAGGTGTGACGTCAACCGTTGGTTTGCATTGGAGCACGTTTGAAGCCAAGAGTTTCTGCTTACGGTCTGCATCCATCTTTTCCATTTGGAGCCAGGAACTTCCAAATAAGGAGTGCGGGATGTTTCCTCTCACACTCTGGAAACACACCTCGCTACCTCGGACCGAGCTTATATACTAACTTACTGGGAACACCGAGCGGTGCAGACTTGTGCTTAGCTAACTAACAAGGCAGGTATCGTTATCAAGTAACATTAAACTTACCAAAATATTGCAACAGTAGTCCAACTCAGTGTGAGTCCCAGAGCCAGGGAGCACAGCTGTCAATCAATGCCCACACGGTAGACATCAAAGCTACTTTTTGTCTTTATGTCTTATTAACAGAGCAAAAATTTTCAAAATGACCACCAGCACACTTATTAGAGGGCCTGAATTTAGAGATTGAAACCATAAAAAAATTATTGACTTAGTATTTCATGAGAAAAATTAACGCTTTTTGAATGGGAGTCTATTGGAGCCAGGGATATTTTGGAGCCAGCATCTAGCGACCATCAGTCGTATTGCTCTTCAAGGGACTTCCGCCTTGGCTTCAATTTCAAGCTGTGGTTATTGCTGTTTGATTTCACTGCACTAGTTGGTAGAGAAGAAAGCCAGCCCATGATCAAGTAAGTATTCACCCTCCCCCACCTCAACTTTCCGCTGCCTGGTGGGGGAAGAAAAAAATCTATGCACAGATGAGTTCACAAATGAAAACATGTTTGCATACCAACAACACACTGAAATTTGGTGCAAGACATTGTATCTGTTTTGATGGAGCGTACAGCTGAACAAAAACAGAATAAAAAATAAAGCAAGCAACCTATGAGTTTTGATAATAGACTGTAAAAAACAATTAATGGACAGCTTAACATCGCTTCTGGAGCCAGCCTCAAGTGGCCATTCAAGGAACTGCAGTTTTTGCAACTTCCGCGTTGGCGTAATTTTTCAGCCCCGGAGTTTGCCGCTTGGTTTTGATGTGAAGTGATCTGGACAGTACTTTCCTTTTATTTTCACTTTTTCCCCTTGATTGAGTGTGTGTTCTTCCTTCCTCTCCACCGTTGCTAGCAGCCAGTCCCATTCTCCTGGGAGTTCATTTGAGAAACACCACCTGCAGGTTTGAGTGGCATCATTAACAAAGGTCAGATGTGCTCACTGTGAAATTATACACACATGAATTTCTCATTGACTTGTTAATACACCTGATTTCCTTGCCCATGGTGACAGTTTGCCCTTTGCTGTCTTCCAGGGGGAGAGTTTGACAAGGGTGCACCACGTGGGCACCACGCATTTAATTTAATTAAGATACTGCTGATAACACTTTACACTTGAGTTAAACAAGCATGTAAATAAAATCAACATCATTAACAAACCAAGAGTGAAACAAATCAATATGGTATGCAGAGTGTACAGTGGAATGTGATGCTTTAATCCCCATCTGAGGCTGCATGTCCTTATCTGTCCTTAAGGAATTGAAGAATTTAGTCAGTCGCTTTGGAGTTTGGCTAATAGCTTTTTTCATAAAGTTTGCACTTAACATAATCTTGCAGTTTTATTGTGTTTTTTTGTTCTAAACCAAGAGGTCAGTTGACACAAATTAATTGTCTTTATATGTTATACACGTAAAACTAGATCCAGTTCTGAAACGTGGTTTAACTAATCCCGGCTAACATAATGTTATCCAGCTAAAATTATCCTATGAGTTCTGATCCAACCAATTTGGTTCTCTGAACACAAAAGTTTGATTTGGTAATTCGAGATGAAGTTATCTTGAATAACATATGTCTTCATTTCTTATTTTGAAGGCAAGATTAAAACCATTCAATCTCGTACAATTGAATGAGTGATGATACAAAACTTGATGATTAGCTGCCATATAGTACAGATTACATATATAGCACATTTTACTGCAGCTGCACAGTATTAAAGGTGCACTAATCAATGTTTTATATTAATAATGGGTCAAATTGCCACATGTAATGTAAAAGGGTTTGCTTAGTCACAAAAACACAGACAATTATCACCCAGCAGCAGTTTCATTTCAGCTCTACGGAGCATTTTAGCTAGGTCTTTCAGCTCATTGTTTTAGTTATATGCCTGCAATTTTAATTGTTTTTCACCTCACAAACTCTCATCAACAGAGAATTTAGCAGGGAAGGAGCCAGATATTTCTCTCTGGAGTTTCTTGAGTAAAAACAAAGCTAGGAGGAGAGTGAATATCAGACTATGTTGTCCACTGACATTGAGATACAGGACTCCAAAAGAATGCTAACATTGCTCTATGTCAGCTAGATGTGTAAATGGACAGCTGTTTGCTAAGATGTTCATCTTAACAACTTTACAAACTGATGTCAGTGTTTTGTTCACAGCTGGTTCCTTTTTCCTTTACTGCTTTACTGCAGAGAATCCACTTTAAACATATTGTAACTTTTCAGTCTCTCAGATCTCACATAAAGCACATTACACTTCAGAGATTTAATTGAATACATTTCTTTTGCTCATAGTATCCCAAATTAAATTTAGATTGGCTTTTTTATGTCACTTTATTTTATTGCACAGCCTATTTTATCATGTATTTGTTTATATAAAAATGTATTTTACTTTTTGAAGTTTGTGATAATTACACCTATGTATTGTTATCATTTCTCAATAATCTATCCATCCATCTTATCTCAAATCATGACTATATCAGTATTTATGTATTCCTGTCCATATTTAAGGATAAGAATAAGCTGCTCTATTGCAGGGTAGAGGCTTGTTGCTCTGACAACAGATTCAGATAAACGTCACACCATCAAGAACTGAAAAATCCAGGCTCATGTTAAATCATGGACAATCAACTCAAACCAACTCAGTTTTCCATGTACGAAGAGCAGAGCCCAGGTTTCCAGTAGTGAGTGAGTGGCTGCTCGAGCTGAACTAATAAGCTATTTACACATTTCTCCACATATCTCAAAGGTTAATGTACATACACATTACTCCCACATATAGCCTAGAGAGGTCAAAGAGGCGCTTCAGAATAAAACCTATGTGTGCATCTCTCTAATAGTCCCGCATAGCATGAACAATTTGCGGTCATAACATTGTGAGAAGGGCTGTCATGTGAGGAGAAACACACCATTAAGAGCCAAGCAGCTGTGTCAGATCAGACTTTTACACAGCCCACTGCTTTGTCATGTCAGGGAAGGTTGCGGCTTGTCTTTGTCCACTGGAGCGAGTGTTTGCACAGTGGAAACAAGCCCAGGGCAGGTTATGTGTGCTGCACTCATCCATGTAACTGTAACATATAAAATACTTCACGGTGTCTCTGCTTTTCTGCCTTATGAGCATGCATTACATGGGGAGGCTCATGTGGCTGAGATGTAATCATGGTATCACAGTGGAACCAGGATAGCTCAACTGCACTGTCGCCACACAGCTTGTGTTGAGGACATGAAATATGACTCGTACTCCAGATAACAGAGGGAACATTGTCACAAGGGAGATGAACTGCGTAATTAGAAGACGTCATAACACAAGAAAAATATGGAGGACCATTTTAGAGCATTTAAAAACTCTGTTTTACTAATAGAGGGGTTAGAGTTGCCTCAGAAATCTCCTGGCAAGTAGGAGTTGTGGTTTGGGTCAGGTTAGGGTTCATCGGGGTCAGGATTAAGGTCTGTCCACTCAGGTTTCCTTGGGGGCAGAATGGTTGTGTGGAAAACTGGTCCATTCTTAGCCCGACTACATGAGACAGCTCCATGTGGTAAAACAGCAAAAGACAGATAAGATAGTGATAGTTGGCTAACAAGATAGCTAGCTGAATGACATTATCTAAACACAAAATCAGCATGATGGTTCTGACAGCTTCCAAATGTGTCATGTTTTACTTCATACTGCTAAGTCATGACTTAAAAGTGGTTAATTCTTAACTGCATTCAGCTTTTCTTTGTATTGTGCTAAGTCTTGTTGTCAAGAGCAATGGACCAACAGTATGGCAACCAGATGATGTGTTAGTTCACTTTAAAGTCTGTAGAGCAGAGGTAGAGATAGAGTTCTATAATAATTCTACAGTACTAAGAAGCTGCCAAGTAGCCCACCTACAGTATGTTACAAAGCTCACACCAAGTCATTCTGACTCAACCTGTTGTCACTTTTTCTGAGTCAAAGAGTGTAATGTACTCAAATTAAAATGTACGTCCACAATGAAAACCAAAAGACAATGTGGAAATAAGGTAGGTTGGGGATGAGGTTGAGGGAAGAAAATTAAGAAGACGGAGCTGTAGTCTGTCTAGTGTGATTTTCATCACAAGTCCCCATTAACTTGATATAAGGTCACAAAATACTAACAAACAGAACCAATATGTAATGATGATGCAAAACAGAGAAAACAATAGCAAACAAGTAGACCGCAGCGTTCTTTACTTCCCGTTAGATTCCAAATGCACATCGTCTCACAGTTTGGAGGACGACAAGATGCTCATTTCCTCTCGAAACTGGTGTCCAGAATCAAGGTCTGTTCTCGATTAGAGTTTGTCACGATGCCGTGTGTCTCTCACATTCTTGCTTCCTCCAGCAGGCTGGATGGTTGTTTGATTGCCAAGCTGTACATTTCCAAGAACAAGGCTGCTGGCACAAGACTCTCTGCTATATGTTGTTTTCCATCTCTCTCTCTCCCTGAGGTGAATATTGAGACTCATCCACTCTCAGATTTATTCACTGCTGCCTCCCTGACCTCCTGAGAGAGGTGGAATGTTTCTGCCGGAGTTGAATGCTGAGCACTTGACTAGCTCCTTGACATGTTCTACACAGTGTGAGAGAAAATCAGTGAGGTCAACCTTTCTAAAGATCTCAAACTGTGTAGATTGATGTTGCACCTGCAAGAGGAATAAAAGAAGATTCCTTTGAACATGCTTTTCAAAATGATTTCTGTGTTCCTTCGTTATGGTGCCATGTTGACACAAGAACATTTCATGACATAAGCTTCTCACATACACCATATAGTTGATGATCTGACAAAACTTTTTTTGCACTTCTGCTTAAAACTTAAATACTGATGAAAAAAAAGAGAAAAAGATTTTCTTGAAGTTGCTAAAAGTTCTTAAAAGATGTTCAATATTTTAGGAAATACACATTCACTTCTTGCTGAGTTAGACAAGCAGATCGATGTCTGTTGACGTCATGTCTGTATGCTAAATAAGAAGCTAGTGCTAGCAGGTGGTTCGCGTAGCTTAAAGATTGGAGGCAGGGGAAAACAGCAAGCCTGACTCTGTCATAATGTTTTAAAAAAAATCTGCCTACCATCACCTCTAAAGCTCACTAGTTAGCTGGTTATATCTTGTTTGTTTAACATGTAAAATCGACAAGTTTTACGGGGAGTTACATCCTGGAACTGGTTATTCCCACTTCCAGTCTCTGTGCTAAGCTAAGCTAACTACCAGCTAAATTTAGTGTACAGACATGACAGTGGTATTGATCTTCTCATCTAACTGTCAGTAACAAAGAGAATACGTGTATTTTTCTAATATCTAACTATTCTTTTAATGCTACTCATCATGTGAGGACAAGTATGATGTCGTAGAAATATTTGCCTGCATTATTAGCTTAATGACTTTATTCACATAACTGGTTGTATTGTACTAAGGTGGGACATTTGTTTTATTACATCTTGTCGTAAACAGAAATGATTATCCCATTGCACTACACCTTCAATTAAAAGCGGTTAATCCTGAAAGTAACAGATTATCTCATTTCTCTGTACACTTGAACCACATCCTGTCTCCTGATAATTCATAACAGGACATGCGGTGTGTCCTGGTGTTACCCCTGGGCTGAGGGAAGGTGTGTCTTTGTTGACACACTAGTAAATCCACGCGTGATGCTAACATCCCACAGATGTGTGCATGCTGGAGTCTCCTGACTCAGCCGCAGAGATGAATGTTGTGTGGGTGGGCACCTCATTGATTTTCGTGTTGCAGAGATTAGCACATGTTAGGGTTATGCACTCAGGGCTGGGATATATTAGAGAGGAACATACACATTTAGCCCGCCTGCAAATACCGCTTTCCTTTCACACTCCCTCTCTGTTCATTGAGATCAGAGGATGGGTTGGACCAGGCTGCAAACAGATGTATTACCAAAAATATTCAAGTCGTTTGATCTAATGGTGAATGTTAATGTTATTTGAGTGGGAAAATCTGGGATGATATAGTTGCACATGTTTCCAATTCAAATCAAGAGATTTATTTGAGCATGGAAGTTCATTCTTACCTTTGGGAACAGTATATGTAAGAAAATACTCTAAGCTCAAATGTCACTTTGGCTTTTGGAGTTTCCATCTCTCGGTTTTCATTCAGCATATGGAGCTGGCTCAGTGGCCAATGCTGTGACCAGTTGTGCTGGTGTTCATAGACAGCTGATGTTGTCTGTTCCTGCTGTTCATTCAATCCCTTCAGGATTCTTGCCATTTAATGATTTACTGAATCAAGTTTCATTTTCTATTGGGAACAGGTGGAAGTATAGTGCACCACTCCGCTGGCTAAAAACTCTTGCATTTGAAGCTGGATGTGCATTTTCTGAGTGGTAATGTGTGCAATATTGACCTATGAGGGGTCTGAGTTTGTATGCACATATTAGTTCATTATGGTTCAAAGAAATAAGTTTGTACAAATGATCATCTGAACACAAGCGAGATGTGTTTATACCTGATTTGAATAGCCACACTTTAAGGCAGAGCCAAAAGCCTGCAGTCATAGAAAGGGATACACTGAGTCATACAAATTGGGATAATGGCACTTTCAAAAAGACTTCACTCAAAGGCATTCATGGTGTTGCACTTAGCTGTACACAAAAGTGAAGTAGTAGTGTGGAGAATGAAAAAAGAGAGCTGGAGAGAAAAATGCACACTTTCTCACCTTTGCACATCTGACCAATCACTGCATGAAGTGGGCTTGATTGTCAAATTGTCGGTTTCGATAAGTTAGCAAATTTGTCAGATGTGGCTGTCCAGTTCCAACATTGGAAAAACATGAGGGACACATGTATGTTGCTTAACAGCATACTGACACCTTAACAGTATTTGAAGAAATGTAAGAAAAACTTATTTTTGCTTACTTCTCTTGGAAATCTTTGCAAACAACCTGTCTTATAGTATCAGATTAAATCTTCAAGCACACCCTCAGGGAGAGCAAAGTCCGCACTCAGCACACACACACAAGTGTTCTATAAACTCGCCCTGCCATTTGGTCCAACTAAAGGTCAGTTTAAACAGCCAGTCTTCCAGGGTTCAGAGGTCAACAGCCTCCTTGTATACAAGTAAATGAATCCAGCAACCTTATCAAAAGTTATCCAAGTACGAGCTGGTTATCTGATAAGTTCCTTTCTCTTTTAAAGTGTGGAGTCATACAGCTCACAGCCAGCCTGCAGATAGTTTTATTGCGCATTATCAGTTCTTATCTGATGTGACACTGTTCCCACAGCTTGACATAAGCCATACACAGCATTAACATACAACATGCATATTCCATTGCTCTGATGTCAGGGAAATCCAGAGAGCTGCCAGTCGTGTTACGGCAAATGTTGATGGCAGAGCCAGGGCCCCACATTCTGTAAACCTACTTAAGTTGATGACACTCCAGTCATTTTCTGCTCTTTTCTCGCTGGTGAACGTGCTCTCTGGAATGTTTCACTAACCTAAAATGTGGTTCTTTGATGAGAAGCAGCAGAAATCTCTCCAAGAAACTAAAAGAAAGTGTAAGCAGGAAGTTCAGACAGCCACCTTTTAGAGGTGTGCTACGCTGAAAATGATTTTCCTCTTCTCCTCCTCCTTTACTTTGCTCTTCTCTCCCTTCACCCCTAAATGACCATTTTTTTTCTCTCCACTGATGCCGTGTGTCAGCTGGAAAGCACGGCGCTGTACCATGCAGATGTAATCTACACCTCTGCGTGCCAGAGAACAGCGATTGAATCGCGGCGGGCGTCCGATCCGTGACATGCTGACAGGATCGGCATAGCGACACATGTATGGGTATCTGCTTTCATGCAACACATCCCAGGGGGAGAAGAATATGGTAGGAGGCCAACTCTTGTGATGTGCGTAGGGGTGAAAAGGAGAGGTGCTGGAAACGCTGCTCAGCTGGGTGGGATGGCTGACAACACGTTAAAGGAGATGTGGAGGAAGAGTGAATCAAAGCTGGGTGGAGATTATGAAGAAGGCCACAAGTCAGAGGGTGAGGGGAGAGCCTGAGAAACAGAACATGAAATAGAAAGAGCAGGTTAAAGGAAGTACATTGGACTAACTGGGGAGAAAACCGTGGAGGCGCCATGAATGAAACAGGGCAGGATGAAGTTGTGTTTTGCTCCAGCAGCTGCTATCAGGGTGGAAAGTCTGTGTGTTTGTTTGCTTAGCGCATGTCAATGGAAGCGCCCAGAACAGACACCGCCGAGTGAATTTAGAGAAGGAGCAGAGTGTGTTTCTCTGTTTACGTGGAAGCAGAGGCTTTTATCTGTGTCAAGATCCTGCGTCTGTAATGTCAGGGGAGCTTGTCTGCAGAGCGCTCGGGGAGTATGAGCACAAGAAACCTTTGTTTGCCGTCTGGTTGCAACATACTTACATCCATGAGGCATCAATAGTCTGGGGCTCAGCCTGCTCTGCTCTGAGCCAACAGGGGCAGAAACGTGGACTTCACACGGAGGCTGAAGGGCACCGTCCCGTGGACATAAGGAAGAGCAAACACCTCAACAGCCTCGGAGGTTTGGCTGAAAGGGTGCATACTCTTTCTCTTCTGGTGAAGCTCTGATCTGCTTGCCTCTGAATAAGAAATATCAAAGAGCCTGTGTAATGATTGCTCAATCTAACCACAGCTTGAAATGAAGTGATACACCAGCAGCTTGTTGACACCAACCGGGAGTGCTTTACCCAGTTTATTTTCCATCTTGCGCTTCTTTGTTTCAGGAGTTGTAAAAGAGCCGCGCAGGTTCATGAAAGCAGAGTAGGAGAGAGGCGAACATATACAGAAGACGCAGCCGCAGAGGGAGAAGGCCAGAAAGCAACAGTGTTGGATTGTTGTTTCCAGCTCCCCTAGCACTTAGAGGCTCCCTCCAGCACAGTTTCTCACTGAAATATTAATTGTGTTTGACAGCTGTTTTAGCTATGAAAACAAACATAAGATCTGAGCTTTTTTGGAAAGTGTTAAGACATACGGTGAAGCATGGACTGGCTCAGATAATGAACAAATGTTGCGGACAAAAGGAGAGCAGGCTCGAAACGGCACAGTGTGGAAGCAGCCTCATTAGAAATGTGCTGTTTTACCAGTGTGAAATTATGACAAGCTGTACTGTATCTCAGCTGTCATGTCCCCGGGTGCAGGTTCATAATGTACTAAGTGGAATAGTATATAGTTTAAAAAGTACATTCAAATGTCAGCAGGTCAGAGATTGAGCCAGTCAAGCCTCACGCATGGCTGCTCTCCCAGATGACTCTCCTCCACTTTAACACTTTAACAACGTTCCTGCAACCCCAACGCACTTAACAAGGTGGTATAACAATGAGAGGCTTTCTCGCTCTCACACACACACACACACACACACACACATACACACACACACAGCTCTAGCATGGCAGAGGCAATTTGCAGCATTAAGCTGCCTGATAGCACATGTCCACTGAGAGTTAGGGAGTGATTTAACGGACATTGCTCACACCAATTAGAGTGAATCAGCCAGGCAACGCTACTGACGACAAGTGGATGCCGACGCTGTCAACACACAGCCACACACACATGCTCCCACACGCTGCAGAGAGGAGGTATTTCACTGTTTCTTTTGTGATTAAGAGCATGAAAATAACCCATTTAGATAATCCCTCCCTGTCAGCACTGTCAGCCTGAGAGACACTGACACATCCCATGCAATCGTTCCCTCATTACCATACGCCAGTCATTTTCAAGAGGACGGACTCCAAAGCCAGAGGAATGAGCTGAAGGGAACGGCCACCTGCTTCTCTGTCACGAGCGCCGGAGCCGCTCCTCGTCTCTTCGCCAGCCAAGCCTGGAGCGACATGACACAGTACGAAGGCCACAAAAGGGAGAGCTGAGGCGCATCAGGCGACATAGCCATGTGAGAAAGAGGGTGCACAAAAGGATTTCTATTTGCACACCCATTGGAGGAGTCGGGCCCTGGAGAGCACCTGATTCATTTCTTCTTGAGGGCTATTAATCTTTTCAAGCACCAGAATCACTTTGCCTCTCAGGAACAGGAGAGGAGATTGAGTTTTCTATTACAATCAACCAGAGGCAGTGTGTCGGAGGAAGAGGGGGCAGTGACGACACTGTCCTTGCTGCTGCCGTTCCTATTAAAAACAAAAACAAGGAAGCGAATAAATATTACCACATTAGTGAAATAATTTTGAAATTTCGATTCACAGTGGACCAAGAGAGGTCACAGTAAATGCACTGCTGTTGTAGAGCTTCTTTTAATGTAAGAGCCAAATGATTCACTTAAGCTTCAGCCATCAAACCTGAAGGATTTTAAATGGGTCCTCCTTGTGTGTCGGCTCAGATGGTCAAGTTGTTCTGCTATCTATACACAAAACACACAACATTTTAAGCCTTAATCCTCTGATATACTACACTTGCTTTTAGCTATACACTCACATGTGCATTATGGCAAGATGCAATTAATTAGTAAGAATAGTAAGGGCATTATTTCAGGAAGTGAAATAAAGTCAGCTTTACAACGCTGCATTTTCTGCCATCTCTACATAGGCGTCCATGTGTCGCCATGTTTTCTTATTTGACAAAATAATCTTAACTCAAGGTCCACTTACTACTAGCTTTTTCCTGAGATTTCAATCACATCTGATGAAGACCAAAGTTCCATATTTGATATGATTTTGTACATTGAGGATGTGGTTGAAAACTTCTGAAAGTTGAGTTAAAAGAAAAATTTGACATTTCGGGAAATTCACTTATTTGCTTTTTTTTTTTTGCAGAGCATTAGAGAAGATTGATACCACTAATAGAACAACTCCTATTTTGTCTCTTTCCAAGGATTAACTTCCATGCTCAATGTTAAGTTATGTTCATATTGTACAAAATTGTTCTCAAAGATATTCTGGTGTTGGCCAAGGTGAACTTGGTCTGCCCCAAACAAATTTACTTTTTCATTCCCCAGATACAAATAAAATATGTAGGTAAGGTGAACAATGCTGCTTGTGTCTATGTATAATGCATTGGTAGAAAGTATATCACGAGCCTGAAGCTCACTTTCCCATACTCTTGTACTGTTGCTAATGGGCTACTTACAAAGATGGCCCAAATCAGTCCTCAACACATTACTCCTTTTTCTTAGACCTCTGAGAGTCAAAGGGCACACTCACTACATGAGTAAGGGGCTGATTTATCAAATCTAAGACAAAATAGAGCATAGACATCACATTAATTACTGCCTTGTATAATTTATCAGCTACATTCATTAAACCATGGCCTAGTCTCTTGAAAAATGTCTGTCGGCAAGGAGTATTAATTGCGGAAGAAGCCGACTGAAGTGCCGAGCTTGGCTGGGAGATCACTGCACCAATAGGGGAATATGGAGGCCACTTTAAGATGAAAAACGGCAACGCAGCCCAGTGTCACTTAATCAATGTGAAACCCCAGCAGGGAGAGGGAACCACCGCCTGCGGGGGCCACGCAGTCCCCAGACTCATGTCCCCTGAATGAAGGGGGTTTTAAATGGGCCGACTTTCACAGTATAACTCATCTCAGTCACAGCGATGATGGCACTCGCTCCCAAAGGGGTGTTGCAAGGAGACTGTCTCTTCTTGGGAGGTGCTTAACAACACCATCCATCTCAGTAACACAATACTATAGACACATTCTACCTAAGGAGCCATCATCACTGGTGGCTCCTGAACTGCCTTCATTCACACAGGATGAAACTCCCCTTGAAAAAGCCGGAGGCGACACAGTGGCTGTGTTTGATCAATCACTCGCTCAGCCAGTTATGACGTATTAAGATCAAAAACCAGGACAAATTCTACTAATGTGGGTCATTTCTGTAGTTTTTTTTCTCCTTAACTTACAGTAATCAAAGTCCACTTAGGGGACACAGAAATTAAAATGTATTTCATTGCAAAGAGGTGGGTATTGCTGCTGTATGAGCACCACTACTGGGGTCAGTTCAGCCCAGTCTCTTCAATCTGCAAATAACACAACTTTACACTTTCAAATTGTGTGCAGTGCATACGCCAAAGTCTAATTTTGCATGCAGATGATATGCCAATCCTTCCCAAGGAAGTGATGTCAATACAATGCAACTTTCTTTTATTTTATTAGGTGATGTTTGGTTTATTAGGAGGAGGTGGTTGGGTTGATGGCTGGATAACTTGGCAAAAAGTTGCAAAAGCGGCAGGTCAGGAAGCAGTTGCACCACAGAGATAAGTTACAACATAATTCTAAGTAACAACTAAATATTAACACACATGCCTCTAGAGTAGATGTAAATCATAAAATGTCACAGATGATCACTAATGATAAAACAGCAGTTTCTCTGCCACACAGCATCATTTTTTTCATGAATTGCTGCAATTTTGCAACACAGTAATCCAGTAGAAACCTAATTCATTGATCTGCTATTTCAATATTGATCCAGCTTACTCCGATGTGCTACAATGCCAAATAGCTCATACCAGCTTTCACACAGCTGGTGCAACCAGTGCAGTTTGTCGGATCAGCTGACATGACCAGCTGATGTCTCAAGCCAAAATTATACTTTCTGTGTCCATAAGTACGCAGGGGTCCGCCTGACGTAAATTTCATCATCAGAGGGTGTACACATAGTTTCTGTGCAACATCTGTGTACCTCCAATTTGTCCGCGTGGCCACTACACTGTCTTCCTGTAGACGCTGATCTACTACGCATGTGTGGAACGCTTCCTCCAGAGAATACTATAAACAGAACTACTACGTGTCCGTGGTGCTCACAGCTGTCCATGTAAGCATCCGCTCAGGAGTCTGTGGCTTCACCTAGAACAGTGTCTGCAGAAGTAGTTGGTGCAACTTTCCAAATCGATGTTATTTGGATAAACTAACCACATATTGGAAATCTACATGATTACTTTCTCGCCTGAAAAAAAAAAACTTGAAGAGGTGACATATTAACAGTCCTAAAGCTAAAATTTCAACAGCATTCAGCCTAGCTTTACCAGCGCTACTTTGTCTTCCTCATGTTTGACTGAGGGAAGGCTGAACGCTACAGTTACTCACTATCGCCCCTGAGGTACAATGTGGTATCCGGACGGGGCCAGGGCTAGCTAGTTAGCATGCTAACTTCAGTAGATATCTCTGCAAAACAATACATATAGGTCTTTGACATAATGTCCAAACTGTTATTTCTTCACATTCTGTTGATAACTTAAGTTAAGTTTGAAATGTTTTAAAGTAAAATTTCAGACCGATTCTTACATATTGAACCTTTAAATTGGCATATCACCTGCATGCAAAAATTGGACTTTGGCGTATGCACTGCACGCAGTTCGAAAGTGTAATGTCATGTTATTTGTACGCAGATTGCGAGACCGGGTTTGTCAGTTTGTCTCTGCTGGCTCTCTGCTCCTCTATCTCATGGTTGCCTTGGGCCCTGGGGTGCTCTTATCTCTCAAACAAACGGCTCCTGTGCCGCAGTCTCACTCGCAGCCCTCATCTATCTGCCTGACATGTGCTTCCTTGTTTGTTTTCTCTCGCCTGCTAGACGCACCCGATGATATTGAGCTGTGTCGACGGCGCTCCTCCATTCATGCCAGATGAATCAATCACTCCCGCGTGCTCTGCAGCCCTGTTTAGTGCCGACAGACTCTTTTCCACTTCAATCAATGCCGGGGCTTTAGGAAGGGGTTAGTGCTTTTCCTACTTTATATTAGGTGAAGAATAGCCCCCTTAAAGTAGCTCTGCCAGGCACTTTGACTGAATGATATCCAACAATGAGCAATGACAAATGTTTGTCAGCTGCTTGACATTCTTGTTTTGTTTATTTGAGCCCAACATGTACAGAGATAGTATTAGTTCATTTGCATAAATGTATATAGAATTATACATGGATGGTAGAAAAGTTCTCCAGTATTAGCAGATTTCAGTGCACAGAATTGAGTTCACAAACACTGGTAATTTACTTTCAATAATTAAAAAGAAGCAGGAATAATTCATATAAAATCAAACAGTATGTTCAGAGAGAAAAAATGTGTTTGTATAGCAAGTAGGCAGCTCGGATATAGAGCAGTAGCAACAAAGTCAGATAACACATAAGCCAAGACAGAGAGAAGAAGAAGGAGGCTGGGCTGCCAACAATTCTTCTTCTATCTTCTAATGACCTCAGGGAGACTAAAAGCTTATGCATGCTAATCAAATAGCCATGTAAATATGACAACAAGAATTTTAATCACGCTTTAGCAAGTTCATCAATTAAAAAAATAACATTCATCATGGAGAATAAGTTCCTTTGGAGGAGAGTTAAAGTATTACAAATCTTGGTATCACAACAAAATGAAGCAAAAATAAAGCTGTTACAAAAATTAGAAACAAACAGTCACATTTTACATCACTTACATGGAGTTCAAAATTCATCAGGTAGGATTTAAGTTCCACATCAGCAGATGAAGACACTCTCATCTATATCTTCCTGTGTCTGGACAATGAGCAGAGGGTTTCTGCGAGGACTCAGCTCTAATAAAGTCCCACTGCTGCTGCTCCTCCCTGATGTTTCTTCAGTCTTTGCTGCAGCGCTGCTCAGCTGTGAACAGTTCCTCTCTGCTTTGTAGCTGGAATCCAAGTCTTGAGAGATTGTCAGCTCCTCTGCCACCCGTTCCCCCAGCTCCTGGATCAGCTGTCTGGAGCCTTCTGAGGCTGAGGGGAGGGCTTCCACTTTCCTCCCTGCTGACAGGAATGTGACTGTGGGCTCCTGGGGGATGGGAGAGGTAGCGGAGGTGGGTTGGGGCTGGAGAGGGTTGTCCTTAAATGTCTCTCCTCCTCCTCCTTTTTTGGTTTCAGTGCAGTCTTGCCCTTCAGCATCAGATTCCTCGCTCTCATCAGACGAGTCACTGCTGCTGCTGCTGCTGCTGCTGCTGCTGCTGCTGTCACTGGAAGCACTGCTGCTGTCACCGCTGGGTATCGGAGCACTCTTGGAAGCTTCCTGCTCTTCTTGCTCCTCAGCCACCATTGTCGCTGCCTCCTCTAGCTCCTCAAGCTCCAGCTCCAAGTCTTTTTTCAGCAGGGAGGCTTTTTGTAACGTAGCGGCCAGGGCTGTCACCTTCTTGGACCTGTGAGAGGGAAAGAAGAGATTTGATAACAAAGAAGAAGAGTGGGACAGAGGGAACAAATTTAAACATTAGAGCGTTAAATTCACTTTCCTAAATAAAGCTGGTGTATGACTACGCAAAGAGGGGAAAAGAAAGAGACATCAAACTACAACTTCATCAGTGGTACCTGAGAGAGAGGGAGAGGCACGACGACAGACTGAGTGACTGGCTCTGCGTACTAAAGACATAGCCACAGGATAACCATCTACAAATCTAATACCCATTAACCAAATCCCATTCTCATCTGAATGTTAAGTAGACCGCGATTTGCTGAGGCGTGGGGGGCTCAATGAAATATGGAAATATGGATGTTTAATAATGTAGGAAGATGAGCGGTGCTGATACATGGGGCTCGCCTCTTCCCCTCCCCCATTGCTGCTCTCCCTGCGAGAAGTGATAAGAGCCTGAGAGGGATTACAGAGAGATGCCGACCCCTCCTCCTCAGCCCGCGCATGCAAACACACACACACACACACACACTTTCACCCACATAAACCAACAGTTATTGGTTGAAGACGAAAGCAAGAAGAGGAACCTTTCATACCATATAAGATGGGATTTTGATACTTTAAATATCACCCTTTTTTTTAATTCTATCAACAGAATCTGTTTTATAATAAGGGTTGCTTGACTTTCTGTATAAATACACACCAAAGAGAGATCAATATCCTTGTAGTCTCATTAGAATTTTAATCTCTGGGTATTTCAGTCAACCTCACTCAACTATCAGGCTGCAGTGGGGGGAAAAAATAGAACAAACACAAGCGCGTTATGAGAGTAAATCTTGCAGAATAAAGGTGAGGTAACCCCGAATGACCACAGAGACTGCAGTTGTGGGCAATGTCTCACTGCAATACAGTCAATAAAAGTCTGGACAGAGAATAGCTCCGAGCTGCAGCCCCACAGCTAAATGTCTCTGTCCTCCTCAGATTAAGATTAAGAGAACGTCCTCATATAGCAGTACATTAAACAATGTTCCCATTCTGGAGCTTCAGTTTTATAGTTGTGTCACCACGCAAGACACAACGGACTCCTTGGAGAGAGAGAAGGTGTTTTATTGCTGATGAATGTCCTCCTACCAGGCCCCATTTGTGTAAAGCCATCAGATTGCTGGGAGGCCCCCGCCTGCACATTATTCACGCTGGGAATGCTTGCTATGCTGCCAAAAACTTAAGTGGTTGCTATTCGTCCCCCAGTGCGGTTAGGGCGTGTGTGCCGCCCCCATTGCCATGGTGATTACGAGCTGACCTCTGCGGGTCACTGCGATTCAGAGTATGTCCATTCAGGGTGGGATAAAGTGTGTGAGCCGTGCTGATGTGTGTGTGGAGGGGTTACTCTTCCGCTGCCATTCACATTTTCACACTCAGCTCCTGTTGCCCTCTCTGGCCCAATTAACCTACTGCTGAGCCCCAAGATGGCCTCTCATTACCGTGCAGTCCTAATGAGCTCCCTATTCTGGTGAGTAAAGTGTTTATGGAAGCAGCATGTAGGGGCTGAGTATTCATTTACACCTCAGGAGGGACTGTGTAAACAGATCTTATAGTTGTTCTCTGTCATATAGATGCACATTCTTCACTGAACACTGAGAAACAGAAAAGACGGTGAAGACAAGGGAGAGGTGGGGGAGGGGTTTTGGAAAGACAGAACCTCCTCTCTCACATGCACCTTAATCCATAAATGTTTTGGCAGTTTTCTGTGTTACATTGTGCCAGAATGTTAAAACCATGGCTTAAGTTAATTTTCTTGCTAAGATGCTCAGGCAACTTGCCAGCTCAGAACGTAGAAAGGTTTCTAGAAAAATCTGCCTGCATGGTTTTGGTCATGGAGATGTGAGAGTTTATGGCTGTCATTTACGATCCTGCTGCTGTAAATTGTCGTTTGAGCACCAAAACCACTATTTACTCCCTTTTGAGGAACATTTGCAAATCTACAGTTCCCAGCTGTTGTACAAAATCATCCTCCCTATTTTAACAATGACCTGTTTTAAAGATTAATGTATTCAGTATGAACCAGTGGGCTTTAGCTTTTAAACCAAAGCATTGGACATACTGAAATTTTGAAATGATGGCAGTAGAGGGAAATTCCCCCTCCACTCAAAAATATGTTTTTCTTCTTGTTCCTGCAGTTGAATGTTTGAGCTTCACTGTGCATAATGATGTATATGCAGATTATGACACTTGAAAGTGGAAAGTTTCACTGAAAATCTGATTTTTAGGTGTGAGCCTATGAGCATGATTTGTGATATCCGAACTAGTTTTAAGACAAACCTGGTCCAATGTTCAACTTACTCATGTGTGATGGGGAAATTTGAAGCCTCCAGTGCACATGGTAATTCTCGGTTGGATGGGCCAATGAGACAAACTCTCATGAGATTAGGGTTAGGTTAAAGCTATGATAGGTAACTATTCCGCATTAAAATATCTAAAAACAACGAGACCTATGTTATATATATTTTGTTCAGTCGTGTACTTACATTATTCCAAATGTTTCCAACAATTTTCAAACCAAGAGAAATCCATAATTTTAATCAAGGTAACGATCCATTTCATTTGGTTGTCTGTCAATGGCATCATACCCCTCTACCAAAGAGTATACGCACACATGATAATCATCTTGTGTGGAACAACCATATCATATACACCTTATTGTCCCAAGCACCAGTCTGGAGTGGGTCTTTAAAGGACCAAAGTTATGACAATTCATCTGAGGTGGCGCTAGAGAAAAGGTCAGAGGATCACCAAAGTGAGCAGGATTTATCCTCTGGGTGCCATGGATATATGTACCAAATATCATGGCAATGCATCCAATTGTTGTTAGATTTTTCAGTCTAGACCAAAGTGGTGGACCAACCAACAGATATAGGCATCCTTGGACCTTGGCAATGAGTCTAGTCACTGTCTGTGGAGCTGATTTTCCAATTCATACAGCAGCACATAAACGTACCTGTACACTGGCAGACTTTCAAAATCAATCTGTGCATTACAAAATAAAGACGTACTGGAGACACCTTGTCTTGTGTGAGAAATGCTTAATCTTCATACACAATCATTTCAATGAAGTTTGAAGCCTGAGTTGTAAACACCAAAAACCACTACATTCTTTGGATAACTGAGTCCACCAATGTTGTGGATTCCATGTGTGAAAGCCACTAAAGACACACACAACTTGAGCCAAGATCCCCAAACCTTACACAACTTTTTAACAATGACATAGTTTTTTTTAAACAATGACTACAGGATATGACATTAATATTGCCTCGACGGATGATGAGAAGTGTGTTCAGGCTGTATGGAGCCTCTTTAGGTCCCAGGTTCTATAAAGCGAGGCTGGGGCAGGAGAGCCTCCTGCAGCACAGCCACTTCAAAGACTACCCTGTATTCTCTTTCCCCCGTGGGAAGTCATTATTGAGTTAGCATTGGAGAGGCGCGCTTGTTTTCTCTCCCCTCCCTTGCTCTGTGGTGGGAGAAGCTCGGCCTGCGGTGAATACAAAGGCTCTGTCCAGGAGGGGGAGGGATAATGTTGTACACAATCCAGTCATTACTACACCGCTGTTGTGGCTTGCCTTCATTAAACTGAGGAGGGGAGGCTTTTTCAAGGTTGGAAAACTTCTGGCGAGACAAAGACGCCTCCATCTGCCAAAGTCTTTAGATTAGAATGGGAAGAGAGGGTGTGTGTGTGTGTGTGTGTCTGTATGTGTGGTGTCTGTGTCTGTGAAGGAGCCGAGCTGAATTACAATCTGACATTTCTTTCATCAGGCTTGTGTTCACTGAAAGAGCAACTCGCATGTCTGTGCTCTTCAAAACATCTCAGATAAACCTTGTCTTCAGATGTCTAAATCTGTGTAATATGAGCACCACATTTCCTCAGTGTAACTCGCAAATGCATCATTCACTAGCTGAGGGTGATAAAAGCCGACAGTGGGAGATGTGATCCGTCAGTGTGACTGAATACTGCAACGGTCAGAGGCACTGGATGTCACTTCCAGTCCAGAAATGAGAAACACAGATGTATTTATTCAAAAAGCTGATGTTCCAGATCAGACTTGTGGCTGCCTAAGAAAAGAGTTACTGTACTATATACGGATTATATCAATGTGTCACAGATACGTCCAATACATTATTTAGATTTTTATACAATTATATCCATAGTTTTGCTCATCATCTCTATAGCTTATATTAAGCTTATTCTCATCAACGTTATTGATTAGGGGACACCCCAATTTTGCTGGAAGAAAGTCCAACAGGAAAAGGAACATGAGTGATCATATAGGATGTAAACTAACCTTAGCACCAAACAAACACACCAAGTACAGCTGAGGCTGATGGAAATGTCATTAGTTTTGCAGGTATTTGGTCATTAACCAAAATATTGGACACATTAAAATTTTGACCTGATGATGGCTCTATATGTAGAGTCACAAGATCAAGTTATTATAATTCATCCTGAGGGGGGCATTAATATACCAAATTTCATGTCAATCAATCCAGTAGCTGTCAACGTCATGGTGGTGCTAAAGGAACAGTCAGGGGATCAAAAAAGTGAGTAGGATTCATCTTCTGGGCACCCAAGGACATATGCACCAAATTCCATGGCAGTGCATCCAATTGTTGTCCAAATGATCAACCAACAGACATTGCCATCCCTTGTCTATGGATATGAGTCTGGTTAATGTTGGGGAAACTACTTTTGTCATTAGGATTCATCCTATGGCACCATGAATGTCTGTGCCAAATTTTGTGCAAATCCATCCAGCAGATGTTGACATATTACACTGGATAAGTGAATACTTGAACTTGCTGTTGGCACTAGATGAAACATCAGAGGATCACCAAATTAATTAGGTTTCATCCTCTGGGGACCATGAATGTCTTAAGAACATTTCATGGAAATCCATCCCATAGTTGCTGAGAGATTTCAGTCTGGATCAAAGTAGTGGACTGAACGACTAACTGACCGTGAGGGCCAAAACACTTTTTCTTAAACGTTCTTGTGGCTTTGGTGGAGCATGAGAAAGCATGTGTATTATTTTCTTTAAAAGTATTGCTGAACAGACAAGGTCCAGTTGTTTTTCCCCACTTAATAATTTGAGTTTGAAAGTATTGTTGAAAATTTCTTATCAACATACAGTATTTCAGACTTTGGTTTGGCAGTGTTAAAAAAAAGTTAAAGCCCTCAGACTTGGATGTGAAATGTTTGTTTTAAACACTGCCGCTTGGAAAGCTAAAATGTTAAGTTTGAGTTCTACTCTAGTGTTAGGAGTGTGGGATCTTAACTACAAACTGTTCAGCTCTTAGCTGCATGTACTGCATTTTCTTTTAACAATTGACGTGTATAATCCCTTTGACATGAAATTCTTCAATTTGTCAATCTGTGTTAGTTGACAGTCTGTCTACTTAATGTTCAACTGTTTATATCTCTAAAAATTAAATATTGGAGGTTACAAGCAGCCTCCATCTATATGCACTTGCCTTTGTAGCTGCAGCAAAGACAGCTAAAATCCCACACCATAATCGATTGTAATAACTCGAGTGTGTACTCCAAAAATGGATAGAGGAAATTATACAAACAGTGTGTAAGGCTACATCCTCACTAATACGTTTTCATTTTTAGTCTGTATTGATCTATAAATGAATATGGGTGATTCTTACAGTATCTGCTGTCCACAGCTGCTTTATACTATATGAGAAACTTCTCCTTCACATTCATTAAATCCCTGCAGCAGCTGAAGGCAGCAGGACAGATATGTTGATAAATCTGCAGCCTCTGAGAAGTGCAGCACCAGAGCACAGTGCCGTTACACATGGCTGTTCACTGTATTTACCTTCATTAAATCACCTGATGTCACCAGGTGACCGGTGGTGTGCGTAGAGATGCCAGACCATGCGCCAGACCTACCACACCGCGCTTGGCTTTTATTATTCAAATTTCAACTGAGGGTGCAATGCATGCTTTCGCACCCCAGTAGAACTGGGCCTGCGTCATCATTTCCAAAAGTCTCTGTTTCCGCCCATCCAGACTAAAACGCAATCCTGGAGTTTTCAAACTAAAACAGGGTAAGTAGGGGTTTGAAAACGCTGGAGTAGTGTGGACGCTAGGCATAAATGTAGCAAAAGTTATGCATTTTACAACTAAATCGTATTAGTGTGGACAGAGCCTAAGTCTGGGTTTAAGATGAGCCTGTGTATTCAAGACAAAAAGCTGGAGTGGCCCCATGCTGAGAGGAAATCTGTACTACTTATCCCTGTTAGCTGGGAGACATTTGTGTCTTTGTTCTTCCCAGCGGGGCCTCTAGGATCTCCTTCAGTGCTGAGGCTAACATGAGATAGAGCAGCTCCATTATCTGTTTCAAAGCCTTCTGGACGTGCGTTTGACAGTCTGTTTTATTTGTTTGTTTATCCAGATCCCCATTAGCCACTGTACTGTAACAGTGGCTTCTCTTCCTGGGGTCCCCACAAGTATTTTTAACAATACTTCAATAACAGCAGTACATCAATACACATCATGCTCACAATAAGACTAACAATACATAACACACAACCACTAAGACACACAACATCCAACACCAACTCAAAGCCTGTCTAATACATGCTGCATATAATAATTTCATCTCTTAAATAATTGAGGAAAGAAATCACTTAACAACTCATCCACTAAATTACAACTAAAAGTGGGATGGATAGCTTTCTACATCCAATCACATCTTCAAGAACAGAAAAAAATCAAAAAACAAAAAGTCATGTAATGTTCTACACTATTTTGCCTGTAAACAAATACAATTCTAACTTTTTGTTAAAACGTATTGTATCACTTTCTGCAATCAAAGAACTTGGTAATGAATTCTGTGCCACCATTGCTCGATAATTAACTGTTGTCTGTATTAAACCAGTTCTGCACTAAGGCAACAGAAAACGACCCTCTGATGACTGCCAAGCAGAATAATGGTGTCTGTCTTGAAAAACAAATGATAGCTTACTATAAAGTATTTTTGAGTTTTTAGTTATGATATTAATAATAAAGCACACTCTAAAATAACGCAACCTGCTTTTTACAACAAAGCCAAATGATTATTCAAGGTACTTACTCGGGCATTGAGGAGCAATGTGAGCTGCTTTATTTTTGAGCTGTTAAAATTGCTTTCTGTTGTGATGGAACAATAATCTAACTGTGATAACACTAATGCTTGCACTAATCGTTTAGTTAAATAGCTAGGCATGAATTTTCTACAGTGTTTTATAGCAGCCATGCCTCTGCCCATTTTTTACCACCATTTGATCAATTTGTCTGTTCCAAGACATTTTACTACCAACAGTGATCCCTAATAACTTTGCATCTGTCACTTCTTCAATATCTATATCTCCTTTAGTTAAGTGTAAAATTGGTGTGACTTTTAATGAATATTTTGAACCAAGTACCATACTCCTCAATTAACTTTAATTCCTCATTTCAAACCATGTGCTAATGTATATATTGTCGACTAGTCTGCATACATCGCAATGGTGGCGTATTGTTGTGGTTGTGTGAAGCTTCCTGGTGGTTCCAGGGAAGTCCTTCCAAACACACATCTGGGTCCCACATCAGCTTTGTGGTTGATGGGGGACATCAGGAAGTTGGCATGCTTGGCTGCGGCACAATTCCCCATTTTCTTTCATACAGAGTGCATCACCCTGCAGAAATAGCTTGTAACAACTAATTTCAATTCTCTGGGAAAAGCCCCTGAGCTCAAGTAAAATGAAAACACCTATCATGCTAAGTAGCCGATGGGAAAACCAGGGTAATAAGTGCCTTGAGCTTTATAATCATATAGAGAGGTGAGTTGAGGTGAACCAACCAGCCAAGCTTGGCAGGCGGGGGGATGGGTGTTAACACAACGCCACCACGCACAAGTGCACTTTCAAGGCCTTTGACCGCTGGTCTTAGCTGACACGTTGACCCCATGCTTGACCTTGTTGCCCTGTGACGCTCCCAGTTGTTGGAGCTCCAGATGCTTTTCCCTGCGGGGGAGATGCTGTCAGAGCTGCCGACAAATCTCCCCAGTGGCCATTGTCATGCACACAATACTGAGGATGAATGAGACGGAGGAAGTAGAGAGACTAAGTAGAAACCCAGAGGGCTGCTTCATACTCAAAAAATAAAAGTCTGGGCTCAAGAAAAAGAAAGTCTACAACGTCATTTTTGGCGGTTTCATTTCTTGTTTTCACACGGTGCTGCACACATTCTTTTATTCTTTGTCCTCACTTTCTTCAGTGAAAACAACACCTATTGTTTTTGGAGATTGCTCACTTCACACCTACCATTCACAATTATTTGAGTCTGTCCATTCAGCTGTTATGGTGCATGGCTCGGTCTATCCCTGAACCATTTCTTGTCAATTTTCCAGTCTGTGGAGCAATGCGTGATTGTCCAGTTCACGCATCTTATAGACAAGTCACAAATTCACTCCATAAAAGAAGAAGGAAAAAAACAACAACACAGAATGCATTTTTTCCCTTTCCACTAATGACTTCATATGGAAAAATGAATCTTACTTCACTTCCCTCCTCTCAGACTAACCCTGGAGCACCTCACTTGAATGCTGCCATGTTTTTTTTTTTTTTTGTGCTAGAATCTAATTGACCCAATTAATAAGGGTGGGTGGGTGGTTGTGAGTGAACCAGTACTGAAAAAGGAAGTTGTAGCCTTTCTGATTTAACCGAAGTACTGTAACACAACACCAGGCTTATAAGCTTTGTCTGTGCTGGCTGCCGTGAATCTACATTGGCCTCTCTCCAGGCTTTTTGATAAAGGGGGAAGGAAAAAAAAGGAGAAATACAAAGAGAGAAAGTGAGGCGACTCGCTTTTTCTCTGCAGTCCAGCAGCTCTGCAGGGGCTTTGGCATCTGAGGACCTTCAAAAGCATACACTGAAACTAATGGACTAGAGAGGCTGCTGCTCCATTTGGAATAATACTCTGCTAACAATTCGGAGATAATTAGGATTGGATGGGTGTGCGAGGGCGAAGTTAAAACAGTTTCCCCAAAGGAAGTGTGTGCAAAATTCTGGAACGATGACCATCACTGTGAAAAAAAAGAAAAAGTTTCCCATCACTGAGACGATGTGAGCGGCAGTTTGCTTTGAGGTTGCACTCTTGATTTCAATGCGCAGGGTGTTCTGACTCTATGTGTGTGAGAGTAAAGGGGAGAGTAAAGCCCTGCGGCTTAAATCACGGTGAAGTCTTTACGACGTTGTAAATTTGAGACCGATGTCTCGGCAGTCAGAGGAACTTTAGGCGTAGAAATGCATGTGGGACGGAGAGGAGATTAAATAAATCAACCCCCCAGCCAGCAAACATCCATTAATCGCCGTGTCCATCATGTGCGACTGATCGCGTCTGCCTCGTCGTCTGCGAGGACTGACAAGATACAAGGATTGCACCAGGGGTATAGATTACATCTCAATCCTATCGCCCCGTCTCCCAGAGATGACTCACTTAGCGGAGGATGACAAATCCTGCATGGGGGAATATCTCACACTGAAGAGAACAATGCCAACACGATCTGTCATCAAACCTGTCAGGAGGCACAAAAGGGCTGCAACAACAAAGTACATGTATGATAGAGGAGGTTTATCTGTGGAAACTGCGTTTGTTGCTCAAAGAGCGAGCCTAGCTCTCCTGTGCTGCTTTGCAATTTGACTTGAGGCTCCTTTTAATATTATACTCCAAACATAGTCTCGGAAACCACAAGTGGAGATTGTGTGGAATTTCTATCGAGTGTGAGCCAAAAGACCCATACTGAGACAACACAAAGTAAGACAAAGTACGACATGCTTGGTTGCTCTCTCAAGTGGTTGGAGGTGGAAGAAGCTGAGATGCATGATGACCACTGCTCCACCAGGCTAAGTCTTTGTAAGGTGATGGAAGCATCGATGAGTCCAAACTTGATGAAAGAGATTTCCCGCACACTTAGATCTATGCAGTACCCACTTTATAAATATCACTTCATAATTATCACTTTAGAAAGTGTATACTGCTTAGATCTAAGTGTGCGGAAATCTCTTTCATCAAGAAAGAAGCTGAAATAGAAGTGGTTTAATGATAATAATGACAGCTCGTATGACCCACATGGAAGAACAGAGAGCTTCACCTTCTTTATCGACGGGGAAAAAAACCAAAACAGAAGAGAAAAGGGAAATGTAACAATTCAATCACAGGTTGATAGCGCGGGCTAATCCGTTTAATGATCGATGCTGGGCGTAGTAGGAGTCAGCAGGTTAGGTCAAGCTGACATTTAGTTCCAATGTACAACGGAGGAGAGCAGTGGAGAGGAGAGGAGGAGCGGGGAGGGGAAGCAGTGCTCTGGTGCCCTTCAGCTAAGAAGAGACTGATTGAGTTTCTCAGTGAGATGACAGAGTAAGATAGACCGCCTTTTAAAAGTACAAACGCGTCTTCTCTCTGGTCTCCCGTCTTGAACAGAAAGAGATCTCACCAACCCTGAACTGATCTGTTGATTTCTCCCCATGCATCCGTAGCATTTTTCAGAGCAGAATTCAAGATTTCTGCTGGAAAATATAGAAATGAGAATGTGAGGACGGGGGAGAAAGAAAAAAAAAAGCACTAAATCCCTGCAGACCTTTTATCGTGTCTGCATCTGGGCACCGAGCCTACAACATCAGGCACACATTTTTCAACTGGGCTTTTTCCAGACGAGCACACCACTTGGCTGAACCCTGGCCAAGAGTAAAACAGAGCTCATTACTGAGTAATGTGCTCGCAGGCTCACATTTGAAATGTGTAAGTAATTGTAAAATATGTACTAGGAGGAGGAGAGAACCATCAAACCTATATCATTTGGGGGGGAAAAGTGCAGATTTTGCACGTTTGGCTTGCGATTCTAGTGGAAGGTTACACCCACGGAAGATATGAGAAGCCCCAGCACACACACACACACACACACACACACACACATACAAACACACAGGCTCTGAAAGTTTCAAACAAAGTGAATCTGCAGAGTGCAGCTGGCTCTTTTAAGACTCACTGATGGCACTTTTGACACATGATAATGGAGACAGGGGAAATTGCATCTCTCGCTGGCTTGGTCATTCAATTGGCCCCGCTGTGACAAATGACTCGTCTAATCCTCTCCCCTAGCACACTGATGCATCATCGGGGCTGAGTGGCACGTCCCTTGGCTTTGAAGGTAATTCTCTGAAGATGAAGGTCTCTGAGGTGTGTGTGCATGGATTTGTGTGCTTGTGTGTTTTTAGACTGAGCCGGTGAACTTACTTGACCCTCTGGATCCAGATGCAGTAGTCTGTGATGTACAGATCATTCAGTATGTAGGCTGGGTCGTTCTGTCGGAAGACTCTGTGAATATCCAGCAGGCATTTGAGGACGCAGGCTTTCCCTGGGCACAGGAACACACCGTGGCAGGCAAATGGAAAAACAGTGTTATTCACGCTCAGTATTACGGATGACAATGCACTCCAGCTGCTGGCAGACACAGCATGCATCTAAAGGCTTGCAGTCATTGTTCCATACATAAAAGCCAAGGTACAGGATCAGAGGAAAATCCCAGCGAGCTGCAGAGTAATTTGATCCATACCGTTTAAGACGAGTTCCTGGTTAATAAGTGGTTCATCTGAGAGAAAAGAGTTAAAGAAGACATCTCTATTTTTGGCATTCAATCTGTCAATTTGATGGCAGCGCTGCTCAGACTTTCTGTCAAAAATGTGTTTTCCTTCCTCCATCAAAAAGCAGTGAATGTTTTTGATGATTTTTCTATTCAAGTCTGTCCATTAAGCTATTGTGGAGCATCATAAAATTCCTTATTTGAATGCATTTTGCTGGTGATCTGACAAACTGAAGGACTGGTTGATACATTTTTTGGACATCAATAATTCAATCCAGCAAGGTGATGAACTTAAGTGTTTTTCCAGCAGTACAGGCCTTATGTCACAAGAGCCAACACAGGTCACTTTGCTACACAGCTCGGAGCTGGACATTGTCTTTGTTTAGCACTTGAATAAATCATTATTTGATACACCTGATATGAAATGAACACCATCTACCTGTATTTGCCACAGTCCGAAGCTACAATTGTAATGTAGCCTGCAAGGTTTTCTATATGTCCCCAAATGACACTGCTGCATTGCTAATGACATCATGTCAAACACAGTTGCAATCTAATCAATAGCAGTTCCATAGTATGGATTTGCCACTCCGTCTGACTGAAAGCTAAAGACTGTTAACTTTCTGCATGTCGTTGTCCTCGGTATAAGCTACAGATGTACCGCAAAGCTGTCAGAGTTGTTTTGGAACAATTTATGGAAGCCTATTGTTTGAATCAGCCATCAGAAAACTTTGGCAAACCAAACCAAAAAGTCCAAAGACACGCTAGTGATCCTTTGAGGTTGTAACACTCATTACATCATAGAAGACAAAATTGTTAAAGACATAACTTTGCTAACCACTAACGGGGCAAAATGTGGTAAAACAAATGAAGTGCCACCCTCGGGCTGAATGTGTCTTCTAAAGAGAGAAATGTGTCGAGAACTTCATCACACAGATAGTTGTATTGAAAGGGTACTTTTTTTTTTTTTAACTTACATATATTGGTGTCTAGCCATGCAGATTGTTTATTTTCTTATCTGCTGAGGTTATCAGCTTCCATGGGGACTATTTCTATGAAAGAAAACAATTCCAATGAAATCTGTTCACAGCTTTTCAAAATTCCATTCTCCTCCGCTGCATTGGGGTTTAGGCTGCAGATATTCAGACATAACTAAAAAAAAAATTCAGCACATAAAACCACAACTGTCTGCATAGTTTGATACAAGGTACATGTGAGTAAGGAAATATGTGCTCTTTGGGGACTTGGCTGAACTGATGCCATCACAACTTGTCATTCGAATTCATCCCATGACTGAAATACATTGTACAGTCTTTACAGTTTGTATCAGTCTAATTACAGGCAATGTAGTACCAAACTGTTTTGTAGTAGACTTCAAAAAATCTTTATTTTATTCCATTTTAAATGTATATTAAGTTCATGCGTTTGGGTTAGGGGTATCCATATTTCAGCATTGATTCAATATGAACTTAGTTACATAAAATTTTGGATTAATTATGATTACAATAAATCATCTTATAGCAAGTATGTAAATTATCAAACATATACTGTATATGTACCAAACAGTGGGAGCTTTTGGTTACAATGGATAACCCTGTATGACATGGTTTATGGTTGACACTTGCACTTGGACAATGTATGTTTGAAGTCATAACAGCGAGCTAGCTACAACTTTCAAAATCGCAAATACATCACACATGCAGAACTACACAGCCTCTGTATTTGTTATTCTGAGAAATTACTTTTCCCTGAAGTACACAACAGGCCAAACTGCCACAGCACTTCTCCCTCCAGTCATGCATATAAATAGCCTTATGATGTGGCCAACAATCCGCTGAGGGCAAGAGAAAATGCTCCTCTCCACCTCTGCAGAGCTGGTTGGCATTGTCCAGAGACATTCCAGCCCAATCAAAATAAACATTACACTCTTGCTGAGGAAAACCTTAAACAAACATTTGGTTCTCATTTAAGCATGGGATCGTATGCAGGGAACTCTGCCCTCGACTTCAGGACTTGGATCATGAGAGGCGAAAACACACTCACTTCCAAGATTTGACTTCTTTTTAACAGGCAGGATTAATAAATTGTTCGTAGTCATTTAGAGCAAAGGTTGCTCTCTGCACTAGTTCAACATTGTTATTCTTGATGAGATGCCTATGACAAGTGAGCAAGGTGTGTTCATTAGAGAGGAGCAGATTATCCAGTGAGTGGGGAAGAATGTGCACTTCAAGTGAAAAATAGCAATTCCTTCACAGCTGCCGAATGAACGGGCTTACAGAGATAGAGTGGTAGGTGTGAAATAGATAAAAAACAAAGGCTGCTGTGTCTTCTGTATAAAAATGAAGAGATTACAAAAACTGCAGAGGCAGCAAAGTGAAAATTGTGATTTTTCACCTTCCATGCTTTCTTTCCAACACATTTCACTGAGATAAATTGTGTTTTATATAGAGATGAGAAAAGTTTGTCCAGCATGGAATCTTTATCATATTATGTAAACAAATACATAACATGCCACTTAGACTGCTATTCATGTGATCATTTCAGTTTTACATCAAATATCTACAGAGTGTGCTATAAGTGGTCCATACTAGGGCTGAACAATTAAACAGTTAGTCAACCAACAAAACTAAAACCATTTTGATAACTGATTAATCGTCTTAAGTAACTTTTCAAGCAAAAACACAGGAAATTAGTTCCACCTTGTCAAATGTGAGGTGATAGTAAACTGAATATCTTTGGGTCTTAGAAGCAAGGCATCTGAAGAGGTTGGGCTTTTGTGATTTTTTACTATTTCTAGACATTTTATAGACCAAACAATGAATTGATTAATTGCAAAAATAATTGTTAAATACAGCCTTAGACCATATTGAAGTTTACATTGTTTAATAGAGAAATCTGTGAGTATATCCATTTCAGAGGGATTTGATTTACAATCTGTTTCTATTGCAAGCCATGGAATTTATTTATCATAGCTGAACCTGCTTGAAAAAGGACAGCTGTACAGTGTAGTTTAACATCTGGAAAAGCAAACTACCAGACCCATTCCCTTGCTGTAACTTTTATTATGTTACATTTATATTTCCATATGAATTAAGAGATTATTTCATGTAAATTTATGCAAAATATTAATTTAAATGATTGAAATCCTGGCTGATGGGGAATTGGGTAGGCCGCACCATCTACCTGTATCTCTTTGGACAAATATATTACAAGATGAGAAATTATTGGGATGTTGTAGTTCATACCAGCATCACACTAAGACAGTTAATAATTATGATAATAATAATAATGATAACAACAGAGCAGATTTTGTCCAGTTGATTTTATGAGTTGAAGGGGATTGTATTTATTGAAAAGCTCCAGAATACCGGGTAAGGAGTGCTGCAACACAGACATAAATAAAAGTACATCATCTGCAAAACTGATGATGACGTATTGGAAGGGCAGGAGAGGCTTCTGGTCAAATTTGCTTAGGATCAAGAGAGGCAAATCAGTCGTGGCAGCGCTGCCCACTGACATTAAAATCTAGTTTAGTCAATGCGCATATTGTAGTGTTCAATATCAGCATGTTCTTTCACATCTTTCATTTAATCGCTGCTCCCCATCACCTGTCATGTCTTATCAAATAAATATCATCAGCACTCTGAAACTAAAGTGTTAACAACCTGACCTGAAGGTCACAGTTCATTAAATTCCCAAATTTTCCCTGCCCTCCAAGAATTCCAGAAGAAATTCCATGACCACTGCAAATTTAGCCTGAATGAATGACAGCAGAGATGTATGCTGGATGGATCTGCAGCAGAGACCCATGTCTGACATGTCTCATCTTGTTTAGTCAGTCAGGTCATGACAGCAGCATGACCCCGAGGTCCTCCTCCACACCTTCTACCTGCATGCCCCTCAGGCTCTCTGCTCCTCTGCACCTGCCCAGTGGCTCTTTAGTTAAAACCACTTAGGAGGCAGGTGGAAGAGCTCCTTGAGAATACTCGCCACGCTGCCAGAGGGCTGTTCAAATATTTACCCCCGGATAACATTTCCTCCAAGGCCTTAACCTGTGCGCTGCCATTAATGGGTTTGTTTTCCTAATACCTATGACTGTTTGCTTTCGCAGCCACTTAAATGAAGTGCCTCAAAAATGGAGCATGCCTTTCCATTTGCCTTATCCTGACAAATTAATTAGTGTGTAAAGTAATGCTGGGAGGAAACACACCCTCAGACACACGCCAGGCCGAATTACTGTAGTGTTACAGTTCATTAAGGAAAAGCCCTATTACTCATACTTCCCTAATGCTTCAAAATAATAACCACTATGAGTTGTGAGTGAATATTATGAAAATAATTAGCTATTTTTTCCTCAATACACAAAAATATACAGAGCTTTAGCCTGACAGTAATGCTCATCAGCTTCTTGTTAGTGTTTTTAGACAAAGTAGAGCTTGAGTATGATCTTGTGTGAGCTGTCAGGAGGTGTTGGAACAATATCCAGGATCGGGGTGAACATGAGAAAGCCTGCTATGGCAGGGAAAACGTTCCGAGGTAAGAGAGTGTAGGTGAGGGGGAGAATGACTCCAACTGCTGTTTCCCTGACTCCCCTGATCAACTCATCTTCTGACTTAATGAGGCGCGGAAATGCTAATCTGGAGCTTAAAAGGCCTTTAATTTGCTGTCATTTACCAGCGTTAAAATCATCACAAGCTGGATAATCTTAGCCCTCACACATCCTGAGCGTGTTTACACTGCAGAGTTTCATCTGTCCGCAGGGGCTTTTGATTTAAAGATTACTCTGAGCTTTGAGATATCAAAGTCAACAGTCCGTTCTCAACTAATCCACATTTTGCTCCCTGAGGGGTGGGAGCTGGGCCACTCTGCTGCTTAGCTGGAGGAATATTACTTTCAAACACACACCGCAATATGCTCATGAACCACTTTCTCCAAATTGTGTTTGCGTTTCAGGCTCTGGATCGGTCCAGCAGGCTGCTTCTGCTAGACAATGTACCATGAAAGCATGCTGACTGTCCGGCTGTCTTTTTCGCAGCGTCCACTCACAATCGAGCTGTATCCCACTGCTTACAGGCAGGCAGCAAACTCTATTAGACTGCACACTACAAAACCTTATTTACATATAAAAACACAACTCAGAAGAAACCACAGGGTGGACAAAATCAATTAACACTAATTAGTACCGATCATGTGTTCACAGTGGAGTGAAATGAATCCACAGTAAGCGGTTTTATTGAGCAGAAGCTGCCAGTTTTAGCTCAAAATCAACAAAGAAACCATTAACTCGTGAACATGTGGCAGACGCCAAGGGGTCACAACCAGCCTGCAGAGGTGAAAGGTCACTCTGGTAATGTGTCTTTATGAGCCTGTGTGTGTGGTTTGGTGTGGTGCTGGTAAGTAGGACTCACCTGACTGCAAAATCACAGCTGTGTCACTAATAGCCGCAGAGACCATGGCAAAGTGTCTGTAGAGTGGGTAGCACAAGACCCGCCGTCCAAATGACACCAGGACTTCTTGCAAGGAGCTGTACGTCTGCAGAACAGAGAACACGACATTCACAAAGCTGTCCAGCACAAAACCACATCAAGATGACAGTAAAGATTTGGTTCAGTCAGACATTTTTGCCCTGGAGTTCTTCATCCTCTCTTTTTCCTCAAGTTTAAGACTGGTTCCTATTGGTGTGCACTAATTACTCCTAACAACTCCTCATTTATAAAGCTGGCAAAATAAGGGCTCGCAAGTCTTTAACACCTCTGCAGGTCTGGCCTGTTAATTGCTGCCTCTCTTTAATCACTGCCTTCACGCTCAGATTTTCTCTGCACTAATGGACGCAGAGCCTGGAGACAGAAACAGAGATTTTATTCCTTGTTTCTTTCTCTTCTTTTCTTTGTGGCTTGTTAAGGATGTGTTGCGAGCTTGCGAGTGTGTGTCATCAGGGATCATGCTCTCCCTTGGGCTTGTTTAGTAGGAGTGTAAATAAGGTCTGCTGCTGCAAGGGGGGAACTCAGTCACACCAGCGCAGTCGACTGAGGACAAGTAAACATGCAGCAGATGGAGGGAGGAGGGGGATGAGGGTGGGATAAGGTGGTAGGGGGAAGGAAAATGTTAGGCGTAAGCGAGGCAAGAGAGATAGACAGTGAGAGCATAAAAAGAGAAAGCACAGAGTGAGAATGGAGTGAGGAAGCAGGGGTTATTATTATTAAAAGTTATTGTTATCAGCAGTGACAGACAGACAGGCGGTCAAAGACAGAGAGGAATGTATTGTAGTGCAGAAGGTGAAGGATAGAGGAGGAGGCAGGCAGCGGGGGATTGAGTGAGGTGGCCTGTCAATAGGAGCTGACAGCTCTGCTGACTGACTGACGAGCAGTAAAGGGCTGCCAGGCAGGTGGAGACTGTTCTTTACTCCGCTGTCACCACAGCAGGAAAGCTACTCTGTCTCAAACTGTGGTGAATGTCTAGGACGGCAAACTCCTCCACGCTGCCTCGATGGCTTGTTTATAATTAGCACAAAAATGCATCTTGGGTGGTTTGATCAAGTGGTGATCATGTGTGCACGCCCAACACTTAATGAGGACGCTCTGGGATCCTATTACTCACTCAAGGAATATTCAAAGGCATTCTGGGACACATTTAACACGTCTGCAGTGAAGTGTGAACTCAAATGTGTCCCTAACATTAATGAAAGATCGCCTCTGCATCATCTGTCTGAGCAGATGTACGTGTTCGTGCACAAACTGTGGCAAAAACAACCCATAACCCCTTTGAGCACCACCGACAAAAGAATAAAAATAACAACAATCCATGCATCTCATGGTCTATGGAAGAGACGCCATGTACTGTCGCTTTCATTAACTGCTCAAAAGTGTATATTAGATGAATTCTAATAGCAGGTGTGAACAGCTATTTATAGCATCTAGATCTAAAAGTGATCTGGTTGTATCTGGATACAAGACACAGGTCTGAAGAGGGATATTGTCATATTTATTGGCCCCAATGTGGTGATTAGTGGCTACCCCTTTCTGAGGCAATGCCCACTTTACTGTAGAGAACTTTAAAAGTGCATCATGGGTCAATACTTAAAACAAGGATCCGGTATCTAGAGTGAGGGTGAAAGGCTACTGCTCTGAATTTTTCAAACTTAAGAAAGGTGTCTGGCAAGAAAATCCGGCCTCATCTGTTATTATGTATCGAACCACTAGCTGAATTGATTAGAGGGAAAGATCAAATTGAGGGGATCGTAGATGGGGTGGGGGGGCATGATACACAAAATAGCACTGTTTGCAGATGACATTCTTCTGTTTATAAGAAATCCATTATTGTCCAAAGCTGCTCTCATGCAATGTCCGAGCAACTATGGAGAAGTTTCTGGTTATAAGGTCAATGAAGTGAAATGATGAAGCAATAATGATCACAGGAAGTTGGCCCACACAATTAGAAATAGGTGAAAGTCAGATGGTCAAAGGGAGGCTTTAGATTCTTGGGGGTCACTTTGGCTAATAACTCTTATCAATTATACACAGCCAATTATGATAAACTCTTTTCCCAGGTCAAAAAGGATTTGGAAGGTGGGAGATGCTTCCTTTGTCTTTATTAGGCAGGGTGGAAACTATCAGGATGGATGTACTGTGGCTGCTTTTTCTCTTTTGCTGCCTTCCTATAACAGTCCCAGTAGCTACATTCAAGTTCCAAATTCCTGGACAGACTTGTCTTCAAATTCATATGGCAAAATAAAAGGCCCAGAGTGAGACTCAAAAGTACTCTGCTCTAACAAAGAGCAGGGCGGCTTAGTCTTGCCTCATTTCATAAGTAACTACTGGGCATCACAACTTATCCATCCATAATATCTTATGGATTAGATTAGATGTTAGATTTATAGAGTAGGATTTGCAAGTTTATTGGGAGGAGGTACAAAAGGAAATAGGAGAAATTCTGTACTTAGACCATTTGGATCACATCAGTTGATTCTAGGCAATGTATCTCTAAGGGGGTTGGGGAAAAAACAAATTATATATGCGCAGAGCTCTTGTGTTAATAGTCATTACAAAATTGATTACAATAAACTGGCTTAAGCCCCACCCACCTACCTTGGACTAATGGACCCAAAGACTGTGAATCGTATGGAAAACATAACCGCGAGACTGCAACTCCGTAGAGACATTTATTTAAAAAGATGGTCTTCTGTTATATTGTACCTAGCAAAGTGAACATATTATTATACCAATATTATTTGTATACGTAAAGTTGTGTGAGACTTATTGTCAAGGAATCTGTTTTAATAAATGTTCAAAAAAAGAAAATGCATTGTGTCCTTTTACAGTGACGTGTGCCTGCAAATACAGCATATCAAAGAAATGTTAAAAAGCCAAATTTCTGTCGCTTCCATCTCTATAATCAACTATTTTATACGACAATTTAACGCAGATGATCTCACAATCATTAGGAGCGTGTTCCAAGAACTAGCTTTACCAAGTAATCTGGATATCTTTGCTGAGAAAGGTGTGGAACCTCCTCAAATCTGGAACAAGGTCTGACGTAAAAAGACATGTCCCAGGTCAGGTTTTACTCACTAAGGTGGTCCAGATTACTCAGTGAACCTGGTTCTTGGAAAAGGTTCTAAGAGTCATAAGTGATATTTAGTTATATTCAAGTTGACGAATAAAACTGTGATATGATCAATCTTTTTTTGATGACTTTTTTGGGTATTTCTATGCCTTTATTTGACATCGCACATAAGAAGACAGTTGCGGTTCATGGTCAGCACCATAACCCCCAGATATGTGATTTACAGCATGTTTTTAATAATTGTTTATGATGTTTTATCAAATCATTTATCTATTCTAAGTGTAGTTGTTTAAAACGGAACACTGAAAACACCTGTTGTGTGTGTGACTATACAGAAACACCAATATAAGTTGTAATGGAAAGCAGGAAACAACATAAGAGAGGTGTAATGAGCTGAGACCAAACAGAGTAACTGCAATTTGTCTGTCAAAACAGTGTAGCCTTTCAACCACTTGACCGTCATCAGTCCCAGGAGGAGTGGGGGATTTAACTGTTTCCTGTTGTTTTGGTATTTCAATGTGGAAAGCAACCTTTTAGAAGATTATCTGAAAATACCAGTGAGGATGGAGCCAATTTTGACACTGGCTTTTCAAATTTCTCTTCCTACTGTGGACATGGGCCAAGACGTTAAGACTGCTCCCACAGAAGGACACTCCTATTTCTAATGCCATACACACACACTCACACTGAAGTGACTGTCAAGTGGCAGTTTGTGAGCAGACAGACCACACACACACACACACACACACACACACACACACACACACACACACACACACACACACACACACACACACACACACACACACACACCCTATCATTTAATACAGTATTTAAATTAGGAACACACGTTTATGCTGTTGTATAGGACGACAGGACAGGTTATGTGCTAAGTCCACTGATTGTGAAAGTATAAGTGATAGATGAGTCTCTAATGTGCCTTCAGACACTGATGCAAATGTAAACATATTTAGACAGTGTGAAACCATGTGTGTTTGTGTCACACAGACACATTCACACACCTCAGTAGTCTCTCACTTCCAATCAGTTCATAATACATCCTCATCAATCCAAACAAGTTTGTTTAATGGCTGCTGCTGAAAATGGATGAGAACCAATCACAAGTCTAAGACTTTCAAGAGGATAATAAAAGAGAAGTCAAGCTATGTGAAGTATGATGTTATGACATTTTTAGTAATATTATATAGTCAGCTCAAGGTTCAGTATAAATCTTAACACAGTGTTCACAAAATGTAAAACTCCTCATCCTTTGTTTTTATAATCTTTTTTCTAGTTTTCAAGTGCAAATTGCAAATACTATACGTACATGAATAACTGACTTTGTTTTACAAGCAGATCCTTGCCAACATAAAACTAACTTAAAGAATTTACAAAATATCTCTATGAGAATGAGAAGCACATTACTGAACTAGGTTGGACTGACATTCTCCAAAACCCTTATGCCTTGCACTTGACCAGCACTAGTTTCATTGGAAATAATTCTCAAACACATCTTGATACCTGAACAGTGAGCACAGTACAAAAAAAGGGTCACACAGTACAAGATGCAGTGTGTTTGCTGTTTGTCAGGCTAATAAACATTTGACCATTTGCTAAGCTAATTGAAACAAGGGATGGACATGAATAGAGCTGCAATGATTAGTCAATTCATCAGTTGATCAATTGCCTTGCTTCTAAAATTCTTTTGTTCCAGCTTCTTAAATGTAATAATTTTCATAGCAAACTTTTATCTTTGGCTTAAGGACTGTTGGTCAGGACAAAACAGTACATTCGAGGTTGTATCTTGGGCTTTGAACAGTAATCATCATTTTTCACCATTTTCTGACATTTTAAAGACCAAAACAACTAATAAAAATCGATAGATCAAATCAACAATAAAAATAATTGTTAGTTGCAGACACGAAACTGAACTTTATTTGGTCCTTTTTTCATTTGAGCACTTAATAAATTAAAAACAGCAACAGATTACTCCCTTGCAAACACTTGGGTAGCAAATAAGCTCAGTTTCTGTGTAGATTTGGTGACACGCGCTACTGAAAGATATCAAAAATATCATCTGTTTGATAAGGTTGCTCTAGTTGCACTGTGGAACAGCAGAGCACCAACTGCCTCACAGCAGGGTGGCGACAAGAGCTGCCAACAAGTATTCTGAATACACATCTGTAATTCATGGAAACCAGTCCCATCTGTTAACAAGTACCCGCCCTTAGTTGGCCATAGCCACTTTCAAAAGCACATGTGATAAAGTTGCCTTTCAGTTGCATTATAAAACAGGAAACAATATTTAGAGGCATGAATAAATAAATAAATCAATGTAAAGGCATGAACAGAGGCACATTATGTGGCATGGATTAAGGCAAAGGCAAGACAGAGGACTTTAAACTTGTGCACACTATGAGATTAGCAGACTACTGTCGACACCCATACCATGAAGAAGATAGTCTTTATCAGCATTTATCTCTATTCTGCATGGTTATATTCTATTTCACTACCAGTTGTTAACACTGATACACCCTCAATAAATAAATGAATATGTAATTGACAACCATTCAATGCTCATGTTATTTTTCTGTGCATAAACTGTCTCACCTCCAGCCAGCAAAGAGTCCCGCTGAGTTTTCTGATCGTCCATGGTGACTCCACCTGCAGGGAAGAGGGAGACCAATAACAGACAGGAAATACTTCAACAACATCCAGTACATTCAATTTTGCTTAGAAATACGCAAAAGTGGCTACACGGGTTTCTGTTCATAGTACAAATCTGGCTGCAAAAATTGTAAAATCAAGTATGGGATTTGTCCTGGAATCTCCCCACATTATTATATCCCAGATGGATATTAAACACATGAGATAAACTCTGTTTTCATAGCTGGACTTTAATTCAACATTCTGCTGTATCAAACATCTCTAGTGTTTATTTGACTTCATTCACACATCCTGTGAAGTGTCTTCGACAATGAAATCAGCCTTGCTCACCTTGCCTCTCTGCAGCTACCTTAGAGGAGTGACATAAAGAGGCCTGGACTGAGCTCTCGGATCTGCTGGTAATCTCTTAAGGCTCTGAATGAAATGGAAGGGGGTCTAAAGGATTTGAGGATAGAGGGCTTTGTCATCCAAGGCTAAGTGCTTCTCAGGAGGAGTTGCCTCTTCACACATACACACACACTCACTCACTCACATTGTGCTCTCCCTCTGTAGAGCGCACTTCATAGGAATAAGCCAGCAGGATGTCCACCAGGCTGAGCCACACTTGGTAACGGGATGTCTTGTCCAGCAGGTAGGAGCGGTTGGTGAATTTTCTTAGCTGCTCCTTCTCATCGTCGGTGAATGATACGGCTGCATGAAAACATTTCAAGTCACCATAAGTCTTCAGGTTATCTTTTAAAGGACCGAGACACCCTAGGTTTAAGCCTTTCTCCAACTGACTTGTGAACTGCAAAAGAATAGTGGGTGTGAGGAGCAGTGGTGGTGGTTAAGTGGAGGAAGAATTGCATGAACACATAAGATTTTGATGTCAAGACTTTACAAACTTATGCTTAAATACAAAGAAATACAAGCACAGATTTTCACGAGATACATACTGAAACCATCACTTATCAAGTTAAAAGGGCATAATTTTTTCTTACTGCTTGCACTGCTTGGCTAAACAGCCTCATGAGGTAGATTTAGTTCTTAAAACTGTCCACACTTTTTGCTGGCTAAACCAGCAAATGCAATATTTTCTCTGTTTTTGACCTTCTGTTCCCATTTAAGTCTGCAATTTCATAACCAAAATGGTGTTTTTCAAAAAATGCCATCCAGACTAGGATCTGGATGGCATAAATCTGAAAATGCCTGGCTCACATTTCAGTGTGGACGAGGAAAAAGGAACTTTTGTAAAACATTGATGTATGAGGTAAAGTTAAAAGCCAGGTATTGAGATCCCAGTACATCTTTTTTTCATCTCCTTTTCCCCTGAAAAAAAATACCTGCAGGAATCCCAGAATTTTTAGCATATTTGTACTTACAACTATCGTATGTAATTAAACACAGATGCCCTCTGCAAATCTCATTAACGCTACCTCACAAGTGTCATAGATATGGTATGACCTTGAAACGCTATTACGACGGAAAAATAACTGGATCAACTGTTCAGCTGCAGGTGTCTTCCAATTATTTTTCATTTTAAGAAAGCTTACAGTCCAGCATTGTTCAGAGTAAGGGTGAACAAAATAGAGTGCAACATATTAAAGCAAAAGCAAATTAATCAGACAATCATGCTGAGCGGCATTCAACAAGTGAACACTGTGTGCAGATGATACGCTAAAATAACCAAACTGTGTCTGTCGAACTCCTTACCAGATCTGATGTAGAGTTTTGTTTGCAGACCAAAGGGAAAAAGTATGTTTTAGTGTGGGTAGAGATTTTTTTTTTACCAAAATTAAGTGGAAATTTTTACAAATTAGCTGGCTTAATGGGGAGATAGTATAAACTGGATACGTTTACCAGCAAACCTCTGCTTCATATTTTTGCTGTTTCACATAGTCACACCTGCTGCTCAATAAAACCACTTTTATTGTTGGCTGATGAACTGCTGTACTGGAGCAGTGCCTTGTTGAGGGGCAGCATAACAGGAGTTGCTAAGGGATAGGAGCAAAACAGGCAAAACAGTCAAATTAATAAAGCTAATCCCATTTAGATATGTGACAGCTGTGCATTCAAAAAATATAAAGCTCCATCATATGAAAGTATCTTCAAATCTCTGCTCTGAAATTTATCTCTGCAACTTCACTAACTGATGCCTTTTGAAAGAGACATCTGTCTATAATTCAAACGTGCATAAGTATAAATAAACATTATGTTAAAAAAAAAACAAAAAAAACATCTGCTTAATGGGGATCTGTGGTAAGCCTAATGGGGCGACACAAACAGACTTCAATCCCATTTAAGCTATCTGTAGTTCAGTATTGAAAGGCGCGCTGAATGTCTGCAGGAACATGCTGTAACTCAACAGTTTTTTTTTTTTTTTTTTTTTCTCACAGCAGCTTATAAAACAGCTGAAAGCAATTCCTCTCTCTGCATGAGGAGAGGAGAGTCCCTGCACCGAGCCCCTGATGTGCAAAACGTACTGGTGTGTATTGGCTGGAGCGTGTACACAAACACACACAGACACACTCGATATATGTATACACACACACAGCGCTTCAAAATGATCTCCCTGGCTGCAGTGGGAACTTGGCTCTGCTGGGAGGGAGATTCCTGCTGCATTACGTCAGGTTTTAGCTCCCTGCAGACGCTACCTGAGTCCCTCGTCGGTGCAGCTGCGGCGGGAGAGCACAGCCGAGCGGAACACACACAGACACAAAGACCCAAATGCACGTGCACCCTCATCTGCGCACACTCTTCTTCATACGCCAAGATACACACATGGAGTGAAGGGATGAAAATGAAAATGTAAAACAGCACACAGTCGCACAATAACTCGCAGAGCCATAAGAACGATATGCAAGCAAGTGCACAAAATCTCCCTCAAAAGCACACAAACACATGTGCCGACATGCACACACAAACTCCAGCGATAAAAACGTAAGAGGAAAAGTCATATCTGGTATACGCGCGATGACACTCGGTGCTTCTAAAAATGTTTTTCTGCATCATCATTCACACAAAAATGATCCTGAAGATTTCTGCGAATTCGAGTGCCATCTGTTCTTGAAGAAAGATGCTACACGGCAACACACATCTATGTATAATGCAAAGTCTAAACAGTGACAGAGCTCCTACTCTCTTCCAAGTCGCACGCGGCAGCCTCACGACGCTGATATATTTTCAATTAATCCTGCAGCCAAACCAGTGAGGTGAGCAGACCTGATGGATTTACCCTCTTACTGCAGCTGCACCGGGTTCATTCATCTCCGCTATGGAGCCAATCAATTCTAGCAGGCATTTGCACTCAGCGTATGAGGGCTTCAGCTGATTAGAAATTAATTTCTGACCTAATTCCTCCAGTTGGAGAGGCAGTCTGGCTCTCCGCTGCTCTCTACAGGTCCAGATGGCCTGATGGCATGGAGTAAATATGCTTTGTCAAATACTGCTGAGTGCTGGAAAACGCTCCCAGAATTTCACAAATAGAAACGGTCATAATATGACCTTGCAGATATTGTTAATTTTGTGCGTACACATGCTGTGATTGTGTTAGGCATTAAATTAAAGAGACTTTTATGTTACAATATGTCCAAACTGTAAACTTTGGTTGTGTAGTAGCCTAAATCTAGTCAAAGGTCGTAGATTTCCAAGTGGCGTCTAAGCTCAGCCATAACAAAGTGCAGCAGGTAGAGAGAGAAGGAGCTGTCAGGTCCATTTAGTCTGGAGCGGCGTGTGAAAACAGGCCTCCAGTGGACAGCTGTGGCCTGTCACTGTGCTGGACTTGACACTGGAGAGCACAAAGGGGCCAGTTTCTACTTCATTAGCACTTGTGTCCACATCCATCTGTCAGGTGACATATATATCAGACTCAGCAGAAGTGAAGGGGGAGGAAAAGTCTAAAAAACCCCGCATGGAGGAATTGTAGTCTCCATTTTAAAAATACGACAGTTAAAATCATGAGCACGCTTTCAACATTTGACGGTGAGCCGTTTAAATCTCCTGACCGACACCATTCTTCACACTCAGCTGAGGCTAATGCTATTCGACCTGTCAATCAAGCCATTAAGTTTAATTTGGCCCATTTATCTACGCCTGAGCTCCCGACTGAGGCGCTCTGTCTTAGAATGCAGAATGAGGCGATGAAGCCGGCGGGGCTACAGGGGACCGTAATGTTCTTCAGAGGCTAAACTCAGACTGCAGCTAATGGCCTTTGCATTTTCTGACTGATGGCTGCTCGTCAGCGGTCGGGCCCTCGCGCTGGTGGAAACGGGCTCCTCCTGACGCGACCGGCAGCACTCCCTCCTGTGATAATGCTATCTGTTTAATCTAAATCCTCTCTCAAGCGTACGACAACCATGCACTACACATAAGCTGTGGCTATGAGCCACGCGCCTGCTTAAACAGTGGAAGTGCTGGAATTAGCAGGCTGTTAGAGGAGCTGGATGGCACAATTAAATAGAGTCTCGCAGTGCTGGGGCTTCATAAGTGATCACGCCTATGTGAGAGGCTGAGCGGAGAAATGAAGCTGGGAGGCCCCAGCCAACAAGCAGCACTTCTCAATCCTAGTTAATGAGCCATTGATTTTAAATGGATGAGAACTGATTGCAAAAAAAAAAAAGCACTTCTGAATGTGGAGGAAAAACAGGATACTGAAAATGTATGAAGGTGGATAAAAACTCCCCCTTTTTTTTTTTAGGTTGTCACATTTTAACTCATCAGTCTCAGTACTCGAGATGTGCTTGTTTAAGTGTCAAAAGGCAGCAGAGAGATGTAGCGATTAAGGAAGGTCCAAGTTCAATCTCTCATAATGACAAGTGTCTTTCCTGTTGAAGTGCCCTGAGGCACTTTGGCAGGGAGTGCAGCTCTGTAGCTGATTAGCTGAGCTCTGACCTTCCTCTGGAGGGGGGCAGTGAGACGGTTGATTTGTCCTTTGGGGATTGATATATTGTCAGAGAACAATGTCAGTGCTTGGCTGACATGAATCCCAGCCAACAGATTCCTGTTTGGAACTCTACATATACAGTATTTCAATTCACAACACTATTTGTGGAAGTTTTAGAATGGTACTACTGGGAATAGTGAAATGGTTGCTAGGAGTATTTTAATTTGGTCAAATTAAAAAGAGCAAACAATGCATGATTGCTTTCTCAATTTTTACAACTTCATGCCACCTTCTGGTAGCCTTCAGTCACTACTTTGTTGGTTACTTAATATCTTGAAAACCCCAAATGATGAGTCCACATTTATAAACATGTGATATGTGCTATGTATTCCAATATTGATATGTATCCCTGCTGGTTTCCAGATGGCGCCGTGGACGGCTGCCTCGGTGTGTTGGTGTGCATTGTCTTGTTTTGTTTGTAAACTCAGTATATCTTTAAAATCTACAGCTCTCTTCACATAGAACATATTTTTTCACTTATTCTTTATCGTAAAATTCTATTTATATATTTATACCAGCTGTCTTTTGTGGTAGTTGTATTTTTCTCACTTTTTATAGATACTTGGTTTTTTCTCTTCGCTTCTGTCTTTTGATTGTTATGCACCACTACACCAAGACAAATTCCTTGTATGTGAAAATGTACTCAGCAATGATTCTGATAAAATTTTGATTTAAAAGGTTTTTAAAAATACCTAGAACAAGAGTGCAAACTGAGGCTGGCAAACCAAGACATTCAACTGAAACTGTGCAAACTCACATGTGTTCTACCGATATCTACCATGCAAACACACACCTAAACTTACTGTCGTTATAGTCAGTTATTAGGCCCTTCTGCACCTTTCTGTGCACTGGAAAAGTTTAGTTTAAAAGTGTACACTGATATTACTTTTGTTTAAAAGTTTGACAAACTTGAGATGTATCCCTGCAACACATTTCAGATGAATATATTTACATCACGTTTTTAAAAGATCATGAAGGGATGAGCTTGAAACTTACCAGCTTCTCCTTCCTGGTCTGTAGAAGGACTCAGCTTTGCCCACCATGGTCGAAACTTCAGCAGCCTCTTTATCTCGTCATCCTCAAACAAATCGGCTCTGCAATGACGCAGATATGTCAGCAGACGACAGACAGCGCAGAAGCACAGCAAAGACAAAAGCTATGTTCAGATGTGCCAGAGGTTTTTGTTTGAATAAACTCACAGGTAATGGTCAGGAGAGAAGGCAGATACCTCTGCTTCCAGCCGCGCCTGCCTCCTCTCTGCTACTGTTGTTCCTTCTGGGTTCCTGACATCAATCACTTCACTCAGTTCCTCCTGTCAGGACATTCGCTGCATTTAAAGCCTTGTAGTGGCATCTAAACTTTACTTGTATGGTTCAAAAAGTTCTATTCAGCAGCTTAGTCTAATCACTTCTTCTAATCACTTGTAAACGGTGTGAGGATTTCAGAGATGAGGGAAGAATCTTTATTCATTGACTTTACCTGTAATCTGGCAAACACTCCAGACCTCTGATTACCAAAGCCATATTTCTGCAGGGCTCTCAGCTCCTCTTCAGAGCTCTCCTTGTACACTTCCTGCTCAACTTGCCAGTCAAATTCTTCTTCATCTTCCTCTTCATCATCTCCCACAGTTTCACTGCAATCTTTTGAAATGTTAAGCAGGTACGATTAATTCCAGGCAAGTACTGCAATATCCTGTGTTATCTTTATCAAAATGATTGATTGATCAGTCAATAAACAGGTTCAACTGATGTATAGATTTGACTTACCTGTGCTAATGTCCTCAACCAAGGGCTTGGCTGAACGGGATCCTTTGGGAGCGAGGAGACTAGTCAGCATCTGGAGGCCTTCAAAGTGCTCTCCAGTTGTCTCCTTAGGGACCCGAAGAGTGAAGAGACCTAAAGCAAGACGGGACATAAAGAGATCAGACCTGAAACTGATGATGAAAATAGACATTAGTTTCAACCCAACAATATGTATTTCCTGTTTTTCCCCAACAGAAAATTATGAACACCCTCTACATGAGGTTAAGAGTATATCTTCACACTGATGTTTCAGACAATAAATGCATAAGAAAAGACCATTAGATCAGTAACTGATCATAGAATTTAAACTACAACTATAACCTTTTAAAAAACTAAAAGTTGATTGATTACTTTACGCTATCGCTTCTTTTTTTAAAAGAAGCGATAGCGGATGAATCACGGGTAATACAGCGTTGATGAATTAGAAAGATCTGGGCACACCACAAAGATAATCTGATGGTCGCCTAAAGACCTCATAAAATTTCAACGCGCCCAAGCGTTAAAGCTTCAACGTGCTTTACGATGGAATCTGACTAATTGCTTAAGATGCGGGCTTTGCAGAACGGGGAGCCTGAAAGAGGGATCTTAATGATTGCTCATTATTAGTCTAAACAAGGACACTCATTAGCGGAGCTTTATTAGCAGATGTTACAGGCTTATTTAGACACAGCGTGTTAACTGGGGCCATGCTGACAGACGGGCAACGAGGTGTCAGAGTCCATAAGGCAGACGTCTCCACAAAGACAACTTCATTAGAACTGATTATGTGAAAGTCAAAGACAGATCACAATGACAGAGACCACCGTATACACTTAGAGAACATTGCAACAATGCTCATTACCATGTTTTATTTGCATGTTATTTATTTAAAGAAAATCCTACATCAGCTCCTTGTCATGTCAGTGTCACTAAAAAAAAAGGCTGCAGGCTGTAATCATTATGACATTACAGATGGTTCTAATGGCCCTTTAAATGAAAATGAAATAACATGATCAGTAGGTTAATTTACCCTGCTTGATTGACTGAAGTACAAACTAAAGACACCCTTGGGATCAATCACTGACTGCTAGTAGAAACACGGCCTAGTGTCTTGTACAAAAGTGGCTGCTCACCAAAGTCATGCAAAGCAAACACAGCCATGTTTTAATCAGGATGTCCAGAGTTTCTCTATGCAACAATTCAAATATGTTAACAGTCCACTTTCTGGCAAACATGTACATGTATGTGTTGTTGTCATAAAATACTGTCAAAATCAGTTTGGAAATGGTTTGGAGCTTTTTAATTGAGTATTGTTTACATCGTTTTACTAATTTGTGAGTGTTCTTCCGACTTAACATGCAACAAATAACTCGCACATCTGGACTCCACCTGACATATCCCTGTTGCAGGCCACATTCACACACACACACCATCACTGCCTTACACTAATTAAAAGTGCAGGCATTTCATCATCACATGCGCTCTCTTATTCTAATTTGTGCTTTACATACTGCTCCTGGCCAAGAATTAATGTAATCTCTGTGAGCAATACTAATGTGAGTTAATTTTTATTTTAAAACAGATTTCTTACTGGACCTTTAACTTTTTATCAGGTGATTGAATAAAGATCACAAATCCAGTAGTTATACCAGTTTGGGGACCCTAGTGGCCTCATGGTTAAGATGCATACACCATAGCATAGCCCTCTCTCTCTCTGCCTACATTTCCTACCTGTATCCTCACTGTCAAACTACACAATAAAGTTGAAAATGCAAAAATAATTTTAAAAACCACTTTGCCATCAAACAGTTGTATGCAAAAGTTTGGGCAGCCCTTGCCAAATAACACATTTTGGTGATTTTTCCAATTGAAAAGATGTAAACACAGCCTCTCTAGGATATGGAAAAATACACAATATTTTCTGCAAACATTAATGCTTAGTTACTTTTTAGGTTAGAAATTGAAAAAAAAGAAGAAAAAATAAACATTGTGGCATGTGCAAAAGTTTGGGCACCCTAGGAGTTCTGAAGTCTGAGATTCTATTTACAAGGTCTCAGACTTTAATCAGCTTGTTAGGCCTGAGGCATGTCAACAGTTGTCATTAGGAAATGTCAGCTGGTGCCAATTTCAAAGCTTTACAAATACTCTGACTCTTCAAACCTTGTATGAACACTCAGCAACCATGCGTTCCACTAAGCAGCTGTGTGAGACTCTGAAAATGAAAGTTATTGATGCCCACAATGCAGGACAAGGCTACAAGAAGACAGCAAAGCACTGTCAGCTTGCAGTTTCCACAGTGTGAAATGTGATTAAGAGAGGGCAGTTTAAGGGAACTGTGGAGGTGGAGATGACCTCCACAGTTCATCTCTGGAAGATCAAGAAAACTCACAGAGAGAACTGCCTGTATGCTGGTAAGAAAGGCAAGTCAAAACCACCATTTGACTGCAAAAAACGTGCAGGAAGATTTAGCAGACCCGGGGGGGGGGGGGGGGGGGGAACCGTTCCACTGTACAGCGCTGCTTGCACAAACATGACCTTCATGGAAGAGTCAGTAGAAGAAAACCTTATTTGCGTCCTCATCATAAAATCAAACGTCATAAGTATGTAAACGGAACATCTACAGAAGCCTGAAGCATTTTGGAAACAAATAGTGTGGACTGATGAAGTCAAAATAAACTCTTTGGACAAAGGTACGTTTAGAGAAAAAAAGGAGCAGCATTTCATGAAAAGAACACCTTGCCAACTTTTAAGCATGGGGGTGGATCTATCATGCTTTGGGGCTGTGTTGCAGCCTGTGGCACAGGAAACATTGCACGGGTGGAGGGAAGAATGGATTCCACTAAATACCAGAAAATTCAGGAAGCAAACGTCCCACTGCCTGTAAAAAAAACTGAAACTGAAAAGAGGATGGCATCTACAACAGGACAATGATCCTAAATCCACCATGGCCTACCTCGAGAGACACAAGCTGCAGGTTTTGGAACGGCCCTCACAGTCCCTTGACTTAAACATAATTGAAAATCTGTGAGTAGATCTTAAAAGAGCTGTGCATGCAAGACGGCCCAAGAACTAGAAGACTTCATAAGACTTCTGCAAGGAAGAATGGGAGAAAATCCCAAATATAAGAATTGAAAGACTTTTAACTGGCTACAAAAAGGGTTTGCAAGATGTGATATTTGCCATGGGAAGTGCCCAAACTTTTGCACACGTCACAATGATGTTTTTATCTTTGTTCAATTTATGACCTAAAAAGTATTTATCAAGTATTTAAAATCACCAAAATAAGTTATTTGACAAGTGGTGCCCAAACTTTTGCACAAAGATTTATGAAATCTTCAGTATTAAGACTGCTTGCTTACTTTAAATGAACTGAAACTCAACAACCCTTGGTCAGCATACAGATTTATGAAAGTTCAATATGATTTTGTGATATGTGTGTATTTAATACACAGTATAACTCAATATGTTGAGACAGCGGTGGTACAAAGTATAAAAAAAAGATCCTGGCAAACTGCTTTTTTCTGCTAGTGAAGGAAAGGTCAGCACATTGATTCTTATAAACACCAGTGGGGAAAAAAAAACAGTTGTTAGAACTTTGTAATGTACCCTAGAAAAAACTGATTGTACTTGTTCCCAAGTCATTATGTTGACAAGAACAGAAGAAAGCGAAGTGATGGATGATATCAGATCATCCAAAACAAATCCCCAATCTTGATTCTCTTGCCTCTCAACACTCAGTGCCTCCAGAGTGCTCATATTTTATACTGCAGAGGGTCACAGACATAATAGTTTTAGACAAGAACAGAAATTTTATAATCATATTTGACTGATTTTGTTATTGGCAATGTGTATGGGAAACTTATTCTAGGTTGGTTAAATGCCCAAATATAGATTGCTACTTGGAATCTGCAATGTTGAAAAAATCGGGCTCCCTTTCATGCAACCGACGTCAGTGCATTTGCTGGAATACCTCAGCAGGCACTTTGTCATGTATTATCTAATATGACAAGTCATACTGCTTTACCCCCATTGTATGCGTTATCATCATATAATAATGTCACCTACCTTTGTCAATGTCAAATATGGCCTTTTCTCTTCCATCTTCCACTATCCTTCCAGGAAGAGTTAATCTGAAAATAAGAAAGACCCAGATAGTTATAATCACTGGTATGAAAGACAAACACCTCATTTGTTTGATCCTGTCAGTTTTCTATCGATATTGAGACTGTATTCAGACACATTAGTTCATTTATATTGGTAAACTCACCTAAGAAAGTAAGGCTTGGCATAGAACTTGAAGTCTGTTCCCTCTATGTAAAGGTCAAACTCTGATGTTCTGGTGTAGGGCACACGGATGCTGAGGATCAGGTACTCGGGATCTTGGCTCAGGTCAAATGCAGGAGTTATCATGATGAATATCAATGTAATACAGACCTGCAGAATCAAACACAGGAAGAATCCTGAACTCAGGTTACTCTGTGTAGAACTGCATTTCACAGCAGACTGCCAGGCTGTTCTAATGAAATCACACCCCAGCTGACTATAGCATGCCACCTTGTGGTTGACTCCATTAGATGTTGCAGTTGATCACATGACTCCAAAAGCAGCAGTCCACATGTGCTGCACTAATAGTGAGAACTGTAAACAAAACTTGTGTCAAAGATAACCATCCGTTTCTATGAAGTTACAACAGACATCTATACTTAAGATTCACATTAACTTGTAATAAACCCTGGATCCTGCTGTTCTCGCTTTTTATAAAAAGATCCTCATACAAAACTGCATTTGGAAATCTGGGTATTTAAAACGACTTGCACATTGGCAAACGTGTGTACCTTTCAAAACATGACGTATAACTATAATTGTGTATCTCTGCCTTATGACAATATTATTATCTTTAAAATATATTCGCTAACATACACTGAGGAATTTTAGTTGGCTAACATTATTTCAGCCTAAGAAGTTGTGTACTCCACATGCACAACAGTCCACGCTCTAAATTTAGTGAAAAAATTAGATTTGTTTATATACTTATACATGCCGAATTTAACAATAGACCCTGGAAATCAATGGACATGAAGTGTTGTTCTGTCAGGTGTAGGCATGGGTCGGAGGGCTGCATGCCACGCTTACCTGACAGATTTTTAAAGCAGGTTTCGTGTTGTGGTCAGCTTGTTACTAGCCTGTACTCTGAGCTAACACATGGTGTTTATGCTAACACAGCATAGCAGTTGTGCTGGCTGACCTACGGTGCTATTACCTCATTTCATGCAGTGAAAGTGAACTGTTTAAGCCACTTCTGTGACAGTCACTAAAACACAGCGCATTTAAAATGTCATAAACATGAATATACACTCACCAGAACCCAGAAACACAGAGAGTTGTCACAACAAGCCCCTCATGCAGCACTTTGATGTAGCGTCCATGTTTTACCGTAGTGTAAGGTGTAAACGGGCAGTAAAAATGTTCTGAGAAAATTCACTTTCGTGACAGATACGGTTATGGACAATACAAATATGCCAAATAGCAACATATGTCAGTTTTGCAATAAGTTTTTTAATGATAAGACATGGCATAGGACAGCAACTAATTATTTTTTTTATCATTATTAATCTGTCAATTACTTTCTCACTAAATCGATTATTCATTTGGCCTATAAAATGTCAGAGAATAGAGAAAAATGCCCATCGCTATTTTCCAGACTTTATGGTTATGTCTTCAAATGTCTTGTTGCCCAGGCAACAGTCCAAACCCAAAGGATATTCAGTTTTGAATGATATGAAACAGAGAAAAGCTGCAAATGATTTTGATGATGAAATTGAGAAGCTGAAGATCAGGAAACTTTAAGCAATTATGCTTTAATAAATTACTTCAGTGATTAATCAAGTAACAATAGTTGCTGATTAATTTTCTGTCAATTGATTAATCAATGAATCAACTTATCATTTCTTGGCCCCCAGTTTTGCTATGTAATCAGGAGTTTTGCTGTTAAAGCTTTATTAGGTCTGGTATGATCAGTAGCTTAAGATGGATAATGTCAGCAACTTATATGTCAGGGATAATGAATAGAACCCCGACAGGGTGATGTAGGTCTTGAATCACCTTACATAATGAACATCATAGAGACTTCATGACTCTTCTTTACCATTCAACTGTTACATTATGTTTTAGCATTTACCATTATAACAGTATTGTCACCTGTGGCCACAATGGCTGCTGTTCAGGACAAGTTGCATAGTCTCACTTTAAGGCCCTTATCATGTCTGTTGATATGTGCTTTAGTGGTGTATAATCTGAAACAATAAAGATCTTTAATTGCACTATGAAGAATGAAGGTATGAAAGGGCAAACAGTACTTCTGAAAAGCTGAAAGAATAACCCGAACGTTAACTCTCAAGTCACTCTCAAATGACTCTTAAAAGTCAAGAAAAAGGTCATCATGGTGCTGTCAAAGAAATGTTCATCCCATCAGGTTTCACAAAGCATTTGCTGAAAGAAATCAACTCTACAACTCTGCAGTCCTCTCATAATCAGTCTATGCATTGTAGTATTGCTACTTTTACTGAAGTAAAACTCCTGACTGACTCCTGTCTGGGTAAACAAAGACTTCTCCAGATATTATGTGTTGTGTGACACAGTAATTTTATGTGATCATTAGGATGAACACATCAGTAGTTGCTGTAATATTACTGTCAATTTCAAAGATTAATCTCATGATAATGTTTCTTTTTTTAACTGATTTTATTGTATTTCTGAAGTTTCCCTTCTAAAACTTGATGATCTTTCAAACCTTTTTACAAAGATGTTCTATTAGCAAATCCTTTAAAAATGATTTTTGCCATAACTCTGATAAAATAGAGACATAATATCAACATTCATACATATATACAGTACCTCTCTTACCAAAAACACACTTTGAACCCTTACATGTTTATTACAATAAAATAGCGCGGCAATACTGCCATCATTACGGTAAGGCACGAGAAGCCCCGCCTGCGCTGTGTAATCCTCCATGGACGCTGAGAAGCTCCTCTCCGCTCTCCATCACCATCTGCAGAGAAATGCGAGCGGGGAGCGGTAACAAAATGTCAACTCGGGCTGCTCTCCGTCACTCGCAGACATGAACGGAGTCCCGTCTGCCTCTTCCACCCGCAACAAGTCGCTCTCACCATGCGGATCCACTGCAAAGTAGTTGTGATCGCCGTATGTCTCGGAGTTTTCCTACTTTTGTACTTTTTGGGGGGTAACGCCGCGGACGATCCGCTGTTGAAAGAAGTTGTAGAGGAGGAGGAGGAGGAGGACAGCAACTCTTCCCCTTCGTCCTCTGAGCTCGGACGCGATGTTGCAGCAAAGTTTGCGAGGAAACCACCAGCTGGACTCGGCGTGCGTGCTGAGGAGCCTCTCAAGGGACGGAAAGAGAGGAAAGCGATCAATAGAGGGGCCAGCGTGAATGCAAAGAGGTGAGGGGAGTTTGTTTCTGTCGCCACTGTCGATTTTACAGCCTTGATGAGCCTTTTTTTCCTCCCTCCACGCATGTTTCCATCTGTGTGCACAAAAAAAGCATCGCTAACTAGTTGGGGCTGCTGAATCTCACCTTTTCCTGCCGTTTGGGAGTTAAAGAGTGTGTCAGCATTTAATCATGCTTTGAAGCAGACGTGCTCCCTCCATCAAAACAGCCTACATTGTGCTCAAGGACGCTTGGCTTCACAATAGCCTGATCTGTCAAGGGACACTTCAGCATGCATACGGGCATCTGCTTGGCTGCATTTTATGTCCATTATTTTCTCTCATTGTTGGACTGTGAATCACGCTGTTGCAATCAGGGGTTGCTCAAATATCTGGCTGAAATGTGAGTAGAGAGCATGACTAACGTGATTAGGTGGAAATGTTGCCAGCATTTGCAGAGAGGACATCAAACAATAGCACAACAGAATGATAAATCATTAATTGACCTCTAAATCTTGATCGTTGACCCTTGGTATTCTATGCCTTTACTTCAATCCTCTGCTATTATTTTCGCGGGGGTAAAGGTCACCTTGAAAGATATAAATTGCAATCAATAGGGAATACAAATGTGCACAGAACGGTTTAGGTTACCTGTTAAATAGTTTGACTCTGACACTGGTGCGTTACAGAAAACGGAAACCCATCCTGTCGACCTTTCTCTTGTCAAAGTCTGGCAAAACAATCTATGTGGGAGTGAGAAGCTTGTCAGGTGTGATTCCTCCTCTGTGGATTGGTTTTAAGAGAAGACTTGAACACAACACTGCAGCCTGGCAGATGATCTGATTAAGTCAACAGCTCATCGCAGCCTCTCAAATATAGACAAAAGGCAGAGTTTGTCAGTTGCTATTTCTGTTCAAGGATGGAAGCATTTTATTATGTCTTCCAGCTTTCTAATTTCAGCCTCATGCATCCCTTTGGTTTCCTCCTACCCACTGAATGCCAGCGGATGCCATAATAGCCACGGTGTGGTTGTGGAGATACCCGCTTTGCCAATATGTATTCTGTTCTAAAACCGGACTGGAGGTTGGGGACACTGTTGGGTAGATAAAAGCCATCAAGGCGTTACATTGAAAAAGGACCTTTGCGTCCTCCCAGAAACCACACTCCTCCATGTGTGCACGGCACTGATAAGGGAGATGGGGTGGAAGAGGTCACCGGTGGCCGTAGAGAAACACTAACAGGTTTGGAAAACACTCAAGACTGACTGCTGCTATTAGAGGAAACACTGAGCATCTGCCTGAAGCCTCTAAAAGAACTTTTTCCCTATTTAATTGTGTGAGCTAATCGGATATAGTTCTTCGGTTTGAGTGTACAAAAGCCAGAGGAATCTGAACAAGAGTTTTCAGGTATTAGACATACACGCCTTGGCAAAATATGCTAGAATCTGTCAATGTGGATTATAGGAATAGCAAGGATATATGCATAAATAGAGGGCTAAATTGTTTTTAGGGTATAAACTCTTAAATGTGTCAGCGTTGTCTATCGTCACCTGTATAATTCCTATTTATTTTTGCATCAAACAGAGATTCCATTATGTAGGTGTGTAGTTTGTCGCAAAAACTGCCTCTTGTTTTTTATATCCACTGATTTACACTACATTCATCTGTAAATCTGAGCGGACATATTTCCTGTGCAGCGTTCTTAATAGACAAACATCCCTGTTTTTCCTAATCATATCATTTCCTCTTGACACATCACACTACTTCCTGTGGCCAAAAATAGAGAGACGAGCTCGAGCTTCCCCCCCCCTCCCTCCCTCCCTCCCACCAGACACCACACATTATACCACACACCATAACTAACGACTTTAATCATCAATTAGACGATTCATCAGTTAGAGGAACATCAGAAGATGAATCTACAGCAATTCTGATAATCCATTAATCATCATTTATCAAGCATAAATGCCAAACATCTGCTGGTTCCAGCTCCTCAGATGTGAGGATGTCCGGCTTTTCTCTGTTTTTAAATCCTTATAAATTGAATATCTTCGGATTTTGGACTGTTGGTCTGACATGCAAGTAATTATTGTTTTGTAGGGAGATTCTGAAGGGCATTTATCTCCTTTTATTTTGACATTTTATGCACTAAACAGTTCATAGATTGATCAAACATATCAACAGTTTATGTGAAAATTAGAATAAACATCCTCCAAATATGACTTGTAATCTTGCAACAGTCTTTACTTGTTAGTTACACATTCCCTCACAGTGATCTCAGACACAGGATATTATGGAGGCAACATCTCAGTCTGTATGTTACATTGAATTAAGGCTTGAACCTACAGGATTAGATGGGTGTTGATAATTTGTGTTGAAACAAATCCCTTGCCCCGTCACTTCAAATATAGTAAAGCAGCGTTCCTCACAGTAAAGAAGTCACTCTCTGGCATTGGCATGATGCATAGCTATAAAAACGTCATCTTGCATGAGCACCCTCTCTGATAGGAGTGCTTTGAAATCTCCCTGCTTGCCTGTGTAGCCTGACGTGGTTGGAGAGTGTGTATTGCGTGAGCCTCATCGGGGGCAGTTATAACTGTCTGTTAGCTTGGCTAACTCACTTTTAGAATTACTGCTGAATGAGTCATGGAGGTTGTGGAAGGAGAAAGTAGAGAGATAGAAAGACTTGGGTTGGGTAGAATCCAACTTTTCTAAAGAGCAGGATTTGAGAGCCTACAATGTGAGGATTTGCTGCCTTCCTCCAATTGTAAATTTAATATGTTTTGGTTTTAGACTGCTGGACAAAAAAAAAAGCAAGCAATTTGAAGATGTCCCCTACCTTGAACCCGATGAAAATAAACAAAATAATCGACTAACTGTGAACACAGTAGAGAGAGTATTTGATAATGAAAAGAGTAATTTGCTGCAGCCCTGGTCGATTTAAAATTTTGGATCATAACTCTCTTGGTGCTGCTTTACTTCATTTGAATTTCTTTTTTTTTTTTTTGTAGTGTTGAGCAGGAGTTTAACGGTGCAGAAAATTCATGGCATGGTACAATAATCTCTGTACAACTGCATTTATACAGAGCAGTCTCAACAGACTCACTGAAATGTACACTGTAAAGAACGTACTGAGGTTCAAGCACTGTGTTAGAAGCATTCAGGTGATGCAGACATACCCAACTTCAGTTCAACATTCTCAGCATACAGTTTCCATATGATCCATCTCTTTTTGTCCAGTGTTGCTGTAATTGAAGACCTGTCACTTCGTAATGACAGATATAAAGTGTAACACACACTGGCTGCATCATTTGACGCACGTCATTTGTTGTACTTAGCATACAACAGACACAGAAGGGGAGTTGCAGTCAAGGTAAGTTAGCTGGAATGTGTTGATCAGGGGAGCGAGTGTGATAAAGTGCTGCTTTTCTAGAGAGTAAATACATGTTCACACCAGTATGCAGGCTCACATAGCAAATAATAGCCACGGGTTTGATTTTTTTTTGTGGTCATATTTCAGTGATTTAAAAGCAACTTATTATGTGCATATAACATTTTGTCATTTTTAGCCGGCACATCTTGGCTGAATAAAGTGTTGGACTGACACATAGCATATTTGGTTCAGGCCATTCAGCTAGGCATCCTGGTGATTACAAATCATCTTGTTGGATGGCTGCAATGGAAACAGATAATCTGTTTCTCATAAAAGCTTAAGTCAGCTGACTGTAGCTACAGCCAATCACAAATGATTTAAGTTCCTGCATTTCTTCTCCTCTGCTACATGTCCTGGCAACTTTTGAATAAAGAGCGAGTCATGAATCTATTTAATCAGTGTGAGGAACTATTGGTATTTTTGGATGTGAAAAGGTCTGACACAGTTTGCCTGTTTTGAAAAGTTTAGTACTGTTTTCCCCCCTCTGAAAATGAGGAATGATAGGCATGATGGGAACATGTTCATTGTAATGGCTTTGATACCCACTTTCAAACCCAAATGGCCCTGTTATACAGATATTATTTAAATACCTTAAAGGTGTTCTTTGGTGTAGTGTGGTGTAACTCTGGCTCTTCATTCTGTACATGTACAATTTTCTTTTTTACTTTGACACTATCTTTAAAGGTGCTGCTTTTTTCCCTCTCTACATAATTTGAAAGCATTGGCTGTGGTGCTTTGTAGGCAGAGGGCTCCTCTTATGCTCACTCTGCAGCCAGTAATGAATTCAATCCTTATGTACCTCTTCTGAGCTTTTTGACTGCTTCCAGATGTGGGGAACGGTGCCATGACACAAAACATCATGTGTGCAGCCCATGCTTTTTGAAACAATGAAATTTGGGGTTTTTTTGTTTTGTTTTGTCATCCGATGTTTTGGGAGTTTTTTTGAAATCCTTTCAAGGCCATTTACTTTGCATGACTAAGTGCAGTATAATTACCCATGTGTAGGAGATATGGATTGCATTTCCTAGGGGGGGGGTTGGGGGTAGGAATGTGTGTTCAACAACCTTGACGGAGCATCAGCCTTTGAAGTGTGGCGGATAAATTTCGCAGCACCTTCTCATTCATCCTAATCTGCGGTTCATCATTGTCCCTCAGCCATGCAGAAAACGAAGTGTCACGCTTGGAGACTGCCCTGCAACCCACCTGTCAAATTTCACTCTTCTCTCTTCCCATCCGTTTCATGGTAGACTCTTTGCTTCCTCCAGGCTCAGAGGAAATCCATGCCTTTTGGTATTGCGCAGTCTTTAGACCTAAAACCATTTGCCTTCCACTGTTCTCCCAATAAAATGAAACAAAAGGTTCCCTGTTCTTTTTTGTGTGTGCCAGACTTTTCTCCCTACGGCTATGACAACATTCAGGTTATGTAGATATTACAACCAGCCCAATGCAGTGTATGTGTGTGTTTGGAGGAGAAGCAGATGATGTTGGCCTTCGCTTCAGGCTCCCCCATTGTACAAATGTTTCCCTATCGTAGTGGGAGATACTCTGAACTGCTGAGTGTATTTTAACTCAACAGCAGCGCTAGCTCTGCAGAGAGAGCACATTTTTACATCAGATAAAGGACCCCCTTGCCTTTTGAACATGGAAGAACAAAGTCCAGTGGGAACTCACAGAGCTGCGGAAGAGAAGAAGTGATTGTGAGTGTATGTGTGTGTGTGTGTGTGGGAGGGGGGGGCGTGGGGGGTTGTAGAGTGTGGAGACAGCGTTGAACGATACTCGAAGGCATAGATGTCAAGTCTTTCGGAGAAATCCTAGACTTTGCCGCACCTTGTCTATCTGACAGGGGGATGAATGAGGTGATCAGCTGTTGTCTTGAATGCTTCGCTTGTTCCCCTCTGTCTTGATTCTCAAATTCCAAAATGAATTTCTGAGCAGCTGACGTGCTCATGAAGTGACGTGTCATTACTGTTCAACAGTGACATGTTGACAGGTGAGGAGGGGAGCCTACCTGTGCCGCTGTGCTCTGAGACTGGTCGCATTATTTGTCAATGATATCTAGAGCTGCAATGATTAGTTGATTAATGGATTAGTTGCCAACTATTAAATTCATTCCCAACTATTTTTTGATAATTGATTGATTAATCGTTTTGAGTCATTTTTTAAAGAATAAAAGATTCTCTGATTCCAGCCTTTCAAATGTTAATATTTTCTGGTTTCTTTAGTCCTCTTATGACAGTAAACTGAATATCTTTGGGTTGTGGTATTCCTAAACTTTAAAGCGTCTCACTTGGGATAAACGAGTACTTATATTTCAAAATCAAAGCTGAGATTTGAAAGAGTCCAATTTTCAAATCAGAAGTGCTGCGATTTCGGTTAGGCTGTAGCTCAAATTATTAGCAATGTCTTCATAAGCTAAAAGAGGTGAAATAATTATTCTGCAACCACATATTTCACCAACAATAATGACTTAATAGATTTTATGTGAAAAACATAGATTGGACTGTGCCTTTTTGTCAATCAAAGAGCAACAGAGTGTAAAGATTTTCTGTAACATTAGATAAACAATATAGGGTATTTTATCACATTTTCACGTTAGCAAGCAGCTAGTTCAGTAGTTGCTGAATATACAGTAAATGGCCCTACAGCTGGCAGATAGGGAGCTGTAGCTGCTATCTTACAGTTAAAGTTTTAAGTACATCATAAAATTGTTTTTTAGCTTATTACCTTAAACTCTCTGAATCATGTCAGGCTGGATTTGGGGTGATAACAGCTGGTCAGTCAGCTAACGCAAGCTAACGTTAGCTCGAGCTGATACACTGCAGAGCTGTCAACAGTATTGTAACGGGTCATATCAAAACTTAACATTGTCAGATGTGACTGACCAGCGGTTTGTCATAATTATCATTGGTGGACAACAACTATGTAGCTTTTATCAGTAAATATAATGCCACTTTTAAATTCTGCATTTATATTTTAAAATTACTGAGTGAATCTAGTGTTTCTAATATAATATACCCTATAAAATGGGAGCTAAATCGGTCATTCAAAAACTAGTCTAATTTACGTAGAAATTGAGGATGCTAGGGGGAAAACCCCCAATAGGACCTCAACAATTGACTGCATAATTTTTATCTGATTATTTTCATGTGAAAACAACATAAAATTGATAATGTTTAAGACAAGCGTATCTTTTTTTCAACTATATAGACCACCAATACAGACCTGGAGTTGCATTTTTAGAAAATAATGACAATTTAAATTGCAATCGCAAAACATCGGTCAAAAGAATCACAATTAGATATTTTCCTCAAATCGTGCAGCCTTATTTCTACCCTTTTGTTTCTCCAACTGCATGTTAAGCAGCTGAGCTTTGTTCAAACACTTAATTGAAATTGTCAGTTGTTACGTTGTCATTAAAATATGTTAGGCTGAATCACAGAGAAATGTGTATAAGCGATGCACAACACATAATTTTTCATTTGATGGAATCATAAAATAAAATGGTGTCTCGGATTTGAATGTTATCTTCAGTATGAGCAGTGCCCACAGTGAAGCGGATAAATACAATGTTTCCACACAGTGAAATGAAAATTTATTAAAAATGTTATTTTCAAAGGGGGAATTTAAGGGGAATATAATGAAAGAGGTTATTTTCAGTGAAGCACTTTAGTATCCCATGGTGTTCAAGTGCAGTTTTCAGAGGCTTCCCCACTATGTCAGTTAAAATTGAGTATAGTGAGAACTGTTGAATTGCTGTATAATTTAATTTAATTATAATTTAATTTTTTTTTTTGTATTAGATGGTAACGGTTATGCATGTAAAGGCACTTAGTGTTGCCACAAAATATAATTTGGTGGCTATCAACCTTCACAATTGCATGCTGGTCAAACTCAACGTGGAGGTTTTAAATTACATTAAGTCTTTCAGCACTTTCATTTTGTATGTATGTTTTGACCCAAGTAAAGTCCAGTACATCTGTTACCGAGGATAAAATGCTCTTCACACGCACTGCAGCACACACAGCCCAATTTATAAGCGATGAGTGAGGGAAGCAAGGCTTGTGAAATCAGTGATTGTCAGCACATCCAAACCCCCTCCACTTCCCCCACACATGGCCTTGGTCTATTTAGATCTGAAAACAGTGTTGGATGAAGAAAATTCAATTCAATTCAGTTTTATTTATAAAGCGCCAAATCACAACAAAAAGTCATCTCAGGACACTTTTCACATAGAGCAGGTCTAGACAGTACTCTTTAATTTACAGAGACCCAACAATTCCCCCATGAGCAAGCACTTGGCGACAGCGGTAAGGAAAAACTCCCCTTTAACGGGTAGAAACCTCAAGCAGAACCCGACTCTTGGTGGGCGGCCATCTGCCTTGACCGGTTGGGTTGAGAGAGAGAAAGAAAGAGGGGGGAGGGAGAGGGGGGAGGGAGAGGGTGGGACAGAATAACAACAATCATAACAAAAACTGTCCAGAATTCTCTCTGTCCTAATTGTTACATTGCAGTGAAAATATATTTTACCTGTGTACTAGACCGTTAGCATTTTAGTGCGTTTTTCATGCCCGTCTTTTGTATGTCTTTTCTAGTAAATTGCGGAGTAATGTGGGCCGACCTGTGACCAGGCGCACCAGGGCAGAGGAAGTCATGCACCTGGCTGTGGTGGCCTGTGGGAATCGTCTGGACGAGACTCTCACCCTGGTCAAATCAGCCCTCCTGTTCAGCCTCAAGAAGATCAAGTTTCACATTTTTGCTGAGGACCCTTTGGCCCCGCAGTTTGAAGAACGGGTAAGATGCCTTTAGCGGGCTGCTGCCCAAATGGAAATGCACAGTGCAGCATTTTACGAAAACAGCAGTGAATTAGATGCGGTATCACCGAAGCCTTGGCTAAAAACAACAGTCTTTTTGGTTTATTTTCTCCATACTGGTCTTCAGTGGATCTTATTTTAAAAAGCTTCTGATTTAATGCAGCGCCTGTTAAACATTCCCCCTCGCTCTGTAACAGATGACATCAAGATCAGAGCAGTTTTAACTCTGCTTCTCTGGCTCACTCTAGTACAGACATATAAGCCTTTTATCTCAAGGCTTTTATCTCAAGACTGGGGCGTAATATATCACCAAGACACCCTGCTGTGCTCCGAGACCGTGTATCACTTCAAAGTCACCTTTACAGAGGTGCTTGGCATGTTTTTGATTATCCACTGATACTTTAACTAACAGTCTATTAACATCACTTTAATTAATGGACCTTAAACAGCACCTAAAGCATCTTAAACAACTTTAGATCTAAACTCTAAACCTGTGCTCCTGCCTTCATGTGAGCTGTGTGCGGTGAATCATTCCCATGTGTCGAAAATCCCTTTGTAGAAGACGGGGAGCGGTGGTAGTCGAGGCTTAGATAATGTAGCGCATGTGCTGAGTATGTACAGCAAGGAGCTTATGTCTAGCTACAGTGTAAAGAGACATGATGTGTGTGTTGAGAAATGGTAGAAAGGTTGGCCACAATCGGTTTTGATCTCTTATACTCGTCAGCATAAATCTTGCCAAATTGCTTGCTTCTCAGGGCCAAACTGTTAAAGCAGAGATTACGGAGGGATTCAACGCCTCATAGGTCACTTTAACAGGGTGCCTTCACTTGTTTAGACTATAGCTATTTAATAAAACAACAGCTGGCAGCTGCATGCGACCCATGCAGAACCACACAGCACCATGAGACATGACTTCATTGTTTTAAATGGCTGTCTTTATGAGACGTTTCATGCTGATAAATCTGCGAAAAGAGAAAGAGAGTGATTAGCTTTCAGAATAATGAATGTTTATCCTGGCTCTTTCTCACACACTTCCTCCGTATGAAATGTGATGTGTCAAGTAACGATGTGTTGCTTTCTTCCAGCTGAACCAGTGGCCTCGTCCAGTCTTAGCCAAGTTCCAGTACAGCATCTACCCCATCACGTTCTCTGTGGGGAATGCTGACGAGTGGAAGAAGCTCTTCAAGCCCTGCGCTGCTCAGAGACTCTTCCTTCCTGTAAGGCTGCAGCACTTATCTCCCTTCATATCCTCACCGTGCATAATGCCATTATCCAGTGTTAAGAAAAATGTCATTAATCCATTTCATTTCTACTTAAACAGCATTTTCATACCCTTTATTTTATTCCAGTGCATGCTTATAATTAATTACTTGTGTGGTTACTGATGATTTCACACCTTTTCTGCAGCATTTACTTAACAAATAAGCAGTCTCCGGAGACGGAATCCAGTAATTTCATCAAGTGAAAAGGCTATGCCTGTCTATTGATTTCTGGCTGGTGTTTATTGAAATAGCAGTCAGCTTTCTGACCATATAATGAACATATTGCAGGTTAGACGGATCCATAGGTATTTTTCTTGTGTTGCAAGGCAATCAATAGACATTTAGTATCCACTTCATCAGGAACACCTAGTCAGTATTGTTCCATTCTGTCCTACTAGCTTCTTCTCTAGATGTGCTGGCTGTTAATGCTGCAAAAATCTTTTTTTGTCTTGTCTGAAATTTGCTCTGATAACGCTCCTTTTACACCAAGCTCTCAGTCTGCTTTGGAAGCAAGTTAGCAACTGAAGACTAGGGCCAGACCTGCATGTACACTGTGGGTCCCCCAGGGAAAAATATTTTTCACTGTAAGATGCCAGCTCTGAGAACTAAATTTCAGCACCGCTGAGGTGATGATACTAAATGCATGTTCCAGGTACTTTCGGGGTTAGACAGTGCAATAGCTCATTTTATAATACCACAATAATGCAGGACATGTGTTTCAAGGTATTCTGATTCAGAAAATATCCAACATGTGCGTTTTGCTGTCTGGTTAATGCATTTGTCTGTGTAAACTTTAGATTGTGTGCACAGTGTTGGTGAGTAATGATACTAGTTTAGCAGTACTGGAGGTATTTCAGAATTATGAAACATTTCCAGCAGTGAGCCATTTTCTTCGCAGTGAGGCGGCAAGATTAAACTTAAATTAACTTACATTTTATTTTCTACTGAATTAAAAAAAGCTCCATCCCTCACTCTGTTCTCTACCAGATTCTTCAGCTGCAACTCCCCGTCTTCTTATTTTTAAAAGAATTAAGCAGCAGACTGGTTTGACAGTATGTGCAGATCTGGAGCGGGTCTCTTTCACTCGAAGCTTCATTCTGTCAACCTGCTACAGCGGATTGGGCCCCTTCATTATTTAATGATACTGACTATGAAAGTCATTACTTTTAACGTGAAAGAAAATCTATATTACCACCACATTGTCTGCCCTACATTTATTCTTGCCTACCAAACAGCATATAAACATGACAATGTCTGTCCTGGTATCTTATCACCCTTTCAGTGACTTAAAGCACAGTAAAAATGCGATGCATCACCGAAGCCTTACAGGTTCTTCAAAGTTAACGTTATGATGTGAAAATGCCTGTAGGTTACAGTGTTGAACAGAAAGCCTGACCTTAAAACCATATGATTTTCCAACCATGCTGTTTTGAACATTCATGTCATGTTCTTGCGTACATTCCTGTGCCTGCCACAGAACAAGGTGTTTGGAACTAAGCTAATTTTGGTTAATAACTTTCCATACAGTTTAACTGACGACACTAAGCTACTCTGTTACTTATTTTTTTGTGGGTTTTGTGATACTCACCACACATACATGTTTAAATAATTGAAGGTCATTATGGATACCAGCTATAAGAGAAAAGTTTGACGCTAATTATGTGGACATCCAGTCTGGTTTTTGTGGTTTATAGAAGTATAATCACGCCACTTAAATTGACAGAGAAATCTGTGTTCTCCTCCACAGTGCCTATTACTGCATAACTGTGGAAACACACACATAAAATTAGGCTGCTGAAACAGTCAGTGTTCCACTGCTCCGCTCTTGCTGGGATTGGTTGCTGCTTTTGTCACGCACCCACCCACCCCCACACACACACACACACACACACAGACACGTACCAGTACTCACACACCACTCCTTGCTGCTCTAGACAACTCAATCCAACAAAAAGTAATGATGTTTCTTTTGGCATTACGGAGCAACTAGAGCACAAATACTACCTCTCAGCTTGACCCATTTTCTTTAAGTGGGTCTGTTTTTACTGACCCTGACTTCACGTATTATCCCAGTTGGCAGTGTTGCAACTCTGTCATAATGACAGAATGAACCTGTGTTTTTCTCTATTGCATTGTATAAATGACGTATTGTGACAGGTACGAGGACACTGTGTCAGCATGTGCTAAAATGTGAGGTAATCTATAATGCCCTTTGTCCTTATACGGTATACTGGAAAGTCACCCAAGTTGTCTAAAATAGTTTCTGAAAGTTTCTTAACTCTGAAAATTGGTTCCATGGCAGTGAAGAATAAAACCCTAATCTTATCTCAGCCTAAACTCAATCCTGTATTTTTTTTTGCCATCTATTGACAGCACAAATCATCAGTAGATACTGGAAGTTATTATCTCATCTTAAACTCATTTTGTTCTTAGCAGACAGTGGAACTCTCAATTTCTTGTAATTCTGTAGCCGACCACTTCAGTATTTGATATGTTGAATGCTAAGATGCCCCCCTACAGGTCACCTCTGCCATTTGTATCCTGCCTGATAACTTGGACAAATCTTATGAATCTCTTCTGGCCTCTTTTATCAAGAAAATGTTTTTATCCCACAGGATTGATCCTAAATGACTGGGAGAACATATATTTTCTTAACTTTTATTTTTAATTATTAAAATTAACATTTAAATACATAGTAAAGACTAAAAAGCCTGTGTTAAGCCTGTGCATGCATGTCACGGTACGGAGGTTGTTCAGCAGCAGATGACAGCCAGAAAAACTTGTTTGAAAAACCTAATCTGATATTGTAGGCTACAGCTACATTAAGTCATTGGTATGGCATAACATGCAATTTAATACTTTAAAAGAATTAGAACGGAGTCACCAGAATCCTCGATGGCCTGAACCTCGTCATGACAGTGAGTCTCCACCACCATCTCCGCATGCTAGCAAAAATCAAGCTTACGCTAGTGTGGGCTCTATGTGGTGTTGTGGATTTTCGGAGCTGATGCACTGGCAGTTGTCAGTTTGAAGAAGAGAAGACCAAACCAAACTTCGTATGATGATTCTGGGAAAACTTTAATGAAGAACCTTGCAAGGGAGAGCGACTCAAGGGACACCTCCTGTTCGTACGGTGTCCCCAAACTCGTCTGACCCACACAGTCCAAAACCAGCCTTTAAGCCAATCATAGAAACTAGTTCGTCAGTTCCGAATCATAAACCTATGACCTAAATCTGTATCTTTGGTTTGTCTTGTTGCGTCTGATGATGACCTGCATTCTGGCCTTGGTTCGCCTGTGAGGCTCCTGGTTTATTAAACAACATGTGTTATCTTCTGTTTGAGAGAACAGAGGAGTACAGCTTGACATTCTGTTGTCCTGGTCAGTTATGGAATATCCATAACAATCCCCTCTTATTGATCAAAAGATCAATACAAATTACCAATTTATGACTGGACTGGTGGACTGTAAGGGCACAAACAGAGTAGAAACAACATCCGCACAACAGATAACAATTCTCACACAAAAGTAATACAAGAATCAACAATTGCATTGAACAAAATCAAAAGTAAAATCATCAAAACACATAATCATTTAAACACATAATGCAATAACAATAAAAGCAAACAATCAGTAAATTAGATAAAAAACCCCTCTTATGTACCCCTTTAAAACAACTGTCATGTGACCCATGAGTTCTGTCTTCCAACCACCAGGGGCAGTAGTGAGGCAAATCCTCAAAGAAGATCTCCTAGAACACCAAAGCGTTAAAGGAGGTCATTGACAGAGGTCACCAGTCACATGCGCAAACAACCTAAGACAAGACACTTCCTGCCTCTTACTAGATGAAATCCTAGCAACTTAAAGGGGAGTCATACAAACATTTGATTACATCATAACAATAAAACAAATCAATCACAAAGTGAAGTCTTCAACCCATGCACTTTGCGTACAGTAGAGGGCCATCACCATGGAGAGGTTACTAGCACATACGATGCATGGTGATGTGGAATCCATCCTCCTGGAGTGATCCTCTTCGTCGACGTGGATGAACTCTGCTTCGTCTCAAACAGTGTTTTATCATATGTAGACCACCGCCATCTACCTCGAGAAAAAGTAACTGGATATGCAATATTACAATCATTCATTTTACATCTGTCAATAGGACATTTAAAAACAATAGAATTCACAATTCGTTTAACTCGGGAGAGAGCTGGTAAAATATGTCCATCAGTCTTTTCTGACTCTTTTTCTTCAGACTCTCTCATTGCAGCATTGTCAATGTATCTCACTGTTTTGTCAGGACTTACAGTGTTGTAGAGTCCCAATGGGCTCATTGATTTGTCCGTATGTCCAAGATCTGGCTCTTGGTCTGCATTTTCTGGATCATTCTGCAAAGGGCGCCCCTGTCCATGGGGCACTGGGTTCATGGCACCGACTGTGTCATGAGAAGGAAAGCCTTTCCGCTCTCCTTCGCCTGGAATCAGAGAGACTCCTGTCTCTCTCTCATTTGGACCGACTTGACCTGTCCCCTGCCCGAACCTACTAAACAGGAGAGAAAAAAGGAGTAACCATCCGGTTACCTGCCAGGGCTCTGCTCTCCTCCGCCAGTGGTTGGGGGGGCCAGTCTGCACCTTGTGGCGTGGATCCATTCTGCTCTGCCTTCGACCTTCAGGGCCGTCCTAGTAGTCAGCAGCACCTGGTATGGACCTTTCCACCTAGGAGACAAAGACACTTTTTCCAGAGATTTGATTAATACCAGGTCACCTTCTCGAAAGGAATGAATTGGTTCTTCCGATGGTTTGGGGAGTCTGTCAGCCACCTGTAAATGATACTTTCTCAAAATCTCTGTTAGTCTTTTCACATACTCAGTCATGAACTCATCCGTCCAAAGCAGAGTAGCTTTGTGTGGTGTCAGTGGGGGACTTGTCCCTGTGGACATTGGTCTTCCCATCAGCACCTCGTGAGGACTCAGTCCTGTAGTTGCACTTGGTGCACTCCGAATGGAGTACAGCACAATCGGCAGTGCATCAGGCCATTTCAGGCCTGTGGCTAGGACTGTTTTGGTCAATCTGTCTTTGATAGTTGCATTCATTCTCTCAACTTGACCTGAACTCTGTGGATGATAAGGAACATGTAACTGCCACTTAAATCCTAAGATTTCTGACAGTCCCTGAGTGATTTTTGACACAAAAGCTGGACCTCTGTCGCTATCTATTCCCTGCGGCACTCCGTACCTAGGGATTACCTCTTTTAGCAGACACTTTACAACTGTTCTTGCATCTTCTTTTTTCGTTGCAAAAGCTTCTACCCACTTCGAGAACCTGTCGGTTATGACTAGCAAGTATTTGAAGCCTTGTGAGCTTGGCATATGTACAAAATCTATTTGCATATTTACAAAAGGACCTGATGGGGGTTCTAAGTGGTCATGTTTCACTGTGCTATTCTTTTTTCTGGTCTGTTGACATATCATACAACTATCCACAAGTGTTTGTGAAACTTGAGTAATGCCTGGAGCAAACCACTGTGAGCGAATAACATCATTCATCACCCCTCTTCCAACATGCGCTGGACCATGCGTCACACGTGCCAGTACATGAAGGAGAGCTCGAGGGCAAACCGGTCGACCATCAGGGTGGAGCCACAAGCCAGACTCCGCGTCAACTTTACAACCTTTACGCAACCAAAGACTTCGCTCCCTGTCATCAGCGTGATTTTGCATTGTCACGACATCATTAGCGGAAGGAATTGGAATTGGATTGGTAGGTTGTGTGGAGGCACATTGAAGTACCAAAGAGGGAGAGGAAAGTGCCGCTTGTTTGGCTGCAGTGTCAGCCATTGCATTTCCTCGTGAAACAGGATCAGTTCCATTCGTGTGAGCAGCACATTTGATGATTGCAAGCTGAGATGGGCGCAAAATAGCATCTAACAGGTCATTAACCAAAGTGTGATGCTGTAGTGGTTTTCCAGAAGATGACACAAAACCTCTCATCTTCCATAACTGGCCAAAATCATGAGCAGCGCCAAATGCATATCTTGAGTCAGTGTAAATAGTAGCCACCTTACCAGAAGCAAGAATACACGCTCTAGTTAGAGCATACAGTTCTGCTGCTTGAGCAGAGGTACCTGGAGGCAGTGCTTTTGCCTCTACTACCCCCCAATCGTTAACTACTGCATAGCCAGCTAGATGTGTGCTATCAGATGGTCTGCTAGCTGAACCATCAGTGTAAAAAATCAAATCAGAATTGGGTATTGGTGTCTGCAACAAGTCTGGCCTTGGGGATGTACACAGGTCAATAGTTGTGATGCAATCATGCTCATCATCTGTGTCAATCAATGGAAGGAGAGTAGCTGGATTCAATGGAGGTGAGCGTTTTAAAGTGATGTGTGGACTATGAAGAATGATTGCTTCATAGCCTGAACGACGTGCAGCTGTCATGTGTTGGGTAGCAGATGTGTTCAAGATGTGAAGTACTGCATGTGGAACGTGCACAACACAGTCATGAGCCAGTACAATTGGAGAAGATTTCTCAATCATGATGGCAACGGCGGCCACCGCTCTTAAGCAACCTGGCATGCCAAGAACCACAGGGGTTAGTCGAGAGGAGTAGTACGCAACTGGACGGTAATGAGACCCATGTTTTTGCACGAGAATGCCTGTAGCAAAGCCATCTCGTTCATGTACATGCAGATGGAACGGCTGATGATAGTCCGGCAGCCCCAATGCCGGAGCCAAGGTGAGAGCATGTTTCAGGTCCTGAAAAGCTTTGTTCATGTCCTCAGTCCACTGCACCTTGGGAGGAGCTGATTGCAGTGTGGCGTTTCGCAAAACAGAGTCCATAGCAGCATACTCAAAGATCCAATGTCTGCAATAATTCGCCATCCCCAAGAACGAGAGCATTTGTTTCTTGGTTGTGGGAGGAGGCATGTTAACCAGCAGTTTCAACCTCTCCGGTGACAACAGGCGCTGTCCATTTTTCAAAACATGACCCAAGTATGTCACCTCAGACCGACAAAATTGCAGTTTGGCAAGTGATGCTCTATGACCACACTCAGCTAGTCTCTGTAGGAGCAAGATGGAGTCCGTTCGACAAGCTTCCTGTGATGGTGAAGCTATCAGGAGGTCATCTGCATACTGTAGGAGAGTGGAGCCCCCTGGAAAGTGGAGGTCATCCAAGTCCCGTTTCACTGCTGCTGCGTAAACTGTAGGACTCTCGACAAAACCCTGAGGCAAACGCTGCCAGGTGTACTGTTTTCCTTTGAATGTGAATGCAAACAGATACTGGCTATCTGGATGCAACGGGATTGAGAAAAAAGCTGAACTCAAATCAATGACTGTGTAGTGTGTTGAGTTGGATGGTAGTGAAGCTAAAATCGAATTTGTGTCTGGCACAATTGGAGCTGTTGGCACTACAATGCTATTAATAGCTTGCAAATCTTGTACAAAACGCCATTCATCTGGGCGGTTTGCTTTTGGAATGGGTAAAATGGGTGTGTTACATGGGCTTGTTGTTTGAACCAACACACCTTGATCCAGTAAAGACTGAATTACACCTTCAATACCAGCAATTGACTTGTGTGGCAAATTGTATTGCCTGACCATTGGTAGTTTAGCACCAGGTTTGAGTGTGACTTCGTGAGGTGGAGCCGAATTCACAAAACCCACATGGTTTTTATGTTTAGCCCATAAAATAGATGGAACCTCTGAAAGCTCTGATGGAGGCCCATACTGTGTGGGGAGGGGTGGTTGTTGCAAAACAAACCTACTCTGAGGTAGCTGGATGTGCTCAGTTAAAGATAACATGTACAGCTCAAGGCCCAAGTGTGTTATTGTTTGAGTTTGAGGAGTCTGCGCAGCTCCTCTCAATGCCTGGCACTGTGCCACCATGCTTTCAAGCTGTTGTGGGTCACAGCCAGGAGAGACAGCTACAGTGATGTATGGAAATGAATCTTTATCATTAACCAATTTGCGCTGTGCGTCAGATAACCGAATTGGAATTGCACATCCCTGTGGACCAACAAACAAACATTGTTCACACTCCAACCCCTCTTGTGTATTCAAAAACACATCAGCTAATTGTTTGTACACCTCTGGGGGGTTAAATGCTGCTGTACAGTGACACTGTAGTACAGGCCTCATGGCAGACATCTGTGTTGCACATGCTGGTGAAATTTGAGCAATTTTTTGAATGCTAGATACTGTGAAACTGGAAGCCATGTTAAAATCAGTCAATGACCAACAATACAAACAATCAGCAATAGTTTTCAAAAACTGAAATGCATGAGCAGCCTTCACATCAGGTAGGCTTAAAAACAATCCATCAGGTGTGCATTGAATGGTGGCATGTAGCTTGCAAAGTAAATCTCGTCCCATGAGATTAATTGGACTTTTCTCAGAAATCAGGAAAGAATGTTGCACATCTGAACCTTCAACAGTTATTTTAGCTCTCTGTGATAGTGGCTCAACAACAGGAACGCCGGAAACACCCACGGTGGTGACAAAATTAGGTGTTGGTGTACATACATGCTCATCAGCTTTAACAGTGGAAATTGTGGCCCCACTATCTACCATAATGTCAACTCTACTACCATTTACTTCAACAGGCATTATTGGATCTTCTGAAGGATCTTTTGAAAGTCGAATTACAGCTGCTTGAATGGGAAATGTTTTTTCTGATCCTGCCCCTCTATGGCCTCCCTATGCTTGATTGTAATATTGTCCATGATTCACATTATCAACATGTGGAGGAGGTGGTAGTGGTTGTTGTTGTTGTTGTGGTAAAGCAAGGGGGGCTGTTTGTTGGAAATTCCTTGTTTGGTGATCCTGGAATGGGTAATTTTGCTTGTTCTGACGACGACCACTTCTACACTCATTAGCCCAATGTCCCGCTTTCCCACATTTGTGACACTTTCCCGGTTTTCGCTTGTTATTGTTTTTGAAATGCTGTTGTCCACCCCCCTGTCGCGCATGCTGTAACATTTGTTTTGGGAAGGAGGCAGATTTGTCTTCAGCAAAAACTTCACACCTATCTAGCGCCATCATTTTGTTTACCGTTGCTTTCCAGTCTTTGGTTTGCCAATCGGTGACAGACAATTTGTATGCAGCTGCAACATTTGGTTTTAGATTTTGCACAAAGGTTGTAACAACAAAATATTCATTTCCTTCTCGTCCTATTCCTGCATTGCTATCCCAAGTACGTGTAAATCTGTTAACAAACTCAGGTACAGTTTCATATGCATCTTGGACACAGTGAATTACTTTATTAAAGTCAGTGCGCTGTCGTGCACATTTTCTTATTGCTGTTTTTGCTTCTTCATTTAACCAGTCAATCATGGTTCTATGAGGAGGCCACTGGCCATCCTCTGTCCGAGCAGGGAAAAGAAATTCACCTTTGCACAAATCCCACTCCGTTCTGTATGAGCCAGCAAGTAATTGTTCAACATCAGGTATCAGACAGTTATACACAGAGCATACATATCTTAACCATCCCCAGTATTCATCTGGGTTTGTGGTCGGATTGGGGGCATTTTGTGTCATTCCAACTATCTCAGCAGGAGTCCATGGTTTGCAGACAGCTGTGTTGCCAACCATGATTTTTGGAGCATTTATTGAGGTGGATGTAATGTTTAGAGGGGGCTCTAAAATGTTAGTTTTCGATCTTGTATGTCTTTCCAGATGTGAATGTGTCATTCTAGTTGTACCTCGTCTCTGAGTTTTGCTACTTGCAGTGTGGGGTCGTCTCTGTGTCATCTTTGGCCTGACTGCAGGTTCTGTGTCGTCACTATGATCTGTGTCAGACTCCTCCCCCTTACCTCTGGCTCCTTGTAACTCAAGTTCTACCTCACTTTCTCCTGAGCTGTCCTGAGTGTCTATCTCTGTTTCTTCAGCAACGGCAGCTAAATGTCTTTTCTTTTCCTTTCTTTTCTGGCTTTTTACCTGTTTGAATGACAAATTAGCTTTCTTTTCTTTTTCTGCAGCTTTCCTAGCTTTTTCTTCGTCGGCTCTATCTTTCTTTTCCTGTTTAACTCTTTCCCTTTCTCTAGCAGCCTGACTGTCTCTTTCCCTTTCTCTAGCTGCTATCTGCTCTTCTCTATTTTCTACTTCAGTCTGTAGTCTTTGTCCCTCAACAGCTGCGGCTAGTAAGAGAAATTCATCGTCAGTCTTTGCTTGTTGTGAAATGGTTTGATCAGTCATGTTAGCAGCTGAAAAGGGGTTTGAAGGTGAAAGTTGTGGAAAAATTGAAATCATTGTTTTGTTTGTGTGTGACTCTTGCAAAGGCACTCCAGCTTTGGATACAATGGTCAACAAAGTTTGTGGAGAGGGAGCATCAGTTTGCCGTTTTGCCCAACCGTATATGATAGCTTTGGAAATGGCCTTCACATTCTCACCATGCCTCTGTTTAATTTTCATCATTTCTGTAGCTCTGGTTTGCAACTCTGCTTCCAACATAGGCAAGTGACATGCTGTCACACATTTAACACAGTTCTCCACTGCTGCTCTGAACTCATCAGAAAAACGATCAACTCTTTTTTCATCCAGACTCACTCCACACCTCTGACGAGCAACAGTTAACCACACATTTACACAATCTTTCATATACGCACTATCCCAAGATGGATTTCCAAAATCTGGGTTAACATTGTACTCAGCAATCTGAAGCTTATCTCTATCAAACGCTCCTTCGTATGGCCATTCGCCATCTGTCCACTGATTCATAAGGGAAGAAAATGGAAACACAAAAGTCCATCCTTTCAATCTACCAACAACTCCCGCCGGAGATTGTGGAGAAAACATCGCTCTATATTGTGCATCTGTGAGTGTGTGGGGGTTTGCTTCGGGAAGCTTATCAATGGCAGATTGACCTTTTACTTCTGAATTGGTGCGTTTGTTTCCTACTGAAACAGATTTGTTCTTTCTCTTGTGTTTTGGTGAATGAATTAATTTTGTAGTAGATTGTGTTCTACTCACTGCTTTAGACGTGTTGTTGCCCATTTTAACACATTTACATTAAAAACATCACACAAACAAACACATCAAACACAAAACAGACACATCAAAACTTTCCCAGCATCACCGAAGTTCTTTTTTTTTACACCTCTCTTCCTGGTGCAATAGCAATGATCTGAAGCCAAACCGACGAAGCAACTCTTCGTCTTGTGTACACTGTTTATTGTTTGAAAAAATTTTTACCGGCGCCCGACTCTAGGACTTAGAATCCCAAGTCTGAAAACATTTCTCACAGGACACAGAGTGGATGATCCCCGATCTTGGCTTAAACGAAATAGGCCAAATCCTACCCCGAAAACGTCTTTTCTATAGTTTAAACCTCAGGTGGGTCCCCCTGTGCCGGACGTAGCCCGAAGCTAGCCCAGAAATCCCAGCCACTTTTGTGGCACTGCAGGAGTTAAGACTCACTCAACTCTGCCTTTTTTTACCTCTTCACAACCACATGCTTTGCACCTGCTTATCACTGCACAGTTTCAACACATTTTCATGTGTTTAGATTCTTTAACCATCAGCTTTTTGCTTTTTTTTTTTTTTTTTTTTTTTTCACTTTGTGACCACCTTTAAAGTGAAAGTGATGCACAGTTTCTTTGTGATTTCGTCAAACGCAGACATGGTAAGGCACAATAATAAAATAAAATTATGCACTTACCACGTCTTTGTTGTGTTGAAATCCTGTTCGTGACGCCAAATTGTTGTGGATTTTCGGAGCTGATGCACTGGCAGTTGTCAGTTTGAAGAAGAGAAGACCAAACCAAACTTCGTATGATGATTCTGGGAAAACTTTAATGAAGAACCTTGCAAGGGAGAGCGACTCAAGGGACACCTCCTGTTCGTACGGTGTCCCCAAACTCGTCTGACCCACACAGTCCAAAACCAGCCTTTAAGCCAATCATAGAAACTAGTTCGTCAGTTCCGAATCATAAACCTATGACCTAAATCTGTATCTTTGGTTTGTCTTGTTGCGTCTGATGATGACCTGCATTCTGGCCTTGGTTCGCCTGTGAGGCTCCTGGTTTATTAAACAACATGTGTTATCTTCTGTTTGAGAGAACAGAGGAGTACAGCTTGACATTCTGTTGTCCTGGTCAGTTATGGAATATCCATAACATGTGGGATGTGGGTTCTTTTGGCGGGACAGAAGGAGCTATAACTGTAGGACAAGGCCTTCAGTCAGTCAAGTTCTCAATGATGTATGTCCATTCCCATCTTGTTTTCATCAATCTGCCTCGTTGACTCCAGTGGACCTGTCAGCTATAGATGAACCAGCAACACAGCTCAAACTCAAACAGTACCCTGTCTCAGTTTATGGACACAAGGCCAGGAGCTTCTCCTCACATTGGTATGAGAAATACACATTTTTAGAGTACAGCATTAGCAAGAATACAGTATTTTGTAAAATATGTTGGCATTTTGGTGAGAGAGGCGGGGAAAAGAAATTTAGATGTCATGGATATAAGGATTGGAAACACATGCTTGTTATAGCTCATTGGATCGCTGTCGAGAAATACAATAATTACAGAGAATGCGTCAAGTCCGACTGTGGCACAATCATCCATCAGCTTGTCAACACAGAGGGCCGTCAAGGGTAGATAATAGAAAGAAATCGGGAGCACACAAAAGTTAAACTTGACATTGTGCTCACATGTGCAAAGCAAGAGATGCCTTTATGCGGATACCGGGAAAATGAAGAGGCAAAGAACGTTGGTAATTTAATTGAGTTTAAACTCATTTGCAAGCATAATCCAGATATAGAAAAAAGACTAGATGCTATGACATCCAAAATGACTTGCTAAATGCTGCATCCGCTTTGCTGCTATGATGCATAAAGAAAGAACTGCATGGATCAGAAGAAACTTTTTATGCAATACTAGCTGGCGAACGTAAGGACATATCAAAAAAGGAGTTGGTGGCCATCTATTAAGACATATATACACAGGATCTGTGAAGGAAATAGCAATTGGCCTTGTGCATACAGGGGAAATGACAGCTGAGGCCATTGCCGAAAAAATAATCAAAGTTGTGGCACCTTTTGAGTTGGACCCAAACTTGTGTTTTGGATTCGGATTTTCGGATTCGGTGTTCAAGCCATCCCCAGGAGCACCTTTTTAAAATTCAATCTACGTGCATTGTCACTCTCATAGAATGCATCTAGTCCTGGCAGCTTTGGCATGGACATCAGCAGATGCATCAACTTTCTACGATACTATAAACTCCTTGCACACCTTCATGTGTGGCAGTCAACGGCACGCTCGTTTCCATGACGCACAAAGAGAAACGTTCCCCAATCAGAGACCACTGGAACTGGAGTGAAGATGTGATACAAGATGGAGTCCCAGATCGACAGCAGCAAATAAAGTGTTCACTCTTTTATGATTGTTCCTTGAAGTACTGTCAGAATATGCAGAAGAGGCAGGACAGAGTCAAATTGATGTGCAGTCGTTATTACAGCAGATGCAAACAAAGACATTCATATTTCTCTTTGTACTCTTTAAAGAACTGTTCAACAAAACAGACTTTGCAATCAAAGGTCTACAGTCCATCAATGTGTCAGTGACAGACAGTGGATTTGATTGAAAATCTTAAACAATCACTGACAGACATCCGCTCCAGTGACGGCTCTAACAGTGAATTCCTGAGGATGCTGGCAATAACGAATTAGATTATGGGGGATAATAATATTGACAGTCGGGATATCTTTGCCCTCCCGCTCATGAAAGCTCCCAAGTCGATTCGAGGAAAGTATAGTTACCGCCTCACTGGGAAAATCTACAAGGGTCAGGAGTGACAATGACTTGCAAGCTATATTAAACCAACTAACAGACTGCCAGCTCAATGAACTCAGCTCCAGGTTCCACAATGACTCGTATGGCCTCATGAAATCAGCAGCCACTCTATTGGCAAGCTCTTGTGACAGCAGCTTGACCTATTCGACAAGAAGTCTGAATGATACAGTAAAGCTTTTCCATATCAGCGTAACAGTGTCGGAGCTTTCAGTGTTTCTCTGGCATTCTGCAAGAAAGAGGGCAAGAGGAGAAACTTTTAAAAGTCTTATTGATGTGTTGGACACATGCAACGAGGAAGCCTTCCCTCATGTTCATTGCTTCTTAAAGTACTGATCATTCTACCAGTGACATCGTGTACAGTTGAACGTGTCTCCTCCAGCGTTAGAGAATAAAAACTGCCAGTAGGAGCTCTATGCTCTCCATTCGCCTGAACTCGTTCCGTCTGTTAACATTTGAGAGCTCTCACAGCAACTTTCCACTATGATGAAATTATTAACATTCAAAATTAAACCCCGCCGACTACTACTGTAGGGAGAAACACAGACAGATGCGAGATGAGAAACAGATGAGACTTGTTGACAACAGTAATGACATAGTAAGAAATATGATATTTTTTTCTCTCTTTCATTCCTCGCAGCCTTTTCTTTGTTGCTTTTTGGAATGTTATTAATGTTAGCTTAAACAATGGCAAAGCCTTGACAGCAATGGTTTCACAAAACTAAAGAAAATGTTGTAACTGCTACTGAACGAATTTTCAAACTAGTCAATGTTTTTTGTAATAGATACTACTGATGGATGCCATGTTTTGTGGCATGGGAATGTTTTGTGACTCAGTTTAAGTTTGAGGTTTCGGTTAGTGAGGTGGTGTGTGTGTGTGTGGGAGAGGAGCGTGTGGTTGGGTGTTTAGAGCATGTGAGTGTGGTTCACGGTTTGTTAGCCTATACTGAGCCTGTTTTTTTTTGTGTTTATGAGATATTTTATTAAGAATACTAGAAGTCAAAGAAAAAAATAAATCAATGTAAGTATGAGAATTATAAATACATAAGTCACCTGTAATTAAAGGATTTGGTTTTTCGTGCGTTTTTATTCAGGCTTTCACCCAGTGTTCTATGTCGACTATAGTAACACGTCGGTTTCCAGCTGTGTAGAATGAATGTAGCAATGTTTTAGAATACAGATGCAGTCACTGTCTGAAACACTGTATATGCATTTCCTATTGACACCAGAAGAACCTAGAAAACAATGCAGGCAAGACGGGAGGTAGAGCTGAAAATTCCTGCCTGACTTGATTGTCTCTGTATTGCCTTGAAAGTAAAGACCGTTTCTGTTGAGACAAGCTTATGAATTGACTGACAGCACCGCTCCCCCTCCTGTCAATCTAGCTCATCCAGCAGTCGATCTCTCTCTCTCTCCCTGCAATCAATTTAAACAAATAATAATCCAGCCAGATCATCCCAACAAGATGGTATTTCCATAAATAGAATTAACATGTCAGTGCTCTAAATGAATGGATGTATTGGTCTACACAATCCACAGCAAAAAATAAACATGATAGATAGGATAGGCGACTATGTTTGATTTTCACACAATTTGAGCAATATACCCATGTGTGCCACTTGTAATAAGTACAAACTGTCGTGGGTAGTCTAAATAATAAGCTATCTCGGCATTGAAAATGTTTTAGAAAAGAGTTAGTCATAATCTACCAGACACGCTAGTCGCCTTCCACAGCATGATATCACTCATATCTGTTATAACGAGACTACCAGTCGGAAACCATCAAAGGAAGGCAAACAGTATTAAGTTCTGTAATTAAAAGGCCCAGCCAAAATTGATTTGGCCCATCCAAAACTGAAAGTCTGCTGCTGTGCCTGCCAGGGTGTCCACTCTTCTTAGTGGCATGTCTCCATAGGGATGGCAATGTATGGCTGTGCTGTGTGTACTGCTGATTAGCTAATATTAGCATGCTAACACACTAAACTTAAGATGTTGAACATAGTAAACATTAAAGGACAGGTTCCAAAGTCCCTCTTTTTGTTACTATACTTCCACCGCAGCTCAACAGGGAAACACTGACCGAGGAGACACAAAGAGGGAATTTGATGCTAAAAAGACTGTAAATGTGTCAGATATCCACTTGATATGACTAACTCAGACTGCTGAACACTCATATAAGTGTCACATCAACTTTTAAATGTATTTTTGCACAAAATGACTGTGTGAACACACTGTGGATTTTGGCCCCCCATTACATACATTGAAGGGGATCTTTTAATAGCCAGTATGAACAGGAGGGATGATTACAGCAAGGAAAACCTCTTTCACTGTTCATATGAACACCTGACTGTTGTTTTGAGACAGACTTGAAAAACCTCACAGGTGTTAGTGTGACTGTAGACTCTGTCTTGTTAAAATACTGAAATTAAGTGTTTGTGTAAGTGTTTTCCCACTTTTAACATTTAGTTGAGCTGATATAAACCCTGTGTTGCTTACTCTCTGCATGCCAGTTTTATCAATATGTGAGTCACTGTCTCTCTGAGAGCAAGATGTTTGTGCAAATGAAGAGGAATATCCAGCATGGTAGAGAGGGGTCAATGTGAAAAGTATTTGAGAACTATATACTAACATCAAGTTTACACTGCCAAATATTTTATTGATTTATCTTAATATCTGCGTGTTACAGAGTGTAATCTAGTTTAAGTGGATGGTTTGTGGTCATAAACACTCCACATAAACACACTGTAATTGTGCTCCTAGGTCATCCTGAAGGATGTGGACTCATTGCTGTACGTGGACACTGATGTGCTGTTCCTGCGGCCCATGGATGACATCTGGAGTCTCCTCAAGTCCTTCAACAGCACCCAGCTGGCAGCAATGGCCCCAGAGCACGAGGTCCCCAAGATTGGCTGGTACAGCCGCTTTGCACGCCACCCTTTCTACGGGGTCACAGGGGTCAACTCTGGTGTCATGCTGATGAATCTCACAAGGATCCGTCACACAGTGTTCAAAGTAAGGCCAAAACATAGTCGTACGTCTTTACTCTGATCAGTAGAAAGCTTAAGTGAGCTGTGATTTCCCTTTTGCATTCTGAAGGATTTTTTCCTGTGAGTTCAAGTCACAGGCTGAGTGCTCTGAGTGGGCTGTGATTGAAGCTTTCTGATTACCACGCTGGCATCACAGACTCCTGCCCTCAGAAGTCAATTTAGCTGCTCCAGCTCTTAATACTGGCAGCAGATTGCAACTGGAAGCTGGAATGCAAATGTGCCCCTCTTTTGATGATGTGTTTTTGGTAAAAGGCTGCTCTTGAGCTGTTGGCAAGTGAACGCTGTTGGTATTTCAGAACAGTATGATACCCAGTGGTCTGTCGTGGGAGGATCTACTACATCCACTCTACCAGAAGTACAAGAACCACATCACCTGGGGAGACCAGGACCTCCTCAACATCATCTTCCACTACAACCCAGGTACAGTCCTTTTTACAGGTATATTCATATAATATTACAATGAGCACAGCATGTACTATTATCACACTGAAAACACATGATGAGAGGAAGAGAGGCTTTATAGTGCACTCTAATGACGGTCCATAGAAAGCATTACTGCTATATAAAACTGCATCTTAAAATACTTGTATGCACACAATTAACACAGCAGCTTCACACTATCAACACTTTCACCTATATTATGTCTTTTTTCACTAGCCCAGTGAACATTATGAATCTGGATCAGTAAACACATGAGGCAGTGGCTGTAGGCAATGGCAGACTGCAGCAGCAGACTGAGCTCCAGCTGCAGCGGCCAGATGTGGGCATTAAATGCTCAGAGCCTTCGGCAGAGCTGGCATTTGCTTGAAAACACAGCCGGGTGGAGTGTTTGTTTTACATGGTACAGCTTGGAGCTCTCTGCAATCTCAAGAGAGATATTCAAGTTCGTTCACTGCATTGTTCTGACCTTGTTTGCTTGTTCTGCAATCAGGAAAAACTTCTAAAGACTTTGATCTCTCTTCAGATCAGGATCTGATGGAGTTTAAAGGGAATTAAATGGAGTTCTGATTCATGTTGTTTTCAAGTAAATATGGTATATTTGTAGATTATTTTTCACTTTTTAAGCCTGGTACTGTATGTCTCATCCTAAGTCCTGAGCACATTTAAATGTACTATGTAATATAGTTCTGTTATGGTTTCAAATGAGCAAATACATACAGTATGAGCATCTGTGCTTCTTTTTACATTTTATGTTCATACATACAGTATGTACACATTCACGCCTCACAGCTGCAGTATAATTACCATCAGCTGCTGCACCGGAGCAGTTGGAGGCTGATTGCTTGGTTCAGGCATACCTCGCAGTGTAACAAGTTACCTTGCTTCCAGGGTTACCTTTTGAACCCTCATTGTTTTGGTGCACATAAATGAATAGAAGGGAGGAGCAAACAAACAAACAAACAAATAAACTGGCATAAAGAATATGATAATGCTACAGTATTTTCCTAACACTCAGTCACGGACCCATTGTGGGTGGGTCGCGGACAGCTAGTCAAAAACAAATAAATAATATTTAATGTGCATCTGATGTTGGACTTGTCTTTTATTTTGTGTTGATGTTCGGAGGCAAGATGGCGAAGCGCAAATATGACCCGGAGTACCTATTTAAAATGTGGATTTTCATACATTGAGGATAAAAAGGGACAGAAATGCTTGCAACTGAGAGTATGAAACCATCAAAACTGAAGCGCCATTTAGAAACAAAACATCCGGCCTGCACGTCTCCAGGAGAGGAGGACATCACAGAAGTGTCTGAAAGCGTCTTGCTCCAAACAAGAACAAGCGTCCCGGGCGTAGTCAATAATTACATACAACAATAAAAGCAGCAGTTAAAAGAGTACAATGCTAAGTTAAAAAGTGCAAACCGTGTAAGTACAAAAAGAAAAAAATAAGGCATAAATCATTTAAAATAGTATAAAATAATTTAAAAGGTAGATTTTATTATTTTTTTGAATGTACAGGTTTAAGGTACTTGGCTGTTCATGACTCTTATGGCTTGTGGAAAGAAGCTATTGCACATTCTGGCTGTTTTAGCTTTGATGGAGCGATATAAGTATATAAGTGAAAATATCTAATTTTGTGACCTTATTTATTTTGTGCAGTTTTGATATTTATTTTAGTGTACATGCAGTCTTCATGGTCCTCAGTTTCTTAATAATGTGCTCTGAAATGCACTTTGTACATGTAAGTATATGTATTTATCTTTTTAAAAAAAAGATGACTTACGTGTGTTTTTGAAGGATATTTTTGAAAAATAAATTTGCTTGGTTTGAATTCTATAAAAGTGGGTCAGCAAACCCATGTTATCCTTTTTTAAAAATGATTTTGGGGTATTTTATGCATTTATTAGATAGTGATAATGGAGAGATGACAGGAAACATGTAAGAAAGATGCATCAAAGGTCCTAGTTGCAGTGTCTTAACCCTGAAAAACATGTGGGCATCCCAAAACGCCTGTTAACTTTAAGGAAGGAGACATATACATGTTGTATGTAGTTCAAACTCTCTCTCATGATTATCCAAAGTTTCCTAAGGAAATCACTATTATCACTCTCATAAGCTACTGTCCTCACTGTGTCCTTGCATCACATATGAAGTTCAACATATACAGTAACAGTGTGTGGTGTAATTTTGTTTTTTGTTTTTCCAGAGTGTCTCTTCATCTTTCCTTGCCAGTGGAACTACAGGCCTGATCACTGCATGTATGGGAGTAACTGTAAAGGGGCCGAAGAGGAGGGTGTGTCCATTCTCCACGGTAATCGTGGAGTGTATCATGATGACAAGCAGCCGGCCTTCAAAGTAGTCTATGATGCAATACGTGATGTGAGTATCCCAGAAGGATATTAGAGTTTTACTGAATGATGGTACTGATGCATAGCGCCCTCTGTTGAAAGATGCTTTGTCAGTCCTTAAAAGAGCACTGCACTGATTAGCAATGCTCTCATGATAGAGTTTTTAAAGAAGGATGAAAATCGATGCAACAGAACCAGAGATTGTATTTTATTGCACAGTCTTCCTCCTTGTCAAAACCTGGCGTCTACATTACCCACAATGCAACTCGACCACTGACAGTTCAGTTGGAGATTAAAGTTAGTTATGCTAGCAGCTAATGCAGCCTTACAGTCAGACATGTTAAGCTTAGCACAATGACTGTAAGCAGGGGGAAACTGCTAGTCAATAGTGACATGTACTGTGTACACCTTCCAGTGACTGAAAAACGGATTGTTTCCTCTTAGTAAGAATGAGAAAAGCATATTTCCCTTAATGTTGGACTGTTCTTTGAAGGACATCGGCTCAGAAAAAGAGCAGCTTTGAGTATTTACTCCGTGATACAAATTCTCTCCTCTTGTTCACATTAAGCAATCTGGGTCAGTTTTTAAATTTAGAATTTGTTTTCTCCGGCAGCAGAGTCAGTTCTCCCTGCTCTGCTGAGATAAGCCTCTTAAAGACTCGCCGGGTCGTAATTTATGATTAATACAGAACCTCCCCCCACCCCTACCCCCACCCCTGCTGACAGAATTTGTAAATACCATATAAACTGTGATACGTTCCATTAAAAAATTATCAAACTGGAATAGCTTTGGGATCAGAACTGACACATGTCTCTTTCTCTGCAGTTTCCATTCGAGGACAACATGTTTCAGTCACTCTTCTACCCCATCCAGACCAAGTTCCTGGACACAGTCAACACCCTGTGTGGTAGGATTCCTCAAGTCTTCCTCAAGCAGATAGAAAAAACCATGAGGAAGGTGTTTGAGGACAAAGTGGTCCACCACATCAAACCGCACAAGTAACCAGTGGAGAAACGGACTCCCTGTTTTATCTGAGAATACCGAGGACCATCTCGCCGTGGATTACGTGTCATACCAGCATCTCCCAGATCGAACTGCAGTGTATTCAACACATGACACTTCCTAGAATACGAACATTATGATCCTCTTTTGGTGGTTGTGGTAATAATTCAATGTATACAGAGAAGCATACAGTGCTGGTCAGTGATGCTGTAGAATAGGTTTTGCCTTATTGCCATCCTACATTGTGCACAGCCTAGTTATGTACGGTGATGAAATGAATAAGAATGTTACAGAGAAAAAAAGACTGCATTATTTTTAGTCAAGAGTTATCAGCTCTTGAACTCAAGTATAGGCTAAAAGCAACATTTAAGGCATATTTCTGTCAACTGAGTGGTGCATGAAAGTATTTGCCTTCTTTATTTTTTCTTCATAAACATGGTTTGAATTAATCTCTGCCTGTAGGGAGTTAAACAAGGTCAACTTTGGACTTTGGAAAGTTTTACTACTTGGAAGTAGTAGATTCATAAACCACTCCTGTAAAATGATGTGAATGTTTTACCAGCAAATAACTTGAAATTTTAAGTCTGTGTGAATGCGAAGAGTCTGGAGTATTTGGTCTGTTCCGCAGTTGCCAAATGCCACTGACAGTATTAAATAGGGATTTTATGTTACATACCGAATATTAAAATGCACTTTCAGAATTATATTACAGCAGAGGACCGGGTGGTTGTTTGTAGACGACATGTCCGCATTAGATGCTACACTATCTGAATGAATCAAAACCAAAAGTGCTAGCGTTTAAAAGTACTACAGCTGAGTATGTGCCATATAAATATTCATGTCTGCCATGTTTACTATTTTAAGAAAATGAATGGTATAGACGTGTGTTTGAGACGGTATCTTTGTTTGTAATATGATGTATGGTCTGTGGAGAACACATAGACGATATGTTTTTGCAACATTACTTTTGATGTGGTGTGATGGTCTCTATGTATCAATCATTCAAACTGGAAACTGAAAATGTCTGTACAGTCAATATGTGTTTCTAAATAAAACAATGCAATGTACTGAGTCTTTTTTTTTTTTTTTTTTTTTTTTTTTTATATACATATATATGCAAGTTACGGGGATGGAAATACACCCAAGCAATTCACATGGATGAAATGTATTCTTCTCACATGTGTATTAATTAAGGAGTGGTTTGGTACTTAGTGTGTTTCACCCAGGGCTGATTGTATTTCTTTAATTTAGGTCTTAAGTTTCAAGATATTCTCAAATTTGAATAAAAAAAATAACAGGTTGCAGTCCTTAAAATAATGGTTTCAGTTCCCGAATCCAATGCCAGGAGTCATGGGAACAGAAAATTAGCAAACAATTAAGGCAGACTTTAAGAGCAAGCTGTTGGAAATACAAAAACATATATTGGTTTTAATATTAAATTAAGAAAAGCAGAGTCACTTCACCTCTATGGTACAATTCATACTCATTTCTCTACCAATGTTTAGAGAATAAAGAGTATTAGGCAACAGCAATATTGTCCCTCTGTCAGACACTGCTGTTTGACACTGCAACATTTGTTCAGTTGCACAATAATATGCAACATGTTATAACTTCTTTTTTTTTTTTTTTAAATCAAATAAGACCATGTTTGTAGTTCTGAACATGCATGTATTTTTAAGTGAAAAATATCCTGAAGATACACAATAATAGGCTACAATATATAACTTGATATTTTCAAACCTACTGACAGAAACTATACAAACTTGTCTTGTTATAAAGAGGAAATTGTGCTGCCTGTAACTGATATTGAATTATTCCATATTCCTCCGCTGCTCTCTCCAGTGCCTTGTTTTTCAGACTATCAGATTTATTTCAAAACTTCTTGGAGGAAACTAACTGTGTGAACACTTCTTATTTAGAAGTTGGAAAGACTCAAAATACTTTCTTAATTCAGTCATGAAAAGTTCAAATGCTGGGCGAGAACTCAGGAACTTGGCTTTAAGGATGTGAAATTTTCCCAGTAAAATAAATAAACTGATAGTCCATTGAAATGTCTGTTTTTTCTTTTCATATTATAGTAGTATAGTATCCTTGGCTTCCAGATTAATTGAATGGTTGGTTTGAGTGTCAAATTAATCCTCTTTTTTTCCAGAATCTTAATGTATACTGACCTTCATAAAACAGATGTTTAGTTGTGTCTTCTTAATTTTTACAACATTCACATTTGTTATCGATATCCACAGTTGTTGGTTTGGGATTTGTTGGCGAGATGTACAGTACATTATGCACAGTTATGTAATGTACTTTCAATTTGATAGGGATAACAAATTTATAGCCATGTTGATTCTCATTCAGTGTTAGAAAAATGGGAGTTTCACACAAATATCCCACGTGGAGTAATTTTCCTTTTGCCATGAAATAATTTCTTGTTTATTATTACATTTGTGACTTTTAATATTTAATCCGTTGGATCCAGTTCCTGTAACTCTTACCTCTCAGAGTGGTATTTCATCAGCTAAAGGATTTACTATAGAAATAGCATTTATCACCATTTGATATTCCTTATAAGGGACAGGAAAGGTTTTAGAGCTGAGAAATTCCTCATAACTGAGAATTTGAGGTTCATCATGTTGTAGGTCTGCTCTTTAGTGCCTTGTCTTCTGTTGTCTGCTGCTGAACAGGCAGTGACCTCACGGCGCCATATTAAAATGCTCCCTCCTCTCCGCCTGTGACACCGGAGCTTAGCAGCAGCTGCTAGCCGCCAGTCTGCTTCTTACATCCACCGGACTGACGGAGGGCGACGACGTGATGGAAATTGACTCGCTTCAAGAGGCGCTCAGAGGTCAATTCAGCGTATTTCGATAGTTTTTGTGTTCATTGAGATCGTGTGCTATGTATGTGCTTCCGTTATAGTTAAATTATAAAAAATAAACTGATTATAGCTCACAAGCTAATGTCGATAGCTAACGCTAACATTACTAGTGGTTTCACGGAAATGGTTAGCTAGCTGTCTTCTTAATGCATTAACCAGGCAAGATAGCGAACCGAAATATGATGCTTTTCATTATCATTACTTCAGAAGTTGTGCGCATTTCTCTTATGTATTTGACAACTTGTTCGCTGATACTTTTGGCTTGGATAAAGTAACTGGTCGGTGTCACCGGCGACTGTTTGCCGGCTATGCTGCTGCAACATGCTAGCCAGAGCGCTAAACTTAAGCTAGTTGTAGCTAGCGAGCGACCTAGCTGGATTGATAGCATCCAGCCATTAGCGCTACGTTATGTAAATAGCTAACGCTAATTAGACAATGTGATAGTCTTCCGCCAAAGTGTCTTCAGAGACCTGCCAACAAGTGTAATTTAATTGGTTAAAGAAGGCAGGTTGTAAAGGCATCCGTACTTTATAGCAGAGCTAGTGGAAGTGTGGGTTAAGCTAACGTTACGTTCAATCAAAGCTTCTTCATCTTTGATCGTGCTGTTAGTTGATGTAAATCCACGTTTATTCACTAACTGTTTTGTTTTTTATCTCGTCAGATTTTGACAAGAAAACAAAGAAGGAGGCATCTCCTCTTCTGGAGCAGTTTCTATGTCATATTGCCAAGACAGGGGAGACCATGTAAGTGAACATTTCATTCCTGATAAAATCCTCCTCCCTACCACACAAACACACATTTGTAATTTCCTATAGAAGATCTAAAGTTGGTAATAAATGTATTCATAGCTTTTGTAGATGTGCTGTCCAGGAATAAGTTTTAGATAGAGTTTACAGAATTCATTTATTTTCTTCGATCCAAGTGTAACAGTTTTGCCATGTCTCTTCATGAATTAAATCTTACCATAGAATATGCACTATCCAACCTTAGCATGCCTTTGTCCACATTTTCCTGTATTATAAACGTGTGATGTGTTAATGTGTTGAACCTTTTTTTTGTACCATTTTTCTCTAGGGTCCAGTGGTCTCAATTTAAGAACTACTTCCTGTTTAAACTGGAGAAGGTGATGGATGACTTCAGAGCCTCAGCACCTGAGCAAAGAGGCCCTGCAAATCCCAATGTGGAGTCAATTCCATTTGAAGACATGAAGGAGAGAATCCTGAAGATTGTGAAGGGATATAATGGGTAGGTACCCAGCTGAAGTAGTCCATTTCACTGACAATGGTAGGCTGGTTGAAAGCATGGAGAAGCCAGGCTGAGTATGTCTTGGCTAGCTGATGTTTTGAACTCACAATTGTCTAGCTGTTAGCGGAGTATGTATGCAAATTAACCTACAGACTGACATGTGTAACCGGTCAAAAATATTCTTGGCAGTTAACGATTAACCTAATCATACGATATTTCTGCAAAATGCTATATTATTGTTAGATTTTGTCATCGTAGCATAGTGACTCAGTCGTGTCTCAAATTGTGTGATCAGGACCGACTACTAGGATACATCCATCAGATTTATATATATTTGTTGATATCTTTTTCTATTCTTTTTTTGTTTGTTTGTTTTTTTGTTTTCGACAGAGACAAGACTTTTTCTTCCTGGGATTACTTAGTCCCACTTGATTAAAGTGGCTAGTTTTGATTTATAGCTGAGCAGTTATAAGACAACATTAGATGTGTGTATTGATGGTCATGCTATAATTATATTCCCCCCAGTAAGTTTGTGATATTAAGTGACGATGGGTCGCACATGAACTTATAGAACTAGAGTTACGTTCAGGTAACTTGGAAAGCTATTTCTCCTTGTCGCATTACAGAATAGGTGAATATTAGTACGGTGCAACCACTGTGTTTATGGTCATTTACATAGTTATGAGCTACTTCATCCACATATTAGAGTTCCTGGTTCAGAACTATTGAATTGATCAGCATTAAATTATTGATATGATATCAATGAAAGTTAAACCGGCAGAAAGCAATTCCTGAAATGCATGTGACATGATCAGCTAGAGAGAAGAGTTCTGACACTGTTGGAGCTGTTGGGACTGTAGAAACACTCGCTTGTACAGTGGTGGTATAGAGTGGAGTTTTATCCCTTCCCTCCCTTCAAATGATCTTGGGCTGTATTCAGACCAAATCAGGTGGTGCGGCAAAAACATCAGTCCTCCCATTCATTTGAACGAGGGTAGTGCATTTCAGCTGCGGGTGTTTCAGCTGTGGGCGTTTTGGCCGCAGCGGTGCTGCACAGGACTGCAGCCAGAAAGTTGAGCAAGAGTCAACTTTTGGAGAAACGCAACCTGACGTCACTGCAGCTGAAAGGTGGCCAATCACAGCCGGAGATCAGACTGATCAGAGCTGTAAACTCTGCCATGAGGGAGTAAAAAGGTGTTACTAGGACGAGGGGATGAAGTTTGTCTTAAAAGTTAAAAGTAAAGTAGTAAGTAAAGTTAGACTTTGCTGTCGGTTTCATAACTCATTTTAAAAAAGATGAGAGAGCGCGCGCGCAAGAGAGAGCGCAGCTGTGGTCGAGCAAGCTGGAGAATGAATGAAGAGAAGCTGTTGAATCAGATCAATTAAATGTTATTTTCAGATTGTTTCACAGTGGTTAAATTCTAGAGAACAGATAAACACACCCACAGCCCCACACACACCTCTGCTCGACCCTGCGGCGGTGAGTCGCACCGCCTGATTTGGTCTGAATACGGCCTTAAGCTGAGTACAGACACCTGCTGCAGAGAGCACACAAACCAGCAACTGACTGTTGGCGGCGTTTGCCATTTTAACCAGCGGAAGCGACTGTCAGTGCTGAGCAACAAAAAAGTTTCTACCTGAATGTTTTGTACACTGTTCTTTGTTCACACGACAGAGATTTTAGAACAGATTTGCTTGTGTCAAAGCTTAGTGAATCTGTATTTTTCCAGTTTAGGCTTCAGAGTAATTTGTCACATTTTTGTGGCTTTGCAACACTAGCAGGCTGAGGTGGACAAAACACCGTGAAGAAAGGATCAGCATTTGATTGAGTTTGATAGTCAGGAGTTGTCCCTTTAGTACACAACACTCACTGCATGTAGAGTGAACTGCTCTTTTCCTTATTTCAGAATCCCATTTACGATCCAGCGCTTGTGTGAGTTGCTCACAGAACCCAAGAGGAACTACACAGGAACGGATAAGTTTCTTCGGGGTGTGGAGAAGGTAAGTCCTAATCAGTGTGTTTTATTTTTCCTTTCTTAAGTTGTTAACTTGACACTTTTCACTCATTAGGCTATTCTTGTTTCCATGTCTAGAATGTAATGGTGGTAAGCTGTGTTCATCCAACCTCAGAGTAAGTTCTGTGTCAAACACTCGAAAAATGTCTAAACATGGAGGTTTGGAGGTTGTTTTCTAATAGATTAAGAGTTCTGTTGTGTGTGTGGTTTCTTTTTGTGTATGCAGGAAAAATGGATGCAGTGCCGTCAATAGAGTGAATGGAGTGATGCTTCCTGGGAACACATCTGCTTTTACAGAGAGGTTGTGTTGGCGACAGATTCAGTCATTGATCCTAAAGTTCACGTACTTTAACAAAGTTCTGTATAATTGTCATTATGTATAATGCTTTACGCTTTTTCTCTTGTGTCTGCTTTTTGTCAGGAAAGTGAACGGTCCGGGAACTCCCCGGCCACTGAACCGACCGAAGTTGTCTCTGGCCAACTCACTAGCAGCAAATGGCCTGCCAGACAGCACAGACAACAAAGACCTCAACACAGAGCAAGAGGGCGACAAAGACTCCAGGTATGTCACAAGATATAACACACTGGAAAATCTATTCTCCGTCTTCAACATAAAAAAAACCAAAAACAAACACTTGAATAACATCTGTATCTCCTGTTTCTATCTTTTGTTTGTTTGTCAGCGAGGTTTCAGCGTCAGGAGGTTCCCTGGGGAGCTCCTTGAAGAACAAACACGAAGATGAAGAAGAGGACATGGAGGCTGAGCAGCAAGACGTGAAGAGACTTAAGTTCAGCGAGGAGGAGGAGGAAGATGAGGAGGATGAAGAGGAGGAGCAAGAGGTGGACACAGTGAGGCCTTTACACGCCACCTGCCTCTCAAAAGAGGCAGAAGCCGAAGCCATGGTCCAAGAGGAAGAGGAGGAGAAGGTCGGTTGCAGCAAGGAGAATGAAGCCTCCAGCAGTGCCGCTGCTGTGGAAGACCAAGGTATGTTTTTGTTTTTTTAACATGCTCTGTGTGGTTTTTGCGTTATCCACAGCAGATAAGTTGAAAGGGTTATGTTCAAAGTCATGTTCAGTGGTGGAGCTGAAGATCATCTCTCAAAGAGTTTATAAATGCTGACAAATGACCCTCCACAAAGCAGAAATACTCAAATGTCCAGTATGGACAAAGGGGGAAACATTTGCAAAAAGCACGGTTAGATAGGAACATGTGCGTGTGTGTAAGAAGATCTTTCAGTAGCTAAGAGGCTCTTTAATTATTTCCCCAGTTAGTAAACATACGTCAAAACTTCCCCAAGGGACAGCCACTCAAGGTACTGTAGCTCAGCACACACGCCCTTGTTTGCATGGAAAATGTGTTTGGGCATGCCATCTGTGACAGTGTGCCTGATAGTGTGTCGGCGATGACAGTTCATCACTATTCAGGCTGCAAAATTGTTGATCTGTTTACATGATCATTCATCTCCCTCTAGAAAGCAAGATAGTGTAAAATGACATGTATGTGTTGACTGGTAAAGTGGTTTATATTGTAATGTAAATCCAGTGCAGACTGTAGACATGTTGTTTATACTTGTTCTCTTTATGATTTGAATAATAGCATATAATTCTGCTTTGTTTTTAAGCTTACTTCAAGCTATCTTTGTTATTGCTGCCACCTAGTTCCACATTGTTATATTCACTGCCAGAGAGCTTAGATGTCTCTACAGGCATTGCAATGGCAGTGTGGTTGACAGTGCTCTAACTAAACAGAAAACAGATTGTTTGGAAAAAGATGCATAGCATTTTTAAGCAATTACAACTCTGCTAGTTTTCTTTGATCTGAATCAAGGGACAAGTTGTTACTTAATGGCATTTTGTGATTGTCACAGTGACATTTCACACAGACGATGTCACCGGTGTGTTTGGCTGTTGCGCACTTAAAATTTGACTGGCCTGTCAAATTCTGAGTACAGGCACGTATCAAATGATGCTTTTAGTGTTTTAACATACAGCTTAGTGCTAAAGTTCAGTATGATTTTTGCCTTGTGAAACACACTTGAGTCAGCTATGATTAAATCAGCTGTGGGCAATGGTCATAAGACCAGCACAGAAGATTGGTTATGTCTTTCCCAATATCTTTCTAATGGTGTCTGTGTGAGATGGAGGAAGTTAGATGGTAGGGGCAGACATGATTTACATTCACATTAATATGTTTGACCAGTTGCAGTTGACATTGTATTGGGAGCGAATCAAGTTGTGTAAAAATGTTATCAGGTTCAGCGAGCCAGGGTGAGATAAAGCCTAATGTGGGCCGTCTTCACACTTAGACAAAGATAAGTTAAGAGGCATATTACTCATCAGTCTTATCAATATTATCCTTGATATTTTTGACTTAAGAGTGATGTAAAATACATTGAATCTAGCAGATGATAGCAGAGAAGCTGCTATAATGAAAGGGATCACTGAGTCCATTTTCTAACATGACAAATTAAGTAGTGGTGTGTGATCCGTCTTGACGTTTGCTGCCTGACAAGAATTCAAGCAAACCAGTCATTCATCTGTCTGAAATTGGCTGGAAAGATTTGGGTAATTTTACAGACTGAAAAGGGGCTAAAACCTACTGTGGTGTGTTTAACAATTTTTTTTTGTTTGTTTCTTTGTTTTTTTTTTCCCCCACTTGTTCACTACAGAACCAACCAGCAGCACGCAGGGCGAAGCGTGTGCGGGCTCAGGCCAGGAGGCGGAGCAGGACGAGAGGGAGGTGCCGTGCGGCTCCCAGGAGGAGGGCAGTGACATGGATCAGACAGAACAGCAGGCACCTGCATGCGTTGTAGAGAGCCCCGAGACCAGCAGGGACAGCGAGGAGAGCAACAGTGACCCAGTGAGCAGCAGCAGCAGCAGCAGCAGCAGCAGCAGTAGCAGCAGTGGTAGCAGCTGTAGCATAGAGGAGAGTGCGGAAGTGGCCAGAGAAGACGTAGCTGTCGCTCCCTCCAGCAGTACAACTGAACCTCCTACAGAGGGCGCCATGGATAGTGCCACCTTGAACACTGGGACCACTGAGGAGCCCATGGAGCAGGACTAGACTGAAGGCACGTGTGACCATAAACCAGCTTGTCCTTGAATGCAGCTTGACTGTCACTGGGAGTGAGGATAACTGCACCTCATACACAAGACGAACGCCTCGTCCCGCTTTTGGACACTCCTCCAAAATGGCTACCTGGCATTGATGTGGGCATACAAATGAAATTTTATTTGAAGTTTTTTTTTGTTTTGTTTTGTTTTTTTGTTTTTTTTTAACTGGAATATTTTATTGATCTTCTTATCCTCTGTTTTTAAGTTTCTCTGAAGAGGGGTTGGTTTCAGCAGCCTTCAGTTTCTCGGCTGCATTTCTTTTCTTTGTTTTTTTGTGTTCGTTGGGGTTGTTTTGGATGCTGTGGTGGTCTGGTTCTTTTGTTATGCCACTCGCTTCATTTAGACATGACAGGATTGGTAGTTTTGTACCCTTTAAGCCCTGTGGTTATTTGTACCACGCTACCAGGGTCAGAACTGAGCCATAACAGCCACTCTTTATTTATAAAATAGTTCAAGATACGAACTACTACCAACATTTGTTTCTCACTGAAGCACTTGTGCTTTAGTCGAGCAAAGACCTGAGCCTAACACCCCAGCACCACTATGTTGTTACTCCACCAAGTTCCACCAGGCTGTTGAGAACATACTTTGTTTTTAAAATTTATTCCTCCATCCTTGTGAGATGGGAGACTATTTCTTTCCATTGTGTCCTTATATGATTTTTAACCATATTTTTGGAATGATACACTACCAATCCCACTCAACAATACTATAACTCGCTACCTTGTAGAGGCGTCCTCTGTAAAATGATATATTTTGGATGCATAAAACCACCATAATTTATATGATCATTTCAATTCAATGAGTTATTTTGGAGTATGTTTTTGTTTCGTCTGCCATTTGTAGTTTCCAAAACCAGCTGTAAGTACAAAGATGACTTCTGCTTTCTTTGTATTGTGATGTCACCATGTTGTCTCACCAACCGATATCCAGAGCAGTTTCTGGTTCCAGTTCTGCACCTGTTTCTGCAGCTGTACTTTTTGATATTTAGAATTTTAAATTTCTGTAAAGTAGATTTTTGTAGATTGTAATACAGTATGTGTTCACTGCCTTTGTGAAACCATATATAATTGTATAATTTCTGTGTATACTCTGAATGCTTTTGCCTTCAATGCGGTATTCAGAAACAGCAATAAATGTTAAGATTTTTATGCGTGGTGGTCTTACTTACTTGCACGCAGCATCTCATGGATTCAGTTCACTGTGTGCGTTACTGTTGTTCGTAATGTCTGCCGTCAACATCCTGGATCATGGTGAAACAAAGTGTTTTACATGATATGTGCACTTACATATGAGCAGGAAAAGCACAGGTGTAACTTACGACATTAACAACAGCTCTGTTCATTTTAATAACATAATCATTAACAGAACGCAGCCATGATCAAAATATCTGCTGTACCTATTGGAAACCATGGCACTGATGTGAATATGATGATGAGGATGAGCTTCATGAGCCTCATTATGCTGTGTTTAATCCTCATGTAATTTCCCCAGGTAGCAATGGAGCCACAAAAGATATCAGATGCAGTAAAATTAGGTGTAGTTAAAGCCATGATTTGTATAAAAAGACATTCATTTATGTTTTGTTTTTGTTGGGAGTTTTTCTTAACCGTGTGGAACCCATTAGCACCACTGTTGTCTTCTCCCTCTCTGTGTCACATGACAAAGAGCGAAGGATGCATTAAGATGTGTTTGGCAAACTCCTTCCACAGAAGCTCACCAGCTGTTATGGGGCTCTGGTCACAATCAAAATATCCAGAGGAGTGACCCTTTGCCTGTTAAATAAAGATGACTTTTCATGTCCAAAAGGTGTCCCTCTAGGTCATCTTACAATATCGCCCCTCACTGGTGTCTTTTGACTGACTGAAATTTGCTCAGGCTCTCTGAGGAAATAAAAAGTGGACAGTGTTAATCCATGCAGCGCTGTTGAAATGGTGGGCTTTGAAGACTTGTCTCCAGGGAAACAAATGCCAGGTCAGGAGGGATATTAAAAGCAGCTTGACACCAAATGATTTTTAATCTGACCCCGCTTCACCAATGGCAGATGATAGAGAGAGCAGCGTGGTTTCACACACTCAGACATCTGTGGCTTGCAAAAATAGCCAGTTGACTCTTCGCACTCGCATCACAGATTATACACAATTTTATGTCTTAGTTACTCCTCAATATATGTGTCATTACTGCACTTGCAGAATTTGCTTTGGGCCTTAAATTATATCTGCTATTTTCTTTGCCTGCAGCCTTGGGGAGCAGGACTCCATTAGTTGGTAATAAAATATCAGAGAGGTGAATACACTCGCCAGTTGTTGGCTCTGCAATGAGAAAAGCTGCCTCTGGCCTCTCTGGGAAACAAAATATCAAATAAAATTTAATATATGTATTAAAAAAGAAAATACACTGCAGGAATCACTCTACTTTGCATTCCTAATTTATCAAAACTATTCAAAAGCTTTAGATATAAATGTTTTTACTCTTCCCCAACATCCCATAAATGGTCTCATTGCAAGTACATATTGTTGGTAGATATGTAATTAGAAAAGTCTATAAAGTGGCTTGGGTAGGAGCTGTGGTGAGCAGAGTGAAGCCTTTGATCAAACAAGTCACTAAAATAACTATGAAATTAAACTCTCCTTCATTTCGCCGGTGACCCCCCTGGAGCCCCCTCGTGGACCCCGAGGGGCCTCTGGACTACACTTAAAAATCACCGGGCAGCTGCATGTAGTTATACTTGAGTTTCATGCTTCACCACCTGCCTCAAGAGAAGGGCTTTTAAACGGATCTGTGGTCAGCAGTAGCGCATACCAAATCACACTAATTGTCTGGAGTCATCAAGCACTTTGGTGTTAGACACACTCGGTGACACTGACAGGATTAAAAGAAAGAATATATCAAGTTTAAAGAAAGTCATTATAACATAAGGAGTTAGTATTTTACCGCATCAGTTGTGACATTTCAACATATAAAGTGGTTCAAGAGGATTGAAAGTTCACAGATGGAGCGCAGTCCTCTTGACGGGGTCAGGCAGCGCCACACGCAATCTCTGTGTCATCCAATAGAGGGTACTGTTTAGTTTCCGAGACAGACCAAACATGCTTCGTCTGCCCTGAAATCAGAATGCAGAGGGAGTCGTCCGGCTGCCAGTGAGCGCAGCCTGAGACACATTCAGTATGCCTCCTTACACACTGCCTTGAATCGCCTGAAAAAGCACACACAGACATCATGACCTCCCTCAGCTCCATCCGGCACTGTCCGCAGGATGAACCCTCGCTTGTCTAATTTTGTCTTCGGGAAGAGGACTGAATGAATGTGAATGAATTTACTTAACAATCTTTTTCTTTATTGTCCACATGCCAGTCAGAATGATAGTTTCTGCTAGTGCTCGGCAGAGGCTCTGACAAATTTGTCACACTCCTTCAAAAACCACAGACATCAGCTCAACTCCCACGTGTCTCGTTTCTCGTGGGGTGAAAAAAAAAAAGCTTTTATCAGCATGATCTAGAGTATGCAGCTTGTAAATACTAGCTTCTTCTTGTCTTGTGGTAAATTCCAAGGCATGAAATAATGAGCGAACAAATTTTCTTTATAGACACAATATATTTGTAAGTGTTTCTGTTAGAAAAGTTCAGGTGTGAGCAGGTCCAGGGTCAGATGAGGGTTGGTGTCAATGTCAAGTTTCATTATTTGGCACACAGCAGGGTCAAACATTCTGAACTACTCTGACAAACTGGCAAACACCAGCAGTGGGTGGGAGGCTGTTCAGTGTGTTGGCAGACTAGAAAAATCTGGGGGAAAAAAATATTATTTCCCCCCTTTCAAAAATACCAAACGAACCTAAAAATGGAGGCAGCAGGAAGGCTCCACCGCAGGAGGCCTCCAGACAGACTTCACAAGGACCGCTCTGGCAAAGTGGGGACAGTGAGAAATACTATGTAATGCTCTGAAATGGTCAGTGGAAATAGGTAGAGATTCAATTATCTTGATGTCCAGGCTCCAGTGGCTTTGAGGAGTGGATTTTTTATGCGGCTCAGTGTGGGGGCGGCACGCCCAGCAGGCACCGACCTCAGGTGGCTACTGTTTGAATTTCCACTTCTCTATCAGTATGGCATCATCGCAGAGAAAGAGAGACAGTAAGTGGAAGACTGCTTTGATTCAGCCGGTCTATTTGTGTCAGTGTCACTGCCTATCAGCGTCCTCTTTCAGAACAGCTTCAGGTCCCCTCAAATATGCCAAGTTGGGAAATTCTGAGACATTACACATTACATAAAGTGGTGACATTTATGGTTGGCAATAAAATGCTGGCTGCAAGCCTGGCTGGGAAAATCAGGTTAGTGTTAAAAGACTCCTACAGAAGCACTTAACCTTATGTTTCCATGAAATGCATCTTGGCCTCAAAGACATAAAAATACTGTACAGTAGACAAAATAAAGCAAGCAAGAACAAATTATTTATTTCACATCTTTAATTCCAGCAGAAATACAATGTGCCTCACACTGAAGGAAAACACATTAAATGTGCACTTTATATATACACATGAATGCATGGAGTAAGCAGTTCAACCAATTTATGATTTAAACTTTGGAACAACCAGAAGGCTTGTGCCAGATGACCTGGTGGTGTCAGTATGCTTGAAACAAAGTGCTTGGCAGATCGTTAAACAGCATCTGAACCCTCAACCACACCATTCTGACAATGCAGCTTGTGTGCTTCACCAGTTTAGCACTGTAAAATGTATCATATCCAGCATTTCAATTAACATGTTCATACAGAAGACAAACTGATTTGGGCTGAACGCTGAGCTTAACAGCCTACGGTATCTTGAGTATATCTCTCATGAACTGGTAAAGTTTCACAGCTAACAGTGGCATTTAGCTCCTGAGGGCGCCTGTTAGCAACTAAACCTACAGTATGGAAACACTTTTGCTGTCAGACTGTCAGATGACACTTTATATGAACTAGTTGGTTTCAACCATACCCAGGTGGTCCCTGTGGAGTTTTTGACTTTAAGCGCTATGGAGCTGTTTTTTATGAGTGGGCTCCCATTTTGTTTGCAGCTTCCACACGTACAAGGAGACACAATCACATGCATGTGTACACAGGTGACGCGATACACAGTCCTACCAATTGTTTCACACTATTCCACTGATCTACAAGTGGCTGTAATGCACCATGGAACACAGCAATGCACCAATAAAGGCAGAAAAGAAGAGGGAAAGCCAGTAAACATGGATGTAAAAAATGCAGGATTTAAGTTTTGCAAATGTTTTATGAGAAAGGAAATTGATTCAACACATTTGTAGATCACAGTGATACACACAGTAAGTTTCGGTGAGTAACAGTGAATGTAAAGATAACTTTTGATTGTTTGCAAGAAAACCCCACAGGGCACCTTTAAGAGACTGATATTTGATATGAAGGTCAAGATCAGTTCTATTAATGTGATCAAAATCCTTAAATCAGATCATATTAGGCCTTTCTTGAAACAAACTAGTACGTATGAAGACTGACAAGACTGACAAGCACTCCGTTTGAAGCACACTGACACCTTAAAGGATAAATCTGGTGATATTCTATATGTTTCTTATTATCAGTAAATCTAAAGAAAAGACCAAAAGAAGCAATGAATCATGAACACACAACAACAACCATTTATTTTCCATCCCACATACAACATCCTGCTGACGTAAATACTGCTGAAAATAGTCCTCAGCAAGTGCACTATTTCCTGTGTGAGTAATGTTTGCTAAAAGCAAAAGTGCCCAGAAAATTACTTATCTTTTGATGCATTCAAAAAAGAAAGTATGTATTACTGACTCATCGTTGATTGTAAGTAAAAGGCTATTTTTGTTATGCTGATGACACAACTCTGGAAATTAATGTCAGTGATTCCCTCTGTGGTACTTTCCAGGCACAGAGAGACTGGATGTAAACATATCTCCTCTTAGAACCTCAGCACCGATAACAGGAATGACTATTTTGTCATTGTTAAATTGCAGGAAAATGTGTGACAACCAGCTGTTTATGTTTATATGCAACTAGGTAAATGATAGCAGGTTTTTCCCTTTTCTGGGCGGTGTACTACACTGCATCATCTCCACCGTTCCACCGCTAGCTCTTCAGTCACACAGTGAACCACCACAGCCTCAGAGTTTGCTGCACATCTCAACCAGACAGACCTACTTTTATTCCCACAGTGCAGAAAGACGCTGGAAGCTAGATGGAGAACAATTCCACTGATTGTTGACACTGTTGTGATTTTTTTTTTTTACTGGAAACTCTGAAGAAAACTAACTGACTATTTGGCTTTTTAAAGTCAAGTCTGGAGAGAAGACTTAGACAGTATTCAGTATTCTTTTTTCTCAAATCTGTCTGAACCTTCAACTTCCAGCTTACTCCCCCATCCCCACTTAACCCTGCTACAAGATCAAAAAAATGAATTTCTCAAAGCTTTTTCATTGCTGATATGTCAGCAGTGTCCACAGTAAATTTATTCATATCCGTATTAAAATATCCATCTAAAGTAAGAAACATGACCTGTGTTCATCAGGTTATGGCCTGTCTGTAAGTTTACTACACTCTAATGAAGTACACTAATTGACTTTATCCAACATGTTGGCAGCACAGGGCCTGTCTGCCCCCACCAGCCACTCAGTCTAATGGCACTGGACAGTCTTGTCTATAACAGCCTGATGCTTTTAGAGGCCATTTCGAGAGATGCAACCTGCTCTTTGCACCGGGTTGTAAAAAGTGTGAATGGGAGACTAATAAAGGTGCAATTACAGCAATTGCGTGTGTATGTGGTGATACTGCGGTTGAGTGTGATTGTATATGTGCATCCTGCCGCTGAGGAGGCAGCTTGCTTCGATGCTTTATGATGATGATAATGGATTGTTAGGCCACATTTGAGAAGCACACAGGAGAGTCAGCCCTGTCAGAGCTGCTCCTGCCTGTCCAAGCAAACGCTGACATATAGCAAGTCTTCAGGTCTGTGGTTCGAGTATGTCTGACAGCATAAAGGTATAAATAAATGAGTAACTCACTGAACCGCTCACTCCAACTCCTTACATTAAGCACAATTAGCATTTATTTATTCGAGGCCTTGAAAACCAGGCAAATGAAATTGAATCGTTTAAGATGGCCACTTAAACTGTATTGATTTGACTTTTGGTTGGAAGAGCATTAAGTTGAAATGTAGCTTGTGAGAACATGCTATGGATGGTTGAGAACTGCTGCTGTTGGAGGCCAGAAAAAAATGTGTGTCATAAGCACAGTTCATTCACTGCAACAATAGACCTCTTGTCACATTTAGAGCTGCTTGTAATATTTTAAATCAATAGGCAGAAAATAAGAGTTACTCACATAGGTGAGAGGTCTGGAGACCAGCATATTATGTGCACAGGACTTGAATTACGAGTGATACGTCATGGCACATACATTATAAATGAACAAGCGAGATGGAGACTGTAAATATTACGAGGTTGACATCTAAACTGTAAGAAGCAAGCCTGGCTAAATATGTGAACTTCAGCCTTACCTCATGCTCTCCAGAGATATTAATAAATGCTAATGGTCAATAAAAGCCCCGCCAGACTACACACACAAACAGTTTGACCACAAGTACACACAACGTATCTCTGGCTCGCACATGTTTCTGCCTTTTAACTGGTGGATGGAGCTTATATACTTTAGAAATGTTAGAGGATAATGTTCATTTGATCAAACTTAGTTTTTTTTTTCATAATTAGACTCAAATTTCAGCACATTTTTGCTTTAAGCAACAGTTTAATTTTACATTTTTACATCCATGGAATGGAAATGGCAAACTGGCCCTTCATCAGCTGATCAGCTGTCATTGATTCAATCAGTTCATTGATTGACTTGTGTTTGTCCCGCCTTATTGTGTTGATGAACTTGACCAATGACCTATCATATCTGGATTTTAGTGGGTGGCCATGGCCCCAGGCCACCCACTAAAATTGCCATGGCTTTCATTTTTGCAGCTGATTTTCCATTTGCCATTGTTTTGTGTTTGATTGACTGAGCTGAGCTGTTTCCAATGTTTCAGGCTTTTCTCCATATTTCAGCACACATATTGGTCCATAATGAAAACTGCAGAGAGCACAAAAGCCTCAAATTGCATGACTTTAACAGAGGTGTGCACACACAGACCCTTCCACAAACACAAACCAACTTTCATGTATTTTGCTTCATTTACTTCTCTAGTATTTCACATCTATAACATAATCTACTGAAATGTCAAATGTCAAAATACAGCTATTAATGTGACTCAGGCAGGTCTAAAATGTGTCAGATTAATGCCTGAATCTTACAATAATGTTGTGCAGGTGTCACTGAATGTATCCAGGATTTTGAAGAAACATCAGTACGGGTGTCCTGTTTGTTGCCCAAAGCTGGCTGTGTGTCACAGCTGGCTGAAGCATCACACAGCAGCTGAAACGATAAATGTGTCTCCAAACTGAGAAAGAGGCTGTGCACGTTTACGCACGTGACACAGCAGCAGTAACTTCATTAACACCGGATCGGTCAGGATCTGATGGTAATAAATGTTCTATGTTCTGCTACACATCTACAGGTCAGCTGTTACACACGGATTCAGGTTTATATGGTGGAATTGTTTGTAATAAAGCAACCCCTTACTGTATAGATGAATCCATACAGTAAGGGGCTGTTGTATGGATGAGTTATTTTTATTTTCAAATCCAATATAAGCCCACAACCCCACTTGATCCCTCCAATGTCTGACTGTAGATTTCGCTCTTAATATAATTCAATATCAATTCAATATCAATCAATTCAATATCAAGCCTCACAAGCTTGAATATTTGAGGAGACAGAGAGAGAGAGAGAGAGAGTGCATGCAGTTAACACCAACTATCTGAAGATGCCAATAACTCCGCCCTAATTATATGTGGCAATCAGTGCTGGTGCTGTGAATCAGACTGTTTTTGCAATGAGGCTTATTTGCATAGAAAGGGGCCAATTTTGCACAGAATGTATGAATATTATCTAATTTACATACATGCAAATGGAACAGGCGCACCATGATGCTATTTGCTTGGCAGTGCAGTTTGTGGTGCATTTCACCCTTTGTGGGTGCTTTGTGAATCACACACTATCTTATTGTCTCATTTGCACCCGTTTAGCAGCAGCAAAAGCCATGCAATCCTTCTGTGGATTTGGCCCAAAGTTGTTAAATGCATTATCTTGTAGTAGTAGGATTTAGCATGGCAAGATTTAGTGTGTGGCATCTAGCGGTGAGGTTGCATATTGCAACCAACTGAATACCCCTCCCCCTCCGCCTCCACTTCCAAGCCTGTAGGAGAACCTACGGTGGTTGTGAAACTCACGAAAAACATGAAAGGTCCTCTCTAGAGCCAGAGTTTGGTTTGTCTGTTCTGGGCTACTGTAGAAACATGGCGGTGCAACATAACAGGCTCCATGGAAGAGGACCCACTCCCTATGGCTCATTCTAAGGTACCAAAAACACAACGATTCTTATTTTCAGGTGATTATACACTGATTAGATGCCACTAAATCACTACAAAAGTAGAGTTATTTGACCCTCAAATGTTAACTTTTAATAACTCAATGCAGTGTTAATGAGCATTGGGATTTAACTCAATCACAGCTGATTTGTTATCGCAGAAGAGTAAATTATCAACATTAGAGAGAGCAATATTTTACACTCTCCAGTTATTTAACCTGTAGTGTTAAGTTTAAATAACACTATCCAGTGTAAGTGATTTTTTTTTACTGTATTTAGAGTTAGTTTAGCATTAGGGAATGTGTCAATTTAACACCAATTCCAAATGGGACCAAATACACTCGGGAATAGTATTAAATTGAACTCTTTAAGTGTCACTTTAACACTACAAAAATTACTGTGTAATCTTCTCTGTCACCAGCTCTGCAAGGAAATGCAAATATGCTTTGGAAACTCCGTGACATTGCCAATATACTGATTTTTACTGTCGATGGGAATGATTACTAGAAGATGTAACCTCATTCACTTCCTCTTTAAAAGTGCTGCTCAGACAAACAGTGAAAAGTCATGACATTTGGACAGGGGTCCCCTTCATGCAGTTTTTATTGGCTTTCCGAAACTAACAATCAAAAAGTTATCTACGCTATGGCAGAGCCTCTTAACATTTTGAGCATATATATAGTCAGTGTGCAGCGTCTGTAACTAAACTTCGATCTGCTCGTTTTTTGCTGGCTGTGGTTTTTCTACATTCATCCAGTCGTCCTGTTGTGACAGTGCTGTACTTAACACTTAATGATGTAGGTGTTATCAAGCACCGCACTCTGCACAGACTCTTTGAACATGAGCACTCATACGCTCTGCACAAGGGTGAGATAAATCCTGTGGATCCAGTGGGAGATGTGGTGGTACAGAGGAATGACAGCATGTCTTTCCCTCTCTTTCTCTTTTCCTCTCCTTCCTTGTTCTGTTGCAGCCATCCTGCTGGCCGAAGCCTATAATTTGGAATGTGTACAATGGAAAAATTAGCTGTCAACCAATAAATCTGGGGAAAGGGAGCCATAGAGGTTCATGCGATCTGACCCAGGAAACTGCTGTGAGAATAGTTGTGCAGAGAGGGACGAGCTGTGGGAGGACGGACCGCTGTGAGTTATGGCTCCGCTAGGCCATAAACAAAACACAAGGAAAGGGGCCTTTGAAGCTAACAAGACCATGCAAGGGTCAAATACGTAGTTAGATGTGTCTTTGGCATTCAAAGAGTTGGCTCGTATTTTGCATTCATCTGATGGAAAAAATGTACAAAGGTGAGACAGTAATGTTTTCAAATGAGGGTGAAAAGCAAAAATCAATGCTCCACACAGAAAAATCATGCTTCTTTATTGGCAAGTGAATAAATTACGCTTCTGGATCCATTTGTAACAACTGACAATTATAACAAACGGATTTCCTTTATTCTAGCAGAACATAGTCGTGTCATTTCGGTGTCATTTTTGAAAGGAAGTCCCATTCCTGCCAGGCCTCTGTCTGGTTAAGGGGAAGGTTAGATGACACACTCGTTCCTCTTGCTGACAGGGTACTTGTTGCCTTATTGCTGGTCCTGACCTTTTAGTCAAAGTGCAAAGAAATGTCTCAAAGACAGAAGCATCAGCAGCATGAAGGCTCGGCCACAGATTATCACGGTGCCACTGCACAGTTTCAGTCTATTGTGAAGGTCACTCAGAGTTAATGGGGAAACTGAACTTTCAAATAATACTTTCTTCTTTGACTTTTAAGTCAAACATGTTTTTTTTTTCCTTTTCTCTCTTTTTCATATGGAGTTTCTTAAAAGCCACAGATCTTGTTGCTGTTTTTGGAATTTCATTGACGAAAGGCTGCAGACAGACTAATGTTCATATTAACACACTTACAAAGACATTATGTTCCTTTATTTTGCATTTCAGATTTGTCATTGTACACTAATGGTCTGCATCTCCTCAGAGTCAGTCACAAAGACAAATACAATACTAATATAGACATTAACTCATCGTGACAAAACAACAAGCTTCACTATTCTAGATTTTCTCCATTTGCTGTTGGCATGTAAGAACTGCTGATGTAATCATGAATTTACGAGGTCATAATTATGTAACTCAGTGATTTTTGCATGTTTTCCTTGTATTAAGGTTACTGTGTAGGTCCCCTTATTGTTATGGTGAAGCAGTCTAGGTGTGAATTGAACATTCTATATAGTCAACTGGGGTTTTGGCTCCTGGGAAGCAGAGTTCAGGCTGAGCTGCCAAAAGACGTGCCTTTTGTTTGTTTTATTATAAGTTAATTTTCTGAGTTATTTTCCTTGTTTGTTTTTTTTTTGTTTGTTTGTCGTTATTTTGCCTGAGTTACACGTGTAATGGAGAGCACTGTAAATAAATATTCACCTCGGTGAAATCAAGATGTCTGAGTCTGCCTACCTACCACCTTTCATGACAATTTGAGCTACACTACTTTACACCCTGTAATTTTAATACTTTGTTTACTAATCAAATACCTGCAAAACCAATGATATTCCCATCAGCCTCAGCTAAAGTGTTGGCATGCTAACATTTGCTAATATTAGAATGTTTACTATGTTCACTAAGATGGAGAACATGGTAAAAAATTATACCTGTTAAACATCAGCATGCTAAAATTGTCATTGTGAGCATGTTAGCATTTAGCTCAAAGCACCGTTGTGCCTAAGTAGCCTCACTGAGTCACTAGTGTGGCCACATTCTTAGTATTTAAGATTTTTCAGTTAAAATGGGAAATGAACCAAAGAACATCAAATCATTCCTTACCTTTCCCTTTGTTTTAATGTGAAGACGTTTTATCCTTCATTAACTCATAACCTAGATTTTTGTAGTTGTATAAAATACTGTGTAACTTTGTGCTCCTGACTGTTGACAGAGAAATTAAGAAAACATTGACTGTTAAAAGATGAACAAGATTCCATAAAGTTATGGTACAACATTGTGACTGTATTACATGCGTCTGATGCTAAAACATGTCAGATATCTCTCTTTTTGGCAGTGTTTTAAGGAATGTCTATCAAGAAAGATACAAGAAAAATATGATCAATATTTTGCTTCTGATAACATACTACAGTCTACCTGATAAGCCAGATTCCTGCATGTTTTCCAGGCTTGTGCACATTTTTATCATATCTTCTGCAGGTAAACAACATGTTCCAGTGTTCTTTTTCTTCCATTACTCATTGTAATGTCTCTTTGCTCTTCCAATCTCATGCTTGTGATGAATCAGAATAGCTTGTGCATTTTACGTGCGTGATATATTTAGTTACCTTTGGAGGTTTGCTCATCTTTCCTGGCTGTCATGTGATTTCACAGCAAACATGTTTTTTCGTTGATCAAAACAAGGGTGATGACATGACGATTAGACCTCGTGTTTCATCGTTGCCATGTTTGATATTATTGCAGGCAGAATGAAAGATGAAGTCAATTAAGATACAGATAAGAGTCATTTACAGTTCTTTACAGAAGCACTTGGGGTTCACAGCGTCCCAGTGCTCAGCTCACTCACAAAGTGCTGTTGTTTAATGTCACAAAGAAAACATTTACAAAAATAGAAATGGGTTTCCTCGCTCATACCTGTTTTTATGTTTTAAGACCTCTTTGAAAACCATATTTGAGGTAATAAATGGGTCAGTACATAAAAAATGTTTAAGTTAAAAGTTTATTCACACAAACTGTAAAATTTCTTCAGTTTAAGGAGAAAGCCACATTTCCTTTTAGTGAAACCATAAATCCAGAGCTGTTTACACCTAGCAGGGTTATCACAGTGATCTTATTACTATGGACTTCAACCACTGATCAGTCATGCAGGTCAAAGTCAGAATGATTGTTCTAGACACAAATATTCACTAATTAAAATTTGGAAAACAGTACACTAATCCCTATTTCATGATTGCACCTGGTAGTGAGTGCTGGTAATTTATTGCCTCAAGGCAAAAAGTAATATTTTGCAATATTTTCATTTTCCATGCAGAGCTCCAGTTTCACATCAGCAATTTATTTTTTTGGCGCAGCTTTAAGTTTCATTGTGAATATCACATTTTTTAGGAAAAAAAAACTTGAGAAAGTAAACAGCTCAGAGGACATGACGGCTCCACATCTAGCACCCTAGCTTTTTGACTGATGTTCAGACATAATGTAGAGTGTGAATATGTGGTTCAGCATTTCTTTCTGTTTATCCAGCAGTTTGATCTCTTTAATCCACGATGTGAGACATGCTAACACAGTCTCCTCACCTGCTGAACTTGCTGGAGCAATGAGGTGCCTTCGAGGTTTATCGTACCAAATAGAAATAAAAACATGGTTGTATTTTAATTTAGGTCATACAAAAAATCAGCATCTACAAGTTGATGTTTACCAAGTCTTGTCAATAGTTCCCTGAATTGATTTCCAGTGTCATCTTTCAAAAATTGAATATTGTGACTATGATGGTCAACTTGTAAATGTGTGAAGGATATTGTCCAAGCTCGCTGAGCAGGTACCTTCAGTCTGCACAGTGAAACAGCGTCAGAAACAGCAGCACTCGTGAGCAGCAGAGGAGCCGCCTCCTTATCAGTTAATGGATGAATACACTGGAATGTCGGCCTGTTCTCCACACTGACGTTTAAACTGATGAGTCCTGCTCTCCAGCCCAAACACAGGACTGTCAAACTGGTGGGGAGACAAACGCTTTCATCCCAAAGATAATAAAAATACATGGGAGAAGCAAAGCCAAGTATGTGATCGACTAATCTCCCAGCATTCTGTGGTGGAGTTGGGAGGGGGGGACATCCCAAAATTGATTGCTAGAGCTTTTTGTTTGCCTTGCATGCCATATTGTTATCTTCCATTAAAAGAGTGTGTACAGAGTCTTGTACCCAGACATAAATCACAAGGCTTGGGTTCGGTCAGGCTTAAGGAGGAGTAATCAATTATACTCTACCAGACATAGAGGAAGAGGCTGAGCTTGCACCTCCAGCTGCTCTCATTACCATAATCATCCCCCCTAAAGTGATGCAGATTCAAACACAGAGACAAGAGATGAATTCATGAACTATCAGGCATGACAAATAATACAAACTGAAGACAGCACCTCAGCATTAGTAAAGGAATTATAGTTGTTTAGTATAAAGTAAATCTTGTTTGAAATAAATCATGCATTGACAAGTGTCTGTTTTATGAGAGGAGGATATTTTGTGGTGAGGTGTAGTTGGAGGTTGTAACAGGAGTCAACGGCCATGATCAGACACTGTGTCAACAGATAAACCTCAAATAAATCCTAATAAAACTTTAAAGGGTCACATATCAAAGTCAGTTTCCTACTCATGCTGGGTACTCAGCGTGTGATAACACTTGTGTCTTCTGTGGTTTTGGAGAAAGCCTGATAAGAATTACTCAAATGACATTCATTGAGTAATCTGAGGTTGGGCTTTGAGACTACAGATTTGTCATTTTTCTGCAAATGTTGTTATTGTAGTTAAGAGAACAATTTTTAGCCTGCGTTACAAACCTGGGGAATGTAGTTGATGTAGACATTTACCAACCAGGGAAAGTCTAAAGAAGCATGTTATCAGGTTGCATGATGGGTAGTGTAGGATCCTGGATTTTTGGATCTTGACCCATAATAGGAAGTAAAAACCCAGATATCTTGACCTTTGCTGCTTCAATTTTGTAAATCTGTCTCTCGCAATTGCTCCATATTTATCAGCTTTATCAAAGTGCAATACTAAATTGCTGAAGTGCCCCTTTAAATAGTATGCTCAGGAGATAAACAGAGTTCAAAACCAACAATTTAAAGCAGCTTTTTTTTGTTCACTTAGGGGCAGCAGAACAAGCTGTAAACACAACATTGGTATAATTACTAAAATTTGGTATGTCTAACATAAACAAGCAGACACAGAGAAAAGTAGCATTCATTTGGAGTTGTGTTTCTGACCACCTGCTGAATGTCCAATATTCACTCTCCTTTTAGCTCTGTCTTTGGTCTCCACCACCTCATATAGCTCACTCTTTAGCCACTAAACTCCCCACTATGTTCACCAGCTAACTGCTACATTTGTTGAGCGCTTTTTTGTTACAAACAGCTACTAGTTCAGGTTTAAGCTCATATATACCTTAACTGAAGCATTACAAACTGATATGGGTGTGTACTTTAAAAAAGATACAAGCCAAACTCTGAAGTACTGAATTAAAAAATTAACCTGGGTATGAAACAAAGCACAACATGCATGTTAATTTTGCCCCAATTGTTGTTGCTTCATTAAAAAACAAAAGTTATGTTTGATGGGAGGTAAAATGACAAAAATAATGTATCAGCAGAGACCGCGCGCTGCCTTCAGTAATGAGGCGCTGAGCTGCTAATTGAAGGATCATGTGGGACTGAGGGTACGAGGTCCCTCTAACAGATGGTAGGAGTCTGGAGTCAGATAAATAAACCATTAGCCCAGCATGGAGATATCACCATGTGAGGGAGCCTCATGCCAGCTTCACTAACAACTTGGTTACAACATGAAACAACATAGTGTAATCTCAGATCTTAGTTATGAACTGATGGATCACTTTGCTTGGCTGAGGAAGAGCAATAAAAGATGATTGAGGGAAGCCACCATTGCAAGACCCATGTGAGGGAAAGACAAAAGAGATAAATCTTTGTTGTCAGCCTTCAGCTGCATCAGATCTGGACAGCAGGGATCTCTGCTGATTGGATTGTTTTACGCTAACGCCAGCTTGACATACTGTTGCCCTACTTGAGCTCTGACATGAAACAGACAAAGCCAATAGAATTCTTTTTGCCTCAGGACTTCTACTATCATGAATATAAGTTGGCAAATAGACGTTACATGAACAGAGAGTCTGATTCTGTGATTCCATTAAGAATGCATATCCTCTATTTTAAAATGTATTCAATATGAGAGTATGGGGGTTTGTATTACCAAATTCTGCACAGTCCAATCTGTCATCTGAGATGGTGATAATACAGCTATAGAAATAACCCCAATTTCAAATTGAATTGATTAAGCAATGACACAAAAGAAACAAGGATTCAAATCAAACAAGTGTTAAAAAGCCTTTGTTTTTTTTGTCATATTGACCATCTTTGGAATGACATACATAAGTTAAGAGGTGGAGTGACACATTCCTGTGTAATGGGGAGAAAGTGCTGTACTGGGAGCAATGGCTTGTGAAGGTGAGATCAGTGATTGTTTATTTACTTATGTTAACAGAGAGAATGCAGAAGTGTGATGTTTGATTCTTACACCCCAATTGTGGATTCATTTACTGTTAGAAGTAGTGACATAAAAACCTCTTTTGTTGAATGTCAATATTGAACACAGGAATTTAACAAGATCTTATTATGTGAAATGGCACATTACCTATTACCTATTATTACCTTTACTTGTTTGTCATGTTTAAGGGATATTGTAGGTCCCTCAATGGATTATTTTATTAAGTATCAGTTTTTGGACACTTAGGGGCAGCACTCCACAACAAACTAAACTTCACACAAGTTTGACAAGTTGTAAATTGCTATGGCTAACTTGTTGAAAAAACAGTTGCCCATTTATACATTCAGCTGACACAGAGCTGCATTAGCATTCATTCTCAGTTTCTGGTTACCTGATTCATTCACCTACTGGTTCTGTTTGACTCTTCATGACTCCTGAGGAAGACATATCTGTCTATTTAGGAGCTAAATGTTCCACTATGTTCATCAGCTAGAGAGCTGTTTCACTTAAACAGCCGCCTGCTGCAGCAGAAAATGAAGGTGATTTGAACCAAAAAAGTAAAGTTGTGGGCTGTAAAACCAAAACAATGAGCTGAGAGAAGCAAAAAGGTTCTCTGTTATTTTTGCATTTATACATATCCTGTGTTAAATGCCACCCTTGGCTTTATGTTCCTCTGACCTGATAAATTAAAGACAGGATCACAGGTTTGTACACATGAGTTCATGTTAAAGTTATTAGTATTAACTGCAACTGAGTAGAAGGATTATGATGAGAATAAGAGGAACCTGGCAGGGATTTATGCTCTCAAAAATAATCGGATACATTTATATAGAATCAGTGCTGGGCTGGTTTCTCTTGAAAAAATGTGTCTCAAATTTGAGTTTGTTCCTGGTTTAAAAATATAATCCAACTTTTACTGTTAAAAAAAAGGTTAAGGTACACCATCTGTAATCAAATTTGTTAATAACAAAACTACCACCAATAATCAGGCTCACTTCTTGACTGTTGTTGCTACAAACACATTTTCATTACTGCTTATGAGCCCAGGAGGAGCCAATTGGATCCAACTGGATTTAATGTAAATGTAAACTCTGAGTCAAAACAGTGGAACATCAGCAGTAAAAAAGAAACTTCATTCACATTATGAGCTGTATGCCAGAGACTTAATAGTTCAGACTGGTCCCAAACACACTGTCATGCCTGTTCTACTGCACACTGTTCATTCAAGTTCATTCATATTTACTTCCTGACTTACTCTGGACCAGGTGTATCCAACAGTTCTTACAAATGACAAAATCCAACCACGTGAAAGCTCATCATATATAAAACAATAATTTATTATTTCTCTCATTTTACAAGACATCAAATTGTGTGGCTAACTAAGGATTTGTTACGCTGTTATTCTGTTCAATACATGAAGCCCTAAGAAAGCAAAAGCGACTACAATGTGTGCTTCAACAAACACTGACATTTCAATTTCAACAATGTGAGAAACATCTTTCTCTAAACATACGTACATACACAATGATCTCACATTATGACGATCTCTACAATATGGAACAGATGGTATGTCGCTGGTGGTATTAACTTTGGGAAATCAGCACCATTAGGAGAGAAATTAAAACTAAAGAAGTGGATTTGTTACAAAAATTTTATTTTTTTAATTTACAAAAGTCCTTTTGGAAAGGATTACGTGTTCTACCTCGCAGGAAAATAGCAATATTTTGTTTCCATAAAAGCATCGAGTATGCAAAACCGTAAAATACTGATAAGAGATATATAGTACGAACAAAATAATGTAAAATAGTGTTAATGCTGGTTGTTTATGTATGGCACACGGTCTTTACACACTTTCAAAACCTTCCAAAAAGTCAGATATTGTGTTTTTGTTTCCAAAATTATTCAAAAGAGCAAGCACAAAGGTAGAAAAGGTTATTGAAAGAATTTGAAAAACTTTTCCAAAAATCATCCTCACAGCCATGTCCGATTCATGTCAAGTCCAACCATCATTTAAAGGACCTTCTCTTCACCACAGCAGAGGAAAATGTTCGTCCAGGAAAGGCTTTCCTTATTTCCTATTTACAAAATGTTGCCACATTGAACGAGGCAGGAATCTCTACCCCAACTGGTAGTGTCCTATGTACAGTCCATTACACTCAGTCTGTCCTCTGGCTGGCCTGCCACCTGAACTCAGAGCAGGACTTAGACTGTGGTCACAGACAGGAGTGAGTTGTAAACCCTTGTGCCGTCTGGTGACTTGGTACCGTGGGTCAGCAGTTCTTGGATGGTCATCCAGTTGTCAAATATTTTCTTATTCCTCTTTTTCATCATCTTTTTGTGGCTGAGTTCTATGATGTTGGGCTCTTTTTTGTCCTCTGGACCGGCCTGTTCCTTCAGACAATCGGCTCGGCTCTGTTTCATGAACTCGCGGCGCTGCCTCTGCTCCTTGGCGCGGACGGCGTGTTGTTTCCTCTCCTCCTTGCTCCAGTAGCGGCCCATCTTCAGCTCGCTTATGGCGTCATCGTCTGTGGTCATACCGCTGCGCTCTTCGTGAATACGCAGGGCTCGCTCCCTCAGCAGTTTGTCCCGAACAGGCCGCTTGGTGATGTAGCGTGTACCGTCGCTGCGGATCTTCACCTTCCACTCCATCTTGGGCTCCAGGTCATTGGAGGAGATGTGGTCCCGGCACATGCTGACTAGACTCATCTGGCTTTGGGCGTACTCCACGGCGGATTTCTGCTGGATCAGCTGCATGTAGCTCTGGTAGTGCTGGGCGTGGGCAGGGATGTGGGCATGCTTGTAAGGCGAGTGTGGTTGGGAAAAGCTCCGCCCAGACTTACTGGACTCTCCCAGCTTCCTCTCCTTGCTCTCTGCCTGCAGGGCATCTGGATCCTTGGAGGAACCTCTGCTACGGCTGGAGCCACAAACTTCCTGGACAGGGGACAGGAGAGGTTTGAGCATCCTGCCGTTGGAGCTGCTGGAGCCAGACGCTCCGGCCTGGTTCTCTGCTCCTCGACGGAGTGAGTTGTCTGGAGACAGCTCCAGAGTGAGAGGGGTGCTGCGGCAGCTCTCGCCAGTGTTGTAGGCACTGGAGCTGTCTTTGTCTGATTTCTCCGGCAGCTCTGTGATGTCTGAGAGCTCGTGACGGCGTGCGTCAATGCTAGTGTTGTAGTTGCGGAAGCCGCTGTTGTGGAGCATCCAGGACTCACGACACTGCTCCCTCAGCTGCTGCATCTTGTGAGCACGGACGATATTCAGGCACTCCAGCTCGATGGTGCGCAGCTCCTCGTTGAGCAGCTCCAGCTCCTTGTCCACACCCTCCTGGTCCTGTCCTCCTGCCCCGCCGCTCTGGCAGTACAGAGCCTGCGCTCCACTGTTCCTCATTTGGCATTTCAGCTCCAGGAGCTCTCTGAAGCGCTCGCACTCATCAGCCGGGATGCCCAGGAAGTCGGTGTCAGCGTAGTCTGCAGAGATGAATGACTCGCCGCTGAAGGGCAAGTCGGTGCTGCCGAGGGTGTCCTGGCTGTAGGTCAGCATTCTGCAGCTGCCCAGCGTGTTGGAGGCCGTGGTCTGGTCGTCAGCGAGGTTCTCCTGCTCCGAGCTCTCGTCGTTTCGCGTGCTCTCATCTGTGCGACCAACCCCGCTGTCCTTCTCATGGTGGTTGGACAAAAGTGTGGCTGTGTCTGTAGTGCCGCCATCCTCCTCGTGCTTCTTCTGTAAAGACAGACAGCAAACAGCTCAGGAATAGTGCTGCATCCAAGGTGAAAGAAAGTGCACTGAATGTGAGTGGAAAGTGTTATAGGGGGTACATACACAGGAGACTTTGGTAATTTTATACAAAAATATAAGAATTATAATTTGGGTTAACACTATTTTTTAGTATGGGTAATGTAGTTATGATTGGAATACTGTAGAATATTAAGATTCTACTACTACACAACAACAACTTTTAACTTACATATAACTGTTCATGAAACCTTATTTAAAAATACACCTAAAACCAAAGTGCTTCCCTTCTTTTTGCCAATGTGCTTTTCCACATGTCACACTCTCCATCTTCTGCAAATGGAAAGACAGCTGCTAAAAACAATTGAACAGCTGCTACTCTCTGCAGAATTGGCTCAGCCAGAGTAATCTACATATGTGTTAGTGCAGATTGATAGTCCTTCTTTGCCTCTTCACGCTGTGTATGTGTGTGTGCGTACCTGCTGCAGCATGCTGGCAGTGAACTGCATGGCCTGATGGTGCTGCTGCTCCAGCATGTCCATGTGGAGGTCATCCAGGAAGTCGTTCCTGTCATCATCCATCCAACCCTCGTCCAGCTGAGACACAGTGGGGAGAGGAGAAACCTCATTAGACGCAAATATTCAACTGCAGCAAAGTTTTACTAAAAAAAAATAACATTTCTGAGTTACAATTTCTTTTGTTTAATGGTTTGAGACAGAATTCACTTTGAAGAACAACATATTTGGTTCCAAAAGCAACAATGTGAGGTTTTAGCATGAAACGCCTTGTTGTCATTAACCTTTACAGAGTTCACACCCATAATGACATCCTAATTACCTGGATCTCTGGTCTGGCCACTAGCAGAGAGATGTTCTGGTTCCCCTCACTGGTCAGCAGCGCTACCGCATCCTCCCGGTTTTGGATCTCAATGCCATTGATCTTGAAGGACAGAGAAAAGAAATATTAGAATACCTGATCCTTTTAAAATGAAATAACTGCTTATACTCTTACAGCTACATTACATTCTAACCACCACCTAGGTAAAATCCTTTTTTTAAAAAAAATATTGGTGATTCGTTTACAAGCAAGCAGCTTCCTCTGCAGAGATTATAGAGATCTTACCTGGATGATTTTATCCCCTTCTCTAATTCTGCCATCTTTTGCAGCAATGCTGTTTGGATCAATCTAAAGTAAATAGAGAATAAAACATAAAAAGAATAAATCAAGAAGGAGGTTAACATCTGCCTGATTTTGTCCACCCACAGAGCACCCTGTCTTGTGTTTTACCAATTCATTTTTGGCATTTTAGAGCAGAAGTTTAAAGAAGCTTCACTTCCTAAGTCACCAAGAATTATCAAAAAAAGAGATGCAACAATCAGAGAGTAAGAAAATGAAATAAAATTGGAGTGAGGGAGATGTATAATATATAATTTATAGAGCATCCAGAAGTGATTAGAAAGAGGAGAGCAATACCACATACCTCACTAATGTAGATCCCAGCTTCATCCTCATCATCAGTCCTGTAACAGATCGTCAGGCCAAGCTTGTCTTGGATGTTGGCTCGGTACAAATCCACCTCCTGGTGAGACACACGGACAAATTAATATCCCACACGTCTTAAGTAATTGGTTTTTCCCCCAAGATTGAGGAGAAAATAGTTGAATTTTTGCCCATGTTTGTCTGGACAGACTAAATATATCGACTACCAAATGGGATCACGGAGCAACAGTGATCTATCAATCACGGTAATGAATCTTTCAGCTGGACACAGGGAAGACATTGGCTTTCTCAGAGGCCCACTGACAGAATGAGAGATGATGCAGTGGACTGCAGACGGACAGAGTCCCGTTTTTCACTTGTCAACACCTGTAATCTCACAGATACAGATAGAGATACTGGCTGTGCTGTTCTTCGAGGGCAGAGGACAAGATCTGCGAGGGTTAAGCCCCCAAAAAACTGGGTCGCGGCTGAATGATGAAGCGCCTCTCAAAGGAATAGTTTTTACATTTTGGGAAATATACTTATTGGCTTTCTTGTAGAGAGTTAGATGACAAGAAGTACTGCTCTTTTGTCTGTATGCTAAATATAAAGCTACAGCACAGCGAGCAGCCGGTTAGCTTAGTTTAGCATAAAGACTGGAAACAGCTAGTTTTCTCTATTCAAAGGTCTGGCACATGACCTCTCGTAAAACCTCAATTTGTTTTTACACTTTGGTTTTTGCGCATATTAAACAAATGAGGTATCACAGAGTACATTTCAAAAAGAGAGATTTTTCATATAACCAACTTGCTTTTATTCACTACTAGTAGTCACTTGGACAAACGTGATATCTTTTCTGATCAAATTCGAAACAAAATGATTGACAATGAGTGACAAAGCATGATTGCGGGACATTAAACGAAACAGATTCTGACACAAACACAGCATCACTAGATTGTTTCTCAGCCTTTCATTTCTAAGACAAAGAGTCACTCTACAAGGACACTGAGGGTAGTCAGTATTAGTCTGCTGTGCATCTGCTATTAGCCGCCCTGAACTTCAACTTTCTGTTCTCTTGTCCTCATAGCTGCATGGATATTATTAATATCAAGCAGTAGGTGGCTGGGGTTTAGCGGTAGAGGGGGTCAGGGTTGACGGAGGTCACTGACGGAGCACAACAAAGGCTTTAGAGTCCTCTTACCCCCGGCTACATTATGGCCTCATCCAGGCATTGTTAACGTCCATCATCAGATTCATCACTGCAGACCTATTATTTGTGCCATCTAATTATCTACCGGGCCTCGTTTCGAAGACTTATTAGGCCTTGTCACTAATAAGTAATGATGTCACCGTTGTGCATCTGCTGGAACAAACCAGCTATTTGATTCCTGTCTGGCCTACATCTCAGTGTCTGTATGTAGGGAGGAGTGCCCTATCAATAACTATGATATATCGGGACTTGTGGCTGCCAGCAAGGCCATTGGACTGGAGACACAGAGGCTGCCACGGGTCTGCTTATGGAGCAATAATGCACTGCTTTCTGAGTGTAGATCTTCATTGAGAAGACAGTGGAAAAGGAGGGAAGGAGGTGGTGTTTTACCTCATATTCCAGCTCCTCACGCTCTATGTCCTGCTGTATGCCCTCCAGGAAATCATTGGGGTCAAAGTATGCATGCCCAGGAGGATGCCTGAGAAATGAAAAAGAGTTTAAGATAAACTGAAAAAGACTGGAATGCTAATTTAACACACCCACTAACACATTTGTCAATCTGGATTTAATTTCGCCCCAGAGTTTGAAAATTAAATGAGAAGCGGAGAGGAAATAATAGGAACTGAGTGTGGAAATCACACTTGAATCAGATATATTGTAGCTATACCCGGAGGATAATCACAAATTAACATGCTGCGTTATTAATTTGACTCTCACAAATCACTTAAAGAAATCACGATTATTCATTAAAGGGCAACTGCTGCTGCCACAGAGTAGAAAATGTAGCCAGACTCTCAGAGCTCCGGGGCCTAAAACACACACAGAAACAACAGGCGCAATTTGGGAATATGCAAATACAGATGAAGAGAGGCATCATTTTAATGTGGCTGTATGCCCTGGAGGAGCTGTCATCTCCTGAAAGTGACAGGGACATTTTCCCCCTCAAACTTCAGACACATCCTTTGTGATCACAGCGGTGTGGTCTGGTGAAGAAGATAAGGTGTCACTCTCTTAATTAACTGTTAGGGTGAAAGGTCTGATTGTTTCTAAGAGTTAAGTCACTTTTTCAATATTGCTGAGTTCTGACACCAAAGATTCCCGGTATCCTCTTGAATAAAAACGAACATTCTTGAAAAAAGTCTCTCTACAGCAGACATAAAAACATGTTTCATACTTTTTTTTTTTTAAAGTACCAAAGCGACACTGCAATTAAATGCTGGCTTTTTAAAGTCAGTTTCTTGCTGGAGTCTGTGCTTATTAGACTTCAGTTCTCTATATCTGGCTGCTATAAAAATTCTAAAAGTCCTAAAACTAATTTTCGACCCATCAGATAGCCAGCCAAGTCTGGCCATTTAGAGCAAAGTGTGGCACTGGGGAATCAAATGTGAGTGGGATGGTCAGGATCCTTTTCCAGTAACCAGCACACTATCACACTGCAGAATCTGGCTTTATCTCTAGTTCCTCATCAACTGAGTTGGTACTCACTCCTCTGGCAGCAGATACTCCTCCAGCACTGTCATGGGGGGTGAAGGGGGAGGCAGCTTGGTGAGGGCCATGATGTGCTGAAGGGTGATGTCGGTCTGGGTGCTGATATCCGAGACCTGGGTGTCAGCGGTGGGGCTGACCAGTTTGGGGTGCGGGTCCCGGCGCAGGACTTGTACCATGATGGGCTCCTTGGCGGTGCGGAAGGCCTCCACCGCCTGGTCATGGGTGGCCTTAGAGAGGTCCTTGCCATTGACCTGGAGGGAAAGGGTGAGAAGTAGACAGAAAAGAATCAGCAAAAGGATTCTGCCTGTATTTCCTGACGGAGAGGAAACAACTGAAACAAGATGACGCAAAAGATACGGGCTTTGTTAGACTGAAGAAGATATTCATTATACCAGACTGATGCAATCATTATCTCAGATGATTAAGGCCTCGCATGAAGTACTGCGCCCACACAAACACAGCAGCAATATTCTGTTTGAGAAATGAGTCATTACTGCCTCAGCTTGTTTTACAGGGTCACAGTTGGACCAAGTAGAATAAGACCTTAATTAGGAAGAGTCTCTCTTTAATTAATCAAGGTCATTAGCTGAGGCTGCATGGAGGAGCCCTCATTTAGCTAAGTAATTTCTCAGCAGAGGATAAATTTGACCTCCCGTCAGAGACAGTGGAGTGGGTCCCGCGTGTTAACCTGAAAAGATTAATTTGAGCAAAAGGCTGCAGCGTGTCACAGAGAAGAGGCTAATTAAGTTTGGTTGAGCCATTTAAGGCCTCTGTGTGCTGATGAAAGATGAGCACAGACCCTCTAAAGTCCCCGCTCTCAATAGAATGTGTCACCGGATCCAATGCGACTTAAAGTTAAATAAAAAAGACTTAAGTCTGCACACAGATCTATTTTGTCCAAAATGTCAGGCAGAGTGCACGGATTAAATTTGAGATTTTTCGCTCCAGCCCAAATGCCATCAAGTCACTGGAGGCTCACCAAAGCAACTACTGTGGGAACAAAAAAGGAGACATAAGACTCAAAAAAAGCAGTAGCCTGAACTTTATTAAGAGTGGAGGTCCCCCGCAGGCGCCCGCATGCATATTGCATCCTGGGTCATCACACTGGCTTTATCAGGGTTTACACAGAGCTGCTGTTCCGCTTTCAATCACCAAATCATACGGAATTTGTTGGTTTGTGATTCCTGGATGTGTTGAGAGCTTTGATAGGATCTCAGCCTTGGGCTCTTCTCATTTCACAAGCTCCCATGGTCTCCTCTCCTCCTGCCTCTCCACTGCAGACACACACACACACGCTCAAAGCCTCCTTAGAATACTTTACTTTCCAGCAAGAGCATACATTGTTGCAGGTCATTAGGAGTGTCATAAATCTTTAGTGTCCCCTCTCACCTTCCCTGACATCTAACATACATGCAAGACCGTATTTGAGGATTCATTTTCTGATAAACATGTGGATCGTTGGTGTATCTGCCTCTGGCTGTGGCTGTCTCATTCGAATTCATGTCATAGTTTGCAGACTTAACTGTGGCGCTGCCCATCAGGAGCAGCAGCGATATTACACCGCCTCCAGGGACTGAATGCAGTATATAGCCTATACCAAACCTGACTTTGACCCAGACAATGTAAAAGCTGAGCACATATTTCTTTAGAGGAGTACATATAGAAATCAAAGGCACTGAGCTTGTGTGTGTGTGTGTGTGTGTGTGTGTGCTTATAGAGGAAGGATGAGGAAGGCAGGAAAAGGAAGGAACTTAATGCAGAAGTCAGAAGAGGCTATGTGCCGACTAATAACCAGAGCAGATTAATGCTAATCCTAGGCCTGCAGGATAATTGGATCATCTCAGTGGACTTAAACTTCCACTTCTTCTACATCAAAACTTGGCCAAAAAATTAACAGCTCATTTATTTGCAGTTCCCTCTGAATAATTTGACATTGAGAAAAGCGAGTTCTCATACTGGAGAATACTAATGTAATAAATCCTACTGAGAAAAAAAAAACCCAACAACCTTGAGATTTAAGACCACTGGTGGACCAAAGCACAATAACCTTGACTGTGAGCTGAACCATCAAAACAAGTAATATCACAATTAAAAAAAAGAAAAAAAAAGACAACTCAATTCCCATTTGTTGTTACTGCTGGTATCAATAATACGCCTTCCTAACATCACACAAGCCCTCTCATCCTCATCCCCGTTTGTTTCCCACAGCATGCCACGATGTTGCACATCAGCTGAGGAATACAAGCGCCTTTGTGCTTTCTTCTCTCTGCATGCCGGCTCCAGCAGTCAAACCTGGTTGCCAGGAATCCCGGGGCTACTTGAAGGCAGTGAACCAGAGACAAAGCCTTTAGCCCCCTTCTTGTTGAGCCCAGAGCATTCTGCCTCAGTGCTCTCAATGGGGGGAGTCTCCTCCCAGCTGTGGAGGGGGTCCCACGGCCTCCATTCACTGCGCTCACCTCTGACACGGAGCGGCCCTTTGCAGCACACTGGGAAAAAACACACAACACTCCCCCGACACAATACACACTGCTTCACCACCGCTGAGCTCTCCAACTATGCCATATTAACCCCGAGCCTTAACACAGAGACAGTTCAGCTGCTTGTGAACACGGAAAACTCAATTTATAACAAGTTAATGTGGTAATGAGCCGAAATAACCAGACTTTAACACTTTTAGTACACTGAATACTCCTTAACTGTAATTGAAGGCTACACTTGAACTGTTGTTCATGTTGACGTAAAGCAATGATGACTGTCATGCAGAAATTACTTTGTCAACCTCTGGTGCATCCTCTGAGAGGGGTCTCTGTTAAATCCATTTTAATGACAAGAAGGCAGCAAGGCCCTACTTAAAGGAATACTAATTAGGTCTAAATCTCACGTCTGCTGTGTCAGTGTCTGGTGAGGAATTTACACAGCTGTGGCTTTGTTATTCGCAGCCTTTTTTTAAAATTAAAATATCACATTTGACCTGTGAAGCAACAGTAAATTCGGGGACCTGTAGGCCTGTGCGGGATTTGGTTGAGGCCGTTTCAGAACAATTCAGGATTTCAGTTTTCCCGGACTGTTCATGCAGTAGCTGTGTCAGTCTTCAGCCCTCTGGGTAATAACTAGGGGCAGCAGGGGTGAGTCGTGCTGGGAGCCCCGGCGTGGTATCATCCCTGGAACGCAAATCAAGCTGAATTGAGATGTTGATGTGGGAGCTAGTGTGTGTGTGTGTGTGTGTGTGTCTGCGTGTGTGTGTCTATTCACTGACTGCTAACCTGCTGCCAAAGATGCTTATCTCCCAGGCAGAGAGCTCTATCTCATGGCATGGTATGGTAAAGTGTTATTATGGTAGGTTTACATTTATTCTTTATTTAATCAGGTAGTCTGTTAGAAATTGAGCCTTCTTATTCATGAGAACTCTCATAACAAAAAACTAACAAAGAAAATAATATCTGCATGAAATGAAATTGACTTGACTGTTTGCTAAATCCCCTCCCCCTTTGTTACTGTTGCTATGGCTGTCAAGCTTTCCATTCTTGCACAACAGATGCACTTTCAAACTGTAACTGACTTTTCTGTTTGCGCATTTCTGCATTTGAGGTGCTGTGTCCCCTTTGAGTTGCTGTAAGACAGGGTTTAAGCTTATAGCATGTGTTAGAGTGTTTTTCCCCCAATATTTTTCAAACAGTATGTTTCATTTGTAACATTACCAGAGAAATGTGACAGGCTAGTGTGTTTGGGAAACGCAGCACCAGGGTCGCTGCCATGTGAATGTCCCCAAATCCAATAAAGAGCTGCTAAGGCTAATGTTACACTCAGATATAGCATTCAGGTCCAGCTTCCACACAGTTAGAAAATACTACACAGTGTATTTACTATTGTTAGCATTTTTTTTTATTTTTACATAACTTGTTACCCCACAAAATAATGTAGCATGAAATGCTCCTTGGCCCGGGAAGTAATGCTCGGTTGCTATTGTAGGTAACATGCTAGGTAGCCGGACATGCAGTGTCATGCTAACGTTAAAGCAGTTTAAAGCAGCACACACAGTTTAATTCATTCCTTACACTTTTGCTCCAGTGTTTTTGGTTTTGGAAAGGCAAACAAAAAAGACAGACACCAAACATCCAAACGCTGTTAAATATGTGACCACAAAAAATAAAAAAAATATCATTGACAAAGACTACACTACTATGAAAAGCACCATTATGGCAGTAACACAATTAACTCCTCTAATCATTATCATGCAGGAAAAGGTTTTGCAGGACATTAAGTCAATTCACTGACAGTGTTGTATAACATTAGTCTTTGATACAGCCATTCAATCACCACGTAATCCTTTAATAAAGAGGAGAAGAACATCATTAAAGAGCCAGTGTTTCTGTTCCTTGGGGAAACAGAAGCATTGAGGTCAGGGTCGGACTGGGAACAAAATCCGACCCTGACGCGATTTTCATCTGGACTGGCCCCATTATTCCCCAACATATGCACTTATGAGTTGCAAAAAGCAATGTCAGGCTATTTATAACATATAGGCTAAGCAATAGATATCAAGTTGGCACCCTAACTACAGGTGTACTTACAGAGTTTCATAAAATAATGTATTAAATAAATAGTCTAGAGAAAAAGTCGGCACCCTAAGAGGCACACTTAGGATTTTATTTGTTTGACAATTGATATGGGCAACCCAGCTCTCGGCAAACTTAATCCATAACTTCACAAATAAAACAAATATGACATAATCATATGTTGTCATAAAACAGTCATGAATGTAGTCTATGATAAAATGCAATGCTGTCATCATGAAACAAAATAACCAAAACTTCATTCTCACACTGAACAAAAGCTTTCCTATAGGCCTGGCCTAATGACGATCTGGAAATGTGTCGGAAACTAGACATTAACAGCATTTATAGTCGATCAGCTGACATTGTGTGCGCAGCTGATCTGATTCAATTCACACATCAGGCTTAAATGTCAGGATTTCATGCTACCAACACTGCTATTGTCAGGCTGTGACAAGCAGCATGCCTGCATCCTACTGGAGCGGACCAAGAGTGACTAACCAGCTGACATCATTTAAAAAACAGCATAACACAGCGGCCTTAAGCGGCAAGTAGAATGGCATGTCCTACCTTGGGTGGTGAGAAGACGTCTCACCAGTGCACTCCTCTGCTATCAGTGTCCAAAGCCATAAAAATATCTTTTTCTGTAGCCATAAGCATGAACGCTTCACTAAGCTCTTGTGATGTAGTGCTCCGTAATCTATTCTTGATGCATTTTGAAGTTGAAAAGCTGCACTCAATATGATGAATCCCCTCTGGCCTAGCTCTGCTGTTAACACTGTCACGATATGAATTAATGTTAGCAGTATCACCTGCTGGACTTTTTGTGGGGATTTTTTTTATTGCTGGTGGTGGTGTTGCGGCCCACTATGTGGGCCAGCCCTTCCGGTACTTGCCAGAATTGCCAGATTGCCAGTCCGAGCCTGAGTGAGGTGAACAGAGTGGAAACTCTGCCAGCCTAACGGTGCCTTTCAGAGATGGACAGAGAAAACCCTGGGAACTTCACTCTATAGACAAGCCTTTTAAAAAGTCTTGAGAGCCAGGGTGCTCGCCTCCTCTTTCTGGTCGGGTACACTTCTTAGACAAATTCTTCAAAGTCTGTATTTCAGAACAGAGAGGAGTGCTGACGTGATAGAGAGCATGAAGGCTTATTTTCGGGGGGCCTATATAGTGTTTGAGTAGCAGTCTGAATGTGGGTCATTCAGCTTGAAAAACAGAGTTAATCCCTCTTTTATTTCACTTTTAACCATTTTCATACAAAAGGAATAAAATTCAAGGACCAGCCAGTGATTTCTAAGTGTGTGTGTGTGTGTGTGTGTATGTGTGTGTGGATGCACACACATGCTTTTAAGTGTGTCTTTAAATCTGCACATATTCCTTTCGACAGACAACTTTCCATGGTGTGAGGCTTGAAAACACAGCGGTCTTTATTTACCGCAGCGTGCGAGCTTACTGAGGATTACAGAACAAACAGCTAAAAACTTAATGCTGGCTGAAAGAGACACCACTGTTTACTTTCACCTAATCTGATTTAAGCATGGGACATTGTGTTATCCACAGTTGATCAATTAAGAACCCAAATCACTTCCGTACATTTCCTGCTGCCTTTCTCTGGTCCAGTGAACATAACTTAAGGTGGGAGGTATGCGTCAGGGAGCTTCTGAATTTTATTTGACTACTATTTCTTTTTCTTTTTCTTTTAAGCCCCAGTACAATAGAATATTTAATTCACTGTGTTTTTGAATGAGTACTAATAAAAGCCCGTTCATTTAAAAATTAAATGGATGGGATGATTTTCTGGCTCAGGGAATTGGTAAAAGCCCTTTGCCCACCTGCAGTATCATCATCATCATGTTATTATTCGAACAAAAATAGTGACACAGCCTCGACCCAAATCTGCAGACAAAAACTTTGAATTAAAAGATGAAACTACTCCAAAATGATCAGGGCTGAAAGGCAGATTGAAAGCCTTTAAGCATGTTCCTGAGTAAAGACACAACATGAAAGCCAAGTTGCACACAGGAGAGTGAGGTACAGTGCATAAAGTAAAGCTGATAAACCAGATAACATGATGAATGGAAAGCTTGTGGAGTCAAACAATAAAAGATGCTGTGTATATAAACCTAACATCAATAATGTACATTAGAAAAGACTAGAAGCAGCTGTCCCTCAGTGCAGATATGAGCAAAGTGTATAGTATAGAGCAAAGTGAAAGGTGGAGTTCATGGGGGAAGGTAAAATCAGCAAACGAACTGAGACCCTGGTGCGTGTTCTGCCCCATCAGCACCGTTATCTCACCCCACTACCTCAGGCAGACATCCCCTCATTAGCCTTAGCACCTCCACACACATACACACACACACACACACAATAAAACATGCACACCCATCCCCTCTGAGGTGTCACAGCTCAATGCCAAATCTGTTTGTTCAAGTCAAGTTTGCTCCAGCTGTGATCAAACACAGCTGCACAGAGACACACCTCACTGGAAGAAGGAGGAGAGAGAGGGAGCGGACATGATACGAAAACCCCAAAAATATGGGATAATTCTCATCTCCGCAGAGGGAACGTAGCTCCCTCGATGCAGGTGGCATCCACAGTTGAGTCTAAATCACATTGTTAGTGACACATAATGAAGACTGCTGGGAGGGGCTCCTTTATACAGCCTGATAATGAGAAATAATCATCCTTAATCATTCAAATGTGCCCAACAACTTGAAGCTATTGAACAACTGCTCACATCCCACATGGGCCACACATGTTTTATTCATTACAGGGTGTATATACAAATGAGGCACTTAAAGATGCATGTACACTAATTTCAGCAAACTCATAATCATGTACCGTGACTATCAGGTTAACGAGATGCTGCTCTTGTGAAACAATAGCTGATTGTTGCGAACTAAAAGCAATGAATTATGAAAAAACAAACCTCTTATTTGAGGCAGAAAATGTGACGAGGACTATTCATTGTCGAAATCATCCCGTTCAAGCCTCCTTCTAAAAAGATCAGGCTGACTCTTGTGTGGTGTGCAGCACACCACAAGCTAACATCTGTGACTCCACTATGGGTCACAGTTGTGCTGATTTCCTGTTTAGCCAATGAGCTTGCAAAATATCTAGCACATGGAATCATCTCTGTTTAAACTATGTGGTGTTGTTTGCTTGTTGGTGAAGGATAAAAGAGTATATGTCCTATGAGTAATAAATAATCACATGTGCATGTCTGTTTTTGGCTAATTCTGTTAATTAAATAACTGAAAAAAAAAAAAAATTGAAAGGACTTAAACACATGGATGGCCTGGTTCCAGACCCTTGAATCATGAAACATGTCAGATCTGTTTAGCGATTCAAACGCTAGGTCTGGTGTTGTGGCCATTGACGACTGGTTGGAGAAATGAGTCAGTTTCGACTGAAAATGACGTTGGTTACCCGAAACAAAGCAGTGTCAGGCTGAATGAATGAAGTGAAATGAAGTTGCAATTCAGTCTAACCAAAAGCAAAATCTCTCATCTCACAGTATATATATTGCCTTTTCTCCAAAGCCTAATATTTGGTTCATTTCCATATCTTAGTTGTGAACATTACAATAATTTCAGCAAAAAATCTTGATTTGGGGATTGTTTTGCTCCTCTGGGCTGAAAAAAATGTTGCCTGGTGCTATTTACATTTCCTCTCTACATCAACATTCTGATTCAATATTCTCTCAAAGCTCACTCATAGTTTGAGTTTTTCTTCTACTGTTTATGGGGATCTTGTTATGTCTCTTTTGTGACTGCGATCCCTCTCTGTCATTTCCTTTGGACCGACAGTAAGTACACAGGCTCCCATAAGAGCTCCCCTGTGGCAGCCAGCCACCTGCTCCAGTGTTTAACAGATGTGACGGCACACCAGGGCTGATCTTAGCCGTTGTTAAAAACACACAGTGTCAGGCTCCAGTGGCCGCGCTCGGGCGCTGGTGATCCCTGCTTTGTCTCTGTACGCCGCCTGTGTCAAGCCTCATTACGGGGCCGGGAGCCTAGCGGGCCGAGCTGTATCTCTACGAGTTCCCTTGTTTTTTGGTAACTGCTTTGATGACGGGGGTCTCTGACAGTGGGACAGAGGGGCAGAGGATTGACTGGATGTGGGCCTGTTTTGTACAAATATCTCCATCTAATATTTCTGTCTGTCTGATTGAGAAGATGTCATACTGAGACCATCTGGCACGGTGACAACTTGGCTTCTTGAGCTGAGCGTGACATCTTTACAGCCTTCAATCAGAAATATGGCTAATTAGGCACTGGCACTTGGAAAGCCTCAGATAGGAAATGTTCCAATGGGCCCATTTGTAAACTTCTTTTGCTCAGCAGATCAATCGTTTTTTTTGGTTTAAGATGCTGTTCCTCTGCGGGGAACTGGGAGAGATAAATAGCCAGAGAAAGGCAGATACAGAAAGGGAGACCTAGCAAAGCAAAGGACTTAGTAGGCAAACAATAGTCTGGATCAGTTCAGCGTGGATCAGAGCCTCAATAGCCAGTTTGTGCTGAGGCTCTAATTAAGCTTTGGGTCTTGGAAGAGCCGCAGCACGGCGCCACAGCCATTACAGAGTGCTTCTGGAGAGATTAAGAGCCCTAGGACTGTCAAACAGAGTTTCCAAGGCCTCTACCTTTAAGTCCCTGACAAAAGCAGCTGAGCTTACATCTCCACATGGTGCTTACCTTTAGCTTTGAAGAAAGGGCCGAGGGGTTCACCGCTGTCAGAAGGGTCAAGTTTAAAAGGGAACACCGAGGCTGCTACAGCTCAGGCTTTTAATGATCATAACGAAAAGGGAAAACGCTTATCTTGAAAGCTGCGTGGGCTGCTCTTAATAGACTGTAACAACGTTTGATATCAGCGCTGTACACAAAAATCTGCATAAGAGCAATTCCTTGGAGAAAATAACAGCCTGTTAATTAATTCTTTCCAAACAGACTGCAAAAGTTACCAAGTCAAGCGAGTAGTTCTAATTCTGCCAGGACTGATAAAATAGCTCCAGGTAAAGAATGAGATACAGTCTGCTGACTTTTATAAAATAGTGCAAAACCATATTTTCCATGCTTCCAACATGGGACTTAGAGCTAAGGTGTTTAATGAACTGGAAAGATTTCAAGTGTTCATGGATTATTAAGTCCTCAGAGGGTTGACGGGGAGAGCAGAGTGGGCGCCGTGCCAGGCTCACCGATCAAGAGGATCTGCTTGTATTATCAGTGAGGAGAAATAAGACTCCCCAGAATCCCCCCCCCCCCAAGGAGTACAAGCTGAGGATGTACTCGCACAAATTTCATCCATCACCACCTACTCTACCATGAACAGCTACAGAGGAACGTGCACCGCAAAAATGCACACACACTGTCAATGTGTGAATAGAAATGGTTTATGTTTTAGTTGTGTGGCCATGATCAACATAGCACTCACTATGAACCACTGTCTGATGACAAGTCTCCAGTCAAGTTACAAGCCCTTGAGGGCAAGTCAGGTCTCCAGTTTTCATTAACAAATTTAACATGTAAGTATTTCAGCTGACCATGAACATTATTTTAGTACCTTACCAGAAACTGAGACCTAGTCGCTTCAAAGCATATATTTCCTTGTGTTATGAAATAATTTGTACTACAAAAAGGGGAAAAAAACTTTTGCACAGCCAATACTTATTACAAATGTGACTCTAATGCACTTTGCAGAGATACACAATTTCCGGACAATCACAAATTCAATCCCAATGATTAAACAAAATCCTTACAATATCCTGCAGCAACACATGGTGAATGCAGGCCTGACGGGATAGATTAAAAAAAAAAAAAAAAGAGTCTGAACTGCAAAGCCTGAACTCAGACATCATTAACCAGCGCTACTAGTAAAAGTCCATGGATGCACGTTCTAGTAGGACACACCTAATGATTAAACATGCAAAGTGTGTCACAGGGCAGGACTGGTTTGTCTGACCTGTAGTGCTGTGCTGTGCTGTCTACATTGACAAAGGCCATCAAAAACCTTGGGTAAAAAGACAAACAATGAAGCTCCAAGTTTTATTCTTTAATTGAATCATACTCTGAATTAAAGGCAAAACAATTACAAACACAAGATATCACCTGAGTCCAATCTCAAGTCAGATCCACCTGGTGACTACCAAAAACAGAGACTTCTAAACTAGAGCTGTGTTTCTCTCCAACTAAACAACAGGAGAACCTGTTCTTGTCAGTTGTGTTTTTAGTTTCACAGATTAAAGGAAAATGTAGGTAATCGCGGTTGTCGAATGGTTTTGTTGAGTGATGCTTTTAGTGTGAGACAAGTTTTTAGAAAAGAAAAATGGTTAAAATCGTTTCCACATCTGAAAAACAACCCGATAAAAGAAAAAGTGACCCAGCTGAAAATTGGGTGGAATGACAAATTCTTCCATGACTCCTCATACACTTCAAAAAGCATCACTATTACTCCTCACAATCCTTTGAGATGAAGTACAGGAAAAAAAAAAAAACATTTCTTTTTCTTTTTGTTCATGCATGGTGCACCAGACATCTTCTGTCATCTCTTCTGTCAGGCTGGGCGGCTGATTGGCTTGTCTGAGAGCAGCGAAAATGACAAACGACTGATGAAGTTAAACCCTACATGCTGACTTTCTCTACAGAGCCTCAGTGGCAGACGGAGTAACTGCTGTAAAACAAACAGACTAATGTAGGTGAACGGCCTGCCAATCCAGGATAACTGACAGGCAAGGTGACATTGTGACCTAAGAGGAGGCAGAACAAAAGAAGTGACAGACCTCTTCCCCACACCATGTTTTTGCTGTTATTAGTGGTCGGTTGGGGGTGGAGTGGAGGAATGGAGGGCTTTCTGACCCCAATATTAGCACCCATAATCCATTTATTATGCCACTGCATAACACCCATCCTTTCTTTGAGACAAGCCAAAACCTTTTAGTCTTTTTTTTTCTGAACAGACCTGATCAAAGCTGAACTATTTGCAGGCACAATGTCAGACTCCCCCTGTTATCTTCCCCTGATGGGAGGGAGCTTGTTTTTTAGGGGAGAATAATGAGCGAGGTCCACAGAGAGCTTGATCATTACGTTCATTTAAACCAGCCACTAGCCACCCGGCACCCTGCGCAGTAAATGGAGATGTAATTTGGTGTGATAGGAGGATAACACTTGGCTGGGGTCCAGTATGGATGAAAAGAAAGACAAAAAAAAAACCCAACAAAAAAACACAGATTTGAGCGTGTTACAGAAACCAGTCCTCAAAGACGTATTATACAGTCTGTCAGAGTCAGACACTGTCTGCTGTCAAGACGGGTCAGTGTTTTCACTCATTTGTCCAGACTGGCTCTTGAATCCAAACACTCAAATGAATAAACCAGCACTCTGAGCATGTTGTCTCAATTGAAGTTGACACAGAGCAAAGCCTGCACAGAACAGAGAATGGCAACACACTGTAAGCTGTCAGTCACACAGCGAATGATACACCAACCAGTTCTCAACTGAAGGAATATGTAATGATTTGGCCCGCTGAGTTTCATATTGGCTGCAATGTGAAGCATCTTCCTTTGCTATGCTAAAATCTACAACCGGATGGTTGTGAGAACAACAGAAGGTGGGTTCACACTGAGTTCATCTGAGGGCAGAGACAGACAGAAAATTGGAAGACAAGGAAACATGTGGTTCATTGCTTTGAGATTCTAAACAAACTCCATTAAGATCGACTTATTAAGAGATTTTGTGCAGAACTTTTTTTTAAATAAAACCAAAATGTAAATATTGTAAGCCAAGAATGTATTTTGAATATAGGATTAGGACTGGAACTAACATTATTTTCATTATTTAGTGAACTGTAGATTTTTTTTTATTAACCTATTAATTGTTCACTCTATAAAATGTCAGAAAGTAAAAGTACAAAAGTAAAAAACAAATGCACATCACAATCTCCCAAAGCCCAAATTGACGTCATCAAATTCTTTGTTTTGTTTGACCAAAAGTCCAAAACCCAAAGAAACCAAAAGAAAAGCAGTAAATCCTCACAATTGAGAAACTGGAATAAGCAAATGTTTTGTAATTTCCTTGAAAAACAATTAACTGACTATCAAAGTGTTAATTAATTAATTTTCTGTAGATCAATTTATTGATTAATCTCAGAACTAATCAGGATTTTTCCTACAGGTTGTTTAAAAAAAGAGGCTAAAATAAAATGATAAAAAGAAGAATATAAAAACCTGTTGTGGGCTCTCATGTGAAAACATTCTCTCTATGTGTTAATGGTGCATCTATAACACGCCTGCTCTGTTTTCTTTGGTGGAAAAAAAATGTGCAAAACAAGCACTGGAGTGTTAAATATAAACTTTAGTGAAAGTCAAACAGGGGTTAAAGCCGGAAAGCTCCCGAGTCAGCATTCAGTTGACAATGAGGAGGTGGGCAGTGATCGGCACACACTAGCAGACACATTGAGAGAGCTGTCACCTCTTCATCACCCCCTCCTTTAAGCAAAGCGCGCCACCTCTCGCTGACCCCTGCGGCCAGAGTTCAGGCTGCTCAGCTGCAGGAGCTCCAGCCGGCAACAACTCCACTTCACTCCACTCCAATCTACTCTACTCCCACTCAGCCAGTGACCCCTTCAACAAGTCAGAAAACACCAAGAAATACTAAAACGGATTGTGGCTCTTGCCAAAATAACAAAAACTACAATAAAAGAACCTGAAAAGAGCCTTGAAAACTCTTCCTGAGGCTTGAGGAAGCTTGGTCACAGTACCTGGCAGACTTCATAGAGTAGTTTATATTGCTCCTCAGGCTTCTGCAGGGTACAGAGGCTGCATCCCATGGTGGAGCAGATCACAACATCCAGGCTCCCCTCTCCAGCCAGTCAGGCAGGAAGAGAGAAGAAGCAGATATCTTCTTTTTCTTCTTCTTTTTCCCCTCTGAACTGACTCCCTCTGTCCGCTCTGTGTCTTTATTCCACAGCCACACAACGACTTTGGCTGACAGGATTGACTTCCCCCCAGCTTGTGGCTGTATCTCTGCGCTCAGCCTCGTCTCTCTACTCTCACACACTTGTCCCCCCCCTCCTCGCCTCACATGCTCCCTCCCTCTCCGTCGCTCTCCGGCACTCTGCTGAGCTTACGGGGGAAGGAGTCAGAGCTTGGCTATATACACCCCCTAATGTTTATTAAGCAGCTGCTCATTGATTATTCATGAATGAGGTTTACTAGAGAGGCTGATATTATGCGAGAGAAAGTCTACTTAATTAATAAGCATCATTAGAAAGATGCTGAGTGACAGGGAGGTTTTTCATTTCATGACAAGACAAATATGTTTCTCTCAAGGGGCTTGTCTGTTAACAGTTCCAGACTTGTAATTTGAAATCCAGTGTCACAGTCTGGTTCTGTGTCCCTTAGTTGCCATTCTCCACCAGTCCACCAGATGCCCTCAGACTTTGTCCCTGTCTGTTTAGACTGGACCGAGTGGGAGAAGTACTGATGACATACTGTTGACATATTGTGTTTTCTGGGTTTTTAGTTTTCTGTACTGCTTTTCCCTGCACACCTGCCCTCTATCAGCCTCGTTGGTCCTTACCTGCTCCCAACGTTTTCCCCAACCAATCAGCTCCTTGCCTGTTCTCTGCCTGGTCACCTGTTCCCTGGTTTTCAGTTCAGCCTTGTTGGATCCTTTGTTTTGTTCTGTTCTGTTCAGTTCAGCTCTGCCTGCACTCAGACCGGAATAAAGATTTATCCTTCAAGTTCCTGTTGCCTGCAGTCTCCTGCGTTTGGGTCCACCTAACATCCAGCCCCATATACATGAGTGTTACATGAAGGCGTTCATCTACGACAGCGGATTAAACACCAAATATTGGTGACATGTGTCTAAAGCTAACGTATGCTCTGCAGATTCACTACAATATTCCCACTAAAAATCAGTGGGTTGAAAATTGACCCAGTTTGGGTCAATATTGCACAGACGCAACACTAGGTTAACTTTACACTCTACCATTGGGTTGTTTGTGTGAGTTGTTTGTGTACACAAACTAAATGTGGTTATTTTGAACCAAGAAGCTCAACCTTTACTTTAAAATTGTCACATTTTGTTTGTTAGTTGTGCAAAATGATCTGACATTCTAAACTGTAAAGCATACACATATTAAATAATAGAGACAAATAGTGACATGCAAGTTTAAAAAGAGAAAATTATAACAGTTTGCAAACATACCATCATTTTAGTTTGGGTAAATAACCCAGCCCAAAACAAGCTCTTTGCTTGGGTACCACCCATGGGTATCGGGTAAAGTTAACCCATTATTCCACTGGTGCTGTATTAACCCAAAGTGATTTTTCCATGCTCCAGTTAAATCGGCACTTGGTGACCTCTGGTATACTAATCCAGCAGAAAGACACACTGAGCATTCTTTCCTCATGTATTTCTCTCCAAACACACAGGCCCAGAGCCAGGGAAAACAAATAAACCAGATAAATATTTATGCTGGCCCTCTCCAGCGCAGCCGACAAACTTCACCCAGTGGAGCATCTTGTGCGTAGTGACACACTGTTTTCCGGGTCCTTCACGGTGTCCGCTGCTCTGTGTGCAGACAACTGCTATGGCTGCATAAGCTAGACCTGGCACCAGTCCCGCTGTTTGCTCATGTCGCCAAACAGAGATAAATGTCCAATAGGGACAACAAGAAGTGGCAAAAATGCAGTTTCTGGTTATAGTTTGTAGGGGTCAGAGATGGAAAACTTTATATTTCTGCAGGCAGAGGATGTAATAAAGTGGTAACTTCCCACTTTGATGTCTTAGTTTACCCCCTCATGATCTGATCTCACTCTATCGAGCCAATTCACTTTGAGATAGAAAGGATTGCTTCGATTTAGTCTGCAGTGCTAAGCCACCTACCTGGATAGATTTCATGGCAAAAGTGGGGGTGGGGTGGTCCTGCGGGAGGACCCTGACTGCTGGTGATAGTGGTATTTCCTCCTGCCAGATGTGTCCACTGATCCCTATCTATCAGCAGTTCCACAGCTTCAGCGCTTCTCCAAGACAGCTACATTATTAGCAAGGCTCAAAGGTTTCCAATCAAATGTCAAACAAATTTTTATGTTAATTTTTTCAAATGCCAACAGAAAACTGAATGTGAAGCCTGAATGCAAAAGAGAACTACATCAGAAGAAAGGAAAATGAAAGATGTTATTTGTTGTCAACTAATATTTCTCATATTTCATGCTATAATGCACATGGGTATTGTTTTGTAAAGCACAAATTAGTGGCCCTGCATCCACAAAGGGAACCTCATACTGTACATCAGCATGACAGACAGCATGTGCAGCATTTCTGGGAGGTTTTAGTGTACAATACTTGGCTGCAGACACTGCTACATTAATTGTGTCAGATGCAACACTTCACATTTTAAAGCATAATTTATCTACTGGCAAAAATCCCTCCTGACTCAAGGCAACTTTTTCATAATTCTACCAGAATTGGCTATTCAGCTTCCCTAACTTCTAATTTACATTAACACTTGGATGGGAATTCTGCTAATGAGATTTCACTTTTCCATTTAATCTCTATGTTTGCATTCAGTCCAACAGCTCTCAACTAAAGGTTGCCTTCGAATAAATTCACCTTTTTCCTCTAAACCTTTAACTACACGGAATACTGGACAAACTAAAAACAAAGATCTTAAAATAAAATCCTTAAGGCAGAAGAAGTAATGGCGACATAAAGTTGCCTCAGGAGTTGCCTCGGGCAAACTGAAGGTATCTATGTGAACAATCATTCATAATTACTTCTGGGTTTGGTTGTCTGGGTGCTAGGCTCAAACTTTCATCCAATGTAGCATGAAAACCAATTCTACGCTCACATTAGCCGTACTGTTGTGCCTGGGGCTGGGATCAGTGGAGAGTTTTAGCCGGCGCTCTCACCCGGCTAATCTTTCTTTCACACTGAGATTATCCCATTCACAAAGTCAAAGCGGAGACAGTGCTCTGATATGAACAACTGCACCAAAGGTTATAGAAAAAAAAAAGCATATTAATGAATAATCAGCAGCAGTAAAATATGGAAATATGGAGCAAGAAAAAAGTCAACTGAGGGCCTGTTCAAACACAAACAGCAGGTGGAGTGTCTGCACACTGTCCGTCATTGTGTTCAGAGATTTAATTTTGTCAGTGCTGATTAAATTTCTGAACCCTTCTGGTGACGAAACCTTTCTCCTCTGTCCCTGTGGTGTGGTTTGATCTGCGGGCTCAGGAGACACACACACACACACACACACACACACACACACACACACACACACACACACACACTTCAGCTTTTATTCATTACTGGTCTAGCTGGTGACACAGTGTCGGAGGTTGCTATCTCAGCAGGAGCGAGACTGAAACAATAATAATGTCATGTGGTTTGTTATAATAAACATCAACATTTGGGTATGTTTTTTTATGGAAACAAGGGGGCTAGAGGTTACCACATCCCCTCCCAATTAGCAATGTGGTGTTCGGGTTCTGTGCATTTGATCTATGCTTGGCTGGATCATTCATATTCATAGAGGCTGCCTGGTGTTGTGTCGGTGTCCCACTGGGCCCAGTTTAAGAGTCATGGCTTTAACTACAGTCACAGTGGGATCAGGTGGCGATCACTGCAGCGTACATCGTCTCTGTGTGGTTTATAACTCTCTAACACATCGTCTTCCCTCTGTCTCAGCTGCTTTATGCCCCTCATCTAACTTCACAAACTGACTATTTCATTTGAAGTGCAGGGCTTCTAGTTACTACTAGGGTGGCAAGTAGAGATGTCCCAAGCCGTTCCTAAGGATTGGTATCAGGGCTGCTCCGGGCATATTAGCATCAGTATCGGCTACAATAAACCCAATCAAATGCCGATTCTGTCTTTGCTCTACTGTGTTCTGTTCACCTCAACCTACCTTTACGATATACTGCAGTGCCAGCATATCGCTGCATGTGAGAGTGAAAATTAGAGAGTGAGGATGTGAAAAGTTATCTGGGCTCACAGTTGCGACTGACGATGAGTTCTGACACCAAGGTTGGCAAAATACACAGATCTGTTGAAGTCAGATGCTAACGAATTTGTTATCTCTCCTCTCTCTCTTATTGGTGAAGAGCAGTGAAGAAAACACTCAGATAGAAGCTTCTCACTTTTAGCTGGCCCTGACAGTCACTTTCACCAGTTAAAATGACAAATGCTCATTTACATTCATTTTGTGAGCAACTTTATGACAGACCAAAATTAACCTGGTGTGTGGTCAGGAGTCACTTTCATTCATATCATATCGATAATTCAAATTAATCAAGTTCTTTTTTACCTTGAAAAATAATGTGTACCAAATTTGTACCAAATCTGCAAATATCAAATATTAATTGTTTGGGATTGGGCCAAAAAAACTTCATCTGGACATCTCTAGCTGCCAGAATTGACTAGTTTCATTATCTTTTTTAATGAAGTGATTCATCTATACTCAAAAAAATCCATTACAATTTCCCAGAGCACAAGGTCAAAATCTTGCTTCTAATGTCCAACCAACAGGGCAAAATGCCCCCAAAATTATTCAATCTACAATGATATTAAACAGTTTGGCATCTTTGCTTGATGAATTCTTGTCATTTAATGTCTGTTGATCAACTAATTGATTAATCGACTAATGGCTTGGGTCTAAGGTAGTACCATATTTTGCCTGAAGCCAAGAAGCGAACTGGAGATTTACAGTAGGTGACTAAAGAGTAATTGAATATACATAACCCTCATTGTCCTCGGTCCTCATGATGGCATCGCTGCATGATCCATGGAATTAATATAACCTGACCTCAATCTTTGAGCCTGCCACGTGGCAAAATGCCAAACCATTTATCTCTACATCGTGGGAAGTGAGATCTCAGTGATCAGAGCGGAGAAAGGATTTCAAAAAAGCAGTGGACTTAACAGGGTGTGGGGACAAAGTTTGTAGAGGGTGACGACGTGGCAACATGTGAAGAAACAGGACACCGATGGCTGAGAGTGATAACACAAGGAAAAAGCATGATGTCCAGGTTGTCTCACACAACTCTAATGCACTGTCCAGACGGCAGGATGAGGGGAGAGTGGAGGGAGGAGGGGGTGGAAGATGAGGAACGATAGAGCGATGGGGAAAACTAAATTGGCCACATATTGTAAATCCATGAGGAGAATGCCCTAGTGTGGCTTGTCTGTTGTACAGAGTATCATTGTTCTGAGCAGCAGCAGAGGCTTGGATTGATGTCACTTTGCGTCACATTACTTGAGGTCAGAAGAAGAAATGAGGACTTTCCACTGTCATCAACTGTTCATAATTCTGTGGGGTGAAACCACAAATACCGGATAACATAAACAGGACGATGCTTAAATTTTCCTTTTTCCGACATGACTGGATGGTCACACTCTTAAAGAAGTCTGTGGTGGATAGTGCAGGGCAGTGCAGATACTTATAGCAAAGTGTACTACTTTCTAATATGGCATCCTTTATTAAGGGTTTATAAATCATAACTAATAGAATTGAAGGGTTTCTCACTTTCTAATAAGCCATCAGTTCCGCAGTGACAAATATTAGTAAGTCTCTGATAAACCACTTTTTTCTCAAGCATGAATTTTCTCAGGCAACAGTCAACAGGTTTTCTAGAGGGAAGTAGAGGTAGTCCACCATAGACAGGGATTAGAAGGCCTTCACTGGGTTGATTTTGGCCATATCTTAGTCCCCCTCCATTTGACTCTGGCTTGAGTTCTCATATCAGCCCTCTAATCTGCAGAGGATATGAGAGTAGAAGGGAGCTACAATGCCACCATGCTAATGGAGACACCAGATGAGCGAACAGGATTGGAGAGAGAGAGAGAGTGAGAACTAACACAAGGGATGTTAAAGGAAGGTGTGAAGAGGAAAGACACATGAGACAGGGAGACAGACAGAACCCACAGAGGAGGGTAGAAACTAAATGTGTGGAGGAGTTTAATGAGTCTCCAGTTCCTCTCAACTGTACCGCTGGGGCCCGAGCGCGCGAGAATGTGTGTGTCTGTGGGTGCGCGTGTGTGTGTGTGTATCCACCTCTGAAACACTGGGCTGTGCATAATTTATCAGACAGCTGTCAGCTTTGTACTCCTATTTACTCTGCGAGCCAGATCCTGTGCCAACAGGGACCCCAGCCAGCAGGAATGACAGCCACCGAAACAGTTTAATTGGAGACTCAAACAACTAATAATGCCATCACTATCATTTTAGTGTAATTACTTAAGTATAACGGGATGTTTAACAAGACTGATAAGCTAAAACAGATATTTCCCCTTTCTCACACAAACCTCCCATGTATGACACTTGATCTTTTTGGGATACAGCTTATACTCTTTTTGTTAACAGAAGATGTAAATGTTGCAACCTGCTTCTTCTTGTCAAGCTCCCTGAGGCTGTTTCCCATTATCAACAGCCCAACAGTAAAATGCACATAATTTTGCTCTGGGCTGTATAAAATCACTTTTTTTTTTGGCTTGGAAAAAACAGCTCCAGGCATTTGTTGAGGTGTGGTCACTGAGGTGGTTTACACAAACATTATGGCACAAAAGTAATTATCAGTTTTTGTGTGTGTGTTCATCAGAGTGGGACCTCTGTCCTGCTGCCAACTTGTGGGAAGATTCCCCACTTTTCCAAAGAACCATTCGGCAGGTTCTCCAAATAAAAACAAACATCATTCACAAAGGAGTATAGAGGACAGCTTTCTGGCTCTCTAAATGAGCCAGTATCAGTGCCAAGTGGATGCAGGCAAAGCCAGGATAGGTTTAAGTGTAAATTAAATGGCCCTGCTGCAGACAGATAAGCTTTTTCAGTGATTCTCTTGGCTTGGTCCCTGGCCAACTGCCCTGCAACCCTTCACCACCTCAGAGACCTCTGTATCCAGCTGTGTTAAGCTCCATAATAGGCCTAGTAAAATTACCACCTAACCTTTGCTACTATAAAAACGTCTTCACTACTGTGTAATGGCGAGGTATAATAAAATACTATTTACAGCTAATTATCCAAATGCCATGACATTCCTGCAGAAGGTAACTCATGGCGCTTGTCAACACAGTTATTAGGTGGGATATTAAAAGGAGTTCATATTTCAACCCTTCTCCTGTACTGAGAGAATGGCTTGATGATGTGACTCCACTCGGAGGCTCCCTGTAGGGCTCTGCCAACTCTGGAGTCCACACAAGAGTTCCTGTCACCAGCTAATTCCCCAAACCTTCATCACTCCTAGCTGCTCCATGTTGGCAGCCAAAGTCACCATCAAAAGCCTCCAGCTACACTGGGTGCAAAGTGAGGAAGTGTGGGTGCACATGCTACTTGTACTTTAGGCAGAGGCTGAGGCTCTATAGAGACAATCAGATAGTTTGGACAGAGGACTGGACTGGACTTCAACATCAACACATCAACTTAGTCTTAGTTCGGTTCTGTCCATTATGATCTTGTGTTATTTTCTTTATCTTTTTCCTTTACGGTTTTGCCATGTGCTACTATATCTCCAATCTTCCAAATGCTGCCATATTCTCTGGTACACATTTCTTACAGCTGATTCCAGTTCCCTTTGAATGATATCTTCACCCCATGCTTATCAGAGGTTTGGATTTCATTGTTTGCCCTAATTCCCCCATTGTTTACAATGGTTTCATTTGTCAAGACAGCCCTTGATGAATGGAGATGTGGTTGCAGATTGAGGCTATGGTTTTGTGTTTGTTGTAGTTTTCTGTGGTGCAACCTTTGCTTCACCAATAGTGATTAAAAGCACTGCTAGTATCTTCTGCAAGAACCTGCAACTTACTATCATCTCCTGATGGGTTGAAATTTAGAAGTTCTCCCTAATGCAAGAAAGTAACTGCAAATGGAAATAATAGCAGACCCCTTGACAATGGCTACACGTTACAGTACATTTAGTTTTGTTGCTGTAGTGGAAAGGGGGAATACATCAACCTGTTTGAGCAAGAGGTTCTGAAGAGTGAGTTATGGCCAAAGGTCTGTGTTTCGCCCCCCAATCTCATTACATTACAGTGCTCTTCCAAATGAAAAGCTCTGAGTGAGAGCTGAGGTCATTGAGAGGTAAGTGACTGACATTTTGGTTGAGATCACTCAAATGTCTCAATACCCAGATGGGCTGCCTGGTTTAACTGCCAAAAGTCCTGGAGGGAGAAATATTATTCTTACATACATGCCCGTCTTTAGCGCTTGACAGGAATTTGATGAAATTGCTAGCAATGCTAACTGGATGTCTTGACCAGTCAGTAAATCTCTTTACTACATGACCCCCAGCCCATTAGTCAGGCCGAGGCAGTGACCTCAGAGACCTTACGGGCAGTGAAGACCGATTTATGGCCTCCCTGTTGTTTTCGCTGAGCCAGTGAGCAATTTCAAAGTGAGATGTCCGCTGCTCTTCAGATGTGTCAAGCTCTAGTGGATGCCAGACGACACTTATTCTAAACATCATGATGACTGATAGTTAAATGTGACTAAATAAACCTCTTCATGTATATCCAGAGGCAAGATGTAAGAGCTTTTAGTCATTTCACAGTTCTTCTTGTTCCCTTGGCAGAGAAAACGGTCGAGAACATTTCATTTCTGGTCTTTTGAATTTCAGAATATATTTCCAATCCCAAGGAAAAGGCACTGAGGTGAATCCAAATATTGCAAGCCTCCAATATTAATGAAATAGCTGGCAGCATTGTGGTTTAGAAAAGCACTGTCTCTTTAACCATTCCAGGATTTTTAGAGGTGTGAAATGACACACTGAATATCATCATTAACCAAGAAATCCCACAGGATACCTGAGACAATCTGGTTTGATGATGAAGGCTGACCTTTTGGATTAGACGAACTACAAGATTCATTTTCTCTGTCACTGGCACTTTGAAAGTTAAACTGTCTTTGAGCAACACATTTAGCACTGATGGTGAATTCAACTTATCTGTCCTTGCTCCTCATCATTCCTCCTATCCATATAGCCAAAGAGGAGCAGACATAAAGATCACATGTTACAAGATTGCAGTGCTCTAATTGAAAGAAATTACCTAAAATATATTTTTTAGAAAACTGGGTTTTCAGATTGTGAGATGTAAAACTAGCAAATAAAAAACACAACAAATTTGTGACCAGTTAATATAACATACAATACAAAAGCAGTGAGACTACTGAGTTTGAACGTTGCAGGATTTTACATTACTGATTATGCAGTTATGAGTAGCTTGTAATTAATTCAATTTTGCCAATAAACTCCTCTCAAATGCTTCCCATGACACATCTGCTCATGACAATACAAACCAGGTTTGCCCTGAGTAAATTTCATTATCAACTCCCAGGAAATCCAAGTGTTTACAATGCCCTCATTCTCCACTACTGATCCAGTGATTACCCAAAAGAGTGAAGCTTTTAACAAAGGAAAAGCTGATGCTATCAGCCCGGATGGAAAATTAATTTGTGACATATGTCAATAAATGTACTGAAATGGTTGTGCAAAGTGGTTCCTAGAGTGCAAAGAGAAACATTCAGTGCGCTAATGTGTTATTCAGCAAGTGTTCTAATGCTATGCAAAGCATGCACAGAGTTGTGAATTAAAATGAATATATGAATGGCAACCGCAAAAAGCTGTTCATGCAGTTATTTTTCTGTTTATTTCCCTCATACACAAGACTATTAGAGCCTTTACTAAACAACTCAAGGGATCATAATGAAGCCTTTTTAGCATGCATGTCTTTCAAAATGAAAGACATATGCTACAATTATGGTGGCACACTTGGCTGTCAGGACAACCAGAAAATGTCAATATAGGGCACTGGTTGAAAACATTTCATTTCTCATTTAGCCAGTGGGCTCAGTGTATTTCACATCAAACTGGGAATTGGAAAATGGCCCCAAAGTGCAGGTTTCTCTTTTGATGCTCTGAGCATCATTAACCCAAATATAATTTCTCGAGCCCTGTTTCCACCAACACATCTTCAGAAGGAGTGTGTTTGATTGAAAATAACAATAACTCCACCCTTCTCCCCCTCTATACCCTATTCCCTTCCAGATGGAACGGGAGAAAAATAGAAGCATGCTTTTAAGGAACCAAAGCCTATAATTTCAATCTAGTTCCAACTTCATTTGCACTGAAGTACTCTTCAAATGCTGCCTTTACAGCGTACAATGCTGTGATGATGCTAAGAGGAGCCGGTCCATTAAGAGATAGAGAGCCATCTTCCCCGTCAAGAAGAGCAGAGGAGCTACAGGAGAGAAAAACAAAAGAGGAACAGACAGAGGGGAACGGTGGATGGAGGGAGGAGGGTTAGAGATGCAGAGAAAAAGGAGGGAGAGAGGGGAAAGACAGAGAAGGCTGTGGTTTAATGAGGAGACAGTGCTTTTAGGAGCGAGCAGGGGGGAAGGTTTGATCTTTGACCTCTCAGATCCCTCGGTGCGTGTGACAGGCCTGAGTTCAGACGGAGGATTAAGGTAATCAAGGGTAGTAATGAGAACAGAGCACACATTCATGAGCCTGGACACTCCCTGAAAGCAACAATTATGCATCTTACCCACCTCTCTCCCAAGTGAGCGTGTACACACCTAGACATCATCTTTGCCTGTGGTAGTTTACTTCAGCATGACAGAAGGGGGCCACTGCAGACAGATATAGATGTGTGAAATAATACCCCAGGATAACCCCATCCCCCCATTAATGGGATACCTTGCCTTTGTTCCACTTTATGAGGACACGTGTCTTTTAGCTGGTACAGACAGCACTTCAGTCCAACTTGACTGGCATGAGTTATCCGAATGTTGATATTTGAGATACAAAAACCATGCGGTTGTCAAGAGTTAACCTTGTAGGAAAGAGTAAAGAGAAAATAAATCAGCAACTTTTTGCTGTTTTATATAATCCTAAATCGAATATCTCTGGGTTTTGGACTGTTGATTGAACAAAACTAGCAATTTGAAGACATTGGGTGCCTCCATTACACCTGGCCAATAGCAACCTTAGAATGCTGAATGTGTACCATGAGAGGTTAACTGGAGAAGGAGCAAAGAAAAAGCTAATTTAATATAAGATATTTTTGCAACATGGACAGGAACTCACTGTCCCAATGTAAAATCCTCAAAACATTGTTTTGGCTCCTAAAATTGGACCAGTATCAGTAGTTTGTTTTAGTCTGGATTAAGAATTTGCACGGATACAATATAAAGACAGAGGGTATCACAAAAAATCCAGCATAAATAAGAATATAAAAAAAGTGGACTTTGTTTTTCTCAAATCCTTACACTCACTACAGAAGCAAACAGAGGTACAACAGTCCTTCTGTACCCCAGCAGATGTCCTGACAAGGCCAAGAGTAAGGAGGCACCTTAAAAGGCTACGCTCTGTCTGCAGCAGACTGCTGGAACATGACTTCATTTTGAGGTTGGCAAAATTCCTTCAATCGCTTCAAAATCCTGGCTCCGGTCTCAACACCTACAAAGGGAACGTTTAAGTCCTCATAATGAGGATGCCACATGCCGATATCATCTTTCACAGGCTCCATTTGACCAGTGCTCCTGTTGGATGGAGTCATGTTCACTGGTGCACATCCCTGCCTTTTTTTAATCACATGTTTTCAATTACTCCGGGAGTGCACAGAACCAACTTGTGCTGTAATTCAATAAGGACACAAAAGAGGCAGGTCCGGCGGGTGGGACGACCCGGCATTGTGCTGGGACAGCTGAGTGACAGGGGTGAGTTTAGGACCACAGAGAACACAGTGGTTACTTTGTACCTGTCAGTCAAGCTGTGACATGGACAGCCTGCCGAGGGGCTGGTGGTTGCCTCGAGAAGCGAGTTAGGTGAGAGGTCCTTGACCACAGAGCAGCCCCCCACCAGCAGACTCCCTCCCTGTGCCTTGAAAAAACATCACATAACAATAAGAAAGGCAGAGCAGCTGTCTTCTGCAACAGAACAGATGACTATATAGGGACAGACACGCACAATAGATCCTTAAAGACCTTATGTGGTGCTACAAGAACAGCCAGGACAACACTGCTCTGGGCAACACAAATTAAAGAAGAGTTATTATTGTTTTCTAAACAACTTTATGTCATTACCTGGCACATTTGTAATCTTGTTTTCATAGAAACCTAAAAAATCAGGTTGTATGACATGTTCTGCGTCCGTAAATATCCAAGGTGTTATGAATATTTCTCAAGCCATACTTGGATTGTTTAAATCAATTGTTTTATATATAACAGCATATCCAAAAAGTAGAGCCCAACCAATACAGGATCTTTGAGGCAGATACTGATCTAGCTACACTAGCGGTTTAGTAAAGCTGTTCTTTGAGCTAAATGCTAACATCAGTATGCAAACCAACTCACAATGATAACAAGGTCAACACCTTAGCTTAGTATGCTAGCATGCTAGTATTTGCTAATTAGCACTAGACACGAAGTACAGCTGAGGCTGATGGGAATATACATATTGACCTGCTGGTGGCGCTAAAAGAAAGGTCAGGGGAACACCAACATCTTTAGGATACATCTTCTGGGGACATGGATATATAATATATTTCATGGCAGTCCATCCGATACTTGTTGAAATATTTCAGTCTATTTCAGTCAGCGGTGGGTCGACCGACCCACTGACAGACAGACAATATATTGGCCAATTTTTTTTTTTTTCAACTTAAATGCAATGTCTTAAATTTCAAAAAGAAGAATTGAGACCAATATCAAAAGATATAATATCAATACAGATTTATCTGTGATAAGCCAAAATCTGCTAATAATATCATTCATGGTTCCTCATTCAGTTGATTTTCCTAGGTACAATTTGAGGAAGGCCATGTTTTGTTTCAATATGGCAGTGCCCCTGTGCACAAATCCAGGTCCATGTTTTTTTGGAGTTTGGTATGGAAGAACCTGATTGGCCAACACCTTTGGGATGAACTGAAACATCAACTGTGAGCCAGGCCATATCGGCCAACATCAGTGGCCAACGTCATTAATGCTCTTGCGGTCAATGGCCAGCAGTGATGATTTTGGAATGAGAAGTTCAACAATCACATGTTGGTATAATAGTTGGATTTACACATACTTTTGTCTGTGCACTGTCCAGGTTTTCTCATGCTCAACTAAAATATGCCAAACACAGATAAGATAAACTCTTAAGCAAAGAACATGATGGTTCACTGCTAAACTCTGTTGCTATATTTGTAGTATTCAAATTCAGTGCCATATGCCAAGAAGAAGCTCAGCTCTCCCTTCCACTGAGGTTCACACTCCAAGTTCTTTCAGCTCCGTCTATCTCTGTCAAAGCTTCTCACTACAAAGTACTCCTTCCTCAGTCCACTACTGACGACTTCCTTATCTACTTCTCTCAGCTAACACACTATCATTCAGACTGCTTCCGAGCCAGTGGACGTCCCTCAGTCAAGAAAAAAAAGATAGATTTTTGGCTGCTGAGTAGTAGAGGTGAGGAGGTATTATGTGCCAGTCACGGCTGGCTGTGCTGCCAGCTGGAGTGAACGGCTGCAGACAGTATATCATGCAAACCGAGGCCACTGAATAACACTAACAAACCTGAGGATCAACACTGAATGCAAAAAGCTAAATGTAAAGCAGAAAACTGCAAACAGTAAACACTGGCCGATTTACTGTTCACAGCAGTACTGTAATTATACAGGCATAAGATCTGAACATGATAACGGCAGTGACTATTAGATCTTAGTCCCCACCAATCATTTTAACCTTGTTGGCTTCTCTATATCTACTCAATGTAAACAAGTCACAAAAAACACAGAGATCATTTAGGCTACAAAATGAACACCATACAAAGATAACAACTGGAAATATAAAACTGGCCACCCAGAATATATATTATTCTTGTCAAAGGATATCAAAATAGCCTTTGTGTCTCTCAGGCCCAGCGCCAGGATGAAGTGACTGAGGGGGTTGTTAAAAATTGCAAGGGGGCATTTTTTTCCAAAATAAAATTCATTGATTTAACCATGCAATAGCCCCAGAAAGGCTAAATAACAACAGCATAAGGCTACTGTTTCAAAAGAATGCATTTATTAATCAGAGCAATCAAAAAAATCACTCCAAATCAGCAGGAGGAAGTGCATAGAAACAGCTTGCAGGTCTCTCTCTTAAACAAACAAAACTACAAACAGTCATGTGTGGTGTTATTTTTCATGTACAAATGAAAGAAAAATACATTTGTCTCCGAGCTTATTTGGTCTGCTGCTTAGAGCTTTAATAAATGCACTACTATTAGCAAACAGGTTTCCAAGGGGACTGGCTGACAGGGAAGTAATCATCGCTTAGCACGATGCTAACAGCCAGCTAACCTTTTCTCTGCCTAGAGACAACAACAAAAAAATCTGGATAACTCTATTTTCATGGTTTCATGACAGTAACCCTTTCATTTCTGAAGCAAACTTGAAGGAAAATGAGACTAAAATTAGAATTAGAAGAGACTAATTATTAAATGAAAGGCCTAGAAATGATTCTGTGCTGCTATTCTGTATCTTTAAATGGCAATTTTCATGCCAAGAAGGCTTAAAAGTTTCAGTGTTTCTAGACATGCATCAATATGACAGGCCAGATCCGTATCAGTGCGATATCAACCTTATTAAGCAGATTGGGAAGGTTGAGAAAAAGCTGGATTGGTGCTTCCTTTCCAGTATAATTGCATTATTGTCAGGGAGGACAATCATCTGACACACCTTTCAACACCACACACACTTTGCACTGAAACCAACTTTAATTCTTTTAAGTATAGTCTAATTTTAAGGCAAAGAATGACTATTCAGTGGCAGAGAAAACTCTGGGGACATTGCTGACTTTGAATAAGGAAAAAAAGAAACTTTAATGAAACTCAAATGAGTAAATATGCAAATGGAATAAAAAATAATCATCTATTCGGCTGACTGCATGTAAGGTTCCACAACAAGCCATAATCAACCCAAGCAGACCAGAAAAGGAGAACAGATGATTGGATTTATGACCCAAACTCCCACATGTCTCTCCCTTCCTCCCCCTCACAGGTCCCTGGAGACTGTCATTACCCATCCCAGGGTAATATCCCTCCTTCTCCTAATTGAGAGTCACAGGTTGACATGGTGTCTCACTAACCCCTCTGCTTTGATGCTGTTGTTTCTCCTTCGCCTCACCACACAGAGGCTCCTAATGGGAGGAACAGGTGAGCAGGGAAAACCATTAGACAACCTCAGTGTCACTCAAAGACTGTTCAAAGAACAGATGAAAAAAGATGAAAGACAGGTCACATCAACATTTTTTGGATTTGAAAACTGAGTAGAATCAAATTAGATCGATTAAACTGGATTAGACATTCTGGTATTTGCTATTAGATGCAGCCATAATGACCTGACCATTTTTTTTCTCTCAGAACACCTTTGTATGCGTGTGTTTGTGTACCTGAGTATGTGTGTGGGGGTCAGTGGGATGAAGAGACAGTGAAGCAGGTAACATCTAAGAGGACAGTAACAATGAAGCTAATGCACACACTGGAGAGGACCCCAGTCACCAAGGAAACACAACCTGTTTCTGACCATCACTATGGCAACCTGCATCCCGAAAGTGTCGAGGGCTCTGTTCAAAATTTCTCTCTTGAGGCTATGTGTCTTCGTCTGTAGGCATCAGAGTAAATATTACAAAACATAAACAAGTGGTTATGAATGGGATTTTCCAGCAAAATGCTCTACGATTAAAAATTACGCAAACTCAACTAACCCGCCCCATCCTTTCAAGTTTATAATAATCTAAGATAATCCTTTCCAATTAGCGAAGAAAGAATTCAGATGTCGAAAAATCACCAAACATGCCAAGAAATGCTAACTTCTGATATTCTTCACGCCTCTCTTCTTAAATTGAGGATGAAAACATGATGCTCATTGGCCGCTCAATCCAACCCCGTCTACAGTAGCAGGGCTTGGCCTTGAGCTCCAGCTCTGGTAGCTGTTCAACCAGCTCAGCTACACACATAGTCATGTTATGCAACCTGAGCTGGGCCCAGAGTGTGATTTACTCCGTCCAGCGGGCTCTAATGCTGCTCTTGATGTGTAATGAGTACAAGGGTTCAGGTGAAGTGGAGCTTTTGTTCTCTTTCGGTGCGCTCGCTTTGGTAATGAGATTATTGGTTCAGATGGGAGTTGGAGGGGCTGGACGATGGCAGAGCTGCAGATATGTGGAGTGTGTATGTGTGTGTGTGTGTGTGTGTTTGGGGGCGGGGGTGAGGTTTACATGCATGCCTGGGTTGACTGCTCTGGGGGGCTGATCAGCAAGCAACAGGGCAGAGATTAACTCCCGATTACATCACAAATCTGCCCCAAGCTGCTGTCCTTTGCCAATACATGCAGCAGTGAGATTTGGATTGTAGAATCCACCCCGGATGGCATACGCACACAAACACACACACTCACTCTGGCATGCAAATTTGCTCACATTCCACCGCCAATGGAGAAACAACAAGCAGCTTGCTCCATGCAAAACATACATAATAACTGAAACGCTCGCTGAGAGAGGGGCCTCTGGGAGTTCAGCTGCCTTTCTGCAGTCCAGACTAAACAACCCTCAGAGAGCTGTGAACACTCGATCTACTTCATTTGACAGAGAGGTCATGTTATTTGAGAGTGATAGAAGGGGACGTCCACCCTGAGGTTACTTCCGCAAGGTCAGACCATTCACAGGCAGCAAGAAAGAGAAAGAATTACTGATAGGTATTGTGGTAGGTCGGCAAACTTGAATATTTAATCTTAAAAAGTTTATCTTTAAAGGTTTGATATCAGGCTATAACCTACCTTACAGCTAACCACCTGGACTCTCTGAGGATGCAAAGAGCTTTTTTTTTGCCAGAGTGAAATCTGTCAATACTGTTGGCCTAAAGACTTGTATAATCCCCAAATGGCAAAGAAATGCAATGCATACATTGACCTGCGATGTAGCTGGAATATTGCACTGCAATTTATATTGTAGCAAAAATCCATAGCAGTCTTTCCTTGTGAAGATCTCACACTACTGTATATTCAAAGCAGTAAAAATACACTATATTGTGAGAAAATATGCTGTAAATATTACAGTTTGAGTGACCCAACAGGTAATTTGTCCACAAACACAGCTCATATGCTTCTAGTATTTCCAAAGCTTGGGGGATTGTATGTGCTCCACTGTCACATACATATTCATCTGTCTCATTACAAGAAGAGAGGAAAACAGAATCAAGCAGTTGGAGTTGGAGCAGTTCTTTCTTCTTTTTCTTTAAAAAAAAAAAATCACACAATGCAGTAGCATTGCTGAAGGGGTGTGGGATCAAATAAGGGCAAGGAAGAGAGGTTATTTACTAAAGAGAGCTCTGAGTGAGCTTCTGAAGAGTCATATCGCCACCTACTGGTGATATTTAAATGTCTGCGGGTAAAAAACATTGATGCTGAGCAGCAAAGGAGCCTCGAAATGTTCAAAGCTTTGTGTTTTGCTTTCATGTTGCTTCAATGTTAAACAGAGACACTCTAATGACTTTCACAGATGTTCAGTAAGGAAGAAGAAAAATGAAAAAAAGGAGAGGGGATTGTGGGGAAAGGAAGTAAAGGAGAAAAACATAAACAAGTAGACAGACATGAAGTGAGAGTAAGAGGGGGCGTGTGGCTTTTAGCAAACTGAGAATTTGTGGAAACAGCTTCAACAAGTGGCCTAATCCCAGAGTGCTGTCCTGAGGGGGAGGAGGGGCCACACTGGTGTTTACCTGCTAGATTCTACAGCAGCACATCAATCTCAATGCGGGCCTCACACCACCCGCCCCAACTTCTCCTGGCATTTCATCATCTTTCCCTCCCTCCTTATGTCGCCCATCAAGTACCTCTCCAACATGTGTGTGTGTGTGTGTGTGTTTGGATGTTTCAGGAGCCCAGCTGGTTATGTCGGCAGTGGGAGGAGAGGGAAGAGGAAAAAGAGGGAAAGGAGCTTAGGGAGCTGGAGCCATGGCTCCAGTCTAGCATGACTCAGTCTGGGAGCATCCATGCCCCTGGGGAAAACACACAAAACATGTAACAAAACACACTGTCCCTCCCCCTCCTCACCCCTCTGTAATCAGTGTGTTCAAATACTCACTTTCCCCCTTTAACAAGCATTTCCATGTCTCTTAGCCCAGCTGCTCAGAGTAGTAATAACAGCAATGACAGAAGGGTGACTGGAAAAGCATTAGTGCAGAGTCTGTTTGGGCTTTCTGCAAAGAGAGGGCCGGGAAGATAGATCTGTGCTAGGCTGCTTCCTTTATTGAGCACTGGCCTCTATATGCAGCCTTGTTCCAGAGGCTCTGCTGTACTGTTGACTGAAGAATGCGACGTCCAGGAGAGAGCGAAAACTGGACGACATGAGAGTGGCTGGAGCGTTTACAGCCCCCGGGGGGCGGGGGGCGGGGGGGGGGGGTAGCCCACCTGTTCAAACAGCCAGAGCTATCCTGAGGAAATGAAAACTTCCATCTCTGCAGAGCTGTGCAGATCCTGCACACCAAATCCCTTTCACTTCCTCACTGGCTCACTTGCTATCTTCTGTTTCCACAGCTGGCTCCAGGCCCGTCAATCCTTGTCTATCTGCACATCTAGGCCCGACACAGAACCAAAAGAGAAAATAAAAAACCCCTCCACTTATTATGTACATACAGGTCTATAAAAGTTATGGTATGCGAGCCAACTTTAAAGTGGGTTACAATTACCTGCTCCAGTGCAACCATAATTATTCACCAGCCCTCTTACAGAGAAAGACCCTATTGGTCAGACAGCAAACTGGAGCTTTGGTGAACTGGCTGAACCTCCGTGGTGCAGGGAAGGTTGAAATCCTCAACAGAGTGCCATGGCTGCGTGGTAGTGAGGAGGACAGAGACCAACGTGCACTGGGACTGACCTTGGCCAGTCACTGCTCAGGTCACTGCTCACACCAAGATGTGAGATGACTCTTGGGGTCGAGCTGGGTATGACCCTTCTGACCTAAATGTTCTGTTCTTTCAGTTTTCAGCCTTAACAAAAAAAACATAATAAACAGTGGATAATGTGATTCTCTGATAAAAGCAACAAAAAAAATGGTCATTTAAGAGAGAGAAAAGATGTTTTTTTTATTTTATGGATGATTTGTTTTACTAGACTTTCATGATTTATTGAGCGCTGCTGTCCCTGCCATAAACTACTCCACAAGGCTATAGAGAAAAACAGTAATTTACCTTTTAAACATTTGCTGTTACATTGGACAAATGGCAATAAAGTTTCTCTTGCACAACTTTACCCTAAAGCAAAAGCAAACGTCTCCCAGACTGCGGGTATTAACCTTGAGTCCCTGTCTCTTCCCAGCCAGTCTCGGCCTTATCAGCAGACGCAGACTCCTGGCGTCGGACGGGGCAGACTGCCGTACCTGGAAATAAACACCACCTTAACTGCACCCATTGCCATGGAGATACCCTCAAGGGGGAACACCAATGACATGCCGACAATGGAGGAACAGCCTGCCAAGTGAGTGCCATCAGCTTTTTTTTTTTTTTTCTTTTTTCCTTTTTTTACAAGCGACTAATGTACTCTCATACCTCAGCCGGGGCTGTCCGTTATTACCACCGTTCACTTACTCCTCTCAGACAGACTCATCTGATGACTCATGTTATGGAGCAGGAGGAGGAGGAGAAGAAGAAGAGGTGTTGTTAATGTATTCTGTCACCTCTTGACTTCACTGCACGGTTGAAAAGCCTGAACCTTTGGGTGTCAGAGTGGGAGAGGGTGCAAATGATCGCAGCTCAGGCTGGTCCCCGCATGATTCCACAGCGAAGAGACACACATTTTTTTCAGAGCTTCCATCAGAAACCTCAAATTACACCTTTCAGAGGAGCCATAAATCAGACCTTGCTGGTTAAATGCTTTTGTGTCAGGCATAAAACATAAGCATGACAGGTGGGAAGTGAATGTAACTGTGGTGGAGAGTGATCAGACAAAAAAAATTCACAACAACCACCAGCAACATACTCCTTTCACTAGGGCTTTCCATTTTTTACAACCTGCTTTGAAGAATGAAATGGCTCTGATGTTGTAAGTACACGCTGTGGCCACCAGGGGTCGCTCCATCCCTCCAGTGTTTTATTTGGCAGATTAGGGCAAGGCCAGCTGGACAGTAGTCAAGAATGATCTTCACAGAACTAAGCCTCTATCCAGACACAAAACCCAGCCTGCAAGGAGCACACAGCTCCAGCAGGTCGACCTGCGCTCCTTTAACTGACAACAGCTCCAGTTACATATAAAATGCATATTTTAGGGAGCATATAAATACTTTATGGAACTGCCACAGCTGGCACTAAAACTTGTAAATCCCTTCTCATTTGTGACAAAATCTGCCAAAATATTCCTTTGTCTTGGGATTATTACTGGAGTACAACTCCAGGGATCCTTTGGAGAACAATGCAAAAAAAAAGGGACAAATCCAAAACAATACACTGTCAGGCTAAATTTGTATTAAAATATGAAATCTTCTTTTTTTTTTGCCAGAGAAACAGGCCACACCTGAGAATTGGAAGACACACAATATAAGATGAGAAATGCAAAGCTCCCTGCTTCACATTTAACTCTCTCTGCAGATGTTGGTGACAAATTTATCTCTTTTATTACAAGAGTCCAAGAGAAAAGCACAGAGCGTGGGAGGTGGAAAACTAGAAAAATAGAGAGAAAGAAAAAAAGTTGGATGTTTAAAGGCCTTTTGCTGGTCCCACAGGACATTGCAGGAGCAGCAACGGCGCAAGGCTCATGGTTGACTTGGCCCATCATGGGCACACTCGCACTTTTCCAGCAGGCAGACAGGAAGCACCTGGGTCCAAAGGCCGGAGAGTGGTGGGGGCCCCCAGCCCCACCCATCGCAACACATCATCAACTAGACTAGAAGGATCCTGTGCAGGCTCCGTAGCTCTAAACAGCACTCCCCGGCTGCCTGTGTGTAAACAAACATACCTCCTCTGTATGCGGCAGTGGCACAGGGGACTACGCTCTTTCATTCTCTTTCAACCCTCAGGCACAGAAAACACCGAGGAGAACAGCGTGTGGTAGAACTGTTGGCTCCTAGATCTGCCTCTTTACACTAAAACCTTCAACAAATTAAATGGTTTTCCCTCCGCTGGGCTGGAAATCCAAACTGTAGCGAGCTGCTGCTAGAAAGAGGAGGAAAAAGAGGGTTGTATGAAGAACATGACTGATGGAGCTGTGAGGTTTTGGGGCGGAGCACAAGCAGCTGGGTGGGAGTCTGGGTGAGCTGGGACTGGCGGGCACTGGGTCGCGCTGGGTTGCGTTTTGGTGACTGTGTGGCTGCTCATGCTGGGCTCAATGGGGGATGAGAGGCTGGCCACAGCAGCCAGAGGCAAGTGGCCCAATGTAAACAGTTCATTCTGGCGGTGAGGCTGATGAGCTGCTGTAATTACTGCTGGTCATGAGAAGATGAATAGAGATTTAGAGGAGGAAGAGAAGAAGCAGATGAGGAGGAGGAGGAGGAAAAATGGGGGCTGGAGTAAAGGGTTGTGGCGGGGGGGGGGGCATTATATCAAATTAGACTCTACTGATTTTGGATTGACTGTTTGTTTTGATATGATTTTATTGTTTTATTCTGTCTAAATGTGATCAAATGTGTTTCATTATGATTATACTGTGGTCTTATTGGGTATTCTATTGTTTTTACTGTGGATCCGATGGTGCTTTTATGTCTGGAGCACTGGATCAAACGATTTTCCCCATGTGGGATAATAAAGTTGATCTGAATCTGAATCTGAGTTCCAACCCTCACATCGATCTTTATCTATCACAGATTCCTAGGTAAAGAATTATATGGAGAACAGGCCCGGGGCAGGGAGTGCAGTTCACACCAGCGCTGCTCTCTGAGGCCAAGCACTTCTTGTTATGTTCTCTTTTCCAGAGGCCCTTGGCAAATCAACTCTAATGCTACTGAGAGCCAGAGTGCTGAAAATGAAGTTAGTGGAAATTCATTTTCCTGTTACAATGGGAAATAAAAGGTACAATCTTTTCCAAGTTTTGTCTCCTGCTCTCGTATGCCTGTGACCTGACATGCCTTAAAGAAAGCTCCAAGTGAGCTTATGGCTGAAACATCTTCAAGTATTCCCCAAGCTAAACTCAGGAAAAGAAGATATCCCTTGAAAGAAATGGAAATGTAACTGTTTGTAGTCCTGTATTTTCAGCTAGACCTAAAAATTAAACTGACTTTTGCACTAATGCTGTTGTTGTTGATGTTTTTCTGCTCGTCCTTCACTTCTTATAACAAAGGCCCCTTAACAAACCCCACAGTGTTAGCCAATTAGTGCTTTATTTTTGCAACATGCAAACCTTGATCTGAAGTGAAAAACAAGTGAAAACCACTCAGGGTGGCTATTATTCTTTGAAGGGGCTTCAACAGCCGTCGATTAAGGGTTACTCTTTAACTTTGAGTAACAAGTTACAACTTCTGTGTGAATGATACAAGAGCTCTTTTGTCAAACATTTCTCTGAAACCCTGGCTGTTTTAAAGACTGTCCGCTGTAAGCCAAAAGTTGTAAAAACCCCTCAGAAAAAAACAAAAAAGTTCCTCTATTGATGTGTTGTATTCATTAAGGCTGCAACCAACATTTACTTTCCTTACCGATAATTGTTTTTGTCTATAAAATTTCAGAAAATGGTGAAAAATCACCATTTCCAAATCACTATTTTCACAGCCCAATGTGACATTTGGCTTGTCTTGTCTAACAGTCCAAAATCCAAACACGCAGGCTACTAAACTGATCTCACAGCTAAGTGCAGTGGCAGGATTTAGGCTATTTTTATCATGTCTTTCTGTTTCATTAATCCATGACTAAATGTGTGTCTGTATGTCAGATATGCTCTCACGCATGCATGCAGGTCAGAAGTAGTGCCTACCCCTCCAACCAACAACTACTCTGACTCATCTTCTGATCCCTGCCGGGCCTTCCCTCTAACTCGTCTCTGATTAACAAATTAACAAGCTGGGGAATTTGTCCAGGCTTCAGGTAGCGGTGTGCAGGAGTACACGACCCGACTGCCGAGGATTAAGGCTCCTTTATACCCAGATTACACAGTGTTTAGCCCTCCTGGCAGAGAGAAAATGTGGGAAGGGTGTGTGTTTGGAGGATCTGGAGAGGGGAGGGGCGTCAGGTGTGCCCTCGCAGATTAGCGCAAAGCTCCCCGTAATGAAAGAAAGGATGACCGCCACTCCCTCTGTCGCCTTTGAAGTCCGATCAGACAGGGAAATAAAAGGCATTCCCCCCAAAGGGAGCCCCAAGAGAGTCAAGATCCACGCACAGCCTCCCAGAGGTCAGCACTGATAAGGAGGAGTGGGATTATACCTATCCGGCCTTGAGTTCTCTCACTTTCCCTCATGCCACTGAGCCATGTACAGTCTTTCTGCCGCTGCTCCCACTAATTGAATTAGATTCATCATATTGGAGCAAGAGCCTCACCAACAGCCAAATGTGACAAGGGAAGTCTTAACTTTACCCGCTCTTGATTGAGTTTGCCAGTTACAGAAGGTAAGCCCCGGCTTAAAAAAAGTGCCAGGATGTGTAAGAAGGTGTGACACAAACTTTGAGCTGATCAGCATTTTTTTTTTTTCAGAAAAGCAGACCAAAGCTGACAGAAAGAGAAGGTCAGGAAGAATTCTCCCACAGCATGCTCATAGACATCAAATAAGGATTTAAACAAAACTGTGTTAAGACTCTGTGAGACCCTGGGATGCTTCATAATCAAGTGTTACTCACACTTTAGGCAAGGATGTGGGGAGACAGGGGAGAGTCTTAAGATGGGAAACTGAAAAGTTAATTGAAAAGAAGAAGCCAAGAGTACAGAAATGGGAAAATGGGGATGAAGAGGTAAACACAGTGAGAGAGGTGAAATGTGCGTCAGAGCTGCGGCTTGGGGCTCGTCTATGGAGCAGCGAGGGATGTCACTGATGGACATGTCTGACATTGTACTAACAAGGAGTCCATGGAATGTGCAGCACACATGTACACACTGACACACATGCATGTGAAAGCATAAAGCACGCACACACACACACACACAATATTGTGTTTCTAGCCTTGTGAGAACCCTCCATTGATCAGAATCATTTGTGTTTGCAAGGTGCGTCTCTCTCCTCATATGCACTTAAGGGTGGATCATGCAAATAATAGGAGAGACATATTAACAGGTGATTATGTATTCCACTGGATTTATTAAAGTCACAGACTTTGTGACGGTCAGTTTTGCGGGAGAAATTCTCAACCTTTCAAGACAAGGTGTACCCATAGAAGGATTTACAAGGAGGGTTGTGGTGGGAAAAGAAACATGGATACATAAACTAAATATAGGATTGTGTACAACTAAAATATAATTATTACAAAGAAAAACAAAGCAGATAAGCATATGAACACCATATGTGATTACTGTGATGCTAACAAATAGTTTGCATCACAGTGGGGAGTTTTGGTTTGAGTTTGTCCAACTTGAATTTTAACTTGGCATTAATGAACAGTAAAATCACTAACAGCTGCAACTGCCTGTTTGTGTCTTTTGTGAAGAAATGTACAGTGTGCATTTGGCTGCATTTACCTAAGTATTAACATCCTTATCAACACCATCTCCAACTCCACCTGTTCCGCTCTGAGCTGCTGGACCTGCTGCTGTTCTCTCTCTTTCTCTCCTGGAAAATTTGGCCCTCAATATTTTTAACAGAAAGTCAGTATTACAAAACTGGAGTTTGTAAGGCATGGGCATTTACCAAACATTTACCAAACACGGGTGGTTTTATGGAAGATACTATCAAGTTGCATGACCTAGCAAGCTGCTCTGCTAGGTTGTAAACCCGAAAATAACCAAAAGTAGCATTTAGTAGAGGAAAGGTCTTCAGTCTAGTTGGATTTGTTCATCTTTTTGTCTTTGTAAGGACTTCTGGTCCTCATAAAGGCAGACAACAACAGACAAACACACAACATGTTTTTCTCTCTGAGTAACTCCCACCTGATCCAAAGCATGGTTCAGTTGCTACATGGACAGTTTTAAATAGGGTGAAAGATTCTCCAACCAATCCCTGCCCTGGGTAAGAGGAATGCACCCTAGTGTGCTAGTCGCTCTGGGGGGTTTTACACAATGTACTAGCAGAGGATTTGTATCCAGTGAACGGGGCTCCCTCCAGCTGTGCTGCAGTCCAATGGGGTTAAATTAAAGGCATGCTACACAGCTCGCTGTGTTGGCACTCTTGTTAAACCCAGGATCTCTTAGTTACAACAGCCTGGCTCATTTTCAAATGATCTTCTCCCAGATAAATGTCAGTGACCCGGAATTCATTTCCAAAAGGCTTTAACTAGTGATGCTTCACTGACTCTTGAAGCTGGCTCTGGCAGTTTTGAAGGGCAAAGTGGCATTTGAGCCAGATCTGTCAGAATGCTGCCAGCCAGTTACGACTTGCGTCATTTCACATTGATGCCCCCCAGAACTACAGATGCCAAGGTGCTGCCATTATTCACCCTGATGAGCTGGAGCTGCTAGCTCATCATGAGCTGTAATCCTTGTTTTCCTGACCCTTTGTGAAAGTCATCAGCTGATCAGTGAACGCCCCCTTGGCATCTTCACTCAACTCTGAGCTGATTGAGGGGATTTGTAGAGAGAGAGAATAATTGAAGAAAGAATACAATGTGTAGAAAGAAAGAGGCTGATGAAGAACACATGCCTATTCACAGAGACAACCCAGAGGAGAGAGGGAGGGCTGCCAGCAGTCCGTCACTGGTACTGTACTGCAGATGAAACACAATCAGAGCGGCAGATGGCACCGATAGCATGGAAGTGTTTGGGAGGGAGGAATGTGGAAGACAAGGCTCATTATCACCTCTCTCTGCATCACATGGCACATCAACCACCCCTTCCATCACCACCCCTACCTCTCGCTTCTCGTCTGATAACGGTGCATTGCTCACCCAGCATGGCCTCTATGCCTACATGGTGAGCAGCATGCAGCCTCGACTGGCTCCGAATCACAGATACTCTTTCTCACAACAATTAGAAAGGAAATAATTCCCTTAATTTGAACAAATCTGAAATCAAATTGAATGACGAGTTGCCACCTTGAGAATTCATTGTAGATGTCTATTGTGGGGGAGGAATACAAAATTGCCTCTGGGAGAATTTTTATTTCTTTGAAAATGAATACACCCATCAGTTTCAGTCTTCACACAGCTCTAGCAATTGCTATACATGCCTCAAGGTACAACTTAATTTTAAAGCTCAAGGCTTGCACGACAGAATCTCTGTTAACTCTTCCCACCGTGACCTTGTTAAGCACCTGAATCCTGTGCACAAAGCACCCTAAAAACAGGTCTGGATTTATCATTCCTGGAAGGTCCAGTCTGTGCACTTTACCAGCTGCCCACATGTAGTTTTATCATGGCTGCTGGAGTCCTTTGTAACCTCACGCTCAACCCATCCACTGTGCATTTTTACTGGCAGCCAAGCTGACACCAAACCGCACAAACAGCACAAGTTTAGAATACACAGTGCAAATTTGGTCCATTTGACAGCCATGTTTCTCTTGACCTTCCAGAAAAATACTAATTTCAGATCATTTTATCGAGCAAATGTGATCATAACTGTTTATAAATACTGAGGGGTACCTCAAGCTCTGCTAGGTTGTAAACCCTAAATGCAATTGAGGGTAGTTAGCAGCCAAGCGAGGCTGAATGTGATCCCTATCTGAGGTCGTGACTGCGCGGTTGTGTGTAAGGGAGAATATGAGCAAGCCAGCAGAACTATCAACGTTTAAGGATGTGTGGTCTGGCCAAAGTGGATGAAGGTTTGGAAGGGAAATGAGGTTGAATGTGAGACTGCACAACATGCTCTGTTCCCCAATCCCAATAGTTGGGTTGGCTGGCCCTCTAGAGAAGTGAGTTCAAATGTTCTATTTAACCGAGGAACCTAAATACACCCTCAACGTGGTCTCTGGGTGACGCAGCTGTTTCTTCTCAAGAGAGGCGAACCTAATGGGCAGAACAGTGATGATGTCAGCCGTCACAAGCAATACAAGGATAGAATTTGGTCACAAAGAAATGTCTCTGGGTTAGAAATGTGGTGAGATCAGAGGTCAAAATGTCAAATCTTAAAAGGGCTCTTCGCAGCATAAATGCTAGGCTCTTATTCCTTTACTTGGCACCTTAGTCTGAAAGAAAAGACACATTGTGGCGGAGCAGTAATTTCTGCTTCTACTCTTGAGGTTGTCATAGACGGCACCATTGGGATTAACCTTCCTGACTGTGGTACACACTCTGTCATCACTGCCTCTTGACCAGCCGTGCTACTGTGCTGTATTGAGTGCAGAAACAATCAAAGTCTAGTCGTCAATGCAACTGGTCAAAAGCTACTGTAAATTTTGACTGCAGGGGCACCCCCCCATGGCTTAGGGGTTAAAATGGTGACTGTTAACCGCAACGTACCCCCAGTTCCAGCCAAGGACCTTTGTTGCAACTTTCTCTTTATAACTTCGGACTGCAAGAGAAACCTTACGTGGTATTCTCAATAAGTAGACACTTTGTGCTTCCAATTTTCCTAAACATTGTTTTCTTCTTTGTATTTCTTATTAACAGATTCTTGAAACGGTTGTTAAGATAAAAATGTTTGTCTATTGTTGACTTTTTTTCTCATTGTACCTGATAAGAATGTCTACAACTTCCTCACAATGTTAGAGTGAACGCTCTTATCTTTAACAGCCCCTTCCCTTGTCATCCACCCCTCCTCCGCTCCCTGTTGCTCCCAGGATGTGGCTGAGGTCGGGGATAGGCAGGTGGGTTATGTAAGCAAGAGTTATGGGTTTACGGGGGAAGTGTGTGAATGTGTGTGTATGTCTAGGTGCTGATAGAGGTATGTTGTTCTCAGTGGTATTTCTACTACAAAACCCTACACCCACCATTCTTAAACTGTGTCTGGCCTCCCTGTCCCCTCTGGACAAAAACCAACACTGCTCCATTTGTATTTCAGACATCAGCCCAAACTTTAATCTGGACTGACATTGCAAGAGTTCAACAGTAGAACTGAATTCCTGGATCACATAAAGTAGCTAAGGTTAAAAGTAGAATAAAAGCTACGGCATAAAAGGAAAGGAGGGATTTCCTTTCTCCTTAACCAAAACTTCCTCGTATTTTTGATAGATATTGCAAAGATTGATTGCCTTTTTTCCATCTCCGAGCCTCGCTCCTCTTTGGGCCTCAGCTCATGGCCCCTTAGGAAGGATTACAGCCAGTGTCACTCATCTGTTTACCCCTGCGCTATTAACTTGTAATAATCACACACTCCCGACTGGAAGTTACTCTTTAACACTAGCTTAAGGATTATGCAAAGGAGTAAGTCAATACAGGTTAAGTCTCTATTATCGCACAGCCAATACTCTCCTCCTGGCGCTAAATTGCCACTGGTAAATGGCTCCTTTTGTGGTGTCAGCACAATAGAAAAAGGAGGAGAGATAGCATCGGCTTGTGCCTGTAATCAGTGGCCAGGTTTGACTGACGCGCGGCATTATTAGCATGACACAGGCTAAGGAATGGGAGCTCCCAGATTACAATTTACACGCTATCTTCTAACACCGCTCAAGTCAAGAGCCTGTCACAACAACAGGTACCCTGGGGGATATCACACACACACACACACACACACCAAATAAATATACACACACAGGAAAAGGGTGTCAGGAAGGAGATAGAAGTATAGAGAACCTGAAATTGCGACGCTTTACTTACATGGCAGATCACAAAAGCTTTTATAGCACTGGAAATCTCTCTTACCTGCAGGAGAGAAAGAGAAAAAAAGACAGAGATGCAGAATGTTAAGTGTATTTCTTTAGCACAGAGTGTTTGTCACTTGTCAGCCAGTTGGTTTGGGTTCATTCTTCTCTCCCTCAGAGAGACAGAGAGGGTGACTGGATGTCCATATTTGGCCATGTGGGTGCTCCTCTACATGGTCTCTGTTTAATAACACAATGCCTGGTCTCAGCTGGTTGGCCTGATGGGTATAATTCCTCTTACTGCAGAGTTAACAACACACACACACACACACACACACCACAAGCAAATGTACATGATTCATGAGTAAAGTTGGTGTAACACTACAGATGTGACTGCAGGTTACACTGCAACTGCTGCTGTTATTACTTTTGATGCAGCTACAGCTTTTACTGTTATTATCAGTTTTAACTGTTACCACTACAGCAACAACTGCTACTTCTTTTATTCATGCCTGCACTGAGGAGGCATCGTATGGAGAAGAGCAATAACAATGTATCAAATGACTACATGCATTGTGAGAGGTGTTGCTCGTAGTGATGAACCCACAGAATTACAGATTATTATTATATATTATCAACTTTATCAGATGACACTATGTCAATGTTGTGTTTACAGCTTGGTGCACCGTCCCAACGGGCCAAACAAAACATTGTTTAGACATTGTTGCTTATTTTGATTATAATAAAAGTATGGTTGTATAAATGATCTCATATAGGGACAGTACCCACCCAGTATAACAGGTCAAGAGCGTCTGAAACCCACAGAAATTACATTCCCAAAAAATTTTATCTTGGTATTTAGTTACGCTGCTTTTTCTTGCATTAATGTCTGATTGTTGTACATTGATTTCATTAGTACTGTTACTGCTACTCCTGCTACTCCTAGACAGTATTTTACTAAAAACTAAAATAAAAGCTGAGCAAAGTGGCAGCATGTTTCCACTACAGCAGACATACAATTCATGAGAGAGAAACAGAGAGAGAAAGAGAGGGGCTGGGCTTCCTCTTAATTCCCTGTCTAATTACTCGTCCCCGACGCACCCCAGGTCAAAGACCCTGCAGGTCCCACTCTAAATCTGTCTACTCGGCGCACTTCAAAGGGCCCTGATTACAGGGAGGAGAAGAATGGAGCAAGAGAGACAGACGGAGAGAGAACAGGACAGAAAGACAGAGATGAAAGGAAGGAAGGGTAGAAGGAAGGAAGGTGGATGGGGCGAGATTGGAAACATACAGTATCTTGTCTGTCTCTGAGCTGTCTGGCTTGTGCGGTCCGTTCAGCTAACAGTTGATACTTCCTCACACTGACTTAGCTCAGTCCTGGACAACACGTTCTCATCCCAGGTTGCCAAATACCGACACTTTGTCATGCCCTTCTAGCATCTCATATAGAAGCACAAGGCACCCTTATAGTCTGTATAGCGACGCACCTTGCTTTCAACTAAATCCAATGTAGACCCATCTGCCACAATATTACATGCCCAGAGCAACCAGCATGGTCTGGTTAGGTTTAGGCACAAAAACCACTTGGTTGGGTTTAGGGAAATATCATGGTTTGGGTTAAAATGATCACTTGAAACATTGTCATGACAACAGTAATCACCACAATAAAAAACTGTCCCGAGTCGCAGTTGGAAGCGGGAAGCGAGTAGCGGTTTCCTGCAGCAGAGTCCACTTTTTGCCATAACTATCCAGCCATCCACCCAACCCAGCTCCTCCTAAGAAGGAAAATGTCACCTTATATAGACATCATCAGTCTCATGGCGTCTAATAATGACGTGGATGGGTTTACAGTGGAGTTAGCTGAAAGCCCGGTGCGTCTCATACAGACACTAAAGGGTGTCAGTATCAGATGCCGAGGGGCGTGACAAAGCCTCGGTATTTGACGCCCTGGGAATGAGAACGGACTGTCCTGGAAGGCTGAAGCCATGTGGGACTCTTCTCAAATTGGCTGCATTTGGGGATATGAGACACACACGTGCATGTACAACCTAAGCTCTTTTTCCATTGTCACATAAATGGCAGACTAATTCTCAGTGCGGCAATAAAACTAAGTAGACAAATGTAGCATAATAGCAGTACTGTTTCTGTGAACATCTGCACATGTTTTTGAACTTTTTCCAATCCTCCATTGAGACTGTCTAAACTCTCTCCTCTATTACATGATTTGAGGAGCGAGGCATTCAGAGAGGAGATAAGGAAAGGCTGTGCAGGTACATGAGGGAGAGTGAGCCAACATTTTCCAGAACAACAGACTACTATTATCATAACCCCAAACAAGTCGGTCCAGCACAGCGTGTCTGTCTACCAGGGTTGAGGTCAGATGACTTTCAATGTATTCAAAATTCAAAATGTGGAAAGAAAACCACAAGATGCAATTAATTTGTTCATTACAGAGGATTTATTTTAAAATCTTTTCTTTTTTAAATTGTTTTTTGGGTACATCTTGTCATATCTGCTCCTTGGATTTCCTCCTAGTGCTTGTTTTTTCTTTGCCTGGTGACTATCACTGCTGTTGCTTCATATTTTATTTACCAGTCTTCCAAACAAACCTATTGTATTGCAGTTGACACTGTAAAATGCATCCCTTCTAGTGTGCCTGAGGATTTTCATGGGAAACATCTTCTTCATATGTTCATACCAGCAAATGAAAACAGCTTTTGTGCACGATGAATCACTGTTGTATTAGATCCATCAGCAGCTGAAAGAAGTCAGATGTATTTGTTGGGAAATGTTAGTTAAAATAATTTTTATTAGTTTAATAATTAGTTAAAAATGACAACTTTCCAAAGCTAAACGACAGCACTGAAAGGACTGAGAAGTGAATCCTGCTGGTGCTCTGCATTTCACCTCAACAATGCTCTAAGTACTCTAATATATACAGTTTTTTCGCCCACTTCTGGAGAGTCTTGAGGCTGGAAGAACATAGCCTAAGTTATAAAGTATAATTTCAAAGCAGGAGTTAAAAGAAGAGGCGAGGGAGAAAACATGAGGAAAGCGAAGGAGAGCAGAGGAGGGAGTGAGAGGAGTAGGAGGACAGACTTAAAAGGCCCAAAGCTGGCTCTCTCTCTTTCTTTCTCTCTCTCTCTCTCTCTCTCTCTCTCCATGCCGTGGATGATCAGCGGCTGGAATGAGGCTGGCCGCTGGCTAGACTTGTCTGTCCACAGGTTTAAATTTAGGCCGGATCAGACGCGACGCCTCGGCCCTCGCCCTCATAGTCAGCCCGGCGCGTAACTCGTGGAAGCCATCGCAGACCACATTATCATTTCTCCTCACCTCTAAGAGAGGAGGACGCGGCCGGCCACCCAACATTAAACTTGACTTGATGCATGCAGAAGTCTCTGGTTTTAAGGAGCCTATTCATGACTGCCAGGCAGCAATGAATTCAAAGCAAAGCATTTTCTCCTGTTAGATGTATTACCTTAACTTCTGCTTTAAGAGTACGTGTTTACAGCTAATGAATATGTGTTTTGGGACATTTGTGATGTTTAACTCCAGTGTCTCATTTTGAGTAATTGTGGTTTAAAATTGCAGGCATACTTCCCACCTACAAATCAAAATCTTAACATACTGTATACATTATACTCTTAAGTTCTAGACCACCAGCTAAATTTCCACTGTATATATAAACATACAGGGGATGGTTTCACTTTTCTTTGTGTTCACTCTGACAAGAACATTTTGAGAAAAAAAAAAAAAAAAAAAGAGAGAGAGAGAAGCACTGACTTATTACAATGATTCTCCATCTGATGTTGCAGTGTGCAAACAACAGTTCAAGCAGAGGTAATGATAATAGTGAGATGTCTTATCAGAGTCTCTGATGTGGAAAGTCTGACCAGCATGCAAATCGACAAATAACGCATAATTGCAGACGGGCTCATTCAGGTCTTTGAGAAACACATCTTTTTCCATCAAAGAATATGGGCCGGAGAGTATCTGTTTACAAGCTATTACTCACTTCCCTTTCTTGCTGGATTGTTGTCCACATTGTGCTATCTTTTCTGTAATTGCGCCTTATTATGCCAGAGCGATAAGGAAATGATGAAACAGGGACACCGCCTCTCATGTAAACATTTGGATGTGATTTTGGCTCTTGTTATCTTCGCTGTTCTCTCCCAGTGTCTAATGTGTGTCTGCGTGTGTGTCAGGTTCGGGGGGTAGAGGGGAGGGGGGGAGGTGGTGGTGGGGGTGGTGGGGGTTGTAAACCTCCGACAGGAGACGAGCCGCGACCTTCTCTCCAAGCCGCGGCAACAACAACTGAGGAGAACAGACAGCGTGGAGTCTGTGCAGCTGTTTCTCCGCGGCCGCAGAGGGGAGCTTTTAATTGAATGTGAATGCAAGTTGCAAAGGCTTTTAATTTGGCCTTGGCTGAAGAGACGCACACACCAGGGGCGGGTGGGGGCTTAGCTTGAGGGGGGAGGGTGAGGGGGGGTTGTGGGGAAGACAACCCCTGCCTCATCCCCAAAAATCACATCCCGACCCACCTTGTCTCCCTCCACCCCCTTTTCTGCCCACACATCACACGCCTCTAATTACTAGCCATGGGAAAGCTGAGGAAACAACAACATTTTACAACATGCAAGAACAACACAACATTGTGATGTGCAAAGATCAAGCTGTAACATCCGCTGAGCCCAAAATCAAATTAGGGAGTGCAGACAAAAAAAAAAAAAATTGCAGAGAAGAGAAGAAAAAAAAAGGAGGCTCAGCTGTAGCCTTGCGTAATGAGCAGAGGGACGGACACGTGATGGCTCCAGTAAGGCGGGGGGGGGGGGGGGGGCGGGGGGTGGGGGAGAAGGAGCCTGTGGTCAGTGTATGCCGGCTATATTACAAGGCCTGTCTATGTATTTAAACAGCTGTAATTGTGTGATAACTCCATCGGCTGGGTGGGAACGGTGGTGACGTGGAGCAGCAAAGGAGGGCCTCCACTCCTCTTTCTGCCCCCCCTCTTGCCCCATCCTCCCTCCCTCCCTCCCTCTCTGTAGCACCTCAGTGGAAAACATCGCATGAGGAATAGATGGAAATCCAAGCACAGGGTCATTTTTCGATTCAGCAGCTCACAATGCCTGCGTGAGTGGCATATGGGTTTCATTTGTGCTCCGCTGTAGGTAAGAGGGGGAGAAGGACAGAGGGAGGTGGAGGGTTAATAGCCTGAGATAACTAAACTTCCATCAATGACTTTGATTCTGGATTTAATGTCCTTGTGGGAAGGGTGCTTCCTTGAAGTGCTCGGCTGACTTGCATGCACTTGTAATAAGTGCAAATGTAGAGCAACAGCCAGTTCTGTTTGCTTTCTTCCTGAAATATGGGACTGTTTAATGTCACTGATGAGCCCAGTTTGTTGTTGTAGCACTCCCCCCCCCCCATGCATATGTGCGTACACACACATAACCACACAAACACAAGCAGACAGGCAGGGGGGGGGATGCGAGCCTTGTGTGCCCATCCATGAAAAAGCACATATACTCAGCACTCCTGCGCACCGCTAGACCCTGAGAGACAGAGCACCTTTTCAACAGACAGCACTAACTCATAGGTTTGCAGTTAAACCGCCCCAGGCCATGGCAGTGGTGTGAGAGCCAAAGGCATGTAAACACCAGACGACAATGAGCAGACTGACCAGAGTGCACGCTTCTGTCATTCAAACCCTCTTTACAACCCTGTTCCCACAAGCCACAGAGCTGCGCTGGAAAACAATACGCTTACTTTGCATCACTCACATTCTGTCAAGTTAGGCTCACTTGGGCCAAGCCAGGGGGATAGTAAAGCTCCAAACCGGAGGAAGGGGGGAAAAAAAAAAAAAATCCTGTGCATGAACTTGGTGGAATGCTGCTCTGCTCAACAAAGACAAGCCTTTGAGGACTTTCGGGTTTTTCAGTGTCAGAAAAAATTTACCGTAAAACTTATCTCTAAAACATGATGCATCGGTTTGCTACAGAGAGAAAAATATCATCTTAAAAGCCTCATGAGGCATTTGTTTGGACTTATTTCAAATTACATCTGGAGATGTTTAAATGTCATTAAAATATGGGCTGGCTGAACGGGTTGGGCTCAAATTACGAGAAGCCCCTCAATGCAGTGTGTAGTTCGGGAAGGGCCGTGCTCAATGTGGGCGCCCACATTGGCCTCCTTCAAGTTCTCCTGAGCTTCACGTTGAAGGTATCAAATGTCAATGAAAGCACATCTTAATCGAACCTGACCTACATTGATAAAAATATAAACCATGGAAGTAAGTGAGACTGTCATTATGCATAATGCACTTTGTAATATTCCTGTTACACCAGTGCAGTGGTATATTTATATATAACCAACTACCGCACTGATGTTGGCTAATTGCTTCCAATGAGGTCATCGTTTTTGGACAAATTTGCCTACTTGAGCAGGAAGCCTACGTCTACATGTACAGATATGTTATTGATTTGATTGTTGATTTTCTGTGTTTCTTCAATGTATGCCTTGTTGTGTTTGGCCTGACTCTGAATGTGTATCATTGATACTGATGGCCATTACCTAAGTTACACATAACCTACATATAGTATATACAATAATGAAATTAAATGCCTATTGCTTATTTTATGCCTTTCTAATTATCACGCCTTTTATGTGTAAGCTAATTTACTTTGATGTATTGAGATTAGTGTGTTATTGGAGGGAGAGAGTCCCAAAATAGAAAAATGCAGCAGCAGTCAACTGCATCACTGCCCCTTCTGCACATGTAAGGCTGCACAATATATGGTCAACAACTAAGTTCATGTTCCAGTGAGGCAGTGGTATTATTTCTTTCCTTGTTTATTGAATATATTTGATGTTGACGTTTTGGACTTGTCCATTTTTTTCACAGTTACAGTACTATGTATTTAATTTAATTTTATAACTTCTTACTTTAGTGTTATTCCTCTCTTTCAGAGTTCACAATCATAAAGTGTGGCTTGAGTTGTAGAAATGCAACAAACTTTATTTTTTGCTATCGTACAGCAACACTAATCAACAGGTTTCTGAAGCACCAAACATACCATCAGCATCCAGCCATGTGCACAACAACCCTTAAAGAACTACAGTTGTACGATGGCCTGGATGAAGAGGAGAATATTCTCCTCATGTTCTCATTTCAGTTACAGAGCAAGATTTTCTGTGTGGAGGCAGCTGACAAGAGGAAAATGAAAGTCTTTCCCTCTTTTGAGGAGCAGGAGTGAAGCCATTTATGAGGAGATGTCACACCTTGTTTTAGTCTGCTGTGTTAATTGTTTCAATTGTTGTGTTATGTTCTTTAGTAGAGATGATGTAGAAGTCACCAGAGTCTCTGATCTCTTTACTGGAGCTGGTATAACTAAATGTACAAAGCACATTCAGCTTGTCATTATGTCTATTTGGTATAGTCTGTCTCCATTCTTATGAGGAAAGTAAACAGCATCATAAATCAGGATGTGTGGTAACTGTATATATATGTTCAATCATATAATATAACTTATAACATTTATCAAAATTAACATATGACCCATATTTCACAAAATAATGAATGGACTGGAATGCACTGGAGGAAAAAAAATATGCAGACTTATTTCAAAAGGCTGCAGATGAAGTTGGCAGGGTGGAAACAGAACCATTAAGCCTCTTTAAACTTCCTTTGTCAATTTCACTGTCTGGGCCGCAAACATTCTGTTACTGTTAATCCATCTCCAGCTAGTGTTACAACTCACATTGGTACTGGAGTTGATTATACAGTAACAATGGAACTTTTTGTATTTGACATTAACTCACACATTCTGGGATTATGTTCCAGATTTTTATATAACTATTTTTTTGCTGCAAATGTGAGAGGTTAACTGATACTATGAAGGTTGTTCATGTTTACTATTTTGGTATATGTACACTGTTAACAGCAGGATATTGTTTATAAGGGACCCCATGGTATTTTTTGTATAATTTCATTTAATTCAGCTAAAACATCAATTTGCAATTGCATCTTTATTTTTTATATGCAGGCAATGTTTCTATTGCAAATGTACTAGTTTAATATGATTTCTAGGCTGCGGTGTTCATAATTTTATGTTCATGCAGTTTCGATGTTTGTGAATGTGTCAGACGGCTTCTGTCACCACATGGTGCCTTTCAGTAAGTAAAACAAATCAAGTTTTATCGTCATGTACACAATCATTCACAGTATAACCTATAGTGAAATTTTTAGGTGCTGAGCTCCAGAGCGAGCCTAACAATTAGAAAAATGAAATATAATAAAGGTACATCTAACAATAGAATAGAAAAATAGATCAAATAAGATAGAAATATATGAAATAGAATAAAAATGGATGGTGAAACAACAGTCTGATCAGTAATGATTTTCAATGTTGAATAGGAGTTTCAGAAAAATGAAACAATATAAGCATATAGCATAACATACATACACAACATATATAGTAAGTCAAGCAAGTTTTGAAGCAGAAACAGTAGTTGTTCACTGCAACAATATGAGTAGCTTATATCAAAGTTTGAGATGTATAACATGAAGCTCATCACTCATGTGCTGGTACCTTTTTGTAGCATATTTCTTATGATCTTCAAAAATGAAATACGTTTGTATTCAATGTGTGCCTTGAAAAAAACAAAAAAAAAAACAAAAACGGGCTGTGCTCGACGTTTGAGTCCGCCCACATTGAGCATGGCCCGACCTGCGCGCTGCAGTGAGGGCTACTTGCAAATTACAGCCTCCAAAATGGCTGGAGAAATATGCGAGTCTAGCATCTCACCTCATCACAACTTTCACATCACACAATCACACACAGCTTTATCAGTGAAACATTTACGCTCTGGTAGTGTGAAAACTACTTTGGGGGGGAAGCAGATAAAGGGCCTGTTTCCCTGTAAATTTATGAAGAGCAGAGCAGAGGTGGAGAGAAGGAGCAAGGGGGAAAAAGGAGAGGTAGCGACGGTGGGTGGAAATGATCGGGAGCCTCAGTTCTGTGTGAGTGTCTGTGTGCGGCCCTTGCCAAGAAAAACAAGGCCTGAGCGACGCTGGGATCTGATTTCAGCATGGAGGCATGGCAGGAAACTGGTTCCTCTGGGGGGGTGGTGGTGGTGGTGGTGGTGGTGGTGGTGGGGTAGGTGGGGGGTTCCACTTCATGTCTTCTCAGAGAAAAGAGAAAGAGATCTACAGACAGAACAACCGTCCTCTCCACTTCCCAACCCATCCAGCTATGACGGCTGATGTGTAGGTGGCGGATTTTTACCCGTACAGTACGTCATCAGCGCTGCTCCTGCCAGTAACACTTTCACAGTGATCACAGAGTTGGGCACGAGTCCCTGATGCAGATCCTTGTGCCACAGAGAGGTCAGCTCAGTTCAGAGCCTTGTATCTGCATCTGGATCACAACTCCACTGCTGGAGAGCCGGAGGGATCCTACTCGGCACATGTGCAGGGAATTAGCGCTGGCTACGCAGCGATCGGAGGCTTAAAAACCCTTTGTTACTTAGCCTCCATGTAACATGCTACCCCGCCTGCGTACAATAGTCTTGATCTTATTTGTCACTAGCTTTGTTTTTACTGCTTCTAGGCAGCTTCGTAATGACAGAGACTTCAAGCGCGCTCTGTGGTAGCATCACTGTGGGGGCTGAGTTGGACTACAAGTGGTGGTGCAAGAGAGAAAAAAAATGGAAATGAAGAGGATGGAAAATGAAGGTTGTTTGCCTCAAAGAGTGAGAGGTATGGTGAGGTTTCTGTAGAAATGAAGAAATCCTTCCATGAGTAAAAGGATGAGAGACGTCCATGTCAGAGGGTTATGTCAAAGGAAAGCCATTTCCTACATAAACAAAGCAAGTAGTCTCTTGTTTTTGTTACTCTTGCACCATATTTCATGTACATACCTCTCTCGAACACAAAGCTGACAGACTCAGCCCAACACATTCACATTTGCTAGACTTGCTTTAAGTTCTAATTTTTCTCGTTTTAAAGATAAATTGAACACAACGACAAAAAGTTAGCATAAGGGCTAGGTAGCATTTGAAATTGTAGTTTTGTTGCCAATACCAAAAATATACTTTTCTCCAAACCTTAATTTGACATAGGAAGCATAGGTTTTCCAAAAAACACTTATTTTTCTCACTTTTGAGATGAATCACTGAAAACCACAAGTGCTAACACGGAGCACTGAAGCCAGCTGTCTATTAATGCTCTCATTGCTTCACCAGAGCTGTTAGAAGTTTTTCAATATTACTGCCAATACACAAAAATGAGTGTTGTGTGGATGCAATACAACCAGATGTAAATGCAAGAAACCATATAAGAACATTGCTTAAAAAACTGAATATGATTTATGATCAAATAATAAGTGAACAAGAGTCAGAATTTAAGCACATAAGCAATAGCAGCCTTTCGATACTCTTTGCTATGCCACAATATATTCGCAGTTGCTATGAATTCTCATTTTTATCACTTTAGAGATAAATCACTCAACTCAACAAGTGTTAGTATCAAACACAAGAGCCAGCTGTCCACTGCAGACAAAGGCTACTTTAGTTGCAGTGTTACATAGCTTAGTATAGCATAACTTAACAAGCTGGCCAACTGGCAATTTCCCCCAACACCTCTGTGCAGACCCCAGAAGAAGACACCTCTGAGAAAAGAAATATTGTTGCACTGCAGACAATCTTCTGGCCCAGTGTGCTGGAAGACCTCCAGGGCACAAAGGGCAAAAACAGAGGTGAGGCCCAGCCAGCAAACACAAACAGAGCCATGCTCCTTTTAGCTAAAGCCTTACATCCAGCACCACGGCCCCCAAGAGCCTAATCCAACCCCGACCCACTCCTGTCCACCGATACCCTGCTCCTCCTCCCTCTTTTCCCTACTCCACGCTGGACAACCCCAAGGTGGAAGTAATGACACCAGATGTGACCAATCAAGCTGATAAAGAGCAGGGTCTGCTGTGGACTGACGCACAGCTGTGGGTGCAGCTGTGCACTGTTGTCAGGCCAGAGAGAGAGAGAGAGAGAGAGAGAGAGAGAGGAGGGGAAAAAGAAAAAAGAGAGACAGAGAGGTAGGGAGAAGAATCAGCCACGCTCTCTCCTAAAATAATCGACTTAGATCTAAGCATCGACATCTCAGACAAATTCATCCTCTACACCTCTGTCACTGTAAACTGAATAAGGATTTTGTCATTATATCTCTAAATTCTCTTCTTCTATTCTGTTCTCCTTCTCTTTCTTTTTCTCTCCCTTCTCTCCTCCACCCACTCTCTCTCTTGTCTCTCTTTGTCTCTTGTGTCGGGACCGGGCCTGCTCAACACATTAACAAGATATCCTGTTCTGACAGCAGCTTTAGCCCAAATCCAGCTATCATGAAGAGTTATGCCATCGTAGCGAGCTGCGGATTTGGGAGATATAATACAAATCAAACCTAGAGTGACCCGGGGGGAAGAAGAATGGGAAAAACTGCTTTCGTAAAAAAACAGCAACAATGACGGAAAATCGAAGAAGCTGTAAGTCGGGAGCCGTCATGTTCGACGTGGTGACTGTGTTAGCATGCGTTCGAATCATTTGATCTTAATCTGATCGAGGGAATATTTTTCTGTATAAATTTGTGGAAGCTTTATTTATTTTTTCTCATATTCAGCTTTAAAATCTGAAAAAGTCTGTGAAATGGGACAGCTAACTCCCTTATGCCCAGTGCAGTGCCACATATTTCAGGTATTTTCTAGCCACAAGGGAGCTTGAAACAAGACAGAAAAAGCCAGATGACTCCACTAGCATTAAGAAAATGTCACTTGACTCAAAGTAGTTCTTAAAATAAGTTTGCATTGTGGGAATTTCTCAAGTACGTAACCCTTTACAGGCAGGTTTTCTTTTCCACTTTTTATGAAAAATGGTATTTTACAACTTAATGCAAGGAACGATGTAAGATTTTTCTTCTTTCAATGTGCTCATGTCTTCCCCTGGCCTTAAAAATGGAAAGTAGCACAGGCTTGCTTACTTTTCCTCCTGTGTTTATTTTCCTTTTGCCTTTGTCCATCAGTCTCTCCAACTGCTTTCCCTTCCTTGCCTCGGAGTTCAGCCATCTTGTGAATAATCAGACCAAATTAAGATGTAGCTGCAGCAGAATGACAGAGCAGCATGTTGCCAGACATTTTAGATAAAGTTGTGTGACATTTCCAGAATAGGACTCAGAACAGAAAGAATTAATAATGTCTTGCATCACTTTATTTAGGGTGGCCAAAACTTATGTCCTGCATGGAGCCTTGCAAATTGAATCTACTGTAGCGAGATGAATCATCCTGTTGACAGGCACTTACTTACTTTCCAGCCACAAAGAGTGTAAATTTTATGAAGGTGCTTCATGTTCTCAGTGTCCCAGTTTCCAAAAAATTAGAGTGGTTGTGTGCTGCATTTAAAAGGCAATTATAGTGATTGTCATGTCCTGCTTTAATTTTAGCAACATCATTATCAGTGTAAACACAACCTGATTAAAAACACCTCACTTTCTGCTGCATCTTTGATTTTCTTTGGGCATGTCTTTTCCTTTTGTTTTTTTATATTTGACATTATGGAAAGTGGTGACAACCGTCTCTGCCGCATTAACAAAACATTCTTAAGCAAATGAAAAAACAGATCAAGTTTTTCGTTTCACAGCTGCCTCAAAACATGTTAACACTTAAAATGAAATGTCAGCTTAATCTAATCAATCACAGTAATGATAGTATTGTGGGAATGCAGATTTAACACTAGAACCGCCAGGGGTTGCTATAAAATGTACCCGTGCGCCTGGCTACCGCATCTCTAATACTAACAAATGTACTCTGTCATCATGTTAAGGCTTTGTCTTCACAAAGGAATGTCTAAAATCACCAAATGAGTTTCTTTAATCATCACCGGTGTTTTGGTCCTGTTGTTTTATAATTGAAGTACCTTTGAGGACACTCATTGCTTTGCATGGCCGTCAGTATAAATCAGTCTAAAATGACAGTGAAGATGGGTATTAAAAGGAAATATTTGCATATTTGGGTGATGTGATGTTATTATAGAACAACATTCATCATATAATGAGATAACCCATGTTATGGGACCAATGTAAATGACCAATGTAGCCTAAATACCCCAAATGGACAATAATGAACCGTAATAATAACAATAAACAACCACCGCACGTATGGGTGATTTAATGTCGCAACAAAATCGACATGACAAAGTTAAGCGCACCATTTCTTTTTTAAATTTACAACATCATAACGCAAATATATATTTCTCTTTTGATGTTCATGTTCATGAAAACGGAGTAAGGCAACGGGCAAATGAGGCTAAATAGCTTATAAACAATAAACATTAACATGACAAAAATAAAATGAATGAATAATCAATTAATGAAAAATAACTTTTACACACAATGAATGTTTGTGAGGAGGCTAAATCATCTTCATTTGAATATATCTGATTATACGTGTCCCTCAAACAGACTTCAAGCAGACATTCAGCACCTTGACTGTGAATTTTCCACACACAGCTTTCCTGCACTTCAAACACTCGGCGAAGGTTTTTTTTTGCAGGTCATCCTCCTCTGCTCGTTTTATCATTTAATTGAGACTTAACATAGTTGTCAGATCACACACTCCAACGAATGTTGTTGCATAGCAACTTAAAAAGTTTAAACATAAACTGTGCAGAAATACATGCGTTTCATATACGGGTACATTTTACCTGGTGGTGGTTATAGGTATACATTTTTCTTAACAACGGGGGGTGCTGCATTATATTATTTTAGGAAGAGTCAAGGACTGGAGGACATGAATATTTTATGAAAACATGGTAAAATTCTAGTGTTTATCAGTTAAGATGCTGTGGTGTTACCTCTTTTCCTGAGGCAAAGGTCAGGGATGAGTGGTAAGACAAAAAAATCTTCTTTAAGGGTGAAAAAAAGACTGTATAAACAAGAGCCACTTTTTTTTGTCCGGCACTGTCTGCTAATTTGCATGAACGTCATTCAGATTGACTCATGACTGACTCAGTATCATCAGAATCCAGGCTTAGGGTGGACTAAATGTTGCATGCAGAAAATGGATTCTTGACCAAGACATTTTTTAACATTTCTCCCAAAGGAGCTGACGCAGCTTCAGGCCAAGCGCACAACAGGCGCTCTGTTGTGCGCTTGGCGAGCTGCTGGCCACCGCTGGGCCTCACTGGATGAATGTGGACCTTTAAGAGTAAACCACACACACACACACACACAGTTATATACACACGGGCAGGCATGAAGGTAAGCAGAGAGGCACACACACAGTTGGAAAACAGGGTGCACATACAAACGGCAGCCATAACTTTTCATAATTAAAACCCCATGTCACATGCAGGACGCATGCCGCTCGTGAGTATCACATAAACAAACAACGCCGGTAGAAACTGAGCTGCGATGGTAGTGAGCAACCGCACACCATCTCTTTCACTGTGCGACAATCTGGACGAGAAAATACTTCAAAGGTTTAGACAGAGCCCTCTCACACTTTCAGCCATGCTGCTAAAAGCAGGTCTCCTTGGTATAAGGATACAAATGACCTAATCCAGGATAAACATATAGCTGGGCGGTAGAGGAGAAGGTTTATATGTCTGTGCTATGGAGTGAACAGCATGCCAGTGTTTTAGGAGGCAAAGTACCCAGAATACCTCCTGGCTGCTTCCCATGCAAACGGAATACCGACATATAAAAGCGTTGGCTATTAATAAAGACTGTTTATGAGCCGTCGCACTGCCTCTTGGATATATGTGTTTTTATATGCACTCAGCACTAGTTTATGCAGGTGGTTATCAGCGTAAATCCACATGAAGGCATGTGCAGGCTAGAGATGAAGTTACACGGCTGTGTGCTCATCAATGCTATTAGTTTCCACCAACATTGATTGCTTTGACACTTCGTGCCACCCAAGCGTGGCGATAAAACAGATCGGTTTCGCTCATGCCAAATTAAAGGCTGATATACAGCTCTTCTTTCAAGTGGAGGTATCGATGCCAGCCTGAGAGTGTGCAAACCAGACGCAGACTTGTAAATTTAGGATCCGAAGAAGATAACTGACGTATGAAGAGGACAAAAACCCATCCGGGCACTGATCAAGTGCTCTGCTGTAACCTGCAAGACTGATCGTGATGGAGAAGCATATACTGAAGACAGTCGTGACACCTGTTAGCGGGTGGGCATGAAATATTGACTTGTCCCGCCAAGGACTTGACCAAAAATGTAATGGCACCCAGACATGACGCTAATGTTATAAAAGTCATGCTACTGTCAGGTTTTAAAGAGAGACTATGCCATTTTTGAAAGAAGAAATAGCATGTTTTTCCTCAAGAGTTACAGCCTTTCTTGGTTTGGTATGATCAGTAGCTTACGGTGGCTAATGTTGGCTAATGTTAGCAAACTTTAGGTTGATATTACTGTGTGACTGGACGTGTAAATTGGCAACTGTTTGCAATATGAGCAATAAAAAATAAAAAAGGTGCCTGGTACTACCAACACAGCAGGGCCCTAAGTCGCTAGCTAGACTCTTCTCCTCTGTAGGACCCCAGTGGGGGTCAAGTTATCAAACTCCATTTGATCCGCAGAGTCCCTCGCAATCTTTAAGAAAAAGCTAAATACTCAGCTCTTTTGTGAACACCTCCGCACCTAATGGACTTATAAATTAAAATTAAAAAAAAACAAAAAACTATTATCTGCTTCAATGCATTGCCTCTGCCTGTTGGCACCTGCATCCTATCAGACCTGAACTTAGCTTTATGATGCTAACTCGCATTGCTCTCTCCTGATGAGATCCTTGCTTGTGTTGTATTAACTCTCACGTTGCTTTGGATAAATTGTAATAGTAATCTCAATGTTGTGTTACAGCAGCTGCCTCTAAAGTGGCCAAAAAATAAATGAATAAAAACATCCTCAGTTATTAGTATGAGTTTAACAATCAAAACTCAGCTGGTCTGCTTCATCAGGGATGGACAGCGGCTTCTCCCTGGCGACATATGCAAAAAGCTCATTGTGTCATCAGATACTAATTCTTATACTGTTACATTCTCAATGGTGCACGAAAATAGGTGACATCGCCTTTTTCTAGTGGAGCCCTTCCTACTTCAAACCAGTGAGAGGAGCACAGACAAAAACACAAAATGCAGAAATCTCTCATGTAAATAACCAACATTGTTTTAACTGGTAGTAAATAGCGTGTTTATGTGGGGGCCCATCATTATAGTGAGATGTTGGATAAGAGAACAGGATTTGGGGCTTTTTAACACTCTTCATTTACACAAGGGATGCACAGACTCAGTCACTTGTCAACAGAAGAGTCAAGATGTGAGCAATATGGTCCACAAGCAGCAACAGTGTTAAATGTGTTAAGGTTTTATAGTTATGAGCATAATTTGAAGGGACAGCTTTAAAAACACTGAAAGAGATTAAGGTAATTACTTAAGCCACTAAACATTGCTCTCCCTGTCCTGTCTGATGATGTCTAACTCCAACAATGTGACCACACAGGATAGGGAGATATTAACAATGTCTGTAAATACACCTCTCTCTAATCCAATCCCACACAGACACACACACACACACACACACAAACACATAATCTGCTTCTTCACTCAGGCCTGAGTCAGACCAGGGAGATGAGCTCAGCTCCAGCTGGATGCTGAGGCAAGCTTTAACTCAGTCAGCCACTCCCCTGGCCCCGCACAGCCCAGCGCAGACCTGTGTTGCCAAGTTTAACATGGCTGCCTGCTACAGTACCTAAATCAGAACCACTCTAAATCAGCAACACTCCTGAGAAGATGCAATATTTCATTTGCATGTTGTTTCCAGCCAGATTGGCGCAGTAGGGACACAGAGGCTGTATATGTAGTCTGCTAATGAAATTAGAATGGCTCATCTGTGTGGATGTGAACACTGCTACAGTACACGGACCTCGGCAAGCTGCCCGCATTCTGACTGGGCCGGCTTTAAGCAGATTTATGGTCTCCGGTGGGAGAACAGGGGGATTTTTGGTCCAGACCTAAATCATGACTGAAACTAAGAGCAGCTAATTAGGAGAGCAGTGGAGCAGCAGTCTGGGGACTGTGCGGTTTTCAGTGAGTCCACCACCACTGAACATTGTGTTACATACAACATGCCTCTCTCTGCCATGCGTGGTAGCTAGCAGCAGTGTAAAGTGTGCTAAAAATCCATGCTGAGCTTTGTTTGGAACTTGAGTGCTGAGTCACCTCCAAGTCAGAATTTCTGGTGTTAGTTAAGTAGCCATCTGGGCAGCTTTCAGTAGGCAGAGCACTACCCAGAGAGCTCAGAGCTACTAGCTGTTCATGGTTTTGACGAATGTGTAATGTGCACTGGGACTCATCTCTGCATGAAGTCCTTAACTCTGCTATTCTACTGAGAGGAATAGAAAACTGTTTTTATCTGCACTGCGGCAGATCTTACAGAAGCAAAAAGTAAATCCGCTGATTTTCTGAGGGAAGAAATCCGTCAATCAATTACCCTCCAGCCGGCTTTATAACAATGGCAGTACAAATATAGGACTGAAAGACTGAAAAGATAACAAGTCATGAGCGCTAGCAATCAAAAATAAAAGATATTGATTGCATCTAAGCCAAACACCCCCCCCCCAGTGTCAAGAATACTCATCAGGCAGTTTCCACCCCCTGGACCAACTCAAGCCCACACCCTCCTCTAACTAGGCAGCATGTGTTGGTAATTTGCAAGCAGTTGATGTTGATTAGCTGGGTTATGACACCCTGCGACCTCAGCTGTATCCAAGTACATAGACACACATTCTCCAATTAGCCCTGTGGCGTTTGGCTATCAGGCTTTACGGGGCCATAAGAGGAGTTATGTGAAAAGTCTGCAGGGCTTTACTAAAACCCTCTCTCTCTCTCTCTCTCTTTCTCTCTCTCTCACACCCCATGGCACACACACACACACACACAGATCGACACAAGCTGACGTCGGTTGCACGTACAAAATGCATGTGCACAGACTGCATTTAAATAGACGCAGTAATTCACCGTACAGTTCTGAAGAATACATCACAGAGAACTCATCCACTGAGCCAGCTAATGATGTGTACAGCATAATGTGCACTTCTTCTTCTTACTCTCCACTCTCCACTGAAGTGCTGTTATTCCCCACACGAGCGAAATATGAACTCATAACAGAAAAAAACTGTTCTTGAGTATCTTTGTTTTTTCAGGCATACTGTTGCTGAGAGCATGAAGTAATTCAATCTGACAGTTGGAGTAGTGATATGAAACAACAAGAACACAGATATGTTAGCAACACCTGATAATTCTTCTTCACTACCTCAGTAGCTTTTTGTTTGCTGACGTGGAGTACGCTTCTTCTAACATTTCCTTGAGTAAATGTTTAGATTTTTAGAAGATTAGACAAACCAAGCATCACCCATTCTGCTGATAAGCTGAACTGATTAATCATTTATCAAAAAAGGATTTTAACATTTGCTGATTCCAGCTTCTCAAATATTAGGATTTGCCGCTTTCAATTTGTCATAAACCAGTCTGATTCTACTCTTGTTTGAGTTTAGTAAACACGCTAAACTAAGATAGTGAAGATGGAAAACATCATAACTTGTTTTTTGTCATTATAAGCATGTTAGAGTGCTTACATTAGCATTTAGCTCAAAGCGCCATTGTGCCTAAGTACAAATTAGCAGAGCTATTAGCATGGCTGTGGAAAATAATTGTTAGTTGAAGCCCTGCTTACATCTCCTCTGTGTTCCACATTGGATTCCTAGTAGAATTAAAAACTTAATGAAAATTTGTACAATTTTGAAAATGTAATTTGACTACATGCCTGTGACTTAAAGTGCTTGTAGGAAAATGGTTTTCTGACATGTAGAGGTCCATAAATCAACATGGGTTTACTCTGTTGTTCTGGTAGGACACAGATAATCCAACAGCACTAAATCTTGTTGTGTTATCTAGTCAAGCACATAGTTAAGGCGGCACGTACGTGATAGCAGAAAAACAGCTACCAGATCAGATCGGCAAGTCAAACTCGTACATATTCGAGGCCAGCAGCCAGTCTCCCCACCTTCATTCACTTCCTCAAAATGACTCCATTACCGTGACAAGAGGTAATATTCATGCAACAGAGCTCAATGCTTTCTTGGCCCTGCATTTCGAACGAGTGACAGATTTAGTACTGTTCTTGGATCCTATGGGGCTGAAATGACTTAATAAAGTGAAGCTGACATTTTGAGTATGAAAGTGGAAACCTGAAGTTGAGAGGTTGGAGCAGGGACGCCAGGACTGTTTCCTATCCTGTCAGACGTGTGCGTGAGTGCGCAGGGCCGCTGAAACCGCAAGAACCTAATCTACAACAGTACATGTAGTAACTGTCAGGACCCTCTTCTACTGGAGGGGGACTCAGCGATGATGTTACTGTGGAGACAACCTTGGAAACCATCACCAGGCTCTCAAGTCATCTTCCTCTGTGGGAAGCCTGGAGAAACCAGAGAGACTAAAATGACAGTTGGGGACCTAAATATTACATTATAAAGTGAAATCTCAGCTAGTCTAGATTGATGTTAATCTCGAACATCATGAAATATTTGCTGGGTTGTCTTCCAACACATCAATAAACAAAATGAATTCTCTATATTATGTCAAACCTAAATGTAAATGAACCAAAGTCTTAAAATAGAATCTCAAAAGAAGCCAAAATGACTTCACTTCACAAAACTTCCTGACTCCACTGATCTAAAGCTCAATCTGGCTCTCTCAAAGATTGAAATACAAGAACGCACATGGACACAAACCACACATAAAGATTTAATTCCTCACAGATACACACACAAACAGAGTCCGGCAGAATAATACTGAGCCAGTCCTGTGGGTTTTCTTAGCTCGCCAATAAGCTAGACCGGTTCTTTGTGTGTGTGAGAGGGAGATTGCACCCCTCCTCCCTACCCCCCTCCCCTTTGTCCCCCACCCTCCCCCCCTACTCCTCTCCCTCCCAGACATGCTCTGATGGAGAGATAAGTTGAAGGTCATCCTGAGAGAACAGAGGCTCCGCTCAGGAATGTGTGGAATGACACTCTCTTGTTCTACGGACAAAAAGCATATCAGAGGCTGGTATGGTGTCATATGGGCCTGTGTCATCACTGCGGTCAATATGAGCAGGGGACTGATGACTTGATTTGGGAGAGCATGGAGGGTGACAAGCCCAGTCAGCAGCTAGTTAACAACCCCCAATTTTCTTTGATTATTCTTTTTTATTTTGTGAACAGTTTTGAAAAAAAGGAGAGTAAACTGAGAGTAAATTGCTAAACTGGCAAACCATCAGTCTGAAACTGAAAAAAATTCACAAACTGCATCTTTTGTGCAGCTGTTCATGCAGCCAAAGCAGTTGTTATGATGCTAAAATGCTCCGAAAAAGCAGTGAGAAGCAAACTAGTAAATAAAAATGGAGTGAAAAATGGGACGCAGTTCTAACAACACATCTCTTTAAAAAATCTTGTAAAAATTAAACTCCTTTTACTTTATGCCAAGGTGTTTCTTTTCCAAAAAATGAAATTCCAGATTCTGACGTCAAACTGATGAAATATGAACACACTATCTAGTTTGAAAACTGGTGTTTTGATAGGCAACAGAACATGACATTTTCTCCACAACATCCATTAGTCTCAGGCTCATTATTCAAAACTATAAGGGGATCCAACTGATACATCAAGGATATGAACATAGTGATAACTGAGATCTTTATTGGCACTGTTAGTCTTGCTCTGCTCACACACATTAATAATGTGTTTGCAACATGTGAGCCTCCCAGCTGCTCCTACGAGCTGTGGAGGCTGGATGAGTCAGCAAGTGAGCTGGAAGAAAATGAATATGGCTGCAGATCTGTCACAGAGCACTAGAGTAACCTTGCCAAGTTCACTGCTGACATGCAAGATCCAATAATCACCATAATGTACAAGCATGGATGTTATCATGGAAAATATATAAGGCTTCGAGCTTAGGAAGTACACCGATATGTCATATGACTTATCTACAATGTTTCCATCAGAGAGAATGAGACCCTAGTTTGATTTACAGTGAGATGGGTTTTATTTCATTTTGCAGCTTAAAGGCTCATGTGGAGTTTTTGTCCATTAGTGGAATAAGGTTTTGATCAGTAGGTCCCTGTTTTGCCTGTATCCCAAACACAAAACAACATGCAGGTGAGGCCATAGATTCCAGTGAGCCGTGTGGTGTGCTAATGTTTTTAGAGCGTCTTATGCCAGAATCAGACCAGACAATATCAAACTAACTATAGCTCAAGGCGACAGACGTGGGGCGGCAGGAACAAAAATAAGCGCTAGCTGCTACAATTGCTCTTTTTACCCTGTGTAGTGTGTCATGAACAAAGACAAATGAGGCTGCATCTGGGATGCTTTACAACATACCCACAAAACACTACGGTGTCAGTTTTTTGGCCTTCTGCTACCTAATTTGACAAGTTCTACGACATGCTCTGACAAGATAGTAGGCTATGATTGGTCAGGATCCAATTTGTAGTCTACCATTTCTCTTGGCCGAGTCCCAGAAAGAATTTATAACCAGACACCTTATCTGACACAGAGACAAAATTAATGTGTAGTCTGGTCCCAGCATTGCCTTGACTGGAAACATAACTAGCTAGGCCTCTATGTTAACTGACAGTTGAATTGATTGTGAGTTGGTGGCAAAATCGTAACGATGCACCTACAAACGTCTGGGAGGGAGAAAACTGCTAACTGATGTGAACAACGCAGGATTCAAAAAAGGTTTTATGAGTTAGAAAATACATTTAACACATTTCTTAGGCCTAGAGAATACACACACTTTTCATTTCAAGTGCATTCTATCCAGATAAAATCCAGATATGATTTTGTACTGTTTCATTTATGAATCAGAATCGGCCGTACTCCAGTCCAGAGATTGGTGGTAACGCACCTGAATCCATCTCAAAAGCTTATTGCTTGCATTTACACATGACTTTTTGATATCTGGCAGCTACCTTATCCACACCGAGGTAGCTGCGTGTCAATGCAGCTTTAAATATTTAGGACATAACTGTCGCAAAGCAGATAGAGAGACTGAGGATAGTGTTTAATATGTGATATTTGGTATCTGGTGCAGACTGGACTGGCCTCCCCTGCTGATAGGGGCCACTGGGACCTTCGCTTCACTTTGGTGGTCCCTGTGCTGCCAGCTTTTTGCCACACTCACAATGGACCACACATCCAGCTCAAAAGGAGGAAACACCGGGGCTGAAAGTGAGCAGTGGGTCAAAAAACTGGACCAGACTGGATGTGCTTAGATAAGCAGAACCAGAGGGATCTGCCCCTTAGAGTAATACAGCAGACAGGCAGACAGCCTCCAGGCACTGCAGCTTTTGAATTAACCAGCAGGAATAGGGAGATCCTGTTTAAATTCCACTCCCCTCTTTGTCTCCTTCATATTTTCTTCCATCAATATGGTTCTGTAGCCTTTTTCTGTGTTCCAGATGGGAAGCTGTACAGGAATGTTTTCTCAAGCCTTCTCTACAGTGACCAGACATACACCATCCCCTCTTTTGTCCCGTCTTGTTTTACAGTATACAAAGCTCCTTTCAGTACTTCAACACAATCATTGTATAGACTTGACAAGCTGGTGATGTCACACTTGCCAAATCAGTGTACAACTTGCCCTTTTAGCAGAATCCCTCACAGTGGAAATGTTGCACCTAAAAAAGAAAAAAAAAAAGAAAAAAAAAAAACTGTTCCTGTTCTTCCTCACAAACAGCCAACATCTTGAGCTAGCACACAGCGAGCCATGTGAGTCGTCAGATCTCACTTTACTTCTTCTTGTGAAAAATTCAGCATATCTTAATCAAGTTGACAAAGGAGAACATGTTAAGAAACAAAGAATTCTTGACAGTTCATGAAAGAGACAGTGTATGCCAAAAGTTTTGATATTCCAAGACTCATTTCTCCCATTGGTGCGTCTCTCTAGGACTGTGTCCAATCTCCTACACCAAGCATGTCGTGCTTATTCTAAACTAACCAATCTAACCTGAGCCGTGCACACTGCCTTCTTTGTAGTTTCACAAAAGCAAATATCTGAACGATGCATTCCTCAAGCATGCCTTGCCACATTATGTCTATACTGCTCTACCTTGGATTGAAAATGTAGACAAATGACTAATTAAGTTTGACATACTAGATTTTTTTTCTTTACTCGGCACCAATGCAAAAACAGTAAACTTGATTTTATATACACAGTTCATGACTTATGGCTAAATGGTGCAGACTATAAATGGTATGTGTCTAAGAGACAGAGAGAGGTTTGTGTTCTTATCATTCATTTGACTCCGAATAATTTATAATTCATCTCAGGTGCTGCTGGATGTTCGCTCCAGGTTTTGTCCTCTTGAGATTTGAGTCTTCTTGATCACTTTCTCCTGACATGTCCACTGCGTCATTCCTTCATCGAGGCTTCTCCTTTAAGACACGCTTGTTTACAATTTACAGATTAAGCTTTGGAATGAACAGCACAAAGGCAGGATATTTTTGAGGCGGTATAAAAAGCTTTGTTGAGCGAACAGGCTAATTGACTAAAGTGAATCATGTGTTTGTGGGTGAGCGTTCCTCCTCTGGTTCCAGCTGGACGGTTCTTGTTCTCGTGATGAGGGGAGTGCAGTTTTACTCTCTGTGTTGACTTTTACTCTCTGTGTAGGAGCTGGACAAACAGCTCAGTCAGCTGTGAAAGCCGGTGTGACGGTTTCCTCGGGAGACACGACAACAAGGGAATCAGGGTGACAACACAACCAGGTGATGCAAGTTGAAGATTACCGTAATCCCTGTTTAAGTGATGTAAATGATATGCAGCTCAGTGGTGTTTCTCCCCAAATGAACCTTCTCTTCCTCACTTAAAACTCTTTTCCTTCCCAAAACAGGTAAAACAGTGGCTTTAAATGTGAACTTTATGGAGAAGTCCGGAGGTGTAAGACCACAGACACATGCTGTGAAAATCACACCATGTTGCACCTCATTACCAAAATATATTTTTTTAAACCGTATGTCATGTGTCAGTCAAACCACAACTCAGTGGCCTTGTTTTGGGCTTACTGTGCAATTCTGAATGATTAACAGGAGCAGCTTGAGTGTACGATTACAATGACACCATTCACAATGGACACTGCAAAGGGATGACATTCATTTTTCCCCCGAAGTCCAGACTTAATATTTAGCTCCAAAAATTCCATATTTGGACACACTGACAAGGAGCGAAGCATCAAAACCACCAAGTTGCATTTTTTCCTCGGAGAGTCATACTTGATTAATCAGAGGTTGGGGGAAGAGAGAATAAATGTGTGCTCAAGATGAGGAGAGAACCATCTGAGAAAACAGCAAAAGAGACACTGAAGGCTAAGAGAGAGTGAGTGCGAGGCTTTCAATGTCAGGAGCAGCTACTTGTCATTTCAGCACGATGGCACAGAATCCTTTTGGAAAAGGCAAACCAGGAGAGTTATTTGACTGCCCCTCACCACTGAGTGAGTGGAGTCTCCAGTCTGGCCCCCTAGAGTTTCTGCATCATGTAATTTAATTCATGGGCGGCAAAACACAGCCAAGTGAGGCTCTAACAGGACGAAGACATAGCCTATAACCACAACAGTCATTTATGAATGACTGTGATTTTGTGTTTTTACTGCCAGACAAATGAGCGCAAAAACATCTGAGAAAACATTTCAAGGGATTCTAATAACAAAGTTAATCCCCCCTCCTTTCTAGTCTGCAAACAGGGAGTCCTCAAATAAGAGCTGAAACTAGCTATGAGATCTTATTGCTAGCCTGTGCCATACTGGTACCACTGGTGGCCGTTTATAGCCCTTGACTTCATAGTGTTGGCATGCTCTTCTCAACACAAAAAGGTAAAGATTTGTTTTTTTTAATCCTGCAGGGCCATGTCTGGCTATTCTTAGAGATGTTATGGTTACATAAATGGATTGTTACAGTTACAGCAGTACAAAAAAAGAACTAAAGGCAGCTTCAACTGCCGAGACGTACCACTAACAGCCATTGTATGTGAGGCAGCACATGATCCAGTCGGATAATTGATTTAGAAACATTTCATGGCCACAGCAATATACACTGCATAGAATCTGGGTAGAATTATATGTTCTCAATGGATTTGAACGCTTCCATTCTGCCCCCACCTTTCCATTCCCGCCCATCCTTCATTCCTTGTTAGGAGCTGTACACAGAGAGGAATTTAACTTCTGTCACTGCAAGGTGTCAGAGTGAAGTGAAAAGCCGAGGGCACGCGGATAGGTAGTCCACAGGGGTGGGGGGGGGGTGGGATATGCAAAAGCCTTGGCCCCCGTGTATGAAGCTGTGCTCAATTCCCTGGCGAAACACCCGGCCTGACATCTGATTACCCTCGGCCTGGTTCGAGGCTTCTGTGACTCGAGTCAGAGGAAGGTCATAGATGAAAGAAACGTTTGATCAGAGCTCTGTCGGCCTGCCCCTAATGTACACGCTTACATAAATATTGACTGAATTTTGAGGGCCATGTAAATTGTTCGGCTGCAGAAAAGCAGAGGAGATAGCTGGAACACGCTTGAGTCCTTTAGCCTTTGAACATGTTTGAAAGTGTTGACTTTCACCACTTGATGAATCACTTGCCTTTCAAAGAAATGCCATCATAATGAACCATGTTTTCCCACTCCGATGGATGTGTAACATACATGCTGATGTCCACAGTTTTAATGCAGCTGCGGGAGAGATAAAAACCGAATCCACTTGTTTAACACTCGCAAATGGATAGTGATCGATGGGAAAGGTATTTGTCTAGACACATTGTGAAGGAGCCCTCAAAAGGTTGGCTCAAGTAAGGATTTGTATATTTGTCTAAGAAACCTTTGTCTGAAAACCAACTTGAGAGCAGATGAAGCATGGCCTGCTAGACGCCCTGTTCTTACTACTCAAACATTCTACCCAAGAAGAGCTTAGCAGGACAGCAACAGTGGAAAAAAAAAAAAAAAAACGTCCATTGTCGCTCCAATCCAGCCACTCGGCTCGGTAAGGCTTTCAACAAAGGCTGCAAAGCGCAGCACATTTGGTTCAGATCAGCAAGGTCGTGACCCACAGGGTTTATTTGGACCTTTGCACCAAAATAATCACAGGGCTCTGACTCTGCTGTGACAGACATTAACAGTCTGGAACCACTTCTCTTTCTAACCCTACCTGAAACATGAACTCAGGGGCTAGTCGGTGCCATGAACATTTCCTAATTATTGTTTGAATTATGTGAGTTCTGGAAGTGGAAATGTTTCTCGCAGGAGGTGAAATGCTTTTTCTAGGGGCAGGAGAGTATGTCAGTATTACACGCTGTGGTTGTGGTGTGTCTGCAGGAGCAAGTCGGCTACTTGGAGGTAAGGGACTGGGAGGAGGTCCAGATGAGACAGAGAAGCTTTCATTTTCCTTAACCTATACCTTTATGTACAGAAAAACGAATGGACATGTGGTTCTTATTTCCACAGCAAGTTTAACACACGGTGATAATGGTTGAAAATATTATTGTAACCATCAAATCTACCAGGTTTTAAAAAGGTAAAGCAAATTGTGGCATGACAAAAAAGCTCCCACCCCCCCCCCCCAAAAAAAACACTGGTTATAGATGTGCTTCTACAGATGTAGTGGAGCTTGTACTGGGCGCTGATTCTAGTGGCATTCGTCCCATGTTGTGTAAGGTTGTTGTCTGTGAACAGTACTGTTCAAACAGCACCGACTCAAACTCCCTGAAAATCAGATAAAGGCCTTGTCTTGATGTGCCAAGGGACAGCTGGAAGAGGGTTTACATTTTTTGGCTCTAATTCAAGGAATTTGAGTCATGGAGAACATTGCACACTCTTTACCTGAGATACCTTGTTTAAATCTTTAAACTCCAGGGTAAGACAGCAGCTATGCGGCACAACAAACACTATAGTTTATCCAGACACTCAAGGTTTCACGTCAAACATGAAAAAATGTTTTCATTTCTTACACTAATAAAATCCAAGATAGAGCTGGGGTTGTGTTTTTTTTTTTTTTTTTTCTTTTTCGAACTCATAAGCCCAAAAATAAAGGGCCTTGTGTAAGATCCGGTGTGTGTGGAAGCCAAGCCCCAGCAGTCAGCATGCCTTTGCTGAGAGACAGCAGCTGTTGGCCTGATATAGCATGGCTAGAGAGCAGAGAGGCCACACTGTTAAAACCAGCCTTGTTCTTTCACAGGCTCTCTCTCTAAGAAAGACTGCAGGTAGTCTTCTTTAATGATGGCAGAGGAAAAAATAATGACATTTGTGCTCTTGCTCTCGCTATTGATGCAAAAATAAGAGAATTTTTGGGATGTAAAATTCAAGAATAATGTAAAATGTAGTGTCCACGAAGGGATTTCAAAGCCAAACAGAGCAATGCAGTTTCCCTCTTTTTGTGGCCAAATTCTGCTTTATCTACATCAGTCTGCTTCAGGTGGCTGGATTCCTGAGCTCTCATATTTTCCATGTTGTTTTATGTTCTGTTATCGCCAAGAGTGCGTGCCCTGGCAGAATAAGTCTAGATGATGCCCAACGATATGAAAACAAAAGAGAAATAGATATCTGGTGTAAATCTACGCCGTGTCTGAAAGATGGCGGTGACCTCGTGCTTAGCAAGAACTAGATAGAGCAGAAATCAAGAATTCAAGGGGGGTTTGGGGGCTTTAACCTTAAACCTAACAGACATGGATAGAGAAAACAAACAACTTCTGTCTTCTTTTGGACGATAAAAGAAGCTTCTGTGGCCTCTCTGTCTCTTAAAAGTTGAAAGACATTTCATCTTTGTTGTGCCAGGTACATAATAGCATTTCAGTTCTATGCTGCAAAAGAGTTAGGGGTGTAACAGTATGTGTATTCGTCCTGAACTGTCTTGGTATGGATATTATAGTTCAGGATGGGACGGTCATACGGACGGTACAGTCGTACGAACAATATGCCCCATGACCCAAACGATTACTGTCAAAATAGTTTAATAATCCACTTACTCTGACGTGTTGAACAATAATTGTAGAGTGCGAGTTACACCCAGAATGTTTTTGCAGCGCACCACCTAGCAGTAGCATACACGTTACTATGGATCCCACTGCTTTTCTTTGCAAGACACGCTTGTGTAGCATACTGATTGGTGTATGCTAGCCGGCTTAGCCAAGGTAGCCTGGTTACCCTGGTTACACTGTAGTGTCGCTGCCATCAGAATGACAAATGAGAGACCCATAACACTGGACTGAATACAACACTATTATTAAAATATGCATCGTTATCTCTGTGGCGATGTGATACCGTGTCTCCCCGTCCCCCTCCCCTCTCTGTGACAGTCAGCGTTTCACTTCGCCTTTGAGTGAAGCCGTTCAGAAACGATAAAAACATCTGATTTCTGACGTGGTCAGACAGCATGTTGCAAGAACCAGTTCTGAGAGAGAAAGCTCAAAAGTACTTCAAAAAGTATGAAAGTCAAAGGAGTGGTTTGGTCCCTCTGACTATTATTATATATGACATCATTAGCTTATTAATACTGAAGCATCAGTGTCTTTAGCAGCTTGTTACTGTTGTAGCTACTGGAGGTGGAAATAGTTTCAACTACTTTATATACAGTTAGACAATAAATCAGCACAAAACAGCTGTCAGCAGGTGTCCTGACTTCTTGCAAGAAACAGAAAGCTTGTTTTCCTTTTCCACAGCAGTAAACACAGCAGTGTTTCCGTAATAGTTTCCACTGCAGCACAACTAACTGATTCAGTAATAGTTACTGCCAATGACCCTTTGTTGGATGTTTACATTTTTGAAAATAAAAGACCAAATGTTATTTTCTAAATGTTTTTTTTCCTTCTGTACCGAACTGTGACCCCAAAACTGACATACCGAACCGTGAATTTTGTGTACCGTAACAACCCTATTAAGAGTTTGAGAAAATCAATTGTTTTTAGCGAATGTAGACTCACCGCTGCACACAAACTGGAACATCCCAGCACTCTGCCAGAGAAAAGGCTGCCTGCTTTACCTCACAATAATTTTCCATCTTCCCACTTGGCACTTTGCAGCCTCCTTCCATTTATATTCAGGGTATACTGTCGCAGAAGAGGGGAGTGTGGAAACTACAGTGACAAAAGGCTTAATTTCCTTGTATTTAAAAGTAAGCCCAAGGCAGCTGGGCTTATGGTGTTATGAGCATTAAAAAACAGGCCTACAAAGACTTACAAAGGCCTATTGTCCAACCAGGATAGGCATGACGTTAGAGACATTAGACGTTAAATTACACTTCTTTTTCTTTTCCTGGCTTGCTTTGCCTTTCAGCTTTGAGACAACTGTTTTTATAAGATGGCAAGAAGGGAAAATGTTCTCTTTCAAGTTAGCTGGGAACTTTTACCCAGGGGGATATCCTTTACCACCTGCACATATCAATCACGCGTTTGGCCAAGCGCTTGGCTGGAATACGGAGGGAAGAAGGGGGAAAAATCTGCTTGGATCTCGCTGCAAGATGCAGACAAAATGGCTGCCACTGTGCATCCGCTGGCATGCCTCCCTGATTAACTGCTACATATTCTCCCAGTTGCTAATCAAAGCACTCCTCTGTTAGCAGGGAGTAAAGGTATCTTTATTGACACCTTGGCGTTGACCTTGGCACAGGGCTCTGCGCTCTCAGCCGGTGGTCCTGGGCTTCTCCTGAGCCTGCCAGTTATTTTCTCTGCCTAAGCACTATCGTATGTCATAATCTAAAGGAATTTGCGGACACAACCTATTCAACCCCAGGTACAAGGTGTGCCATTTTAAGGAGACGACTGAATGCTCAGTAGATCAGCAGGAATGGAAGAGACAAGTTATTAAACATATGCTTTTAATAAAAGAGTTTAATAGAACTGCAAGCTCATGCTGAAATATCGCTACATAACTGAACAGATATTCACAGATGGACGCTGAGTAGTGCGATTAAAAAAATATAGCAGCTTCTTTTGAGAAGATATGAAAAGCTGTGATTTCTTTCTAAGACAGGGAAGCATGCACTTGCAGGGAGGGCACCTGTATATTCTCAGAGAAAAGGGAGTATTGGGAGAGAGCACACTTTACTTCCCACTGGAATAACTCATCCTCTGAGGGGAGGAAAAAAAAAGAAATAAGACTTGAGTGGGGATGTGTGAGGGAGGCGCCTGCAGAACATCTCTATCTCTTTTTTCTCCCCGTCCCTATAAAGGTTGCTCAATGAGCCGACGCTGACCGTTCCTCCAGGCTATTTGTCGAAAGGGAAGAGGAAGTCTTGAATGAGACAGAGAGGTAACACTTGAAAGGGAACATCTCTCTCAAGGGAACAAGAGAAAGGCCAGAGCAAAGCGGCGTAACAGAGACGGAGAACCACGCTGATGAACAATGTTTTCTATTTGCACACATTTGCATGAGAAAAGGCGGCGCAGCGGCCACCCGTTCCACTAGTTGGCTGGTGAATGTAGGAAAGCTCCGAACCTCCTCAAGAGAGGCTGGGGAGAATGGGGGCAGTGGCAAACTACAAAGCAGGATGCATCGCCGGGATTAGTCGTCAGAATGAAGGAAACATTTTGATAAGGGACGACGAGCTTCTTCTTCTTAGCTGTGGTCCATCAACGCCAGTCTAACCATGTTGTACCACACCAACAAACCACTAACAGCTAATGCCATTCACTACACAGAGAGGAGATGCTCAACATGTTTGAGTTGAAAAAGAGCAGGTGTGCACTGCAGGACTACTGTACATAAATATGTCAAGTTAAGGCACATGTGCAATAGTTCTTTCAAAAAAAACAAATGTGTTGATGTAGTCCAATTAACTCTGATATTACTGAACATCTGTCATGTACAGAAGGGACAATTATGATACAGTGATGCCAACTCTGTGTGTTTTGCATCTGTGAAGTCCTAATGGAGCCCTACAAAATGAAACCTAACATCTGCTGGCAGCAGAATCGGCCATGGCCACAGCGCTGCTGTGAGTAGAGCCTGATTAATCTCACTTCAATGCGGGCCTCAGACTTCTTCTGAAAGTCAGACTGGCACTTTTTGATGTAAAGGAGTGATACATTTCAGAAAAGTCAAGTACAAATATATTATTTAAGTAAAGGTAGCGTTTTTTTTTAAGAATTTAGCTGAATTTAAGCAAATTAAGTATTGTAATGGTTCTTATAGCAAAAACAGGGAAGCCCACACATGTTCCACCTACATAGTCCAATCGAATAACATTTGCAGTGATAAATAGGCAATGCAATTCTTGAATCTTTTATTAAAAATCGACCTGAAATACCTAAACGTGACAGTTTGATCTGAGTTCCGTGAGCAGAGCGCTCTGTGCCAGTCGGATCTATTTGCATTAAGCAGAGATTGAGTGCACTGGACCGCTGGATGCACTGCATTGCTCGCCGGGCCACATTCATCATGCACTGTGTGGCCGTCATCACCTGCTCTACAGTGAAGGCAGCAACCTCAGGCACATCCTCTCACCCTGCCCAGAATGTAAAGTACCTGAACACTAGCAAGCAGCTAGCATTAATGCTAAAGTCACCAGCTGTGACCATGGACTCTTGTTGACAGTCTTGCACTTTTTGTAGCTCTGAAGAACCATTAGGCTAAGTTTCATAGTTTGGGAAATTCGTATCAGACAAAGTGCTTGAGGAAGTATATACATATTGAGAAAGTTAGGGAAATTTTAAGTTTTGAAAGGCAGGATTTGTGAACTTTTCTGTTGCACTGGTGACACATTCTGGAAAAAAAAAAAAAAACTGAAACTACTGTGCATGACGAACAGCGAGTCGAATCTAAAGTAATACAAAGCTGTGGGAAAAGGAATAAAGTCCACTTCATCATCTCAATGGAGCAACAACTGTAATGATTCCATATGAGAGGGAGACAAGCACATTCTGGCATTTTGATAGATGAGGGAAATCTATAGCCTATAATCTGCTGAATGACCAATGTTGGATCACAGAGTGCCACACAAACCATGTTTAAATCACTGTCAGCCTATAGCCATTCCCATAGAGACAAATACATATGTCACGGTGTCTGCCGCCAACAAGTAAGAGATGGAATCTGTGTAATAAAACAGGAAAGTCCCCTTCGTGTATCATCATGATGTTGGCACTGGTCGTAAAATAGACTCACGAGAATCCAGTTATGTCAAGAAAGATACAACTGTAGGTCTAGTCCAACTGAAAAAAAAAACAAGATTCCAATGAAAAATAACAATAACAATTGTAAACAAAGCTGCACGCATGTCGACATCTTGTGATTTATTGTTAAGTCTACCACTGAGTCTTGGCAGTCTGTTTCTCCAGTTAATTGATTTCCCTGCATGGAGCATTCCCTCTATCACCAGTCCCCATTTCGTTTTTATGTTTGCCATAATGCTCCTATATATCAGCTCTAAGTGGAATAAACTACCTCTATACAGGCCTAATGTTAAGCACCTTTATTTTATTTGACATAACTACTGCGGTGAAGAATTTGACCATGTAGAGTCATCTCTGCTTATTGTTCCTGAAGCTCAGACAGACATGAGAAGAAGTCAAGACAAGCCTTCATGACTTTGACTCCACTGCAGAAGAAAGCAAGCGAGAAAGATTTACAACTTTTTCAATGCAGTTATACACAGTTTTAAACTGTTCTACACAACGGATGATCAATCTGGTAAAAACTGTCAACACTTTCATTAAGATGATGGCTTTAAGACTGCACCACTGTTTCCTATTTCTGTTTCGTTCCCTCGTGAGAATCGTTCTATGATCATCTCAAATAATAAGAAAGCTACATTTACGAGCTGTGCTATTTTTGGTGCAGTTAAAGAGATTTTTCAGTAGATGTGGTTGTAAGAAAACTGGCATAAACTGCGGTATTGACACACATATTAAATTGCGGTAACATTTCTCGGCCACACATATTGTTTCTTGATGTGAGGGCAGACTGGTGTCGATTTGACAAAAAGATGGTTCAAAAATGTGGTAATTTTATATATTTTTATCTAAAAATATATATAGAATTGGTGGAATGCTAAACTATCTAGTTTTCAAATTCACTTCAAGGTCCATTTAGTGGCAGCTCTCAAGCTTTTCTAAACTTGTTAACTTTTAAGTCAACATGGACAAAAATCTTTCGAGTGCTCGGAAAAAATGGAAATTTAAAAATCTATCATTTCAACTGGGAAAACTGTAAATGCTGATGAAGATCATGTGACAGGATCGAAGGCTCCAAAACAGCTACTAAATGGACCTCGAGGTGATATTGTTTTGTCAAATTCCAAAGCCAAGAATGAACTTTGAAGCTGAACTCTCTCATTGCTGTAGAATAATGGGAATTTTGACATAAAAAATGCTGTCATGGACATGAAAAGCAACACTGTGTAGTTTTACTGGGTTATTGTTCATGTTTGGGGATGTTCCTTCACTGTTATCTTTCAGGATTGAGTGACTATATGTAAAGAGGTCATTTAATGTTTGCAAAAAAAAGGCATATCTGGTAATTTGTTATGTAAAATGTTATTGTGAACATAAAAGAGAACATGGAAAATAGTGAGCTACTGTCCTTCTGTTGTAATGCTTTTGAAAATGTGTATGTATTCCATCTAGACGTGAACATGCTTGTGTCAAGTCTGCTAAGCTCACATCTGCCCTGCAAATAGAGAGAGAGAGAGAGAGAGAGAGAGAGGCTGAGAGAGAGTGGGCGGTGATTATTTCAGAGGGGCACTGGGAGGAAACGACGGGCCATTACAGCACAACTAAGGGTCTGTTAATCAGCCTATTAGGGTTTAATTGAGGGTAGTTAATTAGGAGTCGGTGGGCAGTCTGTGCTTGGGGGTCAGGGTCTGACAAGAGAAGCAGCTGGCAGAGCAACCTGAGCCGATTGTTGCTGATCCATTTGTACAAGGCCAGTGATTGATTGGCAGGAAAATTAGTCTTAATTACACCTGCCTATTTCTGCCCCCCTTAAACCTTTTAGGAGCCATAAATTAACACACTAACTCCAATGAACGAGGAGCCGGCAGAGACTGTGTTGGAGCAGAGCAAACACATTTACTGTAGGCCCAGACTGTATGTCTCCACAAAAATCATCAAGCGCCAGCTCGCCTTTGAGGACACAAGCTGTTTAAACTCAGTGGAAAATACAATATTCTGTGTGCGGTGAGGGACAGAGACAAAAGCAGCCTTCTAGCTAGAGCGAGGCAGAATCTCACCTCACACCATCTCTAGACTGAGACGACTCCACATCTTAAAAATCTTTTCTTTTCACCCCATAGGGAGCAGTGGAAAACAAAGATGTGCTTGTCCTCACTTCTTAAAACCAGCTCTGCATAGGGCAGCGGCTACCACCAGAAGCTGATTATGGACTCTTTAAAGTTAGATTTGATTTAATGTCCTGCTCCTGCCTCAGCTGGACCACGGGGCACAGGAATGTGGCTCGCTGCTAGGCTTGGCCCGCTTGGCCTGGGGTGGATTCATCCTGTCTAGGGTCAGACAGGAGCAACAGAGCAAGGCCACATTCAGCTTGCCCATCTGGGGAATAAACACACTGCCTGCACGGGGACCAAAATCCAATAACAGGCTTGACAAAGGCCTGCTTCTTGCCTCAGAATGCCAAACAACATGTGATCCCCCTTAGGGAAATAACTTCTATGTCTGTTCCTCATAGCCCTCCGGGTCAGAAATAACGCCTGGGGAACTTTTGGCACATGTCCTGCTGAGGATGCCATGTGCTGCAATGACTTATTAGTCAGAGTGGAGTCAAGCCAATCACACAATTCTCTTGTAGTCTGACATTTTATTTCCATGGAGGACTGATGACATGCTAAATGCACCTTTAGACACACGCTCATGAAAGAAACTGTCAGATTCAATGACATTACATGTGCTCCACAAACCAAGGTTGAGAGCAATATTCATCAGTGGAGCCTTCAAGTATAACATTTCATTCAGAGCTTGCACGCACCGAACGTTTTGTAGTAAAATTACACTTGAGAGCCGTGTTGTAAAACATGCCATAAAAACCATAAAGAAGAACATTATTGAACACTGAATCAATCATAATGGAAATAAACTTTTTTGTCATGACAGCTTTCCAGGGATCGGAATAATATCTGGAATGTCTTAACATTCCAATTTCTCCCCAAACTATCCAGATATCTTGGTTCTTTTTTTGCCTTGGATGGCGGCCCTGACACACACAAAAAAAAAAAGAGGAATAAAAGGCTCATCGACACGCACACTTCGGATCCGCCTCCAACACAGCTCACTTCACATTTCTGTCAGTCATCGCTAAGTGCGAGGTGGCTGGGTTTTAAGCTGTCTCTGGCCTGGTGACTTGATACTTAAGGAACTGCAGGGAGGTTTGAAGTGTTTAGTGGCTCACTGTGGGTAACCTCGCAACTCATTGAGCAAGTGACAAGTAAGAAACTGCAGACTGCCTTAAAGAGTGTCACGCTTCTATATTTTATATAATCAAAGACTAGGAAGTTTAAATACCAAATGTATTATTTTGCAGTACCAAATAGGATAAAATCCTTTTCCCTAGATTTTAAACATCTACAGTGAAATTAATTTCATCCGAAAGTTTAAAAGCCTACATATGTATATATATTTTTATAAGTAGTAAAAACTAAAGCAATATGATTATGGGACCAGGCTGTGTCTAACATAATAAAGCTGATATGAGAGTAGTGAGTTACAAAGTCTCAGGACGAGCAACAAGGATTTTATATCAGCGTTGCCAATAAAGTAGCTGTATTCAGAGCAGACGACTTTGCATTTCATGCACGCTCGACTGTAACTGCTGGCATTTTTCCACCATGATCCTCCTGCTCTTCCTCGAGCTTATCGTGCAAAAATACATTATCGATCTCAGACAGGTTAAATGAACAGAGGTAACTAACAGCTAATCCAACTTGCATCATCTGTTACAAAACTGTGCCAGCACAAACATGTCTGCTATTTTTGGTTCCAAGTTTTAAGATGCTATGTCTTCTGGAGTTGTTGAAACTGACTAGAAAGGTTGTCCTGCTGAATTTTGCCCTTCCAGTCTCCACTTTCCAATTCAAATGACATGCAGTTTATATATTTATATAAACATTGTCTTAGCTGGAACATTTTGCTGCTGGCTAAATCACCCCCTCCTCCCCCTCCACCCAAAGACACACACGCAGACCCGTCCTCCATATTAGAACTGGCATCTCCCAATGTCAGTTTATTTTAAAGTAGTTGTTGCCATTCACCCTCTGCGACCTAAGAATGTTTGCTGAGGATTTACAAGGCGATATTTACAACAGCAACCCAGGCGTCTCCATTCTCTTCCTATTTTCACACTCGGAAGCCCACACAGAAAACATCCCCTTCAGCCCTGAGAGATCAGGCACGGTCATTCTGGGATTGTGACATTGGCTTAGTCATATTGCACAAGCAAAGAGGCTTGAAGAAAGTAGAAGGTCATTCTTTGCAGGAAAATACATAGCAACAAACTCTTGCCAGAGTTCCAGCATTGCTCAGGGTGAAGTGAGATTGAAGACAAAAATGCTAGGATTACATTTACACGGTAAACTTGTAAACATTCTCTAAATAAGATGTAATCAGTCTACTATCTTAAAACCTGATTAGAGAAGAAGCCAGGTCCGCGGAGCAGTGCCCATCATACCAGACCAAACAGTTAAACTGAATCAAAACCTATTTATCAAATCCTGGCCGCAAACACGGGCAGATCCTGACCAGAGTGCAAAGATTTTTCAGCTTGCGGAGGGGGCTAGTGAAAGCAAACACAGCTCAAGGTTTTTATGAGAAAAATGTCTGGCTGAACAAGGAGGCATTCATGTGCTGATTCATACCAGCCTGTAGCTCAGTTAGAGGACAGCCATCTGCTATCACACTCCCCCGCTAAGAGCCTGTTATAGAAGGACGAGCCGTGGATCATCATGTACATGTTACATCCATATAGACTTACTGGAACTAACACCTCTACTACAGGAAGAGAAAACAGCTCTGTGGCTGTTGACAGTACTGCGGTGTTCTGCTTCCTCAGGTGAACGTGCTTTTCACTGCTCCATGTAATGTGATTGTCCTCATACAGAGCGGTTGATCCCCATAGCAGTGTTATGCTATGCCTTGTGAATGGCTGTCAAAATTATTGCTTTTGTTGGCATGTAAGGCCTATTTCATGTGTCAGAGAAGAGGAAAAATATTCCTTTTCCGTTATAATTTGAAATGAGGGTGATGATGACTAAAAATGGAACACTGAAGTTTCTGAATATACTCTTTAAAGCTGCACTAATTATTTTTTATATAAACAATGGATCAAATTATATATAATGTGAAAGACATCGCTGGTAGAAATGAACCCACAGACATTTATCACCCTATCTCACAGTTCCCTAAGCTCTATGGAGTGTTTTAGCCTCTTTTAGCTAATTGTTTTTGTTTACTGGCCCTCTACCCCACTCTTATCCACCTTATTTCCAGGTGCAGCAAGCAGCTATTTTCAGAGAAGAAGCTCTGATAAAGTGACTATATACTACCAGACCAGCACCAGAAGGCAGACAAAGTCAGCAACTAGCTAATGCACATAGCATCTATCAAGCTAGAAAGATGTTTTTCTCTGGAGGCGGTGAGGATCTAAACAGAGCAAGAAGAAGAGTGAATGTTGGGCATACATTTGTCACGTGGGCAGAAACACAAGGACTGTGGTTATTATAGAATGTTACGAAATGCTGAAGCTAAAGCCTTCATGGGAAATCAGAAAAGTTTTAACACTTTTCAGCTACAACTTCATTCAAGCTTTTAAGTTTGCGTTGGGAATTCAAGATTGTTCACTTTTACAATTCTAATTAACGCTGAAGCTTTTACTCAATTAATGGATTAGTCATTTATCTGTCATTTATTAAGCAAAAGTCCCAAAACCTCACCTTCTCAAACACAAGTATTGTCTGCTTTTCTTTGTTATATGACCAAATTGCATATCTTTGGGGTTTGGACTGCTTTACAAAAGTACTTTTGAAAAGTGAGGTAGTAATAAGCTCATGCAAATAAATTTGGTTAGATTATTGGGCTCAGGGAACTTTTGGGTACATCAAATTTTTCATTTTTCTTCTGAAATTTTATTCTAAAGCTAATAGATTCATCAATCATGAAAGTAATATTAATAATAATTATCACAACAGAGTGCCTTCAAGTGCCTTAAGTGCCAGAGTGCCTTAAATCTCAACCTCAAACAATTTCTACACATAGTTGAAGCAGCAACTCTAATGAGAAACCATCAATGGTTTCTTCCCTGCAAAGATCATCAAACATGAATAAAATCATACCTATAGATATGATGAGTGAAAGGCATTGGAGTCATACAGTATGTGCTTGAAAAAAATGCTTCCTGAGAGGTACGATGCGAAACCACTTGAAGGCTTCTGCTTCTCTAATGCACTGCGTCCCACACGGGATGCTAAATAGGACAGAGTAACGAGCTGTTTCAAAACATGAACATGAAACTGCCTTTAGGCTCTTGGATTAAATTCCTTTAATTCACCACTATAAACAAGAGTTCAGAGACCCAATCACCCGAGGTTAAAGACCTCACACAATTGCAAACATGTCGTTATGACGTTGCATGTCTTATTGTGGTCTGAGAAACCATGACATGGAACTTTTTCCTCTAACCAGCCAACAAAGAGGGAGTCTTCGAAATATGAACCACCTCTACTATCGTGTTTCCCATCCGATGAAAAGCACTAATGTGGAACAACAATTCTGAACTGTCTATGCATTTCTATTTCAATGGCTGAATGATTAATTTTGTCGGTTTTTGTCTGGTAGTTTCTCACCTCATGAAAAGAAAAGGTCACTGAATAGGGTGCTTTGCTACCTCCTTAGGCTCTTCACATTCTCTCTGCTCATGTTCCCATTGGAGAGATTCCGTGACTTCGCCCACAATGGCTCAACAGCAAGACAAACACAAGTGCAGCATTATCCTAAAGCAAAATCTGTACCTTCTTTTTTTTTTTTAAGTTGATAAACAGTGAATGGCTATCTCAACACTAAGCCTTACACAAGATATCTTCTCAAGTAACCAAATACAGCAACATCTGGTCCATTAACATGATTCCCCAAACTTCATGCCTTCACACACACACACCCAGGCCAACACATGCACGCAAGCTCATAAAAACAGACACTGCAGATGCATGCAAAGACACACATTTTAGTTCCACTGATACATATTCATGTGACATATGAGCTAATCTCTCTTCCAGCATCAGCTAGTGGCCCACTTGGAGTCCCTTCTTTGGCCTGATGTCACCAGGATCGGAATGAATGGCTGGTTCAACCTGCCTTTTGTTAGGGGATCTCATGACAAGTCTCAAGTTGCAGAAACACTTGATTATGTTACTAGAAGAGATTACAACTTAAGACTAACATGTCACATCTTTGTAATGGTGTTGCCATACTTACAACCACAATATTTAGAACTACAGTGTGAGCCTTGTGCCAGAGGAGTTGTGGCATTTTTCTAAGCAGTTAGTATTCAAGTGCATGAATGGCAGGATAGAGTGATCAACAGAGTCCAGATGTGGTAGTCTTCTTTTCTTGTAAACACTTTCCACAAACAACTCTGTAAGCAATGTGCTGGTCAAAATGCTCGGAGGGCAATTTCATTGAGGTTCGAATAAAGCCTGCGACAAACCGTATTTGTCATCTTGCGGGGCGCGGTAATACACGCTTGTAATCCACATAAACCTCTCTGTTCAATGCAGCCATTGTGTAGGATTCTAGCTGACAACTGTTCTATAAAAGCAACCTTTGTGATGTTGGGTTTTTCAACGCATCCCTCAAGTTGACCTCAGGGTGAGCTGGCCTTTCCGCACGAGATTCTGTTTAAAGGCGAGAGGAGGATGCTACGCGGCAGCTCTGTCATAGGGGATTTGTCAGCTTGGAAGCAAAACACAGGGCTCTTTCTCACTCCCTAAAACTAAAGACAGACAGCCTCGCCTCAGGTTTATCTCCATCTATATGCAGTGATGCCCCACTTAACAAAAGCCTCCGACTGAGTGTCGATTGGTAGAAGTATATGTAGAAACTTTAGCTGTCTACAAGATTTATTTTCTTGAGCTGAAATAAAATGTAAATGCTCAATTGATGTGTCACATTTGCTGCTTTAAGCTGGAGTTAAATTTTCAGAGGTCAATGGGATATAAATATTGAGTGATGGTTTCATGGTTCCTCGCTGCTGTCATCTTTATAGGGCAGACAGCAGCTGTCACATAATCCAACTTCCCTTCTACAGTACGTCAACTTATGCTTTTTCCCTTCATATCATGAAACATTACAGTGTATACTACAGTGGAGGTCACATACCTCTATTATTCTGTCGTGAATTTGAAGGCCGCCCTCCTTGTCCGCTGGACCTTTCTCAACAATCTTGGATACAAAGATCCCTTCATTTGAAGTGCTGTCATTGTCGTCCTGTGGAGTAAATTGCAGTTATTCACTGGAGCATAATAATATAAGCACAGTGTTCACATTGTTAAGGAGAATGCTACTAAACAATTTTTTGACAGATTCTTTGAAACCTTGCTAAAGTTAGGGCTGACATCTGAACAAAAGGAGTGTTAGAAACATTCAATTACACTCTCAAAACTGATGAATCACTTTAAAGAAAAAACATTTTGCACACATTCAAATGGTTTGCCCACACCAACCAATTCAAACCAATTTTGTAAGGCATGCTAGTTGAAGAGACAGTTCACCCAAATTACAAAAAAAACATATTTTATCACTAAAACCCTAGCTGTATTTGGCCATGCTGTTAAGTTTTTCAAACTTTTTTTTTCTTTTCTAGTATGTTTTCATTGTTGACACTTAATATTTTCCTTTATATGTTTATGTATGTAACTTTGACCCTGTGTAATAAATAAAAAAATGAAAAAATAGGTCTTTCAAACTTCTGCTTCAACACAAATACAATGCAGTTCAATGGAATTTTGTTTGTGCTGCTCAAAAGAATTTAACATTATATTGGAAAAACTCTCCAGAAGGAATTTCCCAGTCCAGGGTAATCCACAATCCTCACTGTCATCTGTTTTAATTGGCAGCAGCTATCTCAGTTTTGGATATCTCCAAATCTCTGGGCACATGAAAACAAAACTATTTGAATGGCTACATACCGGTAGAAGTAAATGGAAAAAATATGTCTTTTTGTAATTTGGGTGAACTGACCTTTTCACCCTGCCCTTGAGTGTGGACTTAAGGGTTAGCTTTAACTTCAGATGCTTCCCAGGCCTGGAGGGTTGACCCCGGCTTGCAAAAGGGCCTATATGTTGACATGAGGACATGTTGCATGGACACAAGGTAGTCTGCATCGAACCTTGTGGCCATGACCCCAGAGTCAGAGCTATGACTGGCTTTAAAAAAAAATGTAAACTGCTGCTAAGATCTCTCTTTGCACTCTCTTTAAAGCCACATGAAACATACACTACAGTCCTGCTGAGCTCTGCAACACAACTGCAATTTAATGGGATACTTAAAGAAACCTCAGAAGTCACACTGCAATCTGTCTAATTAATAATTTCTGGTGCGCCTCCTCTTTCAGAGGCAAATTATTCGACAAGCTTTCTACTTTGCCTTACAACTATCTTGAGATTTGTAGACAAACCAGACCTTCTGGAGACCACAAACCCTGGCAGCTGATTGCTCCTACCAAGCCATGGCAGAATGACAGCCACATGAAACATATGTGTCAAAGGCTACAGGGATATTAGCTATTTCCATTTTAAGGAATAGCTCCTTACACACACTGTTGATTTGAGGCTAGCAGGGAAAGCAAAAACCAAGTATTATCTCTGCTCTCTTATGATTGAGTTTGATACATGGTTCTGTCACAAGAGCGAGAAAGGTTGCAAATCTAGACTGTGGACTCAGCTTTTTATGTCCATATCTTTTTATAGTTTCCCGCTATAAAAAGTTTTACAGTGATAATGTATGTCGCTACAGAAAAGTGCGTCACTGTGGCTGTGGAAAAACAGCCCTGTTAAAGCTGAGTTCAGTCCCGGTGAAACAGATATAGGGAACACCATTTCAATAGGACCTCCGCTGCAGAACGAAGCTCCATGTATGGAAAATAGAGTTGTGACTGGTGTCGAGATATTTTCAACCCTTCACTCACAAGAGTGTGTGGCATCATTAATGACTTTAACTTCAGAGCCTCGAGGCAGAAAACACAGCGGCTGTGAAAGGTTCAGCCCGGGATAAAAGACCCTTTCCTCTCCTCTGTGTTTACCTCACCACCAAAATCCCCTCAATTAGAGACAAAACAACTGCGGTCAAAGCCATAATCCCGGATTTAACTCTCATAAAAGTAATTATAGTTTTTTTAATCTGTAATGCCAAATCCGCTAAACCAGACCAATATATAAACACAATAAAAACTTGATAGATGCGGTCCATCTATCCACAGACTAGAAAACACATGCATGACTGTCTAAGCTGTGTCAGTCAGTACAGAGAAAGCTTGTGGTGGTTCAAGTATGTGCTATTCATTCCTGGGTTGCCATATGACACTTGGCTGATCACCGTGGGGAGATGAAACCTCCAAGACGCTCTGCTTTCAACCTACCGCGCATGGCCTTCCTCCTATGATGTTAAAACCCAGAGATCCGCCCTCACGAAGAAGGACAACCGTCACGCTTTTAGTCTCGCCTTCCTACAGACAGACAGAGGAGAGACACGTGAACAAAGAGATGGCAGGAAGTTATTCATAATAATCCATTTTCACGTCCAGGAGGTCGACAGAATGATTGAACTGGGTAAGAGGAACAGAACAGAAAAAAATGACCAATAAATACTCGACCAAATTAGCAGATAATAGGGGCACTGACACACTAAAAAACAAGGTGTAGGGGTAATAGAAATTAATTATACACTCCTCTAGACATTAAGGGGTGATGTCAAACTGTAACAGCTTTCTTTTCACATCTTCATTTTATTTTATATCAAAATCATGATGTGAAAATCTCTGGAATTTTAATTATAATTCAATCAATTATCAAGATGTAGAAAGTGACAGTTTTAGTAGATGACTGCCGATTTTGCCAGCTATAATGACAACTGGCAAATTCAACTCAGTTGTAGCTAACTGATGTTAATTGGGTGAACTGGTCAGACAGCAAAAAAATGAGACTATTCTGTAGTTAATATGCTCTCTGCATGTTGGTATTATTAACGCTCGGTTAAAGATGGTTTTGTCAAAGGAAAACATCACTCACCACTCAAAAGAAGAGTGACTTTTTCTCACAATAAACATTCAAGGTACCTCATATTCCAGACAGGTAGCTACAGTAGCAGGTAGCTAGCAGTCTGTCACAGCTAGTAGCTGTCAGTTGTGACAGACTGCTGCTGCTGGTTAAACTGATAAGTATATCACATCATTATTTTAAGCTTATCATCTTAAAGCAGGACTGTGAAGCAGCTCTTCCAGTCAGACTCTAAGTCTTACGTTAACGTTAGCTTAAGCAGCTACAGGGCAGAGCTGTGAGCTGTTTCATTAGGTTGTCAAAAGACATTGTAAGACATGACTTACTTATAGTTCGTCATTAATATCATAAATGGCTAGCTATGTAGCTGTTATTAATAATAATAACACCATTGTTGAATGTCACAATTATATCTGAATGTTACAACATCAACCACTAATGTAATGTATTAATGAATGTGGGCTAAATTGCTCAATTTTTCTATAGAAAAAGAGAAAGTTTACTTAAAACTTTACTTTTCTCCAACTCACTGGTTTGACAAACTCTGGCGGAACAGTGACAGCAAGAAATTGCATTATTGTAACAGATTAAATGACTGTAGAACAAAGTGAGTTTGTGTTTATGCTTGCTACAAATGATCTTGTTTTAAACCGTACAAAAATATATGTCTGGAGTTTAATTTATGAAAAATAATTCTTAATTAAATCTTAATCCCAATATTGCTGAAAACAACAACAAAAAAAAACAATTATATCATTTTTTAAAGTTGTTCAGACATAATCTTCACCATTCCCTGAGTCTTAGCCAGCCTGAAGCCCAGAAGTGACCAGTTCAAAGAGCCTTTCCCTCTCACAAACTGTTGTCCTATGTAAATCAATACACCAGCGGACCTCTTACTCAGTGGCAACATGACATGAAGAACTCTGGGAAACTAGCAGAGTCAGCTCTTAATCTCTTTTTTTTAAAGGGGACTTAGAGGGGAGTTGCAAGGTAACATAATTTCAGCTGCCACTCCAGTATGCTGCGACATAGAGGGACTAAATATAAAGCAGATATTATCGGTATGTACAGTGTCCTGACCACCGTATAGGCTAAAAAGACCATCATGTGCATGTCAGGCCATTCAGGAATGTGCGCTCCTGCACCATGTCACGGCAGCATTAGCAACACATGCTTTCAAATCATAGTGACTACAGCCGTTACTGTCAACAAGAGGACAGTTGGGCATTAAGTGAAAACCGTTGACAGAGTATTTGACAAAGAAAAGCAAAAAAGCAAGCACATTAAAGACAGTTTCATCCAACTGAGTTACACTGAATCTGCCTCAAGCCCCAAAACAAATTGGATGGATTTTAAAGGTGCTTTCACATTTAGTCTTGCAAGAACCATTAAAATGAACTCAGAGTAATTAAGGAGTGTTTTTTTTTTTTTTTTTTTTGCACATCTGTGAACACTCTAGCAAAGCTCCAATCCCTAAATGAAGAGTCTCTCTTCAGGAGGTTGTGTATTTACTAAAACATCAGGCATGCCCAGGTGATAAAAATAAAATGTTCTTACCGACAAAAATGCAAAACATGATCATACTGACATCATTTAGGGGGAAACACATGGGAGCAATGTCAAGTAAACAAACGTTTAATGTGACTACGGAAAAAGCAGCACAGGGCACTTTGTTACTGAGGTAAGAAAGCAAACTGGCAGTGAAACTTTCGTCTACTGCTTACTGGTGACTTGGCACACTCACGGTGAGCCTTCACCTCAGCACCAGTCACACTTTCCGAGCCTGTCCTCCATCAAACTGCTTCCCCTCCATCTGCCTCTTAACATAGTGTGTCTAATTATAGTGTTGGTATTGTAATCAAGAGCAAAAAAAATATTAATTCTTAAACTTTTGGCTGGTGATCAGGAGATAGAAACTCTGTGAGCCGGTCAAGTAAAGCGAGTGGCGGTGAAGTAAAGATATAAAGACAGTATATACAAAGGAAGCAGCTTAATCAATATCTTATGTTTGAAGGATTACTTTAAAATAAAATCAGCTAGAAGAAACAGGAAATCCTTTCTGTGACTTCTTAATGCCTTTCATTAATGCGATCTCTCATATTCAATTGACACCCATGCATTGGAGATAACTAATGGGCTACATTACTCTGCTAAATTATCTCATAGATTCACGCTTTAAAATTAGACCTCAATTAGCATAATCAGATTGAGCCCATGATTACCCAGATCAAATTCAATGGAGGCTCAGTCTGTTTGATGTCTTGTGATTTGAAGAGACGCCCTTTATCGCATCAAGTAGCACAAACACTGCCACAGTTAGAGCAGAGGAGCACAGTTCAAAACAGAGATTTGAGGCTGAACGGAAAGTGTGACAGTGAAAGGGAGATCTGAGCTCTCACTTTTTTTTTTTTTTGGCTTTGTCTTTTTTTTTCACTGTGTTTATTGCCCTTGCTGGCTCACTGAAGAAGTTTAAAAAGTGTTAGGACTATTATTGGAAACTCCAGTCAGTTATTCCACATGTCCAGGTCATCTTGATCTCCCTCACAGTCACCGCCTGGATATTAAAAGATGACATTAAAATCCTCCATCTGGCTCAGGAAGCCTAAGCCCAGGAGAGACGAAGACTCAAAAACAGACTAAAGTAGGTTACCCGTCAAACGTCACATGGAATGATGGGCCTGTATTCACTCTTTGACAATGATCTGAGGAAAATATATGTCATAACAAATAATGCTATAGACCTTTTGTGTTATTACATAATATCAATAATGGCAGAGGTCAATTTGAGTGTGACGGTTCCAATGCCTTGACATTGTGTATGCTGGTTCAGAGGAACATGCTGGCTACTGGGACGCTTCAAAGGGATAACATCATAAATATGATTACCTGGACTTTTCCTGGTATGACAAGTCAAAATGTCCCCCATGAAAAAGGTCTACAGGCCATGAATTTCATGAAATCTGATAACAACTGATCACTGACTTCACAAAAAGGAAGCTGTGCTCCGGCAGAGTTTCAGTGGCAGCCTACGAATCGCCCGCCTCCCACAGCTAATCCCACTTTTGACGCTCTGTTTCATGTGTGCATTGAGCCTCTCCCATCAAACAATCCTGTTCACTGCTTGACTGGACCCAGTGAAAGAGCCTTTCTAGAAAAAAAAAAAAAGTTTTCCAACTAACCACATCATTCGCAAAACGTCGTTTCATCTCTTCCCGAGCTGCTCCTTCTCTTTCGGGGACAATTTCCAGAACAATTCCTGTGTGTTTTATAGGCCTATACGTTCGAGGAGTGTCAGAACAGGGGAATTTATTCCTTCTGATTACTTTATTAGGGTTACACTGGGAATAATGCACTGAACTTACAGTTTACCTCAGTGGTAGGAGCAGCCGCTGTCAAATGAACTATGATAACAGCTGTGCTACAGGCCCTGCAAGCTCCTTTATATCAGCATGAGCGATTTCACCATTTCCCCGCATCGGTGCTTTTGATGCGCAATTTACCAGTCTACCGGAACACATATCGCTGGGAACTGAGCCCATAACGAACAAATGAAACCACCAACCGAAAAAGAAAAAGAAAACTCAGAGAAAAGTGAAGTCTTTGAAAGACGTGACTTAAACAAGACGTGCAGTTGTGTGTCTGCGCAAGAAACTTCAGTGAAGTAACACAAGTAGTTATGAGGTGTAAAATGAAACAAGTCCAGCATCCAAGTTCCCATTCATCCAGATTTCTTTACGTAACACTGCCAGCAGTTTGTGTACCTTCTGTGCAAATTGTAGTGAATCAAAAGCTCCTCCTCCTGTTCTTGGACAGATTTTATAACTAAGCCTGATTACAATCTGACCGCTCCCCTCTGCTGATCACAGCAGCAGTGCAAAAACCATGCACTAATTCAGTTCATTAACTGACTTATGAACTTCTGCATCCTTTATGATGTTGATAATTGGTCATTAAAGGAGGCATTAGGTTTTCAAATTTGAACCATAAAACACACTTATTCCTTACAACAGCACTTTTTCGGCAATAGGGGCCTGCACCAGCCCTCAGATTTAGATACATCATTAACCAGGTACTGTACTACATCATGTAACACTGTAGGTGGGAGTGAAAAAAACATCAACCGTCATCACAGCTTGCAGTATCCCCATAACAATGGCTCTTTTTTTTTTAAAGCCTTGCAGTCCTTCAGAACTCCTTTAAGAACTGTTGAGGCTCACCACACTATTAAAACTTCAGTGCCAGTAACTCTGCTGCTTCCGTGATTCTGATTTGTTATGATTGTCTAAGGAAAAGGGGCGAACATCAGATGACAGAAAGCCTCAAACAAGCATGCTGCCAGGAGGCAATATAACTGGAACCTGGCTCTTGTTGTGTACAGAACTGCAGTAAATATTTGGCCCTCCCCCATTGACTGCCAGCTGGCCAGAGGCACAGCTGACATCCATGTCTCAAAGCAGAGGACAGCAAAGAAACAAACTTCTGAGCCCTGGAGAACTGGCCCCTCAGACTCTTGAATTATCAGGGGGGAGAAAACACAGAAAGTTTGACTTTTATTTTTACCAGGGAAGAAGTCAAAATATACTTGCCCAAACAACATGAAGATCCCATAAAACTGAGACACCGAGTCCCCACAGCTCAAGCAAACAAGCAAACATGTTGGCAAAGATATTTTAGAGCCCATAAAAGTTGACCTAGAAGCATATGTACAGGAGGATGCCACTAAAGATGAGTAATATACAGCATGTTGCTGATACATATTTAAGAAAATATAGGCTAGTTACTGTCTCTGTCTACACTATGAGAATAAACTCAATCTTCACATTTTGGGATCATTCTGAAACACAAGTGTGAGAATATGTGTAGTTTTTTTTACTGTTTTCTCTCTGTTGTGCATTTTAATCTAACATAAAACAGGTTTTCCCTCAGTTACAGGGAGAAAAAGCATTGTGGATGAGAGAGAGAAAAGCTGCTTGTGCTCTCTGACAGTAGAAACTTTGTTGTTTAAGTTACCTTGCAGGAGAAAGCCACGGTCTTAGTAAGAGAGTCGATCCTCTCGCTGTACTCGGTGAATTTCTTCTGATATTTCAGCGCTGTCATCTGCAGCTCGCTGTGCACGGCGGAAAGTTGTGCCAGCAGTGACTTCTCCCTCTTGTTGGCTTTAATAGTCTGCTTCTTGAACTCTCTGTCCAGGCTGATGATTTTGCAGTGCAGCGCGCTGTTGTGCGCCTTCAGGGCTCTCAGGCAGCAGTGGCTGTTTAATTTCTGCTCCTTATGGGTGAGCATCAGCCCGCAGCCGTTCTCGCATATCCCCACAGCTCTGTATTCGCAAGTCTCACGCATATGAGCATCCATGTCCCCCAGGTTGAGCACCTCGTTGCATCCTTTATTCCTGCACTTCGCCGGGGAGTAGTCGCACATCTCGGCGTGTTCGGCCAGATGCTGCAGCTTCACCACCGCATCGCAGCCCCTCGCGTGGTTGTCACATTTGATCTCCAGCTTCAGGATGAGGTTTTTCAGAGGCAGGACGTGGTTCAGCTCTTTGGTGGAGATCCGCTGACATTTGACGGGGCAGCTGCTCTGCTGGACGACCCAGGGCAGCACGCAGCCTGAGCAGAAGACGTGACCGCACGGAGTCGTCAGCGGGTCCTCCAGGACTTTATTACACAAGTTGCATTTGAAATCCGGGTCCACGGTCCCCTTAAAGCGGTCCAGCTCGAATCCCATGGTTTTCAAAGTCCGAATCCAAACTTCTGGACTCCCCACCCCCGCAGATCTGAGTCGGAGCAGTGGGGCGTTTTTAGCTGGTCATTGGTGGAGCGCTCACAGACCGACTACAAGCTCTCCTCACTGTCTAAACTCAACTAATTGACCGAGACTTTTTGGTGCCTTCAGGTGCGCCTCGTAAGCTTTAAAGTTCGAAAAGTTAGAAAAGTTTATAGGAATACAGCAGAACTGCTTTCGGTGACTTTTCAAATAGAACCAACTTTGTTGTGGAGCTACAACATGAAAAAGACAAAATCTAGATGAAAAATATTGTTGTTAAAGGCTTTTCATGACACCTAAAAGGTAAATAGAGGAATGAAAAAATAAAGATAGTCTATTTTACAACATGCCAAGATGTAAGTCTTTCTTGATGGCACGACATACAGTGTGTTTATCACAAAACTATCTCTATGTCAAACTTTCTCACACACCGTTCACGTGACCTCAATCGGTAAATGAACCTATTCTGACAGGCAGTGAAGGCAACATTTCTAGGGACGAAAGTGTGGAGGAACTTTCTACCGTAACTACTCTAACAACTGCGCATAAGATGTTGAGACTGGGACAAAATAGAATTTGGCTAATTTTTGCTGTCGAGATTTAAAAGTTTTATACGCAAGAGATATTTTGTAGCTTAACTGTGTACTTGTAATAACTGAACAAACCATGGTTGTCATTAATTGGTTCAAATTATAGGCAGTGTAAAGCTTTTTGAGACTAATGTGAGAGGTTAAACTTGACCTATAATTTTTGTTCTCACACATAGTCTGGAATTTTGATGGGATAAGAATACAGTTCAACAATGCTGTCTACCATGTAGGCCTATGCTGTAGGTATATTCCCCACCTGAATATTTCTAAATGATGAACTGCCAAATTCCACTACATAAATGTTAGCCGAGGTGACATGACACTTAGATATTTACAACACGGTGGGTGAGCGTTCAGGCATGCACAACACTTGTGAAAACAAGCAACTTTGGAAGGACACTACCATCACAACCACAAGCGAGACTTTCAAGTTTCAACACACTTTGAGTGAGGAGGAGATCAGGTGAAAGTTGGGAAAATCAACCTGGATCACAATGTGTGGTATGAAAATGAATATTTGAGGTACCTCCATAGGATTCGTGTTTGAACACACCTCTCAAAACACTCCTTATGTAAAGAGGGCATGCTATTACTCTGTTTTACCTCTATGACACGTTGATTTGAATACATTTTTAATCCATGCAGGAGGTCTTCTGGAACTAAATGTATTTGAATTGTAGATGAAACTCAGTGGGCTCACTGGATGTGCTCAGTGAAGGAAAAGAATAGGATCTGCTGCTCAGGCAGAACACACAGCCAGAGTAGGATCTGACCCTGCCATGATTAGATATCCATTCCTACTGGTTGCCTCCTCTTTCGGAAATCCAGTTTTATGCAATGCCGTGCTCAATAAAACCTTTCCATATGTACATTATCCAGAACTAAAAACAAGGGCTTATCAAAGACTTCATGGACAAAGTGTGACAGAGAGAGTCTGAGCTTGTGGGTAATCCTACACTGATGTTATGGGATGTCTTAGATGAGGTGGAAGAAAAACTCCCTGTGCAGAACACATCAAAGGTCCTTGTATTGTATATACAGCCTGTTTCATACTAACTGTATGATTACATATTTCTCTTAGCAGGTACACTTTAGGTCATGGCTTGATTTTTTTTTTTTTAAGTTATCTTTAATAAACTTTTTTACATGATGTGTCATGAAATGTTTAAACAGATGTGGAAAAATGAATGGATGAAAAATTGAAGAGTGAACTGGTGTTTCACTTTAACACCTGCTTCCTCAGTCAGTTTTCACAAGGTAATTGGATTTTTTTCATGCTGATGCACATCAGCTGTATATGGCACAATAAAGCTATATATTATTTCACAGTTCAGAGCTTAAGGTCGCTATCAAATCAGGTTCCAGCACTTTTGTTCAGGGTATTTTAGAAGGATAATACTCTGTGTTGCGGAATCAAACCGGCAACCTTTCAGCTATGCTCAGCCTCTCGACCTCAGGGCCAACCTGCCGCCTGTGATTTATTATTTCAGCCCAGGAGCAAACAACCTGCCTGTCTGTGTACGGCTGTTTACTATGAGAGTCAGTTGTTTGGTCTGCCTCAGTCTCAAAAATGTTTGCTCTCAAAATGGAGTGAGAATAAACAAGCAAACAGTATAACTAAGATATCAATGTTTTTATAGACTGTGTTGGAGTGAGAGGAAGCAGGAATGTACAGTATGAGAGGCTGAAGCTTTTGGATTTCTTTGCTACAGTATGTTAAAGATACGCTATCTGTATGTGGATGGGAATGGCCTATTTAGGAATGTTTTCCATGAAGCTGGGTGAAGTGGCAACAGAGGGGGCTTAGACGAGTCCATGTTGGGTACAGCCCAAAGACAGACAGCGTCCCAGCTGAGATAAGAGTTAATCCCACTCCTTCAAACTAAACTGTGAATGAAGGATCAGGACAGACTGGACTTACATGCTCCCAACAGACCTACAGGTCAAAATAGCATTTGAAGATAATGACCACGCAAGAATACAAACTTCTAGTGTCTTGACTTTACAACACCAGCTGATTCAGATTTAACGTTGTGGGAAATAGACTCATTTGTTGTTGAGAGTTAGATGAGATTGATCCCAAACTCATGTCTGTACACTGAATATGAATTTACAGCCATCAGCCCAGTAGTTTAGGTTAGCATTAAGACTGCAACAAGTCTCACTCTGTCCAAAGGTAACAAAAAGCACCTATCAGAAACCTCTAAAGCTCACTAATTAACAAATTTAATTTATTTAACTTTTTGTTAGCTTTATGCTAAGCTAAGCTAATAGGCTGCTGGCTGTAGCTTCATATTTAGCATACAGACATGAGAGTGGTATCAATTTTCCCATCTAACTCTTGGAAAGAAAGTGAATAGCATATTCTTCAAAATGTTGAAACATTTCTTTAAATGAGCAAAAGCTTTGTTTTCATTTTAAACTAATAATCTGTCACTTAATAGATGCAACAACTATTTTGAGCAACAAAAAAAAAAAAAGTGTGCAATGTAATGCATGCTCTGAGTGACATGGACTGAGTGGTCCTGGATTTCATTGTTGAACCGTCTTACTTGAAGCCTTTGTTGTAAAGCAACAGAGAGATCTAGGTTTCAGCATGTGTGATGAGGGTGTTTTGTAGGGCTTTGGAGCTGGGCCATTTAGTAATCATCACCACTCTTCTTTAGATATGTCAAAGACATGAGGGCCATGTGGGAAACTGCAAAGATGAGTTATTGCTCCTCGGGATGCCTTTTCATGTTGCACTGAAACATGATGTACTTACAAAAGGAATACACTATCCATTTCGCTGTGGTTTCCCATGCGCCTTCAACTCCCTCGGGAGTCAGTAATATTGTCAAAACTGAGTCTAGCCCCAAAATGATTTATACGCCAATAGTATGGTTTGTTTTTCTTACAAACATCAGTGACTTATTGTGCCTTTCACGAAGGGAATTGGAGTTTTGTGGCTCCAGCGCCTTGAGTGAATGAGTAACTTTAAAGGCTGTTTGGAAAGATCTCAGGGTGACCTTATGGGCAGGTTGGGCTCGTGACGTGGAACCAGTGAGGCTACACTGGCCTCTGCTAACACACTACTGACAGATGGTGTGAACCAAACAACGGCCCTGGCCCTGTTGGTGTGTTATGACAGAGAACAGCAGCTCAACCGTCACAACATCCTCACAGGCATAAACATGTGAATGTGTGATTAGTAATGATTGCACAACACAGGTGTCAGCAGCGGTGTTGTTTGAAGACACACTTAATAGTATACAGGTATGACACTTCCAACTGATTGTTAACTTGTTGAGCCACACAAGCATATCGCCTCGCTAAACACAATTGATAATCAAATGCAGAGAAAAAAAACACATCCACAGTAGAGATAGTGATGAGCAAAATATTTGCTGTTGCTAGAAAGATCGTTATCACAAACTGCTATGCGAACATGAGAGGAAGTCAATAAATATTATGCTCACTTTTCACAGCAGACTGTTATGAATTCTCTCAGGGAGGTTTGAAACAGGATGTGGGTCAGTGGAACCCAGATTTACCCAAAAGCAAAACTGCACAAGTGGAGAAAATCCCCATTTTATATGAACTAAGTCAAAGTCTGAGAAGAAAATCTGACCTAAATCTGCAGTCACATACAGTAGCTAATTAAATCTTCATGGCACAGACGTGTAGAAAGAGTATACAGACACGGCGCCTTTGCCCTCTTTTGGCTTAACTGCATTTCTGGGCCAAAGCAAAAATAATGATTATCATTATTACAAGTTTTATTGGTGTTGTCACTACTGCTGCAGCTATTATTATAATAATCATGTGAGAAAGTCTGCCCTCTACACCTTTCTTTATTGGTTTGTGCATGAATGAACATGTATGTTCTTTATTACATGCTATGTACATACTTGCTTGTTCCCAGTTGGATCTTAATGATGTTATGTGGTCAGCGTGTTGCAACACTTTGCCTGGTAATGTGAATAAGTAAAGGGCTTTTTCAAGTAGAGACTGTTTTTAATAAAGAAAAACCACAGGAAGTGAAAATACACAATAAAAAGCAGCAGCAACTCCCCTGAATCAAATGCAGCAAGTTATATGCAACATTTCTTAACAAGTATTTCATGTATAGAAACATTCTGGTTGCGTTCGATAATGTGGAGCTCCTATTATCAAAGAATAATGTTGACTGTGGTTACCTAAGGTTAATGTAGCCTCATAAATGAAGTTTCACATTGAGTGTTGCACAGCGACAGTGCCCTTTAAAAAAAGGAGCAGAGAGAGAGAGTAAGAGCTGTAAAAGAAATAACCCCTTTTACAAAGCAGCAGGTCACTCATTATGACTAAAATATCCAGGTTTAAACCACGTGTTCTTACGTAATTTGTCTCCAAAGTTGTTTGTCTCTTTTTTTCAATCTGGAAGTGAGCATGTTCTTAATGGACTGTAAACCTAATAGTTTAATTAAGCCTACATTATAGCCTGTTTTAACAATGTAAGTCGACATTGCTATACAGTGGTGGTGTTATTCTACAGTATAAATTTAGACAGCAGTGTGCGTGTGTGTGTTCTAACTGTGCATATATGAGTTAAATGAATGCAGTATTTAGCGGCATATGCAGCATCACAACTCTCAGGTAATGACAATGTGTTCATGTGTTTTCTACCTGAAACTATATACAGAGTGTGATCTGCTATAGATCTTGTATAAAGCCTTCAGCATTTTTTCAGATGGACTAGCATAATGCATTAGTTACAGAGTTTTCCAGGGCACAAGTGTGTAATATTAGGAACAGATGAGTCCCTCTGCAGGGGGGAGGAGGGGAGGAGGCTACTTGAGAATCTCCAATCAAAAGTTCCTTTCTGAAGCCTGTGAAGCACTGCCGATTTTCTGGAAGCTCTGTTCCCACTGGTTCCATAAATAACATTCAAAGTATACTTGGCACATCTTATCTCTGTGGCTTATTTAAAAAAAAAAAAGGAAAAAAAAAGAAAGACATTTAAAGATAAACCACACAGAGTTTAAAGGTTTTGATTACACATCCATATAAAGCACATTTAATACATTTTGCTACGGACAGTCAGACGTTTGTTTGGTCCTTTCAACACTTCGCTCCACAGCAACATATCTTGACAGTTTTCCTATTTTAATGGAATTTTGGTCTTGATCTTCATTTTTCCCTTAAGTGGCATAGTCAGATCCACATTTCTACTTAACCATCTTAGAAACCAGTGACTGAATCTATGATGAATATGGACAGTCTCTTTAGTGTAAACTCTAACATTTGTAGTCACCCACTGATCCTAATTCAGTGCCATCATCAGTCAAATGTTTTTCACATAGAATACAAAACATAAGAAATTTGAATGGCAAGGCTACAGTGAAATTTGCTGAGCACATTCATGCTCCCCAGGAGATGACAGCTTTTCACTTTGGACATTCCATATCAGTTCAGCAAACAGGATATTTCATATTCTAATGGGATTCAATTACCTGAGCACATATGCTTCTAAAGGAATAAATTCTTTTGATACAATGACTCTGTGGCCTTTTGTCTAATGCCCAATCCCAATCAGCCTTAAAGCCAATTCTTACTTTCTGCGTTACGCTTCTGCAGACAGCTGTGGACTTGCATGCGGTTCCATACATACTACAATCATGGATCTGCAGACACAGATGCGTGTTCCGCATGTGCCTCATGATGATGTATCATATCTGTTTCATTGTTTGATTTAACAGACTTGTCTATACAGCAAATTATCTACATCGTTGGAGAAGCTGTTCTTGCCTGAGTCTAACACCTGAAGCAGAACGACAGCAGGAACTGGAGCTGCAGATAAAAGCTGCTATGCTGAAAGCTTGTTGATAATGAGAACAGCAACCATGAACCAGCAAGCTGTGACAACAGTGTTGACAGGTCATCCAACAGGCATCGTTCACACTTACACCCTCCTACTAACCGCTCATGCATAGTTGATGAGCATGAGAATGATACTAGCACGACTTGATTCCTTACATTCTTGGGAACTAAACTGAACAACAATACCAACCACAAAAACTGAAAGTAGAAGTATAGCCAAGAAAAGTTGTGATAGAATAATTAATAATCAAAGTAAAGAGACACAACAGATCCTGTGTAGTACTAAATGTCCTGAACTAGTAAACAGCAGATTAAAGGGTTAAAATTGAAAGTGGAAGGAGAGAGCAAGAAAAACCAGGAAGGGGAAGGAGGAGAGAAAGGGGAGTTTAATAACTTAGACATAAATAAGAATGACATAAATTCTTAGACATAAATTCTTCCCTGGCCCAGCTGTCCTGACCCATCGTATTTGGGACTCAACCAGTGATGCCCCCCAACAGCACTGTAGCTTTCTTCTTTCTTTTTCTTTCTTCTTCTTTTTCTTCTTCTCCTTTTTCTTCTTCTTCTCTTCTGTCCCTTCTGCTCTCTCTCCCTTCTATATTCTTACACACACACACATGCATGCACGTGCATCTAGTATTAAGTCAAAATTTTATTTATTTATTTGCTTTATTTGTTCATGTTGTTGTTTGTTTGGGTTATTGTCTAGTTCTCTTGCTTCTCCCGTTTGTACTGTCCCGTGTTATATATGTTTGTTTTTTTTAATCACTCATCTTGCATAAAATAAAATAAAGAAAAAAAAAGAGAGTAGAATCCTTATCAGCTGCTTTATAGCTGGCCAGGTAAGGGTTTCATGAGTTCCTGCAGAAATTGAAGCCAGACTTCAACTCAATCAAAACAAAGGAAGAGGAAGTCACATTTTTATGCCCCTCGCTCACCACAAAGTCTCTAGGCTAGCTGCTCAGAGGCCACTATGCCTCCATTTGTGTCACATCATATGCAGGCGACTCCTGATGAATGTGACAGTACATCCCCTTTGTAAAGCAGTGGGAGTTGATGGGATAGGACGCATACAGATGCTATTCTGTATTAGCTCTGAATGCAGTTTTAATGCATCTTCAGCAAACAGACAACTCTGTATATAGTTAGTGAGCACTGCCAACATTTCTAGGCTTTTATTATACAAGTCTGCAAGCAGCTCATTAGATCACTTATATTTGAATATGGTAATGGAAATAACAAGGCTGAATATAAACACTGACTGTGAGTGTTTGTTATTGCATCTTAAATATTAAATCTCTTTTAGCCACAAAAATCACATTTATTCCTCACTGTGCATTTAAGGGCTGTTTTGCCTTGCGTTCACAGTTGTCCTATCTTCCTGGACTACAATGCACTAATGCTAAAAATAGGTCAACTTCAGATTAACATTTGGATACTCATAAATTTTGTGTTCATACTGGTTTTACACAGAGCTGAAAAAGAAAATAACTATATGTGGAGCTACACTGCTCCACCAGTCTCATGAGAATACAGAATATTTTTTTCACAAGAATAGTGGGGTGTGTGACTTCTTGTTTTGAATCATTTATATAGTGCTTCTGATGGAGACTCCTCACCACAAAAACAACAGCACGGGTTGTTTGTCACTGAAAACAGCCTATTTTGAATGAATTCATTTCTATTCACTGCCTTTGTGTGAATATTTGGAGTTGGGTCATCGAGATGAACAGCTGGTGGTGCTAATTTTCCAGTTTGGGGCCATTAAACCATTGCAGAAGAAGAGGAAGCAACATGATGATGTACTTAAAAGAGCACCAGTCAAACTTCAAAAGGTTTGTGGTAACTTTTCTCATACCTCCTGCTTGAAATCCAAAAAAACAGGGTTTATGTACTGTACTCATACTGAAAATCCAGATCAAGTGAGCAGTTGCCCTTCTGCCTTCTGCCCCATGGAAGGTTTCTGTCCTACCTGGGCTTGCTTTACCACACCTGAGTTACCATTTGACAGGTGTACTGCCCTAGTCTAAAAGTCACATACATCATGTATGTTGTGATTTATATAAGTCTGTTTCCATTGCACTTTTTGGCATTTTGCTTTTATCAATACACCAACTTTTCCACCTCACCAAGTGTAAAAACTGAAAATATTTTTTCAAATTTTGGTGATTCCACTTAGGTATTTAATGCACAAAATGAATATGCAAGTATAAAAAGGTGGATGGAAATGCACTTATAGTGAATACTCACGAGGCATGTTGCAAACTACAGCAGCTGGTGAGCTATCACTTGCAAGCTAGCTAGCTGGGAACATGCTAGCAGTAGTCAGTTAGTTCTGCTAGTTAGTAAGAGACATATTTATCTAACTGTGTGCAAATCATGTCTAGTTTGTGGAACAGTTGGCTGTACAGCTGTTTTGTACTGGAGTGAATATATACAGGCAAAAAAAACCCCAAATCAAACCACTCCTGCAGTCAAATTTACATAGCCTAAATAATGAAAGGTACAAATAAGTTTCACCTTTAGTGAGGAGGCCAGAGTAGAAGTATCTGACTTACTGGAAACTTATTCCCTGAATAGTTTTAGTTGCTTAAACTCAGTCAAACCTAACCTCAAGGTGAGTTAAGATTCGAAAGCATTCTATTAATCCTTTTTGGTACAACAATGAATCTTTTGTCGTGACAGTTTTGGAAGGCAGTGACAAACAGCGATAGGGTCCATCCAGCAAGCATGACCAGTCACCTCTTCACAGAATAATTAAAACCATTCATCCAAATATCAAATCTGTCTCCTGGGAGTTTCTCAGAACCAGAGAAGTGATTAGTTCAATGGGAAACGCCTTCATTAAGTGACAAATACTGAAAATGCAAAAAGCAAGAATAATGAACTGAGTGTAATTATTGTGTATGCGATCAAGGACAAAAACAAACAGCCTGATTGGAACAACCAGTGATTTGAGCAGCACACCAGCGAGTGGGGTTCACTGAGGGATAACTCAATATACACGGAAACAAGGCAATGGTCTGTGTAAGTAACATTAGGAGCTAATCGGAAACAAGCCCCTTCTAATTAGCCATTACCAAAATAACAGACTGAGGTCATAGTTATTGCTTTCCCTTATGGGGAACACTGGTCTGGGTTTGACTCGATTTGGATGGTGGCTGAAATGAAGTATTTTTAGACTCGGAGTTTTAAATGCAGCCTTCAGTGAAACAGACACCCACATAATCAAGTGATTGTTGCCATTTTCTCTGATGTTATTTATTGTTGTGAGTACGCAGCCTGAAGAGGTAATTCATGTTAACTCATCTTTTATTTAGCTGTTCTTTTTTCCATCTCTGGCAAACAGCTGTGGCCTTTTTCTAGTGATTTGATAGATCACTTGTCAGACAATTAATGAAAATGGCACTATGACTATTGAATTTTCTGTTGATTAAGTTTATTAAAGGCCATAAAAATCAAATTTTCTCAATCATTACTGTGAGTGATGTGGCCCTACATAAACACACAGTTTATGAAAGATTTCTGTAGTTTGTGTTTTTGTCTGTGCCTTTCTCATTGGTTTGAAGAGGATGGGGCTAGGTTGGGGAAAGGTGATGTCATGTATTGCCATGCACCAATCAGGATGCAGCAATGCTTGAATAAAAATGTGATGATGGTTGTGGATGTTTGCTTATGTTATCAGCACTGTTGATAGTATCTGATCAAACCACACCGACAGAGTCCTGTTGAAGCAGAGTTTTTGAACTTTATCTCTTAATAAACAATAATAATAATAATAATATTGTTGCTTATTAAGTCAAGGATATTTAATGTTATAGAGAAATACTTTATGTTTGAAACCAAGTTTTGAGGGGATTTAAGTTTCTGTTGTTCTTCAGTCAGCCATGCTAGTTCTCACTGCTGATGTTACCTCATAATCATGGTCAAAAAATACACACCTACCTACGCAAAAAAGGATCTTTCTTAGTAATGACCTACCAGACAGCTGTAGCATATGTAAAAGCATAAGAACATATAATTAAAAATTACCATAAATTATTCTTTTGTGATGAGCAATCAGTTAATTTTGCAAAGCAAAGATTTAATCACAATCACATAATTGCAGGGGTGCTTATACCGTACACCTCTCCCTGTCCCACTTAAGATGCCTTAGAGGCAAATAACTCAACTCCATTTGGTCCAAAGGAGTCTTTGCCTGCCAGTGCTGCTGCTTTACCTGGCCAGATCAGATGGGAATGGAGATACCGTCTCTGCTTATATTCTTTGGAGCGGTGTGAAAACAAACATACCTCCACTCCACAGCTGAAGACAACCTTCCTGTAAACACTGTCCAAATAAAGAGAGAAAAAAAAACCTCATTCTCTTTTATTTGGCTATTTTAGATGCTGGTTGTTCTGCTGTGGATCACGGTGCAAGATAAATCTCACAAAGGAACAGTGTGTGGGCTGGGCCCAAAATAACATGCAGTAGCTTTTGTTTAAAAATATTATGTGCAAAAATATATTAATTCTTGGTACAAAACATGAGTATCCTATTTAGCCTTTCAGTTTCTGACCTACTTGTTACACGCAAATGTGCAACGCTTGAATAACTTGTAGAAGAATATGGAGATATTAACCTTGAGGCTGTCCTGGTTTGTGTCTCAGAACACACTGTGCATCTCTTTTGGCTGTTGTAATGACATAATGTAGAAGTGAATTTGTAGTGTGGAGTAAATATTTATAAGCAAAGTACTGTACAAACAGTAAAATGACAAATAAAAGATAATGAGAAAAATACATTCTATGCATGAATGGGAAAGCAGGAAAAATAAAACTGGGAAAGATTAAGTAAAAGAAAATGAGGATAAAATGGGTCAAATAAATTACACAGTAAAAGTCTTTATTACACAACATGACAGCAATATTCCAAATGTGACCCTTTTTTGCCATCTGGACACTTGAACATGACCATTAGTAGACCTGTCACCTCAGATTTGAGATGAAGACTGTTACTTCTCTGAGACAAACTTTAATAGTGGTCAGTACAGGCTCAACATCAATAAAGAATACACTGATAGATTACAAGACAATACCACACTTTGCATTAACAAACATTAACAATAATGTAACTCTGATACAGACTTGATGTTCACTGTTATGGGTTACACAACTTAAGCAAGGTTCAAGAGCCTGCAAAAGGGTGATTTTCATCCTGTAGGAAATGGAATGGAAACCAATGGCTGCCTGGAATGGTAGGAAAAATACATCCAAAATTGTACAGCATGTCTGCACCACACTGAATATTTAATTTAAACATGAGTCAGGTGACGGTCCTCCAAAGAAAAATGAGAGCATCATTTGTTAAAGCAAAAGCCCTCTAGGAGTCATAGTGATTATAGCTCTTATCCTCTGGGAACAAAGGAGTAAACAGTATAACATTATGGAGCAGCTAAGTTCACAGAGGAAGGAGGTCAGAGTAGATAAATGGCTCTTTAACAAAGGAGACTGCTGTTTGTTTCACATCAACCAACAGTCAACGTTGGTTTCTTTTAACCATGACTGTGCTTGGTTGAATATTAGGAAGATTGAGATTCTTCTATTTTGTACGTTTTCTCTTTTGTATTAACAGTGCCTTAACCTAGATATGCATATATGGGTGAATCTTTAATTATGTGCATATTCATAGGCTACATATATGCATTTATATGTGTGCATACGGTACTGTATATGCATATTCAACCACATTTCAGAACCACATTATTGCACTTTGGAAATTACAAGTAGGTGTGTGTGGAAGTACTCTATGTGGTGAAGTTCTGAACTTCAACTCCATCTCTCTTTGTCTTACTGAACACCCTGCTGAGTGTTTCAATACTATAATCAACTACATAATAATGGGAGAGGGCTGCATTAGCCAACCATTCAGACGGGTGAGAGCTTCTAAAAGCTAACCGTGTTTTATTCCTTAACTGTGGGTATAACCAAGTGGGTATTACTGTAATCATGACGACAAAGGTCTTTTATCCTTAACAATGTAGTAATTTTTGCTCGACCATGATGTGACCCTAACAATGTTTTTTAGTGCCTAAACTTAACCAAACCTTGTCAGATGGTAAAATAGTGGCGCCAGATCAGGAAATGCTTTTATGTGTCATTCTGGAGGACATGGACCAATAACTTATTTTCTTGTTCTTGTAGCATTTGAATATTTCAGTACAATCTTCTTTATGTATAGAGTGAAATGATAATTATAAAGAAAACATTTGCCACTTTCCTCTGGTAGTATAAAGCCATGTGGATAGTTTTGATTTTCTTATCCAATTTCTGTCTCCATCCCAATATAATAAAGGTGTAATTTTTGCTATGCTCACAGTACTGAAAAATTACAAAAAAACAACAATGCCCTTTTTCTATAAAACAATGTTCTGATAACTCAGGATCATCTCAAATCTCAGTGTGAGTAGTTGGAAATATACTTTTTATCAAAGAAATAGTCCTACGAACACTGTATTCTGTGGACAGGGACATTGTTTCTGAACAAACATTATGATGCTGAATTTTGAATTTTTCAATGCTCTGAGCACCACAAACAAAATTCCATTCAGCTTCACCAAGGTGCAGATAGAAATCTCAGAAAGAGATGCTGTATTTCAAAACACAGACAAATAAATCCAAAACTATCTGCATGGCTAAATACCACTATATGTAAGTAAAATATGACATGTATTTTGACGTGTATTTTTTTGTGAACTGACCCTTTAAGAGCTGTGGTGAAAACAAATAACATGGTCAAAAAAAAAAAAAAAAAGAAACAGCATCAGCCACACTGTTAAAAGTTTATGTTTGACAGGTAAGAATTATTTTGGGGGGGTGGTCCAACTATCTATCAAAATTATATGACGAGGCAGGTTGAATGCTGAGCTCAGCTCAAGCAGAACTAACGCTGCTCACAGAATAAGAAGTCCATCGGGAGATCATTAGTAACCTTGAGAATGTCAGCTCAAGTACTGCGAGGCTTATTAAAACCAGACTTTTTTTCTTTTAAACGATGTGTGCAGCACTGAATCAATAACACATTAATATATAAGACACCTTTCAGACACACCTGAATAGTTTTGTTTTCTAAATGGAAATTATGAGCATGTAATGAGCTAGATAATGATCATCCAGGAAACAATCTCTACTCTTAAGAAGTCTTAGTACTTTGCACCTTTTTGCATTTTGTGTGCTTGAAATTAAAGTTCCAGCTGACTTATTTATTTTAATCTAAACTGTGTTATCTACACATTCATATTCATGGTCTTGTGAAATTGTTTATACTTGTTTTTATCTTCTATATGAGACGATATGTCTTTGATGCTCAGTATCTCAGAGATACTTCATAGCTGCCCAGTATTTGCTGTTACGAACACAGCCATGACATGTCTACTGGTCTGTGAGAGCTGTCCATCTGGTTGCCCTGCTGCCCTCCAGGTCAAATGTTCACTCTGCAGCAGGGCCAAATCAGTGATATTCAAGGAAGCCTAAATAAACCGTTGTGCTGTAATCCTTTCATGCCACATATAATAAAGCTCTGAGACTGCATACACAGTCCTCACACCAGATGGGGCTTATATGGCTTGCATATCCTGCCACTTTTATCTGGACGTTCTCCAGTATAGCTTGAAGTTAGCCCATGATGTCATCCCTCTTAGAGTTGTGGCCAGACGAGCGTTCTTGTTATAAAGTACTATGTCAATATCTTTGCTCATGGGAACACAGTAAAACCACAAGAAAGCTATAACTTTGACATAAAACAAGTTTTTACAAAGTAGAACAGCTCCCCATTCTCACTTACAAATCTACTTAACTTCATAGAAAGTGTTCTTTGACTATAGTAGCAGAGAACCACTTGCTGTGCTCAAAAATCATAACATCTGTGGTAAATTTAATGTTTGTGGCCTATATAATATGGGGCAAATTTGCTCAATTAAATCATCAAAATTGAAAAATGTAATGGTTAATGAGGTAGCTTCTCAACAAATTAGATTTTGACCATATAATCAGCGTGGAGGGCTTATATGAATAAGTCGGTAATGCAAAAGAAGAAATTAAAGGTAAGGATAAAAGGGACAGTTCATCAATTTTAATTAATGTGGGTCATAGGGAGTGCCACTCAGACTGGAGGGAGGGTTCTGGAGGGTTTAGAGGCTGTAGGCCTACTTAGGCACAGCAGTGCTTTGGGCTGAATGCTAACGTCAGCATGCTAACATTCCCACAATAACAATGCAAACATGCAGATGTTTAGCAGGTATAATGTTTATCATTTTGAATATCTTAGTTTAGCCCGCTAGCATACTAACATTTTCTAATTAGCATTAGAGTAGAGTTGAACCTGATGTCATAAGCTTTTCAGATATTTGGTCATCAGCAGGTTTTGGGCTGCCAGCATGCCCAGTAAAGCCTCTGAAAATGGTCCAAAACATGGCATTCTTCTTGCATTAAGTTCAAGTCACTTATCCTTGCCAATAGAGTAGGTCCCAAATATCTGAACTTACACATTCAGGTTTTAGAACCTTCTCATTGACTATCTGAAAATGAACGATGACTAGTCCCACTGTCACTGGCAGGAAATCTGAATCCAAACTCTTCTCCTGTATGCTCCCTTGCTGGTGGAACAAATATACCTTTTCGCCGAATATGCTATCTCTCTTTTTCGCTCTTTCTTCCTCTCTATCTTTCTGTCTCTAATAAAATTAAAAAAATCAAAGTAATCCTCTACGCAATCATGTGTTAGCTCATGCACCTACAACCTTGTACCACTTGTGTCAAGTGGAACATGGAGTTGAGTGTTGCAGCACTTATTCTCAAAGGCTTCTCCTTGAACCACTATGGCTTGGATTGTACCTCATATGTGGATGATAAATAAAAATGCAAATAAACTGAAGTATTGAACAAAGCCAATGATGGCGCACGCCAAAGTTATTTCAATTCATCCTGAGGTGGACATGAATATCTACACCAAATTTTGTGGCAATCCATCCAACAGTTGTCAAGACATTTCACTCAAAACTACAAATGTGAAACTCATGGTCGCACATTGGAATATATATCATCTGGGAACCATGAATGTCTGTACAAAATTTTGTGTCAATCCATCCAATAGATGTTGAGATATTTCACTGGATAAGTGAAAAATTTGACCTGCTAGTGGCACTGAAGGAAGTCAGAGGATCACCAAAGTCATTAAGATTTACCATCTGGGCACCATAGGTATCTGTGCAAAATTTCATGGCAATCCATCCAATAGTTGTTGGCATATTTGACCAAAATAGTGAACCAATCAACTGAAATTGCCATCCCTTGCCACACTGCTAGCATGGCTATAAATGCCAAATATGTTGTAAAAATGACAAAGTGAGGTTCACATTTGTGAATCTTCACTCTTGTGTGCAGTGTTGAAAATGTCCACAACCTCATGAGGTTAAACAGTTAAAAGCTCGAAGACACAAAGTCTAAAATCAAATATTACCCATTACATACTGCGGGTATGATTGTTCCACCACAATTTCTCCAATGTTGATGTTATTAAGATAAACATTCTTGTCTTTTTAATACAAAAGAAATCATCATCAAATGGTTAAAGTAAACCATTTTGCTTGAGTGTGTCAATAATAATAGATGAGCTGACCAAAAATATAGAGAAGGCACATCTGCATATGATAGAGTTACATTTTGTAAGCAAACAAAGTAAGATATCATATGATATTTGAGGTATCGATGCCAGATCCAAAGATGACTTTTCCAGTGATTTCAAGCCTGTGGCTTTCACTGACTCACTGTTGGGGGAGTTCAGCTTGGCAGTAACTCTGGATGCTTACTTGAAGGTAGTACAAGCTGCTTTAAAGGGTCTCATTATATGATATTAGTTAATGTAAGCCTGACTTAAACACATTCTCCTCCCTGTAGGATACGCAGCAGACCTAATATGCACTACCTCTTGGATGCAAATCAGTGTTCTCTCACAACAGAGAGGATTTACTTTGTGGAATCATAATTAGGTCATTAAGATTATTTACACATATCCGGGGATACATGAGGATTTATTAATAGTAAATTGGCCCGTGTTGAACATGCCTGGAGAAAATAGATGCAAATTAGGAAAAAAAAGGTCATGCATAAGGGCTTATTGTAAAGCAAGTATATTTCTGCCTCATATTGGTTCTTTTCATCAATACCAATGTATTTAAATACCAACACCATTTTGCCAATTTCACAGATGTCAATAAAACCATAAATAAAATCTGACAGTTAACTGGAAGCACTATTCAGTGACACATCTATTCTTGAAGCATGAAACAGAGATAAAAAAAAAAAAAGGAGAAGAAGAAAAGTGGGATTTCCTGCAAAGCATACTGTTCCTCAACATATGTAGATGCTGCCCTGCAATTAGTGTTTGAGATTTGGCAGCTGCATAACTCGATATCCTCCCCACACCGTCTCCCCCAGTTCTTCTTTAATCTGCTTGTGCACGCTGAAACCACTTCAGCATTAAACCACAGAGGACATGCAGGAAAGATGTGGAGTCCCCCGTGGTCAAAGCCTCATCATTAACCTTCTGGAACGGCACCAGCAATGACTGAACGCTGCCTCGGCTGTCCACTGTTGCTTAGCGATGGACAATCAACGACGCAAAACAGACACACAAATCAATAGTAGCTGTTACTAGCTTTGAGATGGTCTGGCTCCACTTTCTCCAAACAAGAAGGTTTTTGAATCAGCTGTTTAAAGAGCTAATAAATAAGCAAAAGTGTAACACTGAGAGCAAGTGTTGAAAAGGGCAAACATTTGTAACTATTGTTGAGCTGCTGCTGACGGAGCGCTGGTGTGTATGTGCACACAACGCATTCAATGAGAGGCTATTACAACTTTCCAAGAAGTGATTTGTAAGTGGCGTATTTTAAATAATTACTTGTTTGTGTGTGAGAGGCCTCACCAGCAGTGTATGGTGTGTCTCTCAGATGTACCCAGGGTTAACCAGACTGGTGAAAGCACCAAACCTCCTGCCCAAGAGTTTGTAAACTATCCTAACCACACGTGTGGAGCTGGGCATCTGCTGCTGTAATGTAGGCCCTGTCATGTGCTAAGCCCCAGGGTGATAACATAATTAAAAGGGGCCTGATGAGCACTGGATGACATTGGTTCAAAATATTGTCCACAAATCCGTAAGAAAAATAAACTAAACAGAACTGCGTTTTTGCTTTGCGTGTCACACGTGTTAGCCCTTCGCTGAATGAGCAGGCAGCGAGCAGGATACAGGGCTCCCAGGAACCTCTGCTGCATGACATATGTGTTCCATTACAGTTCATTTTCAAACATTTCTTCAGGACTTGTGGCTTCACAGTCGGCTTGAGAAGGAGGATTAGGCCCTCCTGAAATTGATTTATTTCTTCGCCCTAACTGTTTATTAAATATAATTGGCCATCAAAGTTGTCACAGAGAGGAGGGAAAAAAAGGAGCTGCTACATGTACCACAAAAAAGGGAGCTTTCTTTGAAAAGCTATTTATCTAAAGAATGTCTTAGTTATAGGCTGGACTGGGAGGCAGAAAATAGGTCATATTTCAACCACTAATACTACCACACTTGGTGACTGCAGGATTAATTAGAGCCAAAGTCATAATAAATGTGATAACTTGTCTCGAGTGAAATAGGAGGCTTATACAGCGCTCAAAAAATGGGTTCCCTAAAATAACTCTCCCTAAATATTCAATATGAAAATTCCCAGTGAATCTCACATTATGGTAAAACCAATTCATCTTCAAGTTGATGAGACTTTGCAGATTCAAACTCTCATGAACATTTAGTGTATAGTATTTTATTCTGTCTCTTCTTTCCTACTTAGCCTGAGTATGATTTTAGAGCAGCCAAACATGGGAGGGACTGCTTTACTTAACAATGGCAAATGGGACTTAAGACAGAAGCAGATCTTGACTGACTGACATCAACCATATCAGCACTCAGAGCGTGTCACAGCCATGGTGGTCTGATCCCCATTATCTGTGTCTTAAACAGACATATGTCTGGTGTCTTTTAAATGCCATGCAGACGCCAGACACACTACTTGGGACGGCTGTGGCTCAGGAGGTAGAGCGAGTTGGCCACCAATCTGAAGGTCGGTGATTCGATCCATGACTCCTCCAGTCCGCATGTTGAAGTGTGCTTGGGCAAGAAACTGAACCCCAAATTGCTCCTGATGGTTGTGCCAGTCCCATGCACGGTAGCTTGCTGCCATCGAATGTGATTGTGTGCGTGAATGGGTGAATGAGCAGCAGAAACATTGTAAAGTGCTTTGGATGAAAGCGTTATATGCTGTAAATGCAGCCATTTACTATTTATGAAAAGCCAAATTGTCTTGTTTTCATTCAATGTTCTGTAACTTGACAGTTTAAAGACAAGGCCTTTTTCATCTCTCAAAGGAAAAATGATAAAAACCATGAAACAATTAATGTTTATTATGTTCCTATCATATCACAGAGATCTTTTTTCTCTCCTCATGTGTGAATGACAAAATACATAATTAATATTATTAACTAAATACAGCTTTTGGTAGAGTGTCAATAAAAATGGAGGCCGAGTGCAAGAAGTGTTTCTTAAGTTGTCATTGGTTTTCTGCATTATAACAAAAACAGCATTGTCTTGTGCTGTCACAGATGTTATTGCTATTTTTCAGCAACAAATGAAAGCTTATTCAATACCACTCACTCTACACCCCATAGCTGCTTTATTTTGATGCAAAAATGTATTTCAGTATGCTGGTTTTTGAGAGTTTGGGGTATTTGAAGTGCAGAAAGTTGGGTGGATTTCCAGAAACATCTGCAATGTATAATGAAAACCAGGCTTACCAGGTGCTAGCACTAACTTGTTAGTTATGCTTTTGTTTAGCTAACGTCAGAGCTACACAATATTAATTCAAAGCCTGTTTCCTGATCCCAGATCACACCATGTTTCTACAAAACTGAAAGATAAAGTTCAGCACAACACATGTATTATGTTATACCTGGAGATGAAAGTAAACTTCTTTTTTTTTATTACTGGTAAGTTCGGAAGCAGCCCCTGCTTTCTCCTCTGTGTGTCCCTATCTATTAAGTGAAGCATGCAGTTCAGCTGAGAAATGAAGGCACGAAGTGAGACTATCTTTAAATGGCTGTGGTCCATTAACAATACCTCCCCTATATCCCAGGTAAGGTCGCTTAGATGCTGTGCTTTTTTTCCGTGTCTGATTGATGAAAGCTAATGCACTTTTGGGTCACATTAAGAGACACAGAGTACAGAAAAGCAGCACTGTTTAACTAACACAGGTACCTTCAGCTAGGAATAGCTACAGTGAAAGTGATGAATTGGGCTCTACGTTTTTGATGTTGTTTTGGTGCTCGCTTAGCCGTGGCTCCTTTTTCAAAGTATCGATTTCTTTAAGTAGAGGAACAGAGTCTCAGCAGAGGTATCGTGTATATCAGAGTACCTCTGTGGCTGGTGAGACTGCAACTAAAATATGTCGAAAATTTGTGCGGTCCTGTATTTGACTGGTAATCTGGGTTGAATTGTTACCGGTGTTCGTGACAAGCTGTGAGCCTGTTTCTTTTTCTAACCTTGCCTTGTGAAAACTCATAAATTGAGTTAAGGTAAAGCCAGGAAGTTCTTTGAAAGGACTTTGCCTCATTTTCCATTCTTCCGTTGATTTCTCCTCTCGTCTCACACTTGAGTTGAGTTGAACCATGTTGGGTTTCTTATGCCCTCTGAGGTAACAGGAGAATAGATCTTTGAATGCCTCGAAGTAACATGGTTGCCTCTTTGTTTTTAATTATCTGCATTGGGGACACATGACAAAGTGGACAGTGTGTCCTTTAGATCATCTCTTGGCTGCTCTGATGTGGTTTAAATGAGCTCTTACCCCCAAAAAATTACCCAAGAGAGTCACATTCAACTTCTCACAATGATAAGTACCAGTAAGACTCTGAAATTTGTTGACAGCAGGGGAGAATCAGTGTGATATATCCTTATCCATCATCATTATGTAATTTAACGTTTTTGCCTTTTTGGTTGACAGCATCCACTCCTGCCGTCGACACAGTAGCAAACTGAAACTGTAATGATCTGTGTCATTGATGAAAGCTCCCCACATAACTGAGCTGTAAGCGATTTCTCAGAACACTGACTCTCAATCATTTCCCACATCTGGAACAACTATGGAATACATAAACAAAGAGCTGTGGTGGGGGTTGGGGTTGGGTGCCATCATCGCAAGGATTTCAAAGGAGAAAGGGGCAGTTAGAGACTGAGTTAGTTGAGAGTTTACAAGACGGAATGTAAACAGGACTGACGGATGGGTCAGTAAAGCTCTCTGTTGTCCTGAGGAAGTCTGGTCAAGAGCTGCAGGACCCCCGCTAACAGACCCAGATTATGTGGAAATGGGATCTCTGCTCTGGGGAGAGCATTCTTCTGCTCGTGCTGTGCTGTTACAGTGTATCAAAGTCACATCTGAAGCTTCCTCTGTTGGTTTTCCTCCCCAAATGTTGTGACCTATTGGCATGCTGCTGGGTTTGTAGATGATGTACAAGTGATGTTCAAACATAGCATTCCTCTTTGCAAAGCCAATTTCAAAGCTTACCTCACTTAGCCATGCTAAGGGTAACTGTCGGGGGACTTGAGTCAAATAAAGGAGTGAGGAGACATTTGAGCCCGTTGCCAAGTTTGAAAAGATGAATGGGAACATGTATCGGCAAAGGGATGATTAAAACTGTTGTTATGGTATTATAAAATAGCTATGCTGCTTCAAAGAAAACACTAAAATAATGCAAGGAAATCAAACAGATGCACAGGTGCTGATTGTCTGGGGAAATGGAACAAAGAAACCCAAACTCAACCGAGAAAAGTGAATAAATACAAGGTGATAGAAGCAATCCCAAAAAAGTGCTTTTTATCTTTTTATGTACATCTTCAAACTAAGATTTAATATTTGAAACTCACACTCAACGTCTGGACCAAGAGTTTTAGCCCTGGTTGCGGCGTGGCTCTAGGGATGGCAATGTGCATTGGTCAATAAGTCAATCCACCACTTTGGTCCAGACTGAAATATCTCAATGACTATTTGATAGATTGCCATGATATTTTGTATGTTCATGTTCCCCAGTGGATGAGGCCTACTAGGTTTGGTGATCTGACTTCACCTCTAGCACCACCAGCAGGTTAACATTTTTGTTTGTTTGTCAAATGGATTGCATTGGATGTTTGGTTATCCCCTGACTTCTTCTCTAGCAACATCACTGGGCCAAAATTTTCACTTTTTAATGAAATGTCTTAACAACAATCGGATGGATTGCCATTCAATTTAGTACACACATCTATCTTCTCTTCAGGATGAACTGCAATAACTGTGGTGATATTGCCATATTGCCATCATCGGGTCAAAATTTTAAGTTGTCTAATACTTTGGCTTGTGACCAAATACCTGCAAAACTAATGACATTCCCATAAGCCTCTGCTTTGTGTTTAGTGCCAAACATAATACCTGCATTCAGCATTTAGCTCAAAGCACAACTGTGCCAGTTAGGCTATAATTTAATTCAGGTTTAAATTCAGTTTTTCCAGAGATACAGTGTACTGCTAAACCTCACTGTAGAAATCTCCTCAAAGTTTTTTATAGTGTACACTTTTTTTTCACTTGAAAGTTGTGACTTCCTTTGTAGCAGAGCAGTTTCACATTAGAACCTGAATAGAAGGAGATACATAATATCCGTGAGCTTGGGGTACTATTTATACACCCAGGAGATGCGCTTTCATGTCAAAAGCTAATTTCCCCACCAGATCTGAATAAAATCTAACCCTCAGGATGACATATTAAACATCAAGCTTGAGACAAAACGGCATGCTGGAGAGGAATCTATCTCCGTTTTCTTGTGGCTGCTTCCTATTATCGCGTGTCCTTATCACGGCAGGGTTTTTGAGAAACATCAACACTCGCTTGTTCCCAGGCCAGAGAATCAAATGGCTTATCTGTGTGCTGACTGTATGGTATCCACACACAGATGCATGCGGGACAATTGAGGCACGTCTGCTCCTGCAGGCTGAAAGCTGCTTGTCAGGTAAGAGAGATCTGGGAAACAAGGAGCCATCCGTCAGGTCCTGACCTGTCTAATGAGACATTTCTGCTCTGGAGAGGTGTCACTGATATGAATGATGAATAATGTTCAGTGTCACTGCCCTATTTGGTTGGCCTTGTCATAAAATGTAAAATGTGCACTGAAGGAGATTCAGATTTACAGTTAAAGGGTTTGCTTTTGACTTTATTGTGTGCAACACAAGCTTGTCTTTTGAACACTATGGACATTCATGATATAGCTATAGTTGTGAATCACTGAGAATGTTTTTCCAGCTGATTACTGACCTTTATAACTGTAATAACAACTCAAAATTTGCATATGAAATCATGGCATTCGTACTACGTCCCATACTTCATTCAGAGCAAATATCCATTCTCAAGCAGAACTCACATTTGCAGTTATTTTTCCGAGGCTTTCTGAATCAGTTTTTCCCTAGTCAATATTTAAAAAAATGAACAACTCTCCTCAAAAATTAGAAGCCAGAAAACCAAGGCTGTTATCTGTGAGACAAAACCTGGAGCTGCTCCACTCACAAAAAACAGGGGGGACAGAGAGTGTTTGTTTGAATTTTGACTTCAAACCCAGCTGTACTTTCTTGCAGTGATAACAGTTATGGAACAGGATGTAGTTGCTTCATTGTAAAATTACAGTGGCTACTACCACTCTCTTCACAAAGCTTTTACCTCTATTTTTTTTTCTTTCTGTCTCTGCTAGGTCAGCAATCCACGCTAGCTGTTTCCAGTCATGCTAAGCTAACTGCTGGATGTAGCCTTATGTTTACTGTACTGACAGGAGAGTTTTTTTTTTTTTTATCAATCTACTCATCTAACTCAAAAGTGAATATGTGTATTTTGCAAATTGTTTAACCATGTTCCTTTAATATCAACAATAATCATTTCAAGGTATTTTTATGACCTGTTTAATCATAATCACAGCATGTTAGTTATATTAGTTAAAACCTCAATTGTCAAAAGAAAAATGCCTTGCAAATAATAGTTTAAGGAATAGCGATGATTTATGATTTATGACTTTTAATGACATTGGCTTCATAGTATCAGAAATGAAAGGAAACACAAAAAACTTCCTAAACAGATTTTTCCGATGATCAGTTTTAGTGGCATTCCACATTTTTCAATTTCATCATCTTCCCCACCCAGTCCCCTCCCAAATACATAACACACTCAGTATGTAGCCTGCATCATAAACAGTCTCCTGTGTCAGAAGAGAGGAAGCAATGAAGATGGAAAACTGATGTAGCAAGAGTTTGGTTGTCGAGTTGGTTGACAACAGCACTGAACCTGGTGTAGGCCTTATGGACTGACATACACTTGAGGTAATAAGTTGGAAAATAAGTGAATATCACATCACAATGTCTTGTCTTGTAGCCCATCAGTGAGTGTTTGTGAAGCTTTGAGTGTAATGTATCGGTCTGCTGATGTGTACTGTATATGGCAAAATGGTTAAGAATTTTACCTGTGAGGCATAGTCACATTTTAATGACCTAGAGATCTGAGAGTAATATTGTCTCCCAAATAAAAAAAAAGGTTTTACTCACTCATACATTTCAAGAGCATTCAACTGACTGCACTGAAAAAGTCAAACAATGTAAAAAAGATGTTAGCATGTCAAATGTACCAACAAAATCCACATGTTAAATATAGATGCACAGCTATTGTGATTTCTTTTAATCAGTGTCTTGATATCAGGAACGCCACTCAAGATCAACACCCTGAAGGAATAATCTCTAGCAGATGTTCTCTAATGCCTTGTCCTGCTTCCTGGCCAAAAGTGTTTCATTTGGAGCTTTGACAGAACTAAAATAGAACTTCTATTGCTAACAGTGCAAAGGGTAGACTTGATGTTGTCATTTCTTTATAAAAAAAAGGTTTTTGGAAGTTCTTCCCTTTGATCAGACATCAATTCTTCTCCTCATTCCAGGGAGTGAAGTCATTTCTTTCAACATTATATTCAATTTTCTTGCAAAATGACAGGTCTCAAAGCCAGGAGGGCGTAGTGAGAGAAATTAAATCTATATAATTATGTAAAAGTTCTTGTGGAGATGTCTGTCAAAGTGAAAATCATCATTTAGCAGATTTTGATCTCTCCAATATGGCGGCCGCAAATACCGGCGCTGCATTTGTTTACTTGCAGATCTTGATTCTCTCCAATATGGCGACTATGTAGACACATAGCTGCAACATATAGCAGCCAATCAGGTGTTGTGTCTGTATCTATACAGAAACAGCAACATCACAATGTTTTACATGTTAAAATGCTTTTTCGGCTGTCTTGTTGTCTGGGCTATGCTCTCCCTCTCTCTGCATTGTCTACCTCTCTACCTCAGCCAGCAGCCAATATTTGATTTTCTCAACGACCGTTCATCTGATCGACTTCACACTTGGCAGTGTATTGCTGAGAACCCAAAGAGGTGCAGTGTCGAGTGTGAACTCATGAGAGACTACAGAGGGAGAAATATGCGAGACAGAGAAAATTTCACATGGTGTGCTCTAAAAAGAGAAAAGTAGACAGCGAAAGCAGAGCTTTTGATCAAAAATGGAAAGACTCTTACATGTATCATTATATTATTATGTATATATTATAATATATTATACATATATTTTATTTTTAAATGCAGCCCTTATTTTAGGCTACTTGAAATGAGAAAAGAACATTTATTTACTATTAGAGTACTTATTATTTATAACATCTGTGTATAATAGAATGTTAGATTCTTTCATGTTGTTGGTGTATTTACTCATTCACACCTCAAATCAACAGTATTCATTTTTGTGGTAAAGCAGCGGCTGGAGGTCAAGCAATCGGCCCGTTCCAAACAGGCATGTTTTGAACAGGCACTGCACTAGTATGTTACAATGGGTCCAATTCTTTGCTTTTGCTTTTCCATTACAGGTTGTTAACACACTCTAATTTCAAGCTCTTGAAATACGAATCTGTAGGACAATTTTCACATTTATTGTTAAAATTCAACAATAAATAATTCATATCAACATTTTATACTAATATGTGAAAGGGGGTCACCCAATTCTGCAGTTCCCTCAGCTATGTGGAGCTTTGTTTAGGTTTTATGCCCACAATTTTACTGTTTGGTTCATTTTCTAATGTTCCAATCAGCAGTAGCTGTTTTCAGCTCTAAAATCCAAATGTACACTATCTGCCCAGCCACAAATGGCAGATATATAAAGTTAGTGACTAGCTGATGAACATAATAAAGCATTTAGCAGCTAAAGAGCCAGATTTTTTTTTTGTCTGAAGTTAGTGGTGACCAACAACAGAGCCAAAGGGAGTATACTGGACTTACATTTGCCAGGAGGCAAAAAACATGATTCCAGATGAATGCTAATGTTGCTCTCTGTCTGCTGGATGTGTAATGAAGCATCTGTTTGCTAGCAAGTTCATCATATCAACTATGAAATGTGATGATATGTCGGTGTTCAGTGTAGCCAAAAAAAAAAAATCAGTTATTACAGATTTTAAGGGTAATAAAAAGGGTCTTCAGAAATACATCAGAAATGCTCCTTTAGCTTCCGAGCCTCCAAGAAGGTGGGCTAGGGTACATGTTAATGTGCAGTCTGTGAGATTGCCTGTTGGGTATCAAAACTTCATTAGCGATGCACTTCATCACCGACTGCCGGTTAGTGTAACTGTCAGCCGATGACAGAACAGAGACAGTTATTGTTTTATGCAAGCACATCGAAAATGAAATGATATGCAAATTTTTTTTTCTGTCTACATAGAGGAACAATGACATTCTCACAAACACAGGAACGCATCGTTGTCATGAAACGAGAAAAATTATAAAATGTACCGTTCTCTTTTTCGTAACCACATGACATAATTTACAGTGCAGATAATTTTTGCAGGATAAAAACAGCCTAATAAATTTCAGTTGGACTTCAAATGTGACTTGAATGTGTCTTAAATTTAGCTGATTGTGTTCTTGTCAATGAAAACCTTTTCTTCATCCTTAAAGAGTTGCTTTGATCTGTATTCAGCAGGATATCTTTCTGAAAATGAACCAAACTTCCTTTTAAGCATGAAACATCGAAGCCCAGATGCTGACGGTGTTGACGCTGCCCAGGCAGGTTTAACGGTGCAAGGTGATGTGATCCCCTCGGGGTTAACACCAGTATGAGTCTGCTTCCTGTGTCAGCTCCCCAGACCTTACAGAGCAGCATCTGTTCCTGTTTAGTATCAACACTCGCAGGCCTCCATCAACCACATCAGACTGTTGGCTACCTTCAAACATCTAGACTCACCATCTTTATCAAATTTCAAGTTTCAATCAAGTCAGAAAGTCAGCATTGGCTTGGCTTCATTATCTCTTTTGCAAATAAATAAATAAATGCTTTTTTTCAGTTTTGAATGTTGTTGCTTACAGTACTGTGAAGAGCTGCGATGAACTGCGCAGTCTTCTCAGCATCACGGCCCGCAATTGTGTATTGTTTAAAGAGATCTTGACCATATTAGCCTACAATTCTCTTCCCCTCTGTTCTGGGATAATGCTCAAAGCAAACACTGGTTTGTCCTGTCAGCCATCAACCCAGGAAAACACTAATGCAGACTGCTGCTGTGTTATTTTGTGGTTGTGTGGAAATGTCATTGTCTTGACTGACCAAACCTGAAAGACTGCAGAGGTACTGACCGTGGCCCAAAACTGTCTCTTTGGGTTATTCTGACCTGATGTGTTTCACTGTAGGTCATAGTGCTGATGAGTCGGAGGTAGCAGGGGCAGAAAAGAGTCCGAAATATGGGTTCCTAAATTCCCTCTGTCCTTGACTTTGGGGACTCTGTCAGCGTTGATTCATTCTGTCACACTAACTCGTCTCACGATGTAAATCTCCGAAGAACGACTAAACTGCTGTTCTTTCTCAAATGCCACCTGGCCTGTGTCATCTCTGACTTTCTGACCTCTGGCTCTAACGGCCACTGGGAAGTGGATGTAGGCAGCTGTGTTTAGTACATACAGTATTTTGTAATATAATAAGCTGTATTAGGAGGCTGCCCTTAATCTGCGTTGACATGCATTTCATATGAATGCAAATTTGAGTTGGAAAACAAGCAACATTCTTCATGAGCTGAACAGCCGCATTTACTAGAAACCCTTTGTAGGGGTTTTAAATCAAGAGAGGCTCAATCAAAGAAGATTTGCTGCTCTTACTTCATCAAGGCTTGTACATGGGCATCCAGGTCAAGTCAGCTCCGACATCAAACTCCAGCCACCTCCCGTGAGCCGCTCGCATGTGAATAGAGATTGGATGGAGTAAAGACAGCTAAATTAGACCCTGCAGATAGCGGTGGAGGGACTTTCCTCTCAGGATCAGCAGGGAAATGAGGAGTCAGAGAATCAGATGGAGTAGATTAGCGGTGCAGAAGCCAGTGCGGCTGGGGAAAAATGTGCCTCTGATGATAATGAGTCTAACAGGGCATCCACTACACCCTCACCGCTGCTCTGCTTCCTCATGATGTTGCAGCAAAGGTATTGAATAAGGCGGGCGGTAACCAAAACTATATCCTACAGGAGTCATTTTGTCGCTGCTACTTGTGCTGCAAATATTCCTGTCCCTGAGATACAGTGCAGACAGTCGAGCTCAAAGACGTCTTTGTGCATCATTCAGACTCAAACAGCATGGGACTGACACCATCCAGGCGTTGTTTACACATCTGAGAGTCTCCTATCAGATGGAGGAGGATGAAGGGAACGGAGGCACAATGTAAAGTGGAGCTTATCAGCAAATGCGCTGTGATTGTGACAGAGCTCTTTCTCTCAACTCTTGGAAAGCTCTCAAAATAAACAACTTCTGACCTACTGTAAAAGCATTCTCCCTGCCATCTCAGACATCACATGGCACAACCGAGAAGAAGTCCACAAACCACTAAATTACATACCTAATAGTCCCTCTGCTGGACTGTTGAATGTGAATGTATTGTAAGTGAAAAATCAGCGAAATGTTGAGAGTCTTAGACAAGCAGGCACCAAATAATTGAACATCATGACTCAATTAAACGTCGAAGTCATGTCAGCGTAGGTTAGCAGCTGAGTAAAAAACTTTGAACGTAAAAAAAAAGAACATCTGGATGAACCACTTTTCCTTGTTAACATGGATTCTCTGCACAGGTCTTGTCTTCATGTTGTTATTTACAAGTCGTGTCAAAGTAACAAGTATTGCACAAGCCAGCATGAAAGTGCAAGCCCCATAATTGCCAAACCACTGGAAGAGGAAATGTAATCATATACAGAATACAAATTATGGCCCAATAAAGATTAGGTAACAGCATGAACAAATTAAAGTGCTGTGAAAACGGAAGGATTAGCGCAATTACACTCATTATACAACATCCATCTCTCTAACCTGAGTCTGGGCTGAAAAACACAGAGAACAGGAAGGTGGAATCCATAAAAGTGGAGGAGGGAAAAGGGAATTTTGTGAGGAATGCTGGAATCTCTTAATGCACATGTCCAGTTCGGAGGCAGAAAATAGCGACATGCCTGAACAGCCGTCAGAGGAATCATAAGTGGAGCTTAAGACACAGTCGCTGTATAACTCATCTTGCTGTAGGGCTGCTGTAAAAACGATATATAAGTGATACTGCGGAACACAATGGAGAAACGTCAAGTGAGAAGATAATGTTTTTTTCAAAAGGAACATCCGCTTCATGGCTCAAATTGGAATCGACGAACGAGCTCTCAATCTTATCTGGGCCGGGTTACTTGACGTGCAGCATCTCAGATGATGAGGAGGTTCTGGAAAATAAAAGCCTCCCTGGCATCCAGCCAGATATTTGTTGTTTCCTCAAATTAAAATCAGTTCTGCACAGTCAAACAACAGGCAAACCTTTCCAATCAGCAATGGTAATGACAGAACATTATCTTCTATTTATTTCTGCAACTTTAAATGCTAATTGGCTCCATGATCATTCATGTGAGTCGGAACTCCTAAAGAGCGATTGTAAGGAAACTCTGCTGTTGCTTTCGAAAACTCGGCTTTTGTTTGGGCGGATGCTGAGGATGCTAATGGCAGGGTGATGACGATTACAGTTATGATGAGAGTGTGGTGACAAAGGTGGTGATGATGGCAGTGGTGGCAATTACAAGCACTGATTGTTATAATGAGAATGATAATGATGATAACAACTATTACGACAATTAGCTGAAAGGGGAAAGAGGCAGACACGGGGATCCGTGTTTTCCTATGACCTCTTCTCGTTAATGTCTTGTTAGGTACTATTCAGACTACGCTCACTTGTATCAGTGCAATTATTTTGAAAGGTTATACACGCATAATGAACTAAGTACATGAAGAAACACTTACACATGCTGATCAATAGAGGATTGTTTGAAAGAATACAAAAGAATCATGAAGTCAACTCAAAGCAGATTTGTTTGATTCTATATAATTTCCATCCTGTTATTTGGCACATGCAGAGGCACTGTGGCTGATTTCTACAAGCACATAGTCAGCAGTCGCACCAAAATGAAAGAACTGGCTTCCACAAATTAATTGAAAATGTGTGATGAGAGAACACATTTGTCTCTCAGGGGATCTTGTGCTGCTGCCTTTAATCAACACAACTCCTCACACTACATTTCCATTCCTCTCTGGCTCTCTCTATGGCCCAGTGAGATGACAAACCTGTCAGAGCCAAAGTTTTAAATGGACCAGTTAAAGGGAAACAGCAACGAATGTACACACACACACACACACACACACACACACACACACACACACACACACACACACACACACACACACGGGAAGTACAAAGTCCTTCCTGAATGCTCCACTGAATCAGTGGAACAGGAGGGCGCTGTAGCTGGTTTTCATGTTTTGACCCTCTCAGGCTGAGGCATTTAAGCTCACGCGCATCCTACAGAAGTTCAAGGGGAGAAAAAGTGAAAGGAAATCTGAACACATGACCCTCTTAAAGGATACGCCTCAACTGGCCTTTTGTATTGGCCTCGCTTGACAGACACCAGGTGCAGAAAGAAAAAATTCCTTGGTGGGGGAAACTCCATTAGATTTCAAAGGCTCCGAGACGGGTTTCACATTAAAGACAGCATTGCATCATATCAGACATCTGGGGAAACATCTTCAACTCCCATAACAACATAGGAAGAGACACACTGTCATGGCAAACAGGCAACTAAAGAAGATGTAAGTGATAAATACTTCATAAAGTTGTAATCCTTAAGATTCTCATAAAATAAAACGTCATTTTTGATATTCATGGTCTGTGTTTTTTCTGCAATAGCCATTCAATTTATTTCAATTCAGTAATTATCCTTTTATATGGTGAATTTTATTAGCAATTCTCCCTGCTGCTGCTTCACATTAAAAACATTAAACTTCAGAAACTAAGGGTGGGTTTTGTATAACAATATATTTGTCACTGCTGTTAGCACAGACTGTGATTGTTCATCTACAAAACAATGGCCGTTTTTTAGCACTTTTTTGTTGGCGGATCATTTTTAATTTTTGCAAGGGAGTAATGGAATGAGAGCAGCCACAGTCAGCTGTTAGATGAAGAGTTGAAGCAACAGGCGCCTCAACTCCTCAGTAAACTCTACTGTGCCTTGCTGCTGTGTTGAAAACCACTTGCACCATGTGCAGCATGAAATCAGATCGCAGTTGCAATTATTATTTTATTAAAAACAACACAAGTTTGTTTGGTTGTGCTTTAAACAGACACACCAGTTGCTTTTCTGTTATATTTCTGACAAAGTAGTCGCTCAAGGAGTGTTTGTTGTAGTGTTAAACCACACTTTTGCTAAGGTATCAGTGTATATACTATATTTGTTGCAACTTGTAGCTTATTAAATGAAAAAGAAAAAAGTTTTTTGGTTCTAACTGACAATGTCAGTCTGGCAATATGATTCTTGTGGGTGTTCACTAAAAATAGTTATATCACTTCAATTCCAGCAGACACGCAAGCAGACAACCACTTGGGGGCTGACGTTACTTAGACTAAGAAGGCGTGTTGAGGTTTGACAGTCTATTCATTTGCTATAAACACAACTGGACCCAGAAAAGGGAGGCAGCTAAAGCTTGTAGACCTCCCTATTTTGTATAATGTGGGATGAAAACAGCGCTGAGTGTGTGGGAGCTGCCAGTGACACAGTAGGTTTTGAAATGACATGAATAAAAAGTAATTCACTGTTAATATTGGCAACGCAGGGTAACTAGCTTTCACTTTCTTCTTAGCCTACTTTTCTAGCTTCAACTTTCCGACCACCCAGATTCTTGAAGTTTAGATGCTGTTCCACAGATATAGACTCTTTTGAAAAATATAGCTGCAATAACACTATACTGTGTATATTTCCTACACAAAGTGAGGAGAATTCAAATTTGGGTTGGACATTTGTGCAATGAGTTGACAAAAACCATCAGCTTGCACAAATGCGCACACACACACACACACACACATACACACACTCCAAAGAGAAAAGAAAGACAGGCTCTAATAGGAGATAATGGATTCTGGGTCAACACCTGGTAATCCTTACATCAGTGAAGGGGAGGGCCTTGACATTTTCCAGAAAGTACCATGCAACATGCTTATAATAAGAAGGTCAAATAAATTTCAAATAAGGACAGATTGGAACAAAGAAAGCACACAAACCTGTGAAACCTTTAGATTTGAAATTGAAAAAGGAACATATTCCTTAAAGTAATGAAGGCAAAGCTGCAAAGAAGGAATGACTTGTGAAATAAATCAAATTGCCTGTTTTCATGTGAGGCAGCTACAGCCCCTGTTGGAAATTTTGAATAGATCTTTTAATCATTGGGTTGGTGATTTGAACTTCTAACCAGATAATCTTGTTTTGGCAAAGACAGTGAAATGTTCTGCCTCAGCTGCATTTATAGGTTGGCTTTGCTCGCCTGTGTGTTTGCATGTGTGCGCGTGTACGTCTATAACCACAGTCATTAAATGAAATGGCATATGTAGTCAGTGTTTCAGATGATTTTTCTATTCATAGACGTGTAGAGGATATGATTAAGTTGACCCAAAAGAACTTTTTCTTCAGGATTGTCTGTTCTATGTCCAGACATGGCAAATTTGATTCAGTTCCTTTGTAGGCAAATTGAAAATCCCAGTGTAATACAGACGCCAAATTAGAACAAACAAGCTTCAAAGGACAGGGAGCGAGTCATCTGAGCCAGTGTGTAGTGTTATTTTCAATCCTCGTCCCAATCTGATTGGCTGTGATACAGGGGGAGAGTGAGAGTCCAGAGATGATAGAGGACTCCTGTGTTCTGACTGTGAGTCTGGCAACACAATAACGCCCCCTGCTGTCTGACCAATCTAACCCCCGCCACCCCCCAGCCCCCCACCCCCTACACACACGCCACACACCCTGCTGCTCCAAAAACCTCCAGCCTGGCTGCTGGAAGCCTCGCCTGGCATGGTGTGTGACCTCCCGACTCAGACGCTCTTCATGTAGACCCATCACAATAATGAACTCCTCGACCCCACGACCCTCTCCTCGCCACACAGACTCTCACCAGAGCCGTGCATTCCTCACGGTTTGGCTTGGAGTAAAACCCTCTCGAACCACATCTGGTTTTGCTTTGCTGAGATCTCTCCCCACATTCAATTGGGTCTTAAAAATAAGGTTTCAAGTAATAAATGGAGGGTTGTGCTGCTTATTTGTACACTGTACGATGAAATTACAAGGGCTGTAATTGGTTACTTCCATAATTGCATTGAAAGTAATTTATGTAGTGCCTTGGGGACGCCGAATGAGATAAACTGAAATGATGATAGCAGTGGAGTAAGTCAACATTTATTGCATCTTCTCTGCGGATCCTGTCATTTCAGCTCCAGGAACATTTGTGCAAGCAAGCTCTGATGGAAATGGTTAGGGTGGTGGCATGCTGGAGTGAGTGTGTGTATGTGTGTGTGTGTGTGTGTGTGTCAGACACGGAGTCGTACTATTATTAGAGAGCCACTGGAGGGCAGTGAAAGTACTACGTGTGGCAGACAGGATCATCACTGTTCAAGTATGTGCATGTAAGCCCAGTAAACAATCAGCAGGGTGTGAAAGAGAGGTCATGCATCATTGGCCTAGAAACACAAACATGTAGCTGCCTTGTCTGTACCCCTGTGTCTCTCCTTGGGCTCTCCTTCCCTGTGCGTTCCCATGACCTACTGCCGTGCAAATTTAGGAGGCTGCTGTGCTGCTGGTGGAAATATTCAGACTGTGATAGACACATGTGAAATTGGCTCTGAGCTTTTGTTGTTTGTTCTGTAATACAGCAGCCTCATATATGATGTGCAGAAGAAAAAGGGTTCAGTGCTGCAGAGCTCCTGAAGAAAGACTTACTGTTATGGTTGTGCCTGTACAGTAATAACAGCTTGTTGCTGCTATTTCTCTGGGGAACAGTTCTTTTGTATGTAAATTAACTGAGACAACTGTAGAGGGAAATAATAACAACATAATAGAGCCATGGAAGTTAAACAGACATGCAGTATACAATGCAACGGATGTGTTGAATATATCTTTCATCAGGTCTGTATTGCCTCTACAGACTTTCCATTTGGCAGGCACACAAAACGGTTTTTGGGAACAGAAGTAATTATATTAGACGATGTAGAAACCCACAAGCAGGCTGCAGCTCCTAAAGCAAAGATTATCTGTATTATAAAGTAGAAATATTATGGAGTGTGCCAAATGACCGCTAACAATTGCACCACATTGAAATGAAACTCTCAGTTTGAGTACTGAAAAGAAAAGGAGAAAAAGGGTCAGATCACATTCCACACAGCTGAGTACTCCGCTTCCTGAGAGGACAAAGGTAGCTCCATTGTATTAAACATTCAAGGCTGATGAGATGAAATTGCATTTAGAGCCACGGTGCACTGCAGCACGAGAACCGTGGGCTGCTGGGTAAACTGGAGTCATGTTGGAAACCTTTACAGTTAAAGCTTGAGCCTGTTCTTGTTCCTGGTGCTTCAAAAGCAAGAATGTCTTTTTAGTGCAAATCACAGCACACTGCTCAGCAGCTCAGGTCACGTGCCGGCACTCTCAAAGGTCACAAAGGGAACGACCTCAACTTTCACGAAAATCTCACTCTGACAACAGCGGACAGCTGATCAAGTTGACAGGTTTTTTTTTTTTTCTTGCTGCCATTCACCTGTTTATTCACATTACATCAGTGGACAAACCCTGTGGGACTGCATCATAAACTTGACAGGTAGCATCACTGTTCTCCTCCAGCCTTGGCTAACCTTGTACATTCCCACCCCGAAACAATGTTTGCATTGATTGCTTTTGTGATATCATGCAAAAACCCAACTGTCCTTCAAAGTTGTCCCATCTGATTTTTATTGTTTGAGATCGCAACGCAGATCAACCCAGAACACCCTATTCAAGCAATGACCTATTAAGATGTGAGAGGACTCATCTAGCAAGTATTGGAAAAAATAATTTCAAAATCTCTCAATCTGGTTATATAAGCCACACGCAATCATGCATTCTCGTCTTCATAACAAGTTTGGCAGCGGGGCAATCAAGCCAGAGCTTTCTAATGTGGATCCTCTAACGCCCTTGAAGTAGAGGGAAATGACAAACATGCCGCAATTCAGAGGATTATTACTACTCATATTAATAAGACCCCACTTAGGGGAAAACATTTTAAACTCTACCAGAGACACATTTAGAAACGCAAGCAACATGGAGTGCTCAAATATGAGCTAGCAGTGGTAATGATATTGGTTTCTGCTAGAGCCTCACACAGAGGAATGATTGTGCTGTGCTATGTGTATCACACAGAGAACACGGCGAGATCAACAACAACGGATTGACAATGGTGCCAAGAGGATATCTGAGGGCCAATTAACTGAAGAAAGATCCGGCATCTGAGCGGCTGATCACTTCAGATAAGAGCACAAAGCTCATTTTCAGCTTCTTACAAAAATATTCCACCAGGCCAGGCTTTGTGTTTTTTTCATTACCATCCCAAGGTTATTGAGAGAACTATCTCAGTTCAGTTTACAACTAACAGGTTTAATGGCTAAGACATTCTAAAATCCATACTGAGTTATGGAATAATGCAAGAGGGGGAGGGGGGCTATAAAAAGTTGTTTTGCAGATATTCATATTTAATCTAGTAATTCATGCTGTCATAAAACATTTTTTTGCAGTGAGAGGTCTGTGTATTCAGGCAAAACCCTGCAGTGTGCATAGAAATCTCAATTTCTCTTTAACATCAAAAAAAGGTAGAAAAATTAAATTAAAGTAGCTGGAGTACAATTTAGGCAATGCTTAAATCAAATCACACTCAAGGACGTTCACCTTTGCTGTTTTTTTTTTTTTTTTTTTTTTTTTTTTTACATGCTCTCTAAAGCATCTTTGTTCTGTCAGCTGCCATAGAAAGTAACAATTTTAATATTATCTACTTAGCTACAGTTACTTAAGCCAAAACATTTTAAATGGACAAATCCAACTAAAAAGAAATGGAATGACTCTGGACAATTGTGTCATGTGGAGGATAAACTCAGCCTACATGCTGCCAGAGATACAAATAAGTGTCTGGAACCCTGTATACATTTTTAGTTGTTCCCTTCCCAAAATCTGTCTGTAAAGATTCAAACACTAAACTCCCGACTTGAGAGCTGGCTGTGAAAAGGCTTTATTTTTAACAAAGAAAAGAGATTGTGGTCAGCTAGTATTCCTGTCAGTTACAATAGATTCAAACCACTCCAGCTTAATCCGTTTCTCCAACACTGTCCATCTGTATGATCAGTATGCTTCCAAATGGTCATTGTTTTGCCAAAATATGGCTAAAGTATGACGCTCTGTAAAGCTCTGTAGCTCTGCCAAAAGCAGGGTATGTAGCCATATTTTAGCTAAGTGATGTTAATTGGAACATACTGAGCATACGGATGGAAAGACAAGTGGATTATCCTGCAGCAGTAGTTTAGAAGTTTTTTTGTGGACATTTTTTGTGAAAACTTGATCTCATGGTAATTGTTTTGCCAAGATGTGTTTCTTTTGCCTTCCTTGAAACCCTGTAACTCCGTTGGATATTCCATATTTTGGCAAAGCAATGACTGTTGAAACGTACTCTACATACGGTTAGAAAAACAAGTGGAGCATGTTGCAGCAGTGTTATGAGAAGTGTCTGTCTGACACTTTAATGCTTCCCACCGCTGTGAAAACACATTTTAAAAGATATTAATAGAGAGCTGAGGTGAAAACTTCCAGGTTCTGTTCCAGTAAGAGCACGAAAAGAAAGAAAAATTAAGAAAATAAATCAACAAACATATTGTAACACCATTTCCCATGAACCTTAGAACATCATAGGCTAAACATTACAGCTTGACAAAATGAGGTAGGTCCATCAGTGAGTCAATGTCATGTCTGTAATAACAGCAAGACAGAGAGAACTGAACATTTGACAATAGTAGAGCTTCAACTAACAATGATTTTCATTATCAATCAATCTGTCAATTGTTTTTGTGATTCAATTAGTTGTTTGGTACATAAAATGTCAGAAAATGGTAAAAAATGTTATTCACTGTTTCCCAAAGCCCAAGGTGAAGGTTCTCAAATGTTTTGTCTTGTCTTGACCAACAGACCACAACCCAAAGATATTCAGTTTACTGTCATAAAAGAATAAACAAACAGAAGATATTCACTTTTAGTTGTAATCAGAGAATTTGAATTTTTTTTCTTAAAAAATGACTCAAAACAATTAATTGATTATCAACATAGTTAACAATTAATTTAATAGTTGGCAACTAATTTATTAATCGACTAATTGTCGCAGCTCTAGACAACAGTCATTATAGATAAAAAGTTGAAAAAAATGACTTGTTGGTGGACATTATGTAATATGGACAGAGCCTAATTAGGGTCCTGCATTGGTAAGTCATGAGGATGCTAATAAATTAATTGTTTAACATTGTAAATATCACAAAGGTTTCAACTTCCAATAGAAAATACTGCAGTGGATGCCAGTTTCTTACAGAATATGGACTACATGAACACATTTACAGTATTTTTCTTTCAGGAAGACAGATGAAATAAATGTTAAATGAGAGATTGCACTGAGTTACAGAAGCTTGTAGAACAGAGGCTGGCAAGGAGTCCTCAGCTATCTCTCTGAGTTAACCACAGCTGCTCTCTCCATAAAGAGACTGCAAACTGCTAACTTTTTACAGACCTGTACCTTTCAAGCCTACAGATGGTGAGTGTTTTACATTCAAAAGATAAAATCTCTCTGTCCTATAAGGCTGCATGCTTTTATCATCAGATATATTTTCTAGCTTGTGTACAGGGTTCATAAACATGTTTACACTGGCAGTGAGAGACCTTCAGCGGATGAAGTGCAGTTTCCCCTCGCTAGTTTCCATCTTTGAACTGCCATGCTTCTACCCTGCATCCCCTTGAGAATACGATGTCGAAACTGATGAAAAGGGAGAAAACAAACTGAGTTGTGCTAAACGTTCATATGATGAGCGTGTCTGCTGCCCTGCATGCATATGTGAAAGCACTGACTTGGACTATAACCTGAGGGAAACTGGAACAAACTGTGATGCCTTGACCACACAGAAACCCTACCAGTGAGGCCAGATGATACTGGTTTACCAATGCTGTTTGATCACACACACACACACAGGATATGGCTGAGCTTCCCACTTTCCATTTTATCTCAGATTGCTTTTTGACACAGCCTCTCCTGGGCTGTACCATGCATCTGCCACATTATCCATCTCCCTTCTTCTAAACCAGTGGCAGCATTGGGGGCTGTCTGTGTGATGAGCACAGAGGCTCGATGGAATAAAACTGGGAATTTGTATGTGTCTGAGTGGGTGTGTTTGGCTACATTCATACCGCAGACCTCCATGCTCAGTTCTGAGTCGCTGCTTATATCTGATGTTCTTGGATCACCGTTCCAGTCTATTCTAGGATGCATCTGATACCGACATGAACTGACAGCAATGTCAAAAAGATGATATACAAAAGATACCATAAATGTATTTGAACACATACATCTCTGGCTTGTTTTGAAGACATTTTAGTTATGTTCAACCTTTGGCTGAACTGAGACATCTACCCAGATACTAATAAAGGCATAATGATTTTGCTGCATCTGTGTATATGAGAATATTCAGTTTACTCATCATCATGTCAAAATGGACACGTTCTGATATCATAGCTCAAATACAAGCTACACACAGGCTGCATGCCCCAGAAATGTATTTTTAACCACATTTAGAACTGCTCATTACTACAAATTTTTCTACATAAATAATTCAGAGGATTTATTGGTGAATTTATTTTAATCATTTAAAAAATTTGTGAAAATCTGATTTAAAAAAAAAATCAATAACACAAAATACCCAGTTGAAAAACCCCCAAACATTTAGGGTGTTTGCACTGCATTTGCAAGTTTCCCTCTTTTTTCTATTCGGTTAACATTACTTTTGTGGGCTGTGGTTGTTGCAAGAAAACCTTCTTTACAGTGAAGTGCAGTGTCTTTATGAAGTATGAAACACGGGATATAAAATCCAGATAAAATTTGGTCAAAATCGATAAGCACCTTTTAAAAAATCTGTATATTTGGATAAAAAACAAATATGTTATATAAAACATCCCCTGTGCAGGTTTGTTGTTTGTTGTTGTGCAGGGTTTACGCCCTGCAGGAATCATTAGATCGGTGTCAAATATCAGGGAAAAAAAAAAATCTAAATTGAGGACCAAGTGAATGTCTTCACTGGCATGCCAGCATGTGTGCCCACATTTCAATAACAGAATGTGACTGCTCTTGTCTTTACGCCCAATGAAGCCCAAGCACAGAAATGTAGGGCATAGCTCATAACCCTTTGACAAGCTGAGTTAGTGCACATCAAACCGGCTGTGCTTTGGCACAGTTATTGAGAAAATGTGAGGAGAGAACTCCTCCCCTATCTTTTGAAGTGTCCAAATTATGATCCTCCCAGGCCCGGTCTGATAAAGCAAGATTGAAACCATATCGATTTTGGGTTATTTGAAAGCGGATATAAAATATCCTGAGCAGAAAGACTCGGGGAATGCTGAGCACAGTGGCTGAGACACTGGATTCCTTCCTACTCTTGTCACAGCATCCTTCTGTGCCCCAGGCCTCCCATTGCCATTCACTGTGGTGCTGGCAGTTAGTGCGACAGCTGGTCTCCATGCTTGCCTCCACTCTCTGTCCCAGAACACCCAGATATTACGGTCTCTCCTCAAGTCCTGTGAGCCAATCCAGGCTTTCATCTCTTGACAGCTGACAGCTGATGCACCTCTACAGAGGCTGGTTTAAATCATTCATATAGCTGTCCGCTGCTGAAGATTCATCATGCTTGTGGAAAGCACTGAGATGTCTTTTCTGCCCGTTTTTGGGTTTTTTTGCGCCAGTAGTGGAGTTTGTGGATTGGACCTCACCTAGTTCATTAGTCAGACAGTGGTGCTGCTGCTTCCATCAGCTGTAATGCAGATATGACACAGCGCTCATAAGCCTGATGAAGCCTTGGCTCATAGGCTGAGAGGCTCAGGGAGATTGCCTACTGCAGAGTCATGGGGCTTTGGTAGTTTCCACTTGATTAAGCCTGATTCAATGCACTCGGCTCTCGCTTTAATTTAAAAACTGCAAGGGGAAAAAAAAATGTAATGAGAAAGTCAAATTCATAGATATGATGTAATTGACTTTGCTGAACATCTAGGAATCCGAAAGAGTTTGATTAGTGGAACCTAATCACGGTTTAATTAGTGGACTTAGACTAGATACGGCTTCCACGGAGGATCCTATGGAACAGCGGATCAAGAAGGCGGTAACAGACAGTGATTGAGATGTCATTTACGTTAACATCTCATCCTGCTGCAGCTCCCCATCTCTTTTTGCCTGATTTGATCTACTTTCCATTCTCAGATTTTTATTCACCATCACACTCTTCCTTGATTGCAAGCTGTTCCGCTAATAGAGTGCATTGTATCTCAGGCTGCTGCTGACAGCCAAAGAAAGCTCTCAGCCTTATACTTATCTTGTCATAATTTTTCTGCTCCATCTTTACCTCATGTTTGTTATATGCCAGCCCCCTTTTCAAGGTCCCCTGCAAGGCTCTGCGTGGCATCACCTGACACTGCTGTCTGGCTATTTTGTCTGTTTCATCTCGTCTTTTCTACAGTATCTGCTGATGTTCTTTTGAGTGGAGATAAAAGGAGCTTTTTATTAAGAGGAGTATTTTTACTTTCACTACATTTTTACTGTAAATACTGCGCTTTGCTATGAGGTAATTTTACTTTTTGGGTATAATAATTGTGTATTTTTCACTTATGGTATTTTAGCTTAAAGAAAATGTATGGTTTGTTACAGCTTGGGTCTTATTGGATCTTATTTTTGTAGTTTTGGCCATAAAATCTGATGGTTTTGAGAAAAGCAAGTGCTCAGGCAGGTTGTAAAACAAGCCGGCAGTTTAGATGATCATATTTGGAGGTAAAACCAAAAGTGAGCACACTTGAATTGTTGGTAACACACCTTTACTACAAAGGAACATTGTGTGCAAACACAACTATGATTGCTCAAGGTTAACCTTGGTTGTATGAAATTGTAATTTCCCTATAAATGAAATATTCCAACTCATAGGAAAACCCATAGATGAGATTATATTTTATTATATTTTAGCCTCTTTTTTTTTAGATACGTATCACATAAGATCATTGGGGAAAATGGGTAAAGAGAAAGACAAACGACCTGTGTTAAAGGTCCTTTGCTGGATTCATGCCCAGCGTTTTGCAGTTACACGGTTTTAAAGAGTTTGTGCCACATAGACCACTGGGCCTCCAGAACTTCCCCTTTGTGTGACATTTTAACTTGTGTTAATGTTGTTATCCACAGGCGGTGACTGCAAAAGGTCTGCAAAAACAAACTCTGCCTCAGATGTTTTGAAGGAATTTTTCTATATATATATTCTCTTCCCCATGATATCTGCTGATTTACATTTTCTCCACGCGTTGGCCTCTTTTTTCATCCACAACATGACACTGTTAATCTGTGTCACAGCATGAATAGATTTTTTCTTTCTATTTTCTCCACCATGATTGTACACATGCCACCGATAGCTAATTCCAAGCCCAGTGAGGTGCAACAGTGCGCTGCTGCTACTCAGTTAACAAGATTATTGATTTTGGAAACCACCCTCTAAGTATGGTCGCTCCTCAAAAAACACACTAATTTTCATCGTTACTTTCGATGTGGCACAGTGACTGATAATCCTCACGTGATCCGGCAGACTATTTTAAACTTGGCACAGTTTACCATCAAACTGAGGGTAGAGAATATGTTGAGAGGGACACTGATGAAAAATAACACTTCAAACAAACGCAGCTTACTTCTATTCCCCTCTCAAGCTGCAGACCACCTGCGTCTGCCAGAGGAAGAGGAAAATATGGCGCTGCAGTGAGGAGATGAATCTCCCGGTGATAGGAGAGCACTCGTGTGTTTCTAGTTCTCTCTGCTGAATTTTAGCAAGCCCAACAAGTATGTCCCACATACACAGGGCAACAATCATTTATCCGCATGCTTCTAACAAGACATCATAAATCTCAACCCTCTAGCTGCTTCACAAGACAACACCCCAATAGAATGGCATCCTCCCTGGCGCTCCCTCCTCCCCTCACATTAATTTATCTGTGTGCACCCTGGGTTATCCATTAACCGTCCCAGTTTCTGCCTCTCCCATTTACTGAAAAACCATGCTGGCAGGCCTCTTAGGCAGTCAGGCTCTCAAAAACACAGGCAAGCAGTTCAAGGTTTCATCAGTTGAGGGAACACCAAAGATGCAGAGCGCGGGGTGTATAATCAAGGATGGGAATGAACCTTCAGGTGATTAATCCATGGGCACCCTGCTTCTTCCAGATGGCATTTCACTAGGGGTGTGCATTAAAGTCTATAGACTTTGCTGTTACTGCCGCCTCTTCTGCAGTGAGCGCCCGTTGGGATCCATTCACCTCTTGCCCCTTGTGATGTCACTACTGCCCACTCCATCCATACAGATTTATGCTGGTGCACATATGAAGGAGGTATTGACATTTAAATAAAGCAGAAGGATTAGTGGGAGCAGACAGCTGCTACTTAAGATAGACACTTATATCCATAAAAACTAGACATGTATTACAGACTGCTACTATCCAATGTTTGTACTGAAATCTACACCTCAGAGTAATGTTGGCTCTACTATGCCTGCTGTGTGTCATGCTCCACATACGGCACATTTGCCTTGATACCTGTGACGCACATGCACATGAAGGGATGAATGACACTCCCTGATGGAGGGTTTAATAATGGAATGTTGCATTCATATTTAGTGCATGACCCAATATTCAAGCTGTGTGGTTGCCACTAAGCAGAGTGGCATTTGTCATGGGAGTGTCCATATTGAACCTGATCATCAGCGCTTTACATGTTCTGAAGAAATTGCTTTCCATCCAGCTGAAATTACCGACAGCTTATCATATAGTGTTGGCAGAAGTGGCTGGAAAAGCCTATCAATCACCACTCACACACAGTCAAGCAGCAAAAGCTCCCCATAATTTGTCTTGGTGACAAAGTAAGATTTTTGTTGGAAGGCAAACCATCTGGACAACCAGAAAATGTGTCCAAATAGCTACCCTGTCTCCTAGAAATTACATTTATATACTGCTAATTTGCAACAGCAAATATATGTACATTTTAAGAGAAGCGTAATGCTGCCTGAATTATAATTTTTTTTATCAATATGATATGGAAACATATTTAATGAACACAGCCACAAAGTCACAAAATGTCCATACTCAATGTGTCAGAAAAACATTAACTGACTCATTCATTTTCAGTTTTCCATACAGTATCTGCTTGTAGCAACTAAGGCATTAACATCGTTATGGTTATGTTTGAGGAAACTATAAACAGTTGGTAAAAGTTATAAACCATAAGATTTTCTTCTTATGAAACCCAATATTTGATACAATAACTGGTTGGAATTTATTCTGCTAAACCATTACAAATATTTATACTCATTACTTACCTCACTGTATAGTAGTTTGCACTGTCAGTGCAGGGTCTTCCATTCCCTTGCTGGTTTCAAATATTGTGCACATGCACAAGGAATTCACAATTCTGGACAAAATTCGGAAAACAGCACATGTTTACACTGTATTTAATTTGTGTGCATGTGCATATATTATGTAATTTGAAAGAGTGGAACATCCTGTCCTGGGAATTTGCATCAGTACAAGTAGATTTATAAAGAGGACATCAAATTTTTGGCCAAACAGCCAGGAAAATACACAAGTTGCTCGTCTTCTTCTGTTGTATTTCTGTCAGAGTAGCTGCTCAAAATGTGTTTCCTGCCCCCAGTGATTGATAAACGTCTCTTTTTGAATGGAACTATGGGACTTGTACTATTAAGATATTCTTAGCGTTAACACCAGTAACCAGTAACCACAACGTGTGGTTGTCAAATCAACCATGACTGAAATTTTAAATATCATACCTTGAAGGTTGAGGAAAGATTGTAGTTTAGGTTAATCACTGAAAAAGTCAACGCTGGCTTGCCAGATGAGACAGGATGTGTTTACTTTATTAACATTTCACCGAAACCATGATCTTTCTCTAACCTAAACTGAAACGCTTTTGTAGCCTGAACATAACCACACATTCACACTCAGGAGGCAAACCCTAGTTTTCGGTATTAAACTTGTGGGCTGTAAACATACATGTACATACAGTACAAAAATGTAGTAGCCAAAACTTATTTTGTTGCTGCCCAGAATCCATTGTTGACTCAGAGGGCAAAACCAACAGTCTCATTTGTTGATGTTATTGTGTGGTTTGGGAAAAATCACAGGTGTGACAAAGAAGCTGATTCTAACACCAGGGGAGAGAAAAACAGCACATCTGTTGTGGGTCACAGTGTTGTCAAGCAGACAGACCATATGGGCTGCTTCCGCTCAGCACCAGCCATATCTCAGCACCACTAATCTGACAGGAATGACACCTCCGGAGAGGCTGTGAGCTATGTTTTAATGAACATTGTACGTTATTAAACTCATTATGTCTAGACTCTCATTGCCACTAAGTCTCCCACAGCCTGCTCCTCCATTGTTTTCCTCACTCCCCTTGCATGCATATGAGTGAACATGTGTGTGCGCGTGTCTTTAACCTTACGATGACAACACGCACAACATGTTCTGTTCTCAACATCTTGTGTTACACCGGCTGATTGCAGATCGTGTAATGTTGGGGCATAGCCTAGCCTCGTTTTCCAGCACCTTTAGGCACCAAATGCAAATGTTGGTATTTCCTAAACAAGGAGCTGAATAGAAGCGATGCTAAGCACATTAGTATTCATAAGCAATTGCACATAAATGCATATTTTATATCCTGTACATGTCATGTCAACCCTGACTGCTTTATTATTGCATAGATCATTCGATCAATGTCATTAGCCCCTTGAGATGTATCTATACATCAGAGGATCTATGATAGAAATAATTACCCCTGCAGATTGCCACTCTGGATTGGTCAATTTTGGCTCCGTTTGCTGGCATGTATGGATTTTCAAGTGGAACCTTGTTGTAATTATCTTTGCAAATTAAAAGACATTAGCAGGCGTCTTGGTAGTTGTGCAGGGGCATATAACTTCATTAGCCCAAAAGAGGGAATCAGCACTACCAAAGATGTAATTTGCGGTGATGGATATTTCAGTCAGACCCACCTCTCGTTGAACGTGTGCTGCCTTGCAAATCAGGAAACAGACAGCACTCTGGCTATGAAGAGACGAGAGAAATGACATGACACCAGGCAGCACTGCTCGGGAAAACAAAAAGGGAAAATGAGGAATAAAGAAGGTTTTCATGGTGTGGCTGGATGGGTTCTGTCTCAGTCGATTATGTTGATTTACTTGGTTCTATAAAGTCTGGGCATTTTGGCCATAAAATGAAGCTCATACCCTGATTGTTTACATAAATCTGGATTGGGCTTGTGGCATTTCACACTGCGTGAAAATTAAACTCCGCCACAACAACTAACTCAAGTTCAAACTGGAATGCTTGCTTCGGAGAAAAAAAAATACTGAGGTTGCCATCACTTTCTATTTTTGAAGTTACGTATTAATTAATGCATTGATTTGAAAGATAACACCCGTTTCATCATATTTTACACATCAAACAGGGCTGTGTTTTGAGTAGCTGAAAGTAAACTCCCTCAGGATTTCTGTTCCACCATCTGGATTTTTTTTATTATCACATCCTTAAATATTATTTCCTCCTCTTCCTGACTCCTTTTTCAATGAGAAAAATAGAACTGCCAGTGATCTGAAGCTTAGAAAAGTTATGGTTGAGCCATTGTGAGCTTTAATAATGGGGACTGTAATTTAATGCTGTGTTGTTCTCACTACTGCTTCTGCCTCTTTGTCAGCACACCTGAGTAAGACTAGCAGCTCCTGGCATTTCAAGCAACTCCACAGTACTGTTGGGACTGTGTGAGCTCTGATCGCTTCCTCTCAGACATACAGTTAGGTAATCAAAAGGAGTCCTTGAAATTCCTGAGCTGATCACATAGGAGCTTCTGGTACACAGCTTTAAGGCATGAAAATACAGATATCTGGTTATACTGTCTGTTTGTTACCTTGTTTTCTTGTATCAGAACCAATTCAACTTGTTTATCAGTACAAAAAAACAAGACAAAACAGTATATGCTTCTTTATTAAAAAAAAGAAAAGAGAGCATCATCTGCTGAGGCCATTTTGTTTGTATTTACAGTCAAGAGTCTACTGCATCAAAAAAGGTTGTTCAGTTGCATATTATAGCATACCTACTTCACTACAATACTTTGCATTGTGTGATTTATTCATTATCAGGTTCATTTCTTTTATCTCGAAGTGGAAAGGATTAAGCCGGCCGCTGCCTTCGGCTCTATAATCAGGAAAGTGCTTGAAAGTCAAAGGCAGACAAATGTAAGGCAGCACAGCAGAGTTTTCTATTTTAAGCTTTGAATTGTGCAGATTTCACGTGGCACATGTGTTAGTTGTGCTTTTGTTGTTGTTGAAAGCTTGTGAGCTTTGCTGACTGCCTGTTAGATATAACTGATACAAGTCAGAAACTATTGCAGTGCTGTGCGCTTTGGGCATAAAGATATTGATCAACAGCCGAGATGAAGGTGCTGCAAACTGGACATTCATTACTGATACTTGATTTCTGTAAAGGGTGTACATGTGATTCATTACAAAGCAACATGAAGTAAAATCAGCTCCTTAAAGACCCTAAAGTTTGGAATCTGGGGTTATTTAGATCTATCTTCACCTCTCTCAACCGACAAGTCCTCCAAATCAAACAACAAAATACATTGTTGCTCCATGAACTCTAGAACAACACACAGAAGTGTTTTCTGATCTGACTTCCCTATCTGCATGACCACATGATTTGTCTAACTATATAGAAATAGCCAATCTCCTTGCTGATGGTCTTTTTTGCTTATGTTAGTCATATAGAGGCATCAGAGGCATCATGAGACTGTTTCATAACCTGTTAAAAGTTCCTTGTTGTAATTTGAAGGGGGTTTGGGTTAAAATTCATCGTCATGGTTACAGTAATAACCACAGAACAGTAGTCTAGTGTGTTGAAGCCTGATATTTTGTTGACCCATCCACTGACCTGAAACAGGTTTGAGATCATGTGAGTACATTTACTACTCCAACATCATTTTTTTGAGTTCCACTACACAGAATCATATATAAAACTAAATTTACATTGAAGGCACAGATCCCTGTGTGTGTTAAGAACTGGTACTTTACTGCTGGCAACTGATGTAGGCAGATATAAAGATATTCCTGAAGAGCAACATTTATGTGTTCTTTGTGATCTTGGTGTTGGTGACAATTAATTTCATTTTGTATTCCATTGCCCTTTGTACAGCGACTCGAGGAATTATTTGTTTGAAAAGATCCAATTGAAGAATCCTGATTTGTTTTGGTTGTCTGAAGCTGATATGTTGTGTTGGCTTGTTAATGTGGAGATTTTGTTTTGGTGAGATTTATAAGAGATGCTTGGCAGCTAAAACAGAGAACACTATCCATCATAACAGGAAATTTCTGTCATGTAAACTGAATGCTCTGAAATATTCTCTTTTTTAATTTTTGGAACTGTACATCATCATTTGTAAATTGGCCATGCTGGTTATTGTTTATTGTCTTGTAAGCCCATATGGACTGGGCACCAGAAAGGTGCAGGACACTTAAATAAACAGTCAATCAATCAATCTGCTTACAGGATTTTCTATCCCAGGTCTGTGGCATTACTTCTGTCCTCTTTTGCCTTGTGACCCCTTAAAGTTAAACATGCAAGAACATTTTCATATTCTTATCTGAAAACTACTTTTTTAGTGTTCGTAAGATTTGACCATTTGCCTTGTGATTGCTCCTAAAATTGCCATTTGCTGTGTGTGGGCCAGAGAATATTACAGCCTACAGTGGGTGATGTTACACTGTCAGGTGTGACGGGAGATGATACTGGAGAGGGACCTGCAGAAACACCCTGAGGCGGCTGAGCAAAGAATACTGAAATGTAGATGTTACTGTGCTGAAATATGCCAGTAAAAGTCATAAATGTAACAAAACCTCTTTGTAAACTGGCAGCCATGATGATGATAATAAGATAATATTAATGTGGCATTCAATTTCTTTTAGTTATATATTTTATTTTAGTTGATATTGGTATTATATTTAAACTCCATTTCATTTAGATTAGGGCATTATAGATTTTTAAGTCAAACAAGTGTTTTCCCCCGTCAAGAGGCAGACTATCGACATACAACAGGCCTTGACCAAGTGTAAATTTAGTTTGTACCTTCTAAGAAGGAGAAATGGTGAAAATTCTCATAAATTACTTGTTCATGCCACTTAAGAATAAATCCGTTTGTAAGAGTGGTTCTTGCCTGGCCAAATGTCTACTTCTGAGCCCTTGTTACTGTTTGAATATGTCTGCCAACAACCTTAAACTAATACATTTATATACTATTAATCCACAATAGCAAATACAACTGAATGGAAACATTTATCCACAAAATTGCAAACATTCACTGTCAACATCTGGTCTCTAGTGTCAAAGTTCTGCAGTTTGTTCACCCCCTGCTCTACATGATGAGGCCAACTGCATGAATTTATTTATTTCACCTATCCCAGCATGCATTGGACAAATAGGGCTTTCTGAATAATTCACCGAAAAGCAGAGAAATACAATTCTGTCCTGCGGTTCTAACCATAATCCTCATACTTGGTTGTTGGTTCCAGCCCTTCTACATTTCTAATAAATTCTAGTTTATAGACATAATAAAAAAAAAGGCTGACAATATTGTTCCTGGGGAAAAGGAAAGCTAGAGCAATAAAAAGACAGAGACAGAGCTGTAGAAGGTGAAGGGGCTGTTTCTTTAGATGGACAAAGAAGGAGAGGCAGTGTGCGGCAGTAAGAGAGCAAAATGCTTCATAGCCTCGGGGGTGTGTGCTGCTGATAGAGACAGACTAATGGAGGGTCCCTGTGAGGAGTGTTGACAGTCTATTTGCTTCAACCCAGTCAGCAGCTCTCCATACAACCACTGAAAGCAGGTGCACTGTAAAATCAGAACAAGGGGGGATGTTGTACTTGCAAACGAATACCTCCTAATTAAAGGTAAATATACATATTTAATGAGACTGAAGTGGTCTCATTTTCACCTGCTGTAGGGGTGTCTGCATAATGTCCGCCCTGCACTAATTATTGGCAGCAACACAGCAGGAGAGAAACAGAGAGACAATGAGAGGGTGAGTAAATCCCTCTAAAATTAGAGGCCTATCATCTGGGTCCTGTCTTTACCAGCAATACTTAGTAGTAGTTAGGTTTCATGAGCAGCCATAGTTGCTTTTTCCCCAGTGCAAATCTCTGTGAATGTATCCAAGCTTTGACATAAGCCATTATTGTGTGAAGTGTTTAGAATGTGGGTCACATACCGGAGCAGTAACCTTGGAATTTGGGGAGAAAATAAAGGCCTCTTTGATGCCGAATTCACAACATGACCACCGCATAAACAGAGGATTCATCTCTCAGCCATATGCATCCATAATGCATGAAAATAAAAAAGGGGAAATTTAAAAACAGATTTCCTGCTAGATGTTATTTGAAAAAGGCAAAATTAATATCCTCTGTATAAAATACACATCAGAGCAACACATCCTCATGAAAAATGTCAGTATAGGTCTAAAATTCAGGCTGGCAAAAACGACCTAGTTATGTTTACGCCATCTAGCGGTTATAGTAATACACTCCGACTTTCCAAAACTGTTACAAATCAGTTTTATGGTGTTACAGCGCTGTGGTTAAGGTCTGGTTAGGTTTAGGCACCACTTGACCACGCAACCTTTGTCATCATGGCAACAGTACACCACAACGTTTCGGTTTTTAAAAAAATGTGCTGTCTCTCGGTCGAAACAGGAAGTGAATGGTGGTCCCCTGCAGCAAAGTCCACTATCTATCTAACCATCCACCCTACCATCTCAACAAGGCAAAGTCATCTTATCAAGTCACCTTAAATTGACAGCATCTGAACTGCATCACTTCCTCAGGTCATAGTTACTACAGCCACTAGATGGCGTAAACGTAACTATAGGTTGTTTTTGCTGGCTAAATTTTATACTTAAACTGTCGTTTTCTTGTCAGGACAGGCTGCATCAGAGATATGCTTGGCGAAATCTTCATAAACGTATAAAAGTTTAGTGGGCTCACGCTGCCTGACAGGTACACAGTCACAGCAAACCGATGAGGAATAATTCAACAATATTGGCAGTTCCTTCCATGGAAGCCGAAAGCATTTTGTCCTCCCAAGGCAGACCGGCCTCAGGAGTAAGTGTGCAGAGCAAGATAGTGACTGCAGTTCCTTTAAGGCCCCTGTAGCTATATTTTTAAGAAGAGCTTTCTATTTTAAGCAAACCACCACTGAGCTAGGCTGCATGCTAGTCAGTGCTGGCTTTCAGAAAATACCCAGCTACAGTTACACTGTGGGTTTCAGCCACTACACTTTTATTATTTCCCTCTCCAATTCGCTGCTGATAAAAAAAAAAAAAAAAAATTGTAGTTTTTAAGAAAGCAATGGAGAGAGTGAAAGGAAGAAAAAAAAAAGATCCAGATTATGACAAAAAAAACAAACAAAAAAAACAAAAAACAAAAAAACAAACAAACAAAAAAAGATATTTAGGAGAATAATTTTGTCTGAGCTTCAAGGAGAACCAGGCAGTAATCTCACTCCTGTATGCGAGATGAGACCTTGTAAGGTCTTTAAAAGATTATATCTGTCTTTGGTGGTGCATGCATTTAAAATTCTTTAAAATTATTTCAATATTTAGATACTTGGGGATATGACATTATACTGTGGGCCTCAAGAAATCCTTGGATTGACGTGTGTTAAAGTCGTGTAACAGGACAACTTCAGGTTTAACCACCGCTGGGCACACTGTAGGCAGGCAATCATAGCAACAGTACTTCTGCCTCGTGATACATTACCAGATAACTCACTGGTGAAAGTAACATGACCATGTGGTAAAGTGATGACGAACAAATTTTGAAAAACAGTTGACAGTAAAGCTTGTCTTGGTAAGTGGCTGGGGTATAACTGATAATACACCAAACTTCACTCTGCTTTCCATCTGGGCTGTGGTTACTTATCATCGTTCAGTGTCTTTTAGTGAAGGAAAAAAGATCAACAACAAAGAAGAAACATCACTTTTTGGTATAATTGCTTGCAACCTCCAAAGTCGCAAAATATTCAAACTAACATATTGTTTTACCTATCTGCTTATAGCAGCGAAAGCATGATGAGGGTTTTCATGGTTATGTTTAGGCAACTCAAAGCACTTGGAAAAGGTTAAGGGATCTTTGGTCAAATGTAGAAAAAGTCAACACTGACTTGAAGCTTGAGACAGAACATATTTACTTTTTCAATATTTAACCAAAACCACAATTTTAACAATCCCTAACCTTAACCAATGAGATTAAGTAGCCTAAGCCTAACCACATGCAGCACACTAACCCTGCTCTCTGATAATCCCATCTCCTAGAAATAATGTTTACATATACACTTAAAATCACTGGATTAATATTTTACCCGGTTTGGGTCAATATGTCACCAACAGAATGCTGGGTTAATGTTACCAAGAAAAGGCTGTTTTGACCCAGTTTTATTGTTATTTTTTATGTTACTGTTGGTTTATTTACCCAAACTAAAGCTTGTTAAAAGTTATTCTGCTCTTTTCAAAATTACACTTCATGGTTTGTCATTAACTGTTAATAACTTGTGTATCTTTTGAATGTCATATGCACAATTTGTTTTGTACAGAAACAATACATTTGTGACCGTTTTTAGCTAAAGCTTGTTGGGACAAAATAACAGATTACTACTGGGTAAAGTTAGCCCAATGTTGTATTTTAACCAGTGATTTGTGGTGTGTTCTATTAAATTTCAACAGCAAATACAACACCCTGAGTTTGTACCCTGACAATCTACCCAGACAGGTACATCCATGTAGCGCTTCATTCATTTGGAAAACATTGCCTGTGAATACAATCCAGGCAGCAATTATGTTTGTTACAGCAACATAATTGGGAAAACAATTTAGTAGCATATAAGTGTAATTTCCAGGAGACAGTGTTGTCTCTGTTGTCTAAGTTCTCCACTTTGTATGCCTACTGTTAACGCTGACCACCTCCCTGCAACTCGTGTGATTCAAGAATGTAATATTTCCTTGATTTGAAAACGTTGCTAGTGAACATAATTCAGACAGAGACAAAGTTGTGAGCAGAAATTGATGACAGCTAAGTGCAGGTTAGTAGATAAAATCTACCTGAATGCTGAAGAGAAGACCCAACCTTAACTATTCAAGCAAGGCTGCAGTCTCTGGATGCAGGACTGGTGGTGAGCAAGGAAACATTAAAATGCCCATTTTTAGCATGCAGTTTGGTGTGATCTCCTCATTTAGTACACATAGAGTACTACACCCACATAAAGAAAAGAGAGACAGAGATAGAACAGTGTGTATCAGAGGTAAGCCAGCTTCAGCTTTCCCAGCCGGCTTGGGAAAACACAGCCAAGCAGTCTGCCCTCTGCCAGCCTTTTGTACTCCTTTTAACTATCACCATTTATGGCTATGATTGGGAAAGCAATGTTTTGGCCACCGTGTAATCACTACTACCACCTACTGAAGAATATTGAATTCCTGTTTCAATTATAATCAGTTAACTAATCTGTTGTATTAAGCTCCAGTTGGGATTGTAAGGTTGCTCTTCACAACCCATGTTGTTCATCTTTTTTTTTTACTGATGGCTGTGGTCAAGTTCTACACTGCTGGTGCTGAGATCTATCCTATTCACATATGATAAGATTATCCAAATTAGAAAACCATCTGGTGCTGAGTGCTGTGTTGTGGATAGTTATTTTAAAACCATTCAAAAATACAAATCAAAAATAACTCAATCATACCTTGCTGGAATGTGAATTCAACTTGCTTTGCTATTTCTCAATTTGCATCCTACTTAAAAAAAAAAAAAAAATTAGATTCATTAGCTGAAATCTATGAAAAGATTTAATATTTTCTACGTAAACTCTGGCCAATGCATTATGTGTTTGACATTAAAGTGGTGCTTGGGGAGCCTAAACCCAATCAATCTCAACAAGGCAGTGAGAGAGAAGCCAATTGCTTAAGTGTTCAGATATTCTGATTGGAGTCCCAGGTGACCAGTGCTGTCAGTAATGAGATATAATACCTGCAGCCGTGGGAGACTTCTATTCATATAATGCCTGGGGAGACAAGATTTCAAATCTAATTGGAAACACTTTCGTAGTGAAAAAAGGGGGACACTAGGCACTCTTGCCATGTGTGTGACACAATGAAGCATAACAAAACTATTTAAAACAGTCTCAGCATTCAGTATTTCACATAGACGTCATCACTGAAGCGAAATAAAGCCAGCTGTTAAAACAGGAGCTGGTATTCATGTGTTGAGCTTCCCCAGTCTGAAGATTTTATTTCAACCTTATGCATCATGATTAATTTCATTTACACCAGGAGTTAATTAGGGTCAGGGAGAAAAATGTCATATCTTTTTAGTGTCATGGAGAGTAAGTTATGAGAATTAAAACCAATGGTGACCTCTGACAGCATTTCACATACAGTATCCATATTGTAACCTCATTAAAATGAAGTTATTATCTATTTTTGCTGTTTATTTGCTTTCTTGCACAGTAAAATGAAGGGATTGATAGTCCATTCCAAATGAAGCTGGAGCTAGGAGACGGTTAGCTTAGCTTAGCTTAGCTTTAAGACTGAAGGCAGGGAGAAAAAGCTGGACTAGTTCTATCCAAAGATTAAAGAAATCTGCCTACCAGCTCCTCTAAATCTCACTAATTAATGCGTTACATCTCATTTGTTTAATCCATACAAAGCTAGCGGTTTACCCCTGATTCCAGTTTTTATGCTAAGCGTCTGCTTTTCACCTAAATAACCGTATATCCCGAAATCTCTAACTAGTTTTTTAAGTTAATGAAAGGGTCTCTGGAGGATTTGTGATATCAACAGTTGTTCAGTGGTGTCAAATTGTGTGCAGCACAATTGATACTGATTTGTGCCAACGCCTGCCAAAGCTGCATGAGCTGATGTTGTCGTGCATATTGAATACCAGCTGAACAGTGAAGGCTCTATATGTGAACAGCCTATTTCAGCACATTTATTTAGGCTACGTATTACAAATTAATCTTACATGGACAAAAGGAGGAGGAGGTCCATAGCAGTATAAAGGCAAGTAGGGCTACGGGCTAGAATGCATAGTATGAATTGCAAAATCTCACTCTCCTGGGTTTCATTCTAATGATGTAGATTATCATATGTTTCATACATTCTATTATTAAGTCATTATCTTTGTGACCACCAGATGGATATAACACAAGTTTAGCATATATTAATCAGCTTAATAAATGTTCTGAAATAGGCTGCTCATACACACCAGTTAAACTAAAGTCTGACCCCTCCAGAAGCATGGCTACAGTGACAGATCATCGCTACTTAAGAAAACACATGCAAACTGACAAAACCATATAAATAAATATTGGCCATACACCTAGCATCAAATTTTTATTAGCAGCATGTTCATCAGTTGTCAGTGTCCCTTGCAAACATCTGTGTTTTCACTTAGTTTCATAGTTCCTCATGACTTTCAGTGTTTCCCTATTTGCTTGTGTTGTCTGTATTTCTCTTTACCTGCTGTTATTCTTGGCAAGTATTTCTTAATTTGCTTGCTGGACTTGCAGTTTTTTTCTAAATGTGATGTATGTATTGCCAAAGTGATAAAGATTTATTTTGGAAGCTGTGGTGTGTTGAGCGTTCTCTGTATTTTCCATCCCTGTCAGATTTTCATTATTTCAAATACAAGCTGGGCCAATACAGGCTATCATCCCCTTTGTATTTGTCTGTGTTTTATTACTATCCTGTAAGAAGGCAATCCAAAACATTTCTGAATGGTGCCACTCTTGAGATTGTATGTTACTGTGAAGGCCCACAGCACTTCACTCTGCATCTCCACCTGGCTATAAACACTACAGCACATTGCACTGTGGGAGTTCACTTCCAATCAATTTATATTCATCTGCTTCTGTAGAGCCACAAGCAGACATTTCTCAGATGCTACAGCTCCTGCAAAATCGGCCCTCTACATTACAGTTCATATCTATCTATGGCTGTTGTTTTTCATCCACTCCTCAGCGGCTTCACTCACTGTGTTTGTATTCATAACATGCATATACGCATAACTGTCACATACCTGATTTAAATGCATCTCAGTGGGCATAAAAGCAGAGAAACTACTTGAGGTCTCAGTCTGGCTATTGGAGAGAGTGATGGTGGGGTAAAATGTGCAGCTGCTCTGTGGGATAGATTGAGTGCATGTTCGGGCTCATGGCACCGGGGGAGGCAGAACTGCTTTGCATGGTGAGACTGGAGGTGGTGACACACGAGGAGAGGCCATGCCACCATTCAGGCTGCGCAGTACGAGAGCCAAAGTCATTCTCCAGATTAACCGTTAGCCTGAAAGAACATAAATCTGTTGTCCAGAGGCCTTGACACCCAATTAACTCACAGACAAAGGGACAAGCGCTGAGGCTTTGAACACCGAAACTATAGCTTTTTTTTTTTTTTTTTAGTTTTAAGGTCATCCTTGTAAACAGCAACCCTGTCATTTTTACACCATGTCATGCTCCAGCCTTTAAAACACCCTCCTGTGAGATGATTAATATTCTGCTGCCATACAACATGCATTAACTGAGTCTTGCATTTAAATGACCTTGAAAAGTATTGTTATTGTACTTTAATTTCCATAGCACACAAAATATTACAATGAAGCCCCATAAAGTATGAAGACCATTAAACATGAATTTTCATATCCGTAATGCTCCAATTTATATTGGGAAGGCATGTTTGCAAGAGCACTTATGAGATGATAATTGATAAAATCCTGGGCACAGGATATAGAAAAGGGTGCTCAGCTCACCTCATAAATGGATGATGTAGTCGAACTTTATTGTAAGTGGACTGAGGTCAAAGCATTTTTCAACCTTGAGTCGGAAAATCAACCTTGACAGATTTTTTCAGAGAAGTGCTCTTTGCATGAAGACAATTTGATACACTAACAGATGTGTGGCGAATGCAAATGTTTGCTTAAGTGGAGGCACACGGATCCTTGAGAGCGCAGTGTGGCAGGGTTTCATATCTCAAAGGCATCTTCGGGTGGAAATACCATACAGAAGTCTCCACTGATCACAACACATGACATCTGCGAAATGAGATGCTTTATCTGAGCGCACTGTGAAAGCCATTATTTCCAAAAAATACTCACTTTTAGATCAAATTTCTTCCTGCTCAGTGCCACAGAACAGATAGCACTGTCCTTGGTTATCGCATCATATTTTTTCCTCTATACATCACAAATGGTTAAATGCCAGATCATATCATTTTGACAGCCCACTCAAGCATTTATAAACCTATTCATACCATCTGCTAGCAGCATAGAGTACTCTCTGCTAGCCTTGTATTTTCTACACTGCTCAGGCCCACAGCCCCCATAGTCATGTTCAACCCCATGCTCCCATTCAGCCATTGTTATTTCCATGGCTTACAAAAGATCCCTTTGGACAGTCCGTTGCCTCTACATCAATGGCTGGAAATGACAATGAGGCCACTGGACAAGAAGAGCTGCTGGTCTGGAAAGCATTCTTAGCATTTTACTATGTGATATAATTTGACAACTCTGGTCAAACACTAGACAGAAATAAAATGTGGATTGGTTTGTACAATCAGTGCATTTTATCGTAAGCCCACTGTTCTCTCTCTCACAACTAAAAGTCTATAGCCACGCTAGACTAATGGCAAACATGGTGACGTTTAGCAGGTGTGATGTTCATCATCATAGTTCAGCACAGCAGGCTAACATTTGTCAAATAGCATTAAACACAAAGTATAGCTGAGGTTGATGGGAATGTCATTAGTTTTGCAGGTATTAAGTCATAAACCAAAAATATTGAACAAATTGAAATTTTGACCTGATGATGGCTTGAAAATATTTAGAAATCACCAAAGTAATTACATCTATTTAATAGCAGAGGAATCATTTCACTCAAAATCACAAATGTCAACCTTTTAATGGAGCTAGCAGAAAATTCAGGGAAACAGCCAAATTCAAGAGGATACATTGTCTGGGAATCACAATTTCCTGTAAATATTTTGTGTAAGTCCTTTTAGTAAATAGAAATATACTTTCACACTAAAAGTATATACATCAAAAAAGTGAAGCATGATTCAGAAAGTAGATCACTGTGGTACATTGTATGACAAGTAATGCCAAGAAGAACTGGTATGTTTCCCAGAATAAGATAAAGGAGCAAAAGAAAAAAGGTCAAATGGACATCTGAGTGATATGCCTGGAAATGTCAGCCAAAATGTGCCTAAAGAAATAGCAGCATGCAACGATGTAGAATATGTTTAACAGTGAGAGAAAGTGCAAACAGTGCTAAAGGTCATTGCAACAAGTCTGGAGGCCAACTGGATGACATCTGACAGTATGCTAATTATACTGCTACTGCAGCTGAGGCTGCAACACCACTGCAGTGCTCTCATACAGCTCTCGATGGAGCTACTATACTCAAGGGGTTTCACAAATGAAGCTGAATGTGATATTAACATGTCATTTTTCACCAGTTTTGTAGATGACTCCATAGCATTTCATTTAACTGAAGGGGGAAATCCATCAATCTTAAGCATCGAGATCAATTTACTCATCATAGTGAGCACTACTCAGCACTACTCAGCCTGTGTGTGGCTGCGGAGGAGCTGTGTCAGGTCTGATATAATAATCTTAGAGATGTGATCAGGGTTTTCTCAGTTTAAGTCTTTAGACTATACATATAAATTAAAGTCCGTGTTTCAAATTGGGTCCATATTAGAGATGGAAAGATCTGGGCGTTTACCAACTAAATATTTTTTATTAACTAAATATTGAGTTTTTGAAGTTTAACCCATACTAGCCAGGATATCTGCTGTATTAATTTTGACTGTTCGTTTTTATTCAGACAAGTGGTGGGATGGTCGCTTGGTCGGTCAGTTGGTCCACCACTTTGGTCCAGACTGAAATATCTCAACTATGAGATAGATCTAAAAGCGGCTGTGGACTCTTAGGCACCACAATTTTAAATTTCAGATGCAACTTTCCCTGCAATTTGCAGTAAGTTTAAGTACCGCTTATCTTCTATTTTACCTTTGCATTAGTGTGGTCTATTAGAAAACAAGGACAAACTAAATTTGACTGGTGAGCACCTAAAAAAGTAAATAAATATGAAAGTAATTATCCTCCTTGGTCTTGTTTAATCTGTCTTCCTAAATGCAATCGTAAAATGTTGGAGTACCCCTTTAAAACTCTTACGTATGGCCTAATCGAATATATAGTATGGTGTAGATTGGATGTTAGTGCAGCATACAGCATAAAATTATGCTTTTATTTATCTGTAATTGACAAAAAACAATTTTAAAAGTGAACAAAATGTTGTTACCATTTGGCACGTGTTTCTGGATCCACCATAATCTGCAATCAGCAGGAAGCTCACACTTGTTTATTGTCTAACAAGTGCGTATATGAATTTGGACCTTTCACCCAAGATGATGTTATTGTGCCAAGTTGTCACATAGAGCTTTAATTGCGGAGTAGGTTATTTATACTGCAACATAACTTTGGGTAGAGGGTAAACTGTTGTTTTGAATACCGGAGTGTTCGGCTGAGGAGATCAAGACAGGATCAGTGTGGCAGTCAGCCATCTCTCCCACAGGAACACACTGCAAAACACAAAGTGCCTGTTAATTTTCTCGCTGGCTGACGCCTCGGGGGTGGAACAACATTTGCGAAGCCTACTCTGGAAGTGTGACCTTGGGCCCTGGCCTAGTACTTAGACAGGGAAGGCTAAACAGGTTTTGCATACCAAGAGAGGTGCCATCTTGTTTTCAGTCCAGCGGGGAGCCACATAATAGCAGACTGGAGCAGGTCGAACGATCCCTCCCTCCAACTTCCCCTCTGTTTACTTTGTCCTGAACACCTGCTGTCTCTCAGCCTGTAAATTAGAGGGTGCAACACAGGAGCAGTGTACTGTATATGTGGGTGTGCAGCACACAAGGATTAATTGCCAGCATAGTGATAAGAGCCCTCCTTCCCTCTGTTTCTCTCTCTCGTCTCTCATTAGAGACTTCAGAACTCCTATTTGCAAAGCCCTCCAAGCACTAGACCACCTCTGCCAAAACAGATCCCTGTGAGTGAATGAGGATACATCTGTGGCGACAGAACCAAAGCTTGGGCCTTTACACCTCCCAGGAATTTATATATTTATTTTATCTATCAGTTGGACATGTGTTGGTGAATTTTAGTTGAATAAGAAGAAAGTGATGAAATGGAATGAGGAGAAAGTTAGGAAATGAGAAGAAGGGGTTCAAAATACAACTTTCTCACTTATGTGGACCTTTGTGTCTGTTTAAAGGTTCTATATGTAAGTTTCAGAAATTCCTTCTCATTAGTGACACTGGAAATGAGCTGTAGGCAGCATCCTGTTGCTCGCGCTCACATTGCATCAACGCAAACGTGCAGCAGCACGAGACTGTTGCAGGTGATGTCTTTTCCCTTACACTTGTCATAATAACATAAAAGATCTCATGTTGTTTTGCACAGTGCTTCAGCAAAGCATCTCCCACTTCCAGCCAGTCAGCCCCTTCTCCCCAGCTGCACGTGTGCAGGCTCACAGACACACACACAGACGCTCCTGCTGCGTTGTGGCTGCACTTACCTGACCTGTTACGAGAGCCTATCCGCGCCGCCCAACCCGCAAAAATATGCGTTAATCAACCATCCAAACCCGACCCAGAAACTGCCAACTTTGTTTACCAACCATGTTTACCAACCGTGTTTACTGAATACCAGTAGGCTCAGTGAGCTGTGGAGCAACGTGCTGAGGTTTTGTTGTGAATGTGTGGTGGTCGACGGAGGCAGCTAGCTGTTTCACCCCCAAAAAACAAAGGTACTGTAGCCAGAGACAGTGATAGCTGGCATCGTTAGGCAGCTAGCCACCAGCCAAGCTGGTGGGTAACAGAACTGGAGAGCTAATATCTGCAGGGTGTTTCTAGTTGGATAGCACCATTTTTGTTGTGTCATCAGTTAACATGCTCACTGGTTAAACTGAAACACCAGTCAGCATGATAACCTCAGCTAGCCGCTTTCAAACTTCCCGCTCTTAATGCTGATTTCTCCTGGGAGGGCCAAATTCCTGGAGGGGCGGACATGGCCCCCTGGAGCCTGCCCATAATGTGGGAATCAATTTCCGGCTTATGGGCCTGAAGATAATAATAACAATAATAATAATAATACATTTAATTTGTACTGCACTTTTCATAACATAGAACACACAACATAAAGAAAATAGTAATAAGAATTAAGATGGGTTAAGATGTAGCAAGGACAGGAGGAGGCAGATAATTAGCAGAATGGAGAGCACCTCTTTCATGTGTTGTCTGTCTGTCACCAAGCAACCGTATCTGAAAACAGGAGGGAGATTTCTTAGATTGCATTGTGTGTGTTATACATCAATCATCCATCCATTCTGTGAACCTTCTTATCCTGGTCAGGATTGCAGGGGTTTGATGGGTAGCCTACACAATGGACAATTTTCAAGTTACTTACTGGACTAACAGTAGTTGTGGTTAGTAGTGATACATACTGTACACATTCACACTCAAATGTGTCACTCACAAATGTGAATCTACTCAGGACTAAATCACAGACCCAACTGACTGATCTCAGTACCAGTAATTTTATCATACATAACTTAAATGTCATTGTTAAGAATATTTGCATACTTATACTTTATATTTGACATAAATGTCTCCAAATTTTCAGGAACCAATATCAAAAGTGATCCTCAAATGAAATGGAAAAACAAACTAAATCAAAAATGTTTTTTTTTTTTTTTTTTTTTTTTTTTTACATCACACTCAGGCAGTAACATTTGGGTATTTTATTGTTTTTTATAGGTTACATTTTTAGTGACTGCTAATTAGTAAATGTTAATATAATGAAAGATAATGAGCCTGGTAAATATTACAGTACCTGCCAAACATCAGAATTGAGAGTATGTTAGCATGCTGACGTTAGTATTAACTCAAAGCACCACTGTGCCTAAGTACAGCACAGAGCTGCTAGCATGATTGTAGACTCATAGGTACAATAGTCTCATTTTTGAGAGACTGTATGTGTATAACTTGAATTCTTCATAATGTTAAATTAGTGCTACTTTAATATCCCTTTAATGTATCTCACTTAAATGAAAGAGGAACAGGACAAACATTGTCAAAGTGAAATAAATGATATGTTAAAGTTGATTTTATACATGATGTGACCATTCAATTAAATCAACAACCACTTGGTTGCTATAGTTGAAAATGAAATAACTTTTACAGCTCTGAGGGCTGGCATTTTATTCCATTGTAACAAAGCCAATTTGCCACTAGCTTTAAAACCACTTATAATTTGGATTTGGAAGCATGCATGTGTCAAATGTGCTGGAACACCCACATGCTAAATATGTTCTTTTATTTCTGTATCTGAAATGAAGCACAAGTAAACTTACTTGCATTTGTAAGTAGTAAGTGGGTTATACTCATGTAAATATTATAAATATTTATTTTTATTTATATTCTGGTAAACTCAGGTTTTACTTTTCATATTCTACCATATATTTAATTTGCATTCACCTAGGGTCCCAGGTGCACAATAGATGCTGATTAGATAGCTCCAATTAAAAAGGATCTGAGTGCAAAGGATTGGATTTGAATATGGTCTACTTATAATTATGAAGAGGGGGTTTATGTGAATGTTTACCTCACAGTCAGCCGGTTGTTTTTACAATAAATCCAAGATTATATGCATGGCCTTCTTTTTAGTCAGGAATAGTGTAATTACAATTTGTATTTAACTGTACCGAGAGTCATGCCCAATATATGCCCATATAAAAAGAAAACAATAGCGACAACGTTTTAATTTGACAGATTTTTTTTGTTTCTTTTTTGGTGTCAGAAAAAAAAAATATACTGAGACTATTTAATTTAAAAGACCTTTGCAATTAACTAACCTGTAAAAAAATCATACAGGCTGTACAGATAACATCTTCACCAGGTTATTAGTTGTTGTCCGGGAACTCTGCAGCCCAATTCAACATGGATACTGGACATTATTAGATATAATTACTAACATAAATATATGCTGCATCCCATTCAGTTTAGCCAATTCCAGGGCCCTTCTATTGTGTATAATGGCTTACTGAGCTGGGACAGAGCTATCGTTAATGTAATTAGTTCCACCTGTGCTTTTCTAGCTATGACAAGTCAAAATGTCTCTAGGCTCTCTATGGAGGATAAATACATACTGTCTAATCAGAATAGGCTGAGATTTGAAGAGCCTTATCGAGTGACTAACTGGCTGACTCCATGCTACAATGTAGTTTCTTTAATGAATGTGAAGGAAACTCTTCTAGACTTCTGGAACCAACTTTTAGAGATCTGATCAGTAATTTCCAGCAATTACATACAAATAACATTCATACAACTAGGCTTTAGATAGCAGGTTTTGATATGTAACATTTCCTCCAGCACCACAAATGAGGGAACATTTTGAAAAAATCTGCAACATATCTTCCTAGAGTAATGTCCTGGATACTTAAGATAATCCACAGACCTCAATATGAACAAATTACTGAAACTATTTTCAGTTTTCTCTTGATGGAAACTGTTCTGATCTGTTTCTGCTGTACAAACCTGACCACCTCCCTATGACATCCAGGCAGCATTTACATAATTGACTAAATTAATTAGTACATAGTGAGAACATCATTTCTAGGAGACAGATTTGTACCATTAGGACATATAATTCATCATCATAATATTCTCTTTTACTCCTCTGCAGATGACTCACAGTCACAGCTTTCCCAAGGAGTTTTGTTTTTGTTCATATTACAGCAAGACACACTTTACAATTTGCATTGCTGTAAAGGTAAAGATCAGAATTTTCTAAACTCTCTGCCATTGAACGCTGACAACTCAGAGGTCCTAATGATTGGCCCTGACCTCCTTTTTACATAAAAGAACTGCTTGTTCCTCTCTTTCCTAACATCAAGCATGTATCTAAGGACTTTGGCGTTATTTTTGACGGTTGTCTAAACCTAAATTTGTCCAGTCATGTTTGTATCAAATTTAGGAATATTTCAAACATCACAGTAATTGTGTCATCCGGCAATGCTGATAAAATGATTCATGCTTTTATATTCTTCCACCTGAACCTTTGTAACTCCTTGCTTGCCTTCCTCAACAATCAAGCTGCAGCTCAGCTTCCAATTTTGACAGAATTCTACAGTCAGGATACTGACTAAGATGTTTTTCTCACATCACCTTGACTTCTTTGCAGTGCTTGCCAATTTCTCTCTGAATCCACTTTAAAATTACGGACCACACTTTTCATGGCCTGGCAATGGATTATTTCATAAACCTTTTACTCTCTCATGTCCCAAAAGGTCTTTCAAATCCGGTGGTTTAGGCCATTTAGCTATTCCAGGTTAAAGTCTGGGTTAAAGTCAGATTGAGCCTTGGAGCAGTCTGTTTTTAAACCCTGCCTCAAAACATATTTTCATGGATTTGCGTTTTTGACTAATAGCTGTTTTTTTGTTGCATGATAGTGCTTTGTCATGTTATCATGTCAATCTCTTGGCTTTGCTTTTATATCTTTTATATAGATACTTTTTTGATAGATTTGTTTCTTTATGGCTAAAATTGTTTTTTTTTACTTCTTTTGTGCCACTGATGTTCTTATTGTATTTCATAGTTTGTAATTGCACTTTATTTCCCTTCCTCTGAAAAACATTTTGAAAGTCTCGCTTGAAAAGTAAATACAGTTATTATTATTATTACTTGGGACTCTAGTTTCTGAAGTTATACAATGCTACAGCTTTAACAATGTGGTAATCAGAAGCAATTTTTATGCTGACACACCTGCTACGGCAATTTTTAATTGTTGGTTCAGTGAAATTCGATTTGAATTATCCAACACAGCTTGCTTATTGGTGATAATAAGCAGCCTTTTTAACTGCATGGATTCTTTTCCTCAGATACTCAAAGCAGAAAAGTTGGAGCTGCATCAGTCTTTGTATTTGATTAAGGGATCGTTTAGCATAGACAGCATTACAACTTCTCCCAGAATTGATTTGACAGCCCTAAGCCTGCCTCCTTTTGTAGCTTGCACACCCCATCTGCTTGTCACCTCTTAATATGAACGGAGTCACTCAAGCTGAAAATGTGTAGCAAGACTAATATTTACGGAATACCAGTTATCCTAATGTGTGCTGGAGCTAGCAGCATAATGCCCAAACATTGGGCTTATGGTGCACTATGCATGACAAATATGTGCTGGTGTCTGTGACACATGTGATTAGAAAAGGCAGTCCCTGGAGTATTACACAGGCCTAATGGAGATGAGGTGTTTGGGAGAAAGGGCTTGACCATGTTTGACAGTAATCAGTTAAAGCAGCAATGATGATGTAATGAAAAGTCTTGCTTTAGCATGGACAGTCAAATGCGTCATTAATAGGTCATGGCCACCTACGCTTTGCCTCGTTCATCATTTTAACCCCTTCATCCCTGAACATAGGTATGAGCATTCATTCATCATTTAGTCTTTTTTTTATTTTATACTGTATAATGGTCTCTTTAAGGTAGAGTAAAAGGATTTTAACATAAGTTGTTTTTCTGGTTGCACATTGCTCAGTTCACTGAATCTGAAAATGGTTAGTAGTTAATCATCTGAAGATTGATCTTGTTTTTTTTCCGCCAGACTTTCTGGCATCTAAAACCTTGCTGAGTATTTTAATGTGACTGTCATCAGTGTCTGGATAAGCGTTGTTACTGCACTAGGGCAAACTGAGCCTTTCAACAGGCCGAGGCAGATATCGAGACCTGACAGAGGCAAACTTAAAACCCAGAAGCTTATCTCATATTAAATTATTTACAGCCAAAAAGAAATCAATTTTCAAAGGTAATGGCAAATCTTTCACCCTGTCCTCTGAAGTATGGTCCCATCTTATGTTTTCAGCACACTGTCAGAACCTTTTCAAAATCCCATAAATATAAATCAGTGCATATTGTTATAACTGAGCTTTTTATATGCTAAGATCAGGGACAATGATGATATTGTTCTCATTCCCTTCTCCAAACTACAACACCATTTAATGTACTCAGTGTGCTGTCAGAACATTTTTAAAACTACATAAATATAAATCAACAGGGGTTGCTCTAACTAACATATTTTGCAGCTTCTGCTGCATGCTGTGATCTTTTTTTTTTTTAATATCAGTAATGCTTGCATGTTTTTCTCACGTTTTTCTCATGTTTGCAATAGTCTGAGACAGACTGTATTGCAAATAGAATCCATTTCCATTTGATATTAACATGCAATCTGCATCTGGATACATTATCTGGGTAATAACATCTAATTAAAGGGTCTTTGCATTTACACCTGGTATCAATAAGCTTTCTTGTTATCTCAATTCTGCCTGAATTATGATTCAATCTCAATATGCCAATTAAGTGGGCAGAGCATACTTGACAATACACACGGTGCATCTGAGGACAAGGGAGGAGATGCTGGATACTCTTGAGGGGCTGCTATAACCTGATTTTCATTCATTTTGGCACCTGACTTTGATTTAATTTTAGTTTTAGTCTTTTAACAAAAATTCAAATTAGCTTTAGTCACATTTTAGTAATTTGATTATTGTTGTCAGTTAACATTTTGTGAACGTGCATATTCTGTGGGCTCATTTTTGCTGTGCATACATTTTTATGTCTTCTATGAATTCTGAAGAAACATCTGATGCAACCTTTAATATGCAAAGTACACTTACCATTGTTGCAGGCATTATTACAGGTGCTGCTCTATTCAATCATGAGGTTTATGGAATATGCGATGTTTACCTTTTTATACCAGGCTGTAATGGTTCGTACACACAGTCACTCACACATGTCACTCTGCTCTGCAGTAATACAACAGGCTACCTCTCCTCAGCGAGTTTAATTTTTACTCCCAAATTTTGGTTGTTTGAACAGAGCCGGCTCACTCACTGTCGTTCTTTCCCACATGGCATTATCGCAGCTACCTGTGCTTTCCACTGTAGAGTAGTGAGATGATTCAGAAGCAGGATTCACTCACTTGTTCACTAAACATACTGTTGGTGGTCTGGGTTTAGCTTGAGAGGAGCAGCAAAAATGTTGGATAACATTAATGCAAAACTGTTCATTTAGTGAACATTTTGGTGAAGATGTAGATTGTAGCATAAGGTGCATTAAACCTAATTAAACAAACCTACTGGGCTTACAAACACGAAAGATAACAGACTGAAGGTAACAATGTGTTACTTCCATCCACAGTAACATTATGTTACCATCAGATTACCTTTTTATTTATGTTGACGTGCTGGCGTGCATGTTTTCATGGTGTGTCCTAGCTGTTTCAGATTGACATTGCTGACAGAGACATAACATCACTGAACAGCAAGATGCCTCTCATTAGTGCTACAGGTCAAGCAGCTACATACACTTGTGAAGAAAATAGTTTAGGATAGATAGGAGGATAGGAGATGCGTGCTGCATTTTGTTAAAACTTTAATACATTATTTCATTGTTTATTATGGGTGTAATGGTAAACAAAATTCTTGGTTATCAGTACAGCAAAGAAAACAAAAGATAGGTAGAAAATAACATTTTGGTTCTTTATTCTGAGAAATGTAAGCATCCAACAATGGTCAAACTATTACTGAAACAGTTACGATGCTGCAAAAGAAAACCCTTTTGTTTCTTGCAAGGAGTCAGGACACTTACTGACAGTGGTTACTTTCTGTGACGCTGAAGCTTGATTCATGGGTGCTGAGAACTGGTTCTTACAGCGTGCTGTCTAACCACACCAGAAATCAAATGTATTTATAGTTGTTCTGAACAGTTTCACTCAAAGGCAGAGTGAAAAGCTGACTGTCACAGCGAGGGGAGGAGGACGGGGAGACACCATATTGTTTAACTTGGCTAAGCTGGCTAGCATACATCCATGAGAATGCTACGGCTAAGTGGTTCGCTTCCCAAATGTTCTGGGTGGAACTCTAGAATTATTCTTCTGCATGTCAGAGTTAATGGATTGTAGAACTATTGTGACAGTATATTGTTTGGGTCATGGAGTATATCGAATTGAGGAAAGTTGCTCCCTGAACCGAACATCCTGCACCAAACAGTTCGGGACAAATATATGTACCGTTAGTTTTCAAATGTTACTTTTAATTTAATTTGAGTCTTTCGTGAATTAATATTTTGTCATAATTTTCATGGACACAATAAACATCAGTCATATGACGGGCAAAGACAGCCAAAGGAATATGTTAGCTACTTTTTGGAAGCTTTGTTAACTAGGCTAACATTACTAATCCTTTATGAAGGTAATAAATGTCAGTGAAGAAGCCTGCTAGCCCTTGTGGTAGCTCAGCTACCCCAATGGTGACGTGACTCTCATCTTTCACATTAACGGTCACTCAAGAGTCTTCTACAGTATTGCTGCTGTTAGGGCTGTATTTATTTTTCCTGTGCTGGGGACCACCTCCAGATGTGCTCTGACCAATCCAATTGCATTCCAATTGCAAAGCATTCAGGGCGCATTTACTTATCCATCATATATTTTCTTTCATCCAGATAACATCTCCATATACAGATTGCATGTTAATACTAGGTCTGAATTGGGTTATGGGGTTCATGTCTAAATTGTTTCATAATGCAAATTTGTCTAATTTTAATTAACAATGTGCTGACTGGTTCTTCATGTGACTTATATCCAATCATCACACTTCAAGTTCACACATGTTCTCAAACCCATGTGCTGCAGTCTCAGACACTGTGTCTTGTCTGAGTTGATGTTATCACTTTAGGGACATGCAGCACTTTTTCACTTTCGGCTCTGAATTATAAATGGAGTAATGTGCCACTGATTTTATCTACATGTGAGGCATCCGAGTGTTAATTAATTAAACAGCCCTGTCTCTTTACTTGGCTCTTTAATTACAAGTGAATTAAACAATGCCCAATGTGAATTATGTCTAATCAGAGGAATAGATTTCACCAATTAAAGTGCCCTCCAGTCTGGAGGTGAGAGTAAAAATAGGTCGCTGACTTGCTCATAAATCTGAGTATTGATTTGAACACGAAGGCGGGGTGATTCAATAAATATACCACAGCTCTCTGTGTATTGCAATGTCAATTCTTATGCACAGAAAGAGACAATGATGGGAAACCATTAAGCTGACTGCTGATGGCATCATGAGCTAAGAATATTGTTCTCCGTGTCAAAGGAGCTTGATGTGACTTTGTGTAAAAAATTTAATGAGACACCTTGCACAGCATTTTTATCTTTTGTATTCAGTTGTATAGAGCACAATGTGAGGTGCAAGATAGACTGCAAGAAAGTACTGTTTGCTATGATATAGTAATTTTTTTCCTCAAAAACAATTTTAGAAGAAAACCTTTACTAAAGATACTTTTTTCTGTTTTGCAGGCTAAATCAGAGTAACTCAATTAATTGTCACTAAGGTCATGTCTTCTGTATTTTTCTGGATTTAGGAATTTAGGAGAAAGTTACATTGACGATGAATATTGGAATTATATTAATCCGATCACATGTTCCTCCATATCTGTTGGATGTGTAAACAGATGACTGCTAACAAGATACATGTCAGTGTTGTGACCAAGAAAAATGTTACTGCTGGTTTGATTGAATAAATGTAATAATAAAAAGGAACAAAACACTTGATTTTTGGTGTCTGATTAAATGTATCTGTGATGTGGACATGCCTGTTGAGACTGTAACTATGATAGTTGGCAATAGAAATGATATGTGACTTGGAATTGAGTGCCACATTAGGCATTCTTTTAACCTAACCCTCAACATACTGCTAAAAACATACACAAATAAAAGCAGTTCTACGCTGCTTTTTTAAATATTTTCAAAGCACATGTTGAGAAATCAGGTTGTTCTAGATCCTGAGGGCATGCAACATAATGTAAACATATATATTGGGAGAGGAACTGAATCTGGAATGGACCCAAGGACGATACTACAGTGATGACCTGAACTCTCCAATGGTATCAGATAAAGTTCTGTGCTGCAGATAGAGAGAAAGCAGCCTAAAGCAGTGACTCCTACTCTCTGCCAACCCAAAGAGTAGGAGTGAATGATCGTCTGTGTCAAAACCTGAACTAAGATCTAGGAGAACTAAAACAGGATTTTCCACCTTAGTTACTAAAAGCAAGTCATTCATCACCTTGAGAGAAGCTGTCTTGCTGCTATGAGGTGCATGAAAGGCAGTTTGAAATTTCTTCAGAGACTATTACTGCTCAAAAGAGTAAACTAATCAGTTTGCTTCTTTTTTTATGAACCTTGGGCAGGAATGGCAGTAGTCAGTAGCTGCTTAGAAAATAAGGGTCAAGTATTTCTAAAGCAGAGGTACAGAATAGTGATACCATTGTTAAAGATTACATGAAAGCTATACCATTGGTTAAAGGGAACATATTATGCTTTTTTTGATTTTCTGTTATCTATACACTGTTATGATGTCGGATATCTATGTTAAATGTTGTTAAAGTTCCAAAACTTGAGGTTAACATATGCAGAAATGCTCCCTGCAAGTCAAAAGCCAGGGCTTCAACCTCTGCTGAACACTTTGTTTGCAACAGTTTTTTCTATCTTCCTGACGAGATGACATCAGTTCCGTAGCCTTGGTTGCTAAGGATGTTGCTAAGGTTTTTCCATGTGTTCGCGTTGTCCACTCTCATATTTCAGATTGGATTTTGGCTTGATCATGTACAGATGTATTTAAGAAGTTGACGTTTCAAGTAAAGAATGATAATAAGTAGTGAAATCCTGCTACTATAGTTTGTTTCATGGTTTTTTTATGTAGCCTCTAGAGTGGCTGGAAGTTGGCCATGATGCCGCGTCTAGAAGCTAACCAATCAGAACAAACAGAGCTCTTCAGGAGGGGGAGCTTAAAGAGACTGGAGCTAAAACAGCCTGTTTCAGACAGAGGCTGAACTGAGTAAGGGCAACCTGTTCTCACAGAAATATGTGACATGACCACAATCTCTTAACACTGCATTACGTGGTGGTGACACGTAATGTGTTAAAATTACATGCCAGTACCATGGAAACAATGCCAAAGGAAAGTCAATAAAGATCCTTTGTCATGGTAGACACATGAATGCCCTGGTTCAACAATGTCATGCAATGGTCAGTAGTTAATGTTGTTGTCTAGACTATAAAACTTTATTTACTTTCATTTTTATATAATGAGGTAGGTTTGAAGGAATGCCAGAGCTTCAGCTGTGTCAAATATGTTGTTCCCTTTTTTTTGTTACTAAAAAGGCAATTATATTCCTCTTTTATCATTTTTCCTTTAATAATAATAATTTAATTTTGGTTCATTGGAGAACTGAGGGTGGGAGGACCGCTGTCAATTCCCATGTTAAGGTTTTCTTTTACCAATGATAAGACATCCTCAACATTTCATAACACAAAAACACGAAAGTCTACTTCATAATTCAGCGATACGATAGGTTAATGTCATCAGTTTTAATTATTTCTCCTTTGATTCTTAAAAATCAAGTTTTTTTTGTCAGTTTTGGCTAAGGGAAGGCTACATTACCCTTGATCCTCAGCCACCATTGCTAAGGAGAAGAAGCAAGTCTGCTCTGTGTTTCCTGTTACAACACCATAATTACAGAATTTATTCCAGACTGATTAAGACTTTGTATGCATCTGGTTCATGGAGTCGACCCTCCCCTTCACACACACACACACACACACACACACACACACACACACACACACACACACACACAATGTTATAGTGCATTATCAAATGACATGGTTCAATATTTATTGAGGAAGACTGTATGTTTTAGGAAAGATGATTTCATATTAAATATCCTCAGCTACATATTCCTGGAAATATAAAATTAAATTAACAACTTCCCATTTTACGATCACAGGCTATAAAATGCCTTTTGTTAACAGAGATAGTGGTGTTTGGATTTGTGATTGTGTCCGACCAGCGGCAATTTAAAATGAAATGAAGCCCACCCACAGCAGACAACCCAAAACAGGAGTCAAACATGCCAAGTCCACCCACAACACAATGCCCTTCCCTAACCCTAACCTGTCTTTGCACTAAATTGCATCAAATCCTATACCATGGCCATATAAACGGGATGAAGACAGTGTTATCAAACTGGATTCACATTTCACATCCCTCCTTTAATCTCTGCACTTATCACTTTCATATATTTCATCAAACTGGACTTTAGATTGTGCATTGCATTCAACAGCCACGATTACATCATTTCATTATTTATGCACGTCACATTTAATTTTTGCTTTTGCTACCTTCATATATTTCATACAATTCAGTTCTTTGTCCACAGCACAGACCATATTTCATTTGTACAAACAATATTTCATTTCAAGTTTTATATCCCATTTTTCCACTATTCCATTCTGTAAATAGATTTTAACATTTCAATTTAATTTTAATATTACTTTGTTTATTTCATTATTATTATTATTGTTACCTTACTTTTGTCTATTTTTATTATCCTGTGTTGCATTTGTGGGAGCCAACGCCAAGACACATTCATTGTATGCTTGCATTGGCTGATAAAACAGATTCTGACTGAATGGGCTACTGTATGTCATGATGACATAAAATCCCAAAACCAAGAATCATAAAGTTACAAAATCAAACAAAAATCTCCAGGGTTGTGTGAATAGCCTATTCATTCCTGTAAGAAGCCTGCTGGACATGCTTATATAATTTGCAGCCTGGTTTCTTCCCTTAACAATAATTAAAGTGATCATAACGCCATATACACTGATACTGATGTTTCATATTTGCTAATATAGCCTATGGCATTTTGTTGACAAGTGGCCATGGTACAGGCAAAGCTGCTAATAAAGTTCATAATGATAAATAATAAAAGTAAAGTTCATGCACAAATCATTCATTCATACTGCTTGATTTTGTTTATTTGCACACATTTACAATTAGAAGTAAATTTTTATCTTAATTACACATACCGTGTTCCAGTTCATAAAACAGGTTTGTCAGTTTTGGACAGCAGAAGGCTCTACAATATCCATGAGCCACAGCCACTGTTGCTATGGTGCAGAAGCCAGTCCATAATGTGGAAACTTTTTTCACTTTTAAGGTGAAATTGTCTGTGGCATAGCAAATGAATACAGAGGACACGTTTCAACCTAGAAATTCTCCCATGTCACAACTGAGGTTATCCTTTTAACCTGTATTGGTGTGTGTGTGTGTATGTGTTTTTTCTTTCATTTTCCTGGCAGTGGCAAAGTGTGGGATGACTGAAAACCAGCACAGCAATAACTATACAAACTGAAGTTCTATTATCTATCTATCTTCATCTATTCTGATGGTTCACGGGGGCCCAACGGTGGTTTCTTCCTTTAATTTGTCACCTATCATGTTTATATACAGTACAATTACATTGATTACATATTCGGAGTTAATTTCATATTTCCAAAATGTTTTTTTTTAATAATTAAAAAAAATAAATGTTCATACACTTTTATTGATTCATTTCCTTTTTGTGTCTTTTTTTCTCCTCAAAATTTAATTTCAATTTGAAAAGGAATTCAAAAAATTGGAATTTAAAACTAGAAATATCATTTATTTAGGTTTGTACTTTAGCTTTATTTATGCAAAAAAGATTTTAATAAATCATACATTCATACTTCTTTCTTTTGTTTATTTGCACAGTTATTGGTTATACAAAGAGACAAATCATATATAAATATAATACTCATGGATCCTCATGTGTTGTATGATTACAGACAAATGTAGTATGCTGCTTATGAAGCAAGATTTGTATCTTAATTGTACATATTGAGTTGCAGATGTTTATAAAAGGGTGTCACCTCAACTGAAGTTCCTCAGCCAATAAAGTGATGGCAGCTAGTTGTTTGTAATTTGTTGTTTATAGCTTGTGTGCTCTGTGAGGTCACCTTTAATTATCATTAAGGGAAGAAACCAGGCTGCAAAGATGCCTAGGTATATAAGCATATCCAGTAGGCTTTTGACAGGAATGCATAGGCTACTACTTACACAACCCTGGAGATTTTTTGGATCTTTTTTTTGGATCATATTCTTGGGTTTGAAATTATATGAAAACAAATGGTATAAGATTTGATGCAATTTAGTGCAAAGACAGGTTAGGGTTAGGGAAGGGCATTGTGTTGTGGGTGGACTTGGCATGTTCAACTCCTGTTTTGGGTTGTCTGCTGTGGGTGGGCTTCATTTCATTTTAAATTGCCGCTGGTCAGCTGCAATCAGGAATCCAAACACCACTATCTCTGTTCACAAAAGGCCTGTGATCGTAAAATGGGAAGTTGCTAATTCAATTTCATATTTCCAAGAATATATGGCTGAGGACATTTAATATGGGATAATCTTTCTTAAAACATAGTCTCCTTCAATTAATATTGAACCATGTCATCCAATAAAGCACTCTAATGTTCTGTGTGTGTGTGTGTGAAATGGTGGTGGGGGGAGGGGTGGCTCCATGAACCAGGTGCACACAAAATCTAATTCAGTCTGAAATAAATTCTGTAATTATGTTTTTTAACAGGAGACGCAGAGCAAACTGGCTTCTTCTCCATAGCAATGGTGGCTGAGGATCATGGGTAATGTAGCCTTTCATTATCCAAAACTGACAAAAAAAAATTTCTAAGAATCAAAGGAGAAATAATTAAAACTGATGACCATAACACTAACCTATCATATTGATGAATTATGAAGTAGACTTTTGTGTTTTGTGTTGACAAATGTTGAGGATGTCTTATCATTGGTAAAAGAAAACCTTAACATGGGAATCGACAGAAGGTAAAATACACTATATTGCCAAAAGTATTCACTCACCCATCCAAATAATTGAAATCAGGTGTTCCAATCCCTTCCATGACCACAGGTGTATAAAATCAAGCACCGAGGAATGCAGACTTTTTCTACAAACATTTGTGAAAGAATGGGTTGCTCTCAGGAGCTCAGTGAATTCCAGCGGGGTACTGTGATAGGATGCAACCTGTGCAACAAGTCCAGTCGGGAAATTTCCTCGCTCCTAAATATTCCACAGTCAACTGTCAGTTGTATTACAACAAAGTGGAAGCGATTGGTAACAACAGCAACTGAGCCACGAAGTGGTAGGCCCAAGCAGCAACCTCCGGGGCTGTAAAATGAAGCCAATGTGGAAGTGCCAAAAACTGCAGTTCCTTGAATGGCCACTTGAGGCTGGCTCCAAAAGCGAGTCAATCCCCATAGACCCCCATGTTAAAATGCCCAACTTTACAACAGAAATAAACATGTTTACAGCCTGGTACAAAAAACAGCTTAGGTCTCCATAGCTAATTTCCCCTTTCATGATAACTGTACGGGGGGTGAATTTTTTTTATAACTCACCTGTTTAAATTTTATTAAACCGTAAAGTTATCCATAATGAAGGACATGGCTGCTTTGAGTGACAGGTCTGCCAGCCGCTAGGTGGCTTGTTTCAGCCATTCGGCCCGCCTCTTTGCCCATTTTTGATTGGCTGGGAGTTATGCAGCGTCACGCACTGCCAAGATGGCGACGGCTGAAGCGGCTCACTTTGAGCTTCAAAACCGCTCTTCAGAAACCAACGGGTGACGTCAAGGTAACTACGTCCATATTTTTATACAGTCTATGGGTAGATGGAGCGGGGTCAGCGCATGCTGAGGCGCATAGTGCACAGAGGTCTCCAACTTTCTGCAGAGTCAATCACTACAGACCTCCAAACTTCATGTGGCCTTCAGATTAGCTCAAGAACAGTGCATAGAGAGCTTCATGGAATGGGTTTCCATGGCTGAGCAGCTGCATCCAAGCCATACATCACCAAGTGCAATGCAAAGCGTTGGATGCAGTGGTGTAAAACACACCGCTACTGGACTCTAGAGCAGTGGAGACGCGTTTTCTGGAGTGACAAATCGCGCTTCACCATCTGGCGATCTGATGGACGAGTCTGGGTTTGGCGGTTGCCAAGAGAATGGTACTTGTCTGACTACATTGTGCCAAGTGTAAAGTTTGGTTGAGGGGGGATTATGGTGTGGGGTTGTTTTTCAGGAGCTGGGCTTGGCCCCTTAGTTCCAGTGAAAGGAACTCTGAATGCTACAGCATACCAAGAGATTTTGGACAATTCTATGCTCCCAACTTTGTGGGAACAGTTTGGGGATGGCCCCTTCCTGTTCCAACATGACTGTGCACCAGTGCACAAAGCAAAGTCCATAAAGACATGGATGAGAGAGTTTGGTGTGGATGAACTTGACTGGCCTGCACAGAGTCCTGACCTCAACCCGACAGAACACCTTTGGGATGAATTAGAGCAGAGATTGAGAGCCAGGCCTTCTCGTCCAACATCAGTGTGTGACCTCACAAATGCGCTTCTGGAAGAATGGTCAAAAATTCCCATAAACGCACTCCTAAACCTTGTGGAAAGCCTTCCCAGAAGAGTTGAAGCTGTTATAGCTGCAAAGCGTGGACCAACGTCATATTAAACCCTATGGATTATGAATGGGATGTCACATAAGTTCATATGCGAGTCAAGGCAGGTGAGCCAATACAGTGTATCTCCAGACAGTGGGTCCTCCCACCCTCGGTTCTGAGAGACTGTTCTTTAGAGAACAAAAATTGTAACTAAGGCACTATAATAAATTCAGTCAAATGACAATAAAAATAACAGTAAAATAAAGTTTTCTACACCAGAAAACATTAACCACCAACCTAACACGACAAAGGATCCTAACTTTCCATTGGCTATGGTTTCCATGGTGCCGGCACATAATGTTAAGACATTACGTGTCACCACCACATAATGCAGTGTTAAGAGGTCATGGTCACTTCACATATTGCCGTGAGATCAGGTTGATAAAGGGCCAGTATAGGATAAATAAGGAGTTTTTTAACCTGTAAATCATGCACAGATACTGCAGTAGAGCCCCAGATTAAAAATATAGACCTGGAAATGTGCATCATATGCCCCCTTCAACGATAGATGTATTAATAATGGATCGAGCTGACAGTCAAAAATCAGACAGACAATGCCCTCTCCAAGACTTTGTAACACTGACACGATACATACACATTCACAGCAGTGATGACACATCAACAAAAATACCTAAAAAAAAAAAAAAAGTGACACAGAAGACTGATGAGAGAGGTGGTAATGGTGGACTCAGTGCTTTCATCACATACATGTATTTTTAGCCACTAGCAGTGGTGCTCTAGGGATGGCAGTGTGGTCCAAACACTTGAGGCCAGAGTGGAATAATCTTGATAGTGAATTTCCATGCTATACCGACATAAAGGGGCATAGTCTTCAGAAAATTAATCCAAATTACTGCTGTGACCTGTTTCCATTTATTCAAGGCGTCCTATCAAAACAGATTATACAACAAGTAGCTCCAACTAAGCAATCTGATTGGTCAACTAGACATTTATAACGTGATCAAATCAGCATGACAGCACGCCTAGCCGTGCTCAAATGAAAAAAGCCTCATCACTAAAAATATTATTCCACCATTGATTAGAACAATTGACCACTACGTCACACTAACGACAACCGTCACTTCAAGGTAGACAACTGGCATTTGATTTGAGTTCCAGAGTTATGTAAACTCGGGAAACTTGTTTATTTCTGTTGTCATTTTCAACGGTAACTGTGACATTTGAAGATATATAGTTAAACACAGTGGTTCAACCTATCTGATGTTTCTGCTGTGCTTATTATATGTACTCTGTTGCTTCTCTAGTGTCTTTGGTTTGTTTTGTTTTGTGGGGATCAGCCATAAAATCCAGAGCGGACTTTTGAGTTGCATTTCTTTTATGTTTGTGAAACTGAGTTGAACTGAACTGGTTCGCGGTTGTGGGGAAAACAAAACAGACCCTTTACGGAGTGAATTGAACTCTGAGGCTGTGGGACGAGTTACACACACACTCACACACACTGAAAAATCTCAACCTTTCTCCACTCTTTATTGTTACCCGGAACCCCAATACATAACAAGACCATTTTCCTTTCAGTTATGAGTATATCTCAGCTTCCACTCTGGCATCCTCCATCAGCTGTGCAAGTGAGTCAGTGACATGGTGCTACTAGCTTGAAAATGTATGTGAAGTTCATGGACGTAGTAGCTAAATCTGTCCATGGAAAAAAAAATCAGAACAAACAAATCTTTGTTACAACAAGATTGAGCTAGCAAAGCAGTTTTGTGTTCATAAATGTGGTATTTATTCAGTTTGGGAAATCCTACAATCTCAAGAAAGCAGTAGCTCAAGTTGGCTGGCTGACTCAACAGGGAGTAGAAATCATCTCTGTTACTAGCTTGTTACTAAGGGTCAGCCTACAGACTAAAAGTCTTGCATACCAGCATAATAATTACGAAATAATAATAATAGTATGTGTTATGAAGAAACATGGTCAAACAAGCCTAATGACTACTGTTTTATTTCTACCTTAAGGTACCAAATATATTACACTCGCCTTCAACGAGGAAACTAAAAAACACAAAAACCATCATGAAAGGGATCGTCAAAGCAGAAGAGGGGCCATGTTTGAAAACTCAGGGAGTGAATTGTGCCCAGTTTCATCATCTGAAACTTACCTTTCTAAAATTCCTCAAGAGGCTAAAGCTTTCTATCTCCATCCAAATAGAGGAGAAAAGTTAGGGGGGTTGTGGTACTCTTTGGAGCCAGTGGGTGTCAATTACATGGGCTCCATGCTCACATGTATCTAAAGAGGCAGGCACATCAGCGATTTACACAAATCACAGCATCAGGAGCACTACCATCCAGAAACTGTCCATGGATGGACTGGAAGCGAGAGAAATCATGTCCATTAGTGGACACAAGTCTGAGAGTTCCTTACACAGCTCCCGGGCACCTTGTCTGGATGATAGAAAACGGTGGAGCAATATGCTATGCACCAGCCGTGGAAATGTCAGGCCTTTGGAGGAGAGCACCTCAAACAGCTCTACAGCATCACCTGCTAAACGGCAGAGATCCAGCATGGACTTTATGGACAGCTGTTTCGATACCTGTTCTTTTAATGACAATATGCAATTCAGTTTCTACAAATAGCCCTAAATGCATCAGCACCCCTAAACAACTGGCTGCTGCTGCGCCATCTAGACGTTATGTGACTGTTTCTGCTATACTGTAGGAGCATATATGACTTCACTATGCTGGACACACACGTGAGAGATCAGAGCATTTCTTCACTTACTGAAAAAACATTTTGTTTGTCATTCAGTCTGCTGTGCTCTACCCCTGAAAGATATTATTTGTGTTTTGTGTATTAGATTTCCAACACAACTTAATTAAGAAATGTATAAGATGGGCTAAAATTTATATAGAAAAACTGTCACAATCCTGAAAAAAAAAAAAAATATATATATGTAAACAGATATTCAGTGATGCTTATGGAACTTGGCGCAAGCACTTTATTCTGCATCATTATTGTGCCAACAGTAACAGTATAGCACACCCTCTCATGTAATGTTCCTTAAATTTCATTCAGCCTCAGCTATACTTAGTGATCAATGTGAACATTCCATAGCCACATTTGTGCCCTCAGTGCTTAGCATTCCCTACCCAAACTTTAGGGGAAAAGTAGAAACATTATTTTTACATGTTACTCAGCAGAGGGTTGCATTTTCAAAGGTATTTTTGTGATCCCAACCATGTCTACTGTATGCCTGGAATGATAAAATAGTTTGCTCGGGACAAAACCAACATTTAAATCCAACATTTCCATATTGAGAGAAATTTTGGATTTGTATATTGGTTTTGCCCAAGGTAGACTGTAGACTGTGAGATCACTAAAATACGTTTGAAGACACAACCTGCTGCTGGATAACAGATAAGCCTAATTATTAATGGTGTGATTCTTATCTTATGTTTTGCACATGGAACTCTATGGGATAAAATCACAGAGTAACAGAGTAACGGACTGCTGACATCACAATACATGCTAAAATGCAAACATTAGCATGTTACACAAACATGCTGACTTGAGCACATTATCATGCTATCTGTAAGAATGTTAACACAATACCATTAGCCTGGCATATAAGAATGCTTAGTGCACATGCTACTGACAAAGTATATCTTAAACTGATGAAGGTTGAGCTGAATCTGAGATAGCCTAAAATGGAGACTGTTAAGAGAATAACTCCTTTTAATTGAGATAATGTATGAATTCCTTTCTCTTGGACCATCTTTTTTTCCCATTTTTTATGAAAAATATATAACAAAATTGTAAAATCATTAGTTATGTTCCCTCAGGAGTGTAATGAGCTTTGTAGCCTAACAGAGCAATAGTGTGGCTCAACCCAGTCTCATGGGTTCTCTCCTCCATTAGCCTGCATCCACATCACGTGATTGTCAGGTTTCTATTTGCTCAAACAAACAAAATGGGATTTCAAATTTGATTCATCCCAGGGATGCTGTAAAATCTACGTCTTTTTTTTATTTTTAGAACATTAAACAGTTACAACTATGTGGTTTTATAATACCAGTGTTGATAGCAACCACCATAGAAACTAAAGAAAGCCTGCAAGAATCTCCGTAATAAGTGACAAACTAAATATCATATACATTCACTGAACAGATATTATGAAAATAATTTGCACATTTCTCACTTGAAATGTTATCAAAATGCATTTTAATGCCGAAACTATCTTAAAACATTGCAATTTCCTCAAAGAATAAAAGGAATGGCAGCCATCTTGTTTGTTTGAGCAGACAGAAACTTGACAGTCACATGATGTGGATGCAGAGCAATAAAAGAATAGGTATAAAAAACAAACAAAAACGTAGGCATCTATCTATCCATCTATCTATTTTGTTCCTGATTGTAAGCACCAATCTGCAGTACTATATAACGTATATACAATATTATTACAATTACACAATATATGTTATGTCATGGCTTTAGGTGGCGTCCTCACCATGGTAAAGTCGCTGAAGATCATGGGTAGGCTAATGCAGCCGCTTCCGCTATTGTCCAAAACTGACAAATAAACTTGATTTCTCAAAACTGAAGGTGAAATAATTAAAACTGCCATAATATTGCCTAGTTATCAAGGTCACTTTCATGTTCTCGTGTTGAGAAATGTTGAGGATATCATAACGATCAGCAGTGAGAATAACTTACTTCCCAGTAGCGTGCCATCCGGTCCGCAAAACAAGGATAAAATCTTGTGATTAAATGTTGAGTAATATAACAGTTATAGTTCAAAATGAATTACAAATAAAAAAAACAAAACAGCTTCTGTGCTCCTGAGTCCCGACTTACAGAAAAGAAAAGAAAAAAAAAACATTCTGCAGGCATGAAAGGTACTTCTAATTGAAATACATTAATTTGAAAGTTGTGCTGAGTGTCATGAAAAAAATGGAAAATTCGTGTCCATGTACACGAATCAATAGATTAAATTACGTGACTATTTCACGAATTGCTGTGAGACTGGGTTGTGTGGCTATAGCGTGGCCAATGATAGAATGAACCGTACACTGTGTATAATGAACTGTGTTCTATTGTCATGCATTACATTGGATAAAAAATCTTTACCCATGTAAATCAAAAAACTGTGTCGCATTTTGATTGTTTTTTCTCTTTAATATCAGTTATGGATTTGAACAACAAATTTCAGTAAAATGCTATGACCATGAGCTCTACTTTTAGTTATGTTAAAGTTTGATTTGTAGGAAATAATGAAAAACCACATAGATGGAATGAAATTCAAGATTTTCTGGTTGGTTTCACCTCCATTACCAGCTGCCAAAGTTTTTATAAGTTTGCAGACGTTCATTAAGACGTTTGATCGATTTGGCATCAATTAATTACATCATTGTACATCTAGCAAATTTAGTGTAGATAGAGTTTGATATGGGAGTTACGAGAGAGTTTACAATCACTGCTGTTTAAGAACCAAATAAAAGCAAATGCAAATAGATCTTTTAAAATCTTAACTCTAACAATTGGAGGATTAAAGAACTAAAATAATTAAAATATAGGAATTCCCTGTTTTAAAGGTAAAAAGATTTGCTTTGTTTTTCTCTCTTCTCTTTTACAGATCATTGTCAGGCTCCATTACAGCGGGAGACAACCGTCTAACCTCACCTCCTGGAGCACTTGTGCTGCTCTGCAGCACACCAGTCACCAGACATGCCTTAGCTATCTAATGCATAATTTGGTGCCTAATTTGACAGTCTTCACTTCAGCCTGTTTTGCCTGCAGGTTCTCAGTCAGCAGAACAAGCTCTGTGTGTATTGCATGCTATTTTTATCTGAGTGCACATCTCTTGTTAATAGGTAAAAGCTTGTTGAAACCCTTCTTTGCATCACCATCAAAGTCGGGGAGCCTCGCATGGCATTGTAACCTTTTTTTTCTTGCTGAGGAGGGAATGTTTTTGCACGATAATGATGTGGTTAAATAAAATAAGGTCACAACAATTGTATCATTTTAAGTTTGAATAATGTGAATGCAGTAGAGAATGGTGTTTCAAGAGATGGAGAAAACCTAAATACATGGAGACGGGGCATTGCATCAAACATTCACCCCTCATACTGCATTTCTGCGTCTCATTTTGGAAGCCAGTCCAATTACTAAACGTGAGCCTTTCACAGAGAACTGTAACAGAAGTCAAGCGATTATCCTTTTATAGTCATGGACCAAAATCCTCCGCAATCCTATTTGTTGATAACCTCTGCTGGTGGTGGCTTAAGAAATATGAAATGAAACCTGGGAAACAGTATCCAGTGAAGTTGCCATTCTCTCTGGTAAACACAATGCCATTATATCTGCCTGTAATGAAATCGACCAGCATGGGCTACTCTGTCTCATCTGCAGTCATTGCTGGCACTCTGGAGATGGACTCCCTGTACGCATTCACAGTGTTGAGTGTTTTATCAGCAAACAATGATTCAATGCTTTGTGGTCTACCACAAGCTGTGCTTCTCACACATCAAGTGGAGTGCTATTAGAGAATACTTGGGGTGAGGAGGGGTGGGGGGAGGTGGGGACTGATGCCTCTGGATGAAGTCTCTTTGCACTGCAGGAATTGTGCTGACTGAGCCTTTCTGATAGACAAGCCATGTCTGTATTCAGAGCTCAGCGAGGTTCAGGAACCCTATGTGACAGCAGCAGTGTTTGCCAAGGGGGAAAGGCCATGGTAAAACAAACACGCAGCTTTAGTCCACTGGAAAAATCTGAGAGCTGCCGCTGTTTGCCCAAAGTCTTTAGCTCAGTCTAAGGACGTTTTCACACCTATAATTCATTTGCTCTTGTCCAAATCAGTTGATGAGTTGGTGAACTTTTGCATTTTTCCCTTGGTTCAGTTTGGAGTTTAGAACTGTACCGAGGCCACCTCCTCTAAACGGTCTTGGTGTGGTTGTTTTGGTCCACACCTGTGTGTGATTACTGTGTTCACACCTGCCCAAATGAATCACACCAAGGGGGAAAATGAACCAGAGTTCAATTTAACCAAACAAAGAATTGCAGGTGTGAAAACATCCTAAAAAAGGAGAGGTGAAGTGATCAGCAAAGAAAATGCTGTAGTTTTTTTGGGAAGGAGCTATATACTATAGCTGTTTAGTGCACCCATTTCATCTAACTCAGTTTATAATCTTAAATGTCTTCAAGCTCCAAATTTGACTTTTGACACATGCATTTCAGCATGATACATGGAATAAATTTGAGTGCAGCAAAGTCCTTCGAGGTCAGACTCAGACAGCAGCACAATACAATAGAGCACATTGTGTTGAGTCTCTGCAGCAGCCATTTTATTTGACCTTGGAACTCTTTTGTGAAAGAGACAATTGACTGGCGGACATAAAAGCCCGATCTGTGTCACAGTTGATTTGCCCATACTGACCTGTGGATGAACTGTTTACTTTTCCACCCAGACTCTCCCACATTATACTCTAGTTTTCAATATCTAAAAGAGAGTACACATGCAAGAAAACAGTTTTCATTCAGTATTATGCTCTGTGGGATTTATCAACCAGAGGTTCAGAGGTTTAGTTTGCCAGCACTTAACAGCATAATTCAAGATGTCTGTCATCTGTATCTCACATGTACAGTAGACTGACAGGACAATGAGAAAATAGTTGGAATTTTGTGCTGAAGACAAATACACTCGTTTATAGTCCTTGTAAAAACAAAATCGTTACATCACAACCCTCCAGCATGCAGCTAAGATCTATTTGATTGCCACAATCACAGGAGAAAAATTGCATGAGACAGTATTTTTCTTCAACTATCTTGGATAGTTTTTAGGTACACAGATATTCACTGCAAGCATTGCATCATCTTAGTGTATACCAGTAAGGCCGTTTGATCATATTTGCCTTCTAGATGAAAGTGCACTATAAAACTATAAACTACTCAGAGGGGCAGAAACTGATGTGAGTAAAAGGTTTCTTCTTTTCTTCTCATGGGGGTCAACAACCATTCTCTTCTTTCTGTCAAAACCTGAAACAATCATACAAATACTTTTTAAGCCCCAACTTGCTTCTAGCATTTTCTTTTTCTCCTCATGATGGCAGTCAGTAATTCAGCCAGTCTCTTAAAACATGAGCTGATGTTACAGAGACCAAACCCTGCTTTGGCTTTGCCGTGTGTTTTTTTTTCCCCTCTAAATCAGTTGAATGAAATAAAAAATGTTTTTTTTCTTATTTTTTAAAAGAAATACAAAATTCAGTTTCATACTGTTAATGATTAATGCTTTGGGGAATTGTACAAAATGAAAGGTTTATAAAACACTGTGAGGATTTATTCATGTGTGTAACTATTAAATATGATTAGAACTGTTATACATATTTCACTGACTGTTTATACGCCAGGTCCCTCTAATGAATAATAGTAATAAGTTATTCTTGACAAACACATTAATAAGCATCTTAAACACTTTTATTTGCTTACAACTTATTATAATGTGTTATAAACCATTTATGACTGCCTGCCCTTTGTATCTCTCCCCACCTACGTTGTTAATAATTCATTGGAGTTACATGTTTAAGGCTGGTGGCATCCATGTGATCACTGCACAGATCAGGTACAGCCCTAGGCAAGTGAATCCTCTCCATTGCATCATGGGCTGCAGATGCAGAGTGATTCACATACAGTATACTGTACCACACCCCTTCTCCCGCACACAAAAATCAACCTGAGATTCAGGAGCTCTCCCCTTGAATCCAATGACCCTCTTGTGGTGGCAGTAAATTTATGAGGTAGCAGACAGTTTGACAGCAATTGTATAATCCACAGAATTTATGAGTGCAGTGGAGGACCTCTAAAGTAGTGGCAGATAATGAAAGATGATGCTGATGTTGTGTGAAAACACTGAGTGGAAGAAATGTGACTGATATCAAAGTAATCTAATTTTGTGGAATCAAATGCATATAGTGCTGTATAAAAGGGAGGAGGTTTGGCTCAAACTAGTATGGAGCTGTCAATTCAATATTGGTGCAGAGTCTTATTCAATTTAGCAGAGGTTAAATCCCAATGATGTGACTTGACAATTCTCCCTCAGAAATCTAATTGTTCCTGACAGTCAGGAGAGACTGTCTGTAAATGACATATAACAAAACAATGAAAAGAATAAATGCCTGCTGCTTTTAGATATGCACATTCATAATGTGTGTTTAGCTAGTTTGAATTGGATGAAAAAAGAAGTATTAGCTTCTACTTCAGCTGTTACATACAATACTGTAAAAACTCATAGCTTATGCACCACAAATCATATTAATGGAATACATTCCATGATGTGATACACTTCATACAAATTCCAGTCAGGTAGGAATTGTTCACACAAATGCACTGATTAGTGCAACAATATACATTTTGATGCTGGAACATCACAGTCTGACATCTGGAAAACACAGAATGCACAGAATGTAAAATCAATTGCAACCTTCATTAGAGTGGAGCAAAGAGCTCTATCAACACGTACAAATGTACTGAAAGTGAAATGAATACATTCAATAACAACACATTCTCTGTGTGTGTGTGTGTGTGTGTGTGTGTGTGTGTGTGTGTGTGTGTGTGTGTGTGTTAACCTTAGACAACATGCCAACAGTGGAGACTGCTCTTTGTAAGTAATGAGATTAGCTGACAGCATATGTGCAACAGGATAGTCTCTGTTGCAAAGCACTCTTTGCACATCCTGCATGCTGGTCAGATTTACTGTTGCACAATTCCAATAGCCTTCCAGTATTGTAATGTAGTATCCATTAGCTTTCATACTATCATTGAATTAACAGGTATTTAAATTGATTCAATGGATTAAGAGATAAGAGCAAACACATTCTCAGTGGATCTAAGAATTTATGACCACTTACTAGCTCAGTTTGTGCAGAAAGCTATCACTAAGTGTAAGATGCTTCATATAAGGTTTACTTATTTTCATATATTCTTAACATTACCTTCCGGCATATAAATCTGTCATATTATGGTGGTTTGCGGTGGCGGATGGGTTGTGAGGGCTGGGGGCGGGGGGGAGGGATGCAGTTGGCACCGGAGTGTGTGTGTGTGGGCATGTGAACTTGGCAAAGACATGAGATGAGAAAATACACTCACCAATTCTATTGTCTCCTTGTACATCACGGTTCAGTCTGGGTGGTGTGTTTCTAAGCTCTGCGATGCATTTACCGTCCAAAGGGAGGATTAGTGAGGAACACGCAACAAGATTTGTCTTTTCTCTAGACTGGCTCAATTTTCATATCTCCTTCAACAGAGGCTCATGTTAGGGTTCAACAAATGGTCGGGATCGCAAGATTGTTATTTCAATGGATTCCTAAATAAATGGAAATGTATGACAAATATAATTTAAAACATGAGCTACAGTAGAGAGCACTAATTTATGATGTTAGCTGAAAAAACAGCCTCTCAGTCCTTGACTTTGTGAATTATGATTTTGTGAGCTTGGAACATAAGATTTGTAGGTGGACGAATTGTGCTTTCAATCTGATGAAGTGTATGGAATCCCAAAGTGTTCAATATTAAATGAGTAAATAAGTCATTATTAAACAAGTAATCACATGAATGAATGAATAAATGAATTCATTATTTTAAATTATAGATTTTATTTCAAAATGCCCTTTTCCAAAAGTCTGTTTTTATTCCATATTTTCCCCTTATATGCCTTTTTATTTCATATATTTTATGATTTTATTTCACTTTCATATCAGTGAAGTTGTCACAAGTCCTTGCCTCTCACTTTTTAGCCAATCACATAGCCCCTATCTCTCTAAAACAAGCAAGCTCAAAAACTGCTACCATATTTAACCAGTTAACTCCTGTTAGCTAAAAATACAACAATACATGCTAATTGAGAAAAAAAAAAGAAAAAAAAAGAGGTTGCTGCTGTAAATAAACACAGTATACAGACACAATCACTAACCTCTCTTTTTAGTTAGCTTAAGAAGGTTGCACACGCTACCTAACTAGCCGGCAAACTATGGGTTTGGTTGTAAACCTGGATTATTACTCTTCATGAAACTGAGGAGAATGTTAACAGCATCAGCTCAAGCCAAGCTCATGCACAACCCAGCCTAGTTAGTTAGAAGGCTGAGTAGTGTGTGTTTTTGTTAAGATAATGTGTATGTACTGTTATTTTAGTTGTTTGATTCAGGACTTAGACATGGTTGTTAACAGGAGCTAACTAAAGCTAAAATCTGTTTGCAGTTGTTGAGTTAACTTGCTTAAAAAAGGCAGGGGGGCATGTGATTGGCTGGAATTTTTAATTGAATTTTTAAATAACATTTTCTATAAAAAAAACCCCAAAATGAACTCAAATAACATGAAAATAAGAACAATAAAATTACATTTAAAAAGTGTTGAGGTTGAGTTTTAATGAGTTCTAAAATTCTGTATTATGTATATTATAATTGGTTCATTTATATACGTTTCACAATTTATGTATGTGATAATTTCTTTTATGTCTTTTTTATTTGATATTGAACACTTCGGGCCTGCATAATGCTGCAGATGTATAAAAAAAACACTGAAATTATTAATATGTGGATAAAAATAGATGGAATATTATATTTCTAAGCTTAACATTTATTATTTTAACAACTATTAACAGTAAGTATTTAAATCCCAGAGAAAACAGAATGTATTGAAGAATTATATATAGATACGAGAGAAATTTAAGTTGCTGGAACAGAACTCAATGGAGCACTTGGGTCCATTGCCTCCATCATGTTTCAGCCAGTGTTTGAAGTGCGTGCGAGCCGCAGCGAGGTACGTCTGGGGTCTCTGCGGTGGAACCTTTTGAGAGAGGGATTAATAGGAGTGGGGGGTCTGCTGATGCATGCTCTTGCTCCTTCGGGTCTCCATAATTCATATTGTCAGCTGAAGACTCTGTGCGGAGCGCCAACCCGGAGCTGTCTCTCATCATCACACACAGTCAAGAGCCTGTCAGAACAGATGAAGCCACCGGCTCAGCACTGTCGAGGAACATTGAGCTGTAATTCACATTCTCCTGCCCCGACAGGCCTCACTAAATCCAGGTCCCGCCATGAAACGCTGGCGTCTGATCAAGGAAGCCCTGTGTTGAAACCACAGGAGAGCCACTGTGCTATGAACTAGATTAGCAATGATCGACTCACCCTGCCTCCCCATCACATGATATTGGCACCAATAATTGGTATGTCGCCTTCCACAGTGCTCCAGTATGTGCCTGTGCATGAATTCTTACACTGTAAAAAAAGAAAATTAAGACATATCTTCTCAGTTCATGGCTTATTCAGGATGCAGCAGATGTGTGTGACATATATAACAACCTCTTCTCTGCATTTTTCTTGTGCAAATTGTGTTGCAGTGATATCGAAATTAAACTCCGAGGGGTTGTTGGGGATTAAATTAGTGTAATGATACGCAACATCACACTGCAGTGTCCTTTTGCCACAGCCTGAAGAGGCATGCGAGTTTATCCGACCCAGTGTAGCTGGGTCTCACAACAATTACCAGCAGCAGCAGCAGCAGCAGCCGGATATTTGTGCTGATATAAACATCTTGGCAGATGCGTACAAAAGCTGCAAAGCCACCTTGTCCCTCTTACAGCGAAAAAGTTCCTTTGAGTATATTTAACTGAGAATTTCAACACCATCAGCATACAGAATCCACATCTGTGTCTGATTGGTTTAATTAAGGCATAATGAAGAAGCTGGGATGCTACATCCAGCTCAGGGATTTCTAATGCCCAGTGTCAGACCTCATTTATACCATTAGGCTCTATGATTGGCACCTCGGTCTTCAGGAAACCTCAGGTAGGCTAAACATGAACTACCAGGAACAGACTGAAGAAATTATGTTTGAGAGGACTACAAGCAACACTAAAATCCCCACATGTATAAACTGTGAGAAATTACATAATTTGATCCTGTTGCTAATACTTTGCTGAGACATGGAAATTTCCCTGGAAGATATTTATCATTGGACACATATTATCATTCAAGAATATATAAATGAAATTGCACATGTGTAGACACGAGTTGATTTAGCATAACAGCAGTTTAGGAATGTTATCGCCACACCATCCATTGCTTCGGCGTGCCGCTAATACAAATGTATAATTCAAATAATTCAAATACATATTTAATTTGCTTGAGGCTTGTGTGCAAGAGAACAAATTACAGTGTAGAAAAAGAAGTGACATATTAACATATGTCATCTGCCAGGCTCTGGTTTTATGCTAGCTGCTCAGTGCCTGTTCAAGTTTTCCATTCACGTCTCTTAAAAGCTGCCATTCTGACCATCTTGTGCAGTACCAGACTCTGTAAATGACTTCTTATGATGCATGCAACTCAAAGGGCTATACTGTATGTGCTGTATATAATCACAAGCATGTAATTTCAGCCCATTTACCAAGCTGTTTCAGAAGTGCCAAATGTAGGCAACATGTGTAGATAACTTGGTGGAAGTCATGATTTACACATGCCAGATAATAGGATGTGTCATTGAGGCAGGATGGATCTATACTTGTGCATTAAGGGCAAATGCTAGCCAGCAAAGGAATTTATAAGCATCTAGACTTTTCTCAAAAATGTAACAACGCCTGTGGGCCGCAGCAGCTGCAGAATACCATATGGAAGCCACAAGAACTTTGATAGGTCATCTTGGGATGTTTGTGTTTTCTCCTACAAGGTTCTGATGCTAAAGGAGATTGTTTATAAAGAAACTTGAGTAAAGAAACTGAAGGCACCCCGTGCACAGCAGTGCTTCTCTCCTGGGTGCCAGACGGCTCACAGTAAACCACAGTAAACCAAAAAAAAAAAAAAAAAAAAAAAATCAATATTCCAGTGCACACTAAGATACTAATATTGACACTTTTATTAACAGATTACATTAAAAATAAAAAGGGCCTTTTTTCTTTTGAATGTAATCTGTTAATAAAAGTGTCCAACCCAGCATCCTGGTGTGCACTTGAATATTGATTTTTTGGTAAACATGAGTAAAGTTTATGAAAGGCTCAGTATTATAGTCCTCTCCTTTTCTGTAAGCAAAGCCGAATGTGTATTACTTCTGCTCGCTTTGAAGGGTGCTCACTATCAAAGTGAATGAAAGAACATGAGTACTTCAGCTGTCAATGTGGCTTGGCAGTCTGCTTCTCTTTATCACAACATGAATGAAAGGATTTTAAGCTGCACAAATCAAAGTTTTATATAAACAATGGATCAAAAGATTAATGTGTAGTGTGAAAGGGGTTCATCATAATGACAGAAACACAGATCATGGTCACCCAACTCCACAGTTCTCCTCAGCTCTACAGTGTTTTAGCGTCTTTCAGCTTCTGTTTTGGGTCAGGCTCACTGGTCTCATCGGCTTTGTTCCCAGCAGCAGCAAGCAGGGGGTTTCAACAAAAAAGCTCTAATAAACCCACTGTGCACTATCTGCCCAGCACCTGCAGCAGACAGACAAAGGTAGCTGTTAGCTGATGAATATTACATTTGCAGCTAAATGAACTGATATTTGTATAAGGAGTAGTACCAAAACAGAGCTAAATGGAGGGTGAGTATTGGATTTGCATTAACCAGGTGGCCAGTAACACAAAGCCAAATGAATGTAAATATTTGGTCCGTGTCTGCTGGCTGTGTAAGTAGCCAACTGTTCGCCATTTTATCTTTATAAGGCCATCATGTAAATTTTGTGTTTACAGCTTGTGCAGCAGGTCCTGAAAAATCGAATACTACTACTACTACTTTGCCATAATTATTGTGGAGTATATCGTTTAAGTATGATACAGCCTGATAATATGCAACATCCCCTAGTGTAGCAGTGGTGCTATCAATAGGTGAAATCAAACCCTACGCTTAATGTATCCATGGTGTGAATATTATACATTTTGACACAGATGTATAATTTCACCCAAGTGTTGCTGTCATTATCACTTATTTGAAATAATCAGCTAAACTTGAGGGAGACAAATGATTTTCAATTGGAACCCTTCTGGGAAAATCTGCAGAACATCACTGAATCCTATTAGAAAACCTATGAAGAAAGTGTGATGATGGTTGATGATAGTTATTACTATTGCATGTAGAACATATGCTCCAATTTGTACCAAACAACTTTAAACATTCATATTGTGACACAATCCAATAAAAGTGTTACATGGTTGGCAAATTCCTCCACTTGCCTGATTAGCACTTCTTGGCATTTGCTGTAGTAGATGTGATCAACCTTTAATTACGCTGATTAGCTTCCAAACAAAGAGAAGACAACTTATAATTGTACTTGTGGATACTAAGTTTCCTGAAAATATAAAATGTCGACCTCTCTAATGAACTTTTCTAAGATTTAACAAGCTGAGAGAGCAGGATAAACTACAGTAACGAGCCTTCTTGTTTTAAGGCTTTCAAGTTGAAAACAGTATATCAGTATATCAACTATGCTGTGTCTAGGGTGTACAAGTCTATCTATAATTTAGTTTCAGCAACATATTGCTTGGATCCAGGGAGAGATTTATCATTAAGGTTTATTATTTGAGCTTTGGCATAATCCTTTTAAGTTGTTTTAGCAGAGAATTCTTCATGCTATTGGACAAATTATAAAGCATGAAAAAGATCATCTATCACTGTCTTGATCACCAAGGTGCATGTGCTGGTATAATCTACAGCCATGTAATGCTCCGCAATAAAAATGACAATAAAAGAAAAAAAAATTAATGAAAAAATGTTCACCAAAATGCAATTGGACAAGTTCACAAAAAAGGGAGCACATAGGCTATATGTTATAAATATCAGCCGCTTCATTTCTACCGCTGCTCTTTCCAAAACGGCTCATCTAGAGTTACACTTTGACATTATGTTCAGATGGTTATGCAACTCTCAGTGACATTTATGGTATAATCTGGAAGAATGCTCATGTGCACCTGTTTGTTACATATTATATAACCAAGATGTTATTTGAACAGTTGTAAATGACAGCTGCTGCTGTTCATTCACTGTGGAGTGATAATGAATCCAGACCCAAAGGATTAACACTTACAGCAACAATGGCTGATGAAATTGATTTATTTAATTAATTCTTTTTCTCAGGTGGATCTTGATAAAAAAACAAAACACACTCACAGACTGATCAGACTCAATGATATTTGTTTTCCCAGGAAAAAGTGGAGCTGATAAATATTAATGAGTTTGACATAGAATACAGAGTTAAAGGATATCTTTGTTTGGGTGTATAAAGAAATTAAAATATGAAGAAACAGCGTGACAATATCAAGAAACTTATGGGAAAATTGGCACCTGGACCACAAAAACCTCTCTGTATCAAGAAGACCTAAAAAGAGAACAGACTCTACAAACACTGCACAAGAGGCAAAACTCAAGGACACCATTCAAATAGAGAAGAGGGAGAAGAGACGAGAGATGCTGAGAGAGGGTGAAGCAGGTAATTTCAGATAACACATGATGTGAGAGCAGTTTTGAGCAAAGACAGAGCAACGAGCATTTACATTTTTCCTGACAAGGATCTCTTGTCGCTGTGCGAGTAGTGTGATGTTGTAGTGCTGCAAAAGAAGGTCAGGTGGATAGTTGGGGTCAACAAAGCGGGTGACCTTGATATTTAAGACCTCTGTTCATATCCAGTCTCCTACCGACGGTCAGTGATGGTTTCTTTTAACTCTAATCACAATTGTCTACTAACCTTAACCAAGTAGATTTAGGTGCCTGAACCTAACTGAGCTTTAACCATAGAGGTAGCAGAACAGGAAACACTAATATGAATCATTTTAATAACAGTGATTTGTAACAGTTTTGCAAGGCATTAACAAATGAAGTAATCCTGCCAGTATGGATGTCAGATCAGAAATGGCTCACATGGCCATTTTGGCGATGACAAACATTTTTTTGTCGTTTAGGTTGGAGGACTTGTTGATAATGTTCTATTCACCGAGTTAAAGTGACTGTTTAGTTGTGGCAACATGGCTAAAAACAAGTGCGGGGGCAAAAGTAACACAAATAGTCAGATAATCATACAGGGAGGGGAAAAGCAAGATGAACTGTAAAAGTATTACCCTTTTAAACATCTGTCACAATTTACAGATGACATCCCACTATACTGACCCACCGTACTCATTGTAGTTGTGCACACACACATACTTTCTATGCAATGAGGGATTACTACCAACATTTTGGGTGCACTTGCATTCGGTTTTACCCATTGATAGAGTACTCCACAGATTTAGCATTGCACTTCTAACATTGTCGCTCTCATGACAGACATTTAAAAAAGGATCAAAATCAATGCAGCAGCACCAGAGATATTGCCATCAGTTTAAATGGAGATCCATGTGTGTTATGCTAGTAGCGGCTAAAGTAGCTTCAAGCCACTAGCCTCAAGCAGAGATAAAAAGTGTACTACAGAGGCCTGTTAACCTCACTTCTTCCTAACTCCACTAACTTTTTCATTTCAAACTTTTAGTCTTCAGTCCCAACTGACATGTCACTTAAGTCAATTGATCAGATTTCACAGAGCTCCTTTATACAACTTTATTCACGTATGCAGTAGTACTTCCCAAGAGCTGGAAACTGACCTTGATGAGTAAAATTGGAGCAGTTCCCCTTTAATAAAGTGTTTTAGACAATCAGACTAAACAGTTGGATTTTTAAAATTTCTAACACAATCAAAAGCTTCAAAGCAGCTACTGAGTGAACTGGAGGTCCAGAATTAATTTTCAGCCCCAAGATCCAACTTTTAATAAAGTGGAATTATTCTCTAAAGTAAAAGTTGAGTTCAAATGTTAGTTGCTGCCTGTGATTTTAAGTTTTCTTGAAATTTCTATCACATTAGAAATTCATAAAAGAAGGTTACAGAGGTGGTTTTTAATCCCTTTAACATTCAAGTCCTTGTTTGGTCACATTCTGAGCTTGAAAAACTCAATTTATCTGATCAAGGTCACCCTTTGAAAGTAAAACGCTGTTAGCATTCAGAAGCATAGAGTAACCTTGTTTTTCTAATTTGATATCCCTTATCTATGTAGATGGTAGATGCACTGCTTCCCACTCATTCACTTACATTCACAGCTGGGAGCTGCCCAGCAGAGTCACAGTTCTCTGCTGTTGGCCACAGAGCAGCTCCACAAGGGCAAATGGGGGTTAAGTTCCTACATCAAGAGCAGTTATATGGTAGTGGTTGAGGGAAGAAAAAAACAGTCCTCATTCACTTTCCCTATTTCTTGTTTTACTTCCTGTGTCACCCACATGTTCCCTCCGTCAAGGACAAGAGACAAGAGGAATCAAAACAAGAAGAAGACAGAACACAACACGGCAGAAACCTTGACAAAGCCACTTGAGCCCCCGCCTGAAGAGAGCTTCAAACATGAGAGTTATCAGAGCTGAGAAGAAGAGTCTCCACCCCCTCACCAACAACTACCTGTAAGGATTCATCTTCTTCAACCCCCCAAATCCCAACCAGGTCACCCTCCTCTCCAGTCACTCTTTCTCCCTCCTCCCCCCAAACTTACATCCCATCCCTTCCCCGCCCTACTCCCATTTTGTCTCCCCTAAACCCCCCCTCGGCGTCCACCTCCATCATTGGCTTTAAGTCCTCAGCCAGTTTTGACACATTCGTCACAGTTACGCCCCCCCCCCACATCCTCCCATCCCCCTGCCCTTCCCTCCCATCCATGGCATGCATCAGAATCATCCTCTGTCTCCCCAGCGTGATAAAAGCACAGCACTTCCAATTATTTGTTAAAATGAAATTTAAAATACAGCAAGATCTAACTGATATCTGCTGGGTCCAGACTACAAGGCTGATGGTCATGAATATTCCTTCCCAGGACAAGCCGGGGCCCAGTGTGTTGGTTGCTTCCTCAATTCCTGTCTTGATAGGTAATAGAAAAAGAATGGCGGATCTGCTAAGAAACAGGTAGCACTCAACCAATTCTGCAAATTTATCAAATTGAGCATCCATTCCTCATCAGCCACAGCCTGCCACAAAAAATTGGGCAGACAATGCTTTTAACACACTAACTTTAGCATTATTAAATGTCAGGTCTTTGGCAGGAAGAAAATTTTTAATCAATGATTTTATCATCAAGCACACTTAATTTGACTTTTTTTTAACTGAAACAGTGCAGCTGTTCTTATTGAATCAACCCCTCCCCAGCTGGCAGGAAACGTTTCCACAACATTGGCTAACATTATCTACAAGTTCTAATAATGTTTTAAAGAATTTTAATCTAATGTTCAAAAGCATTTTAAGCATGTTTATCAATTCAAATAATGTTCTAATAAGGTTAAATGCTAAATCAGCAGGAAATTTTATTTTGGTTCTCAGAATGTTCTAGGTTAACGTTCTCTAAAAACATTCTAAAATGTTTGGTGATAACATTGTTAGAACATTATGCCCTAACATTCTCATTCACTCTCATCAACATTTTCCGAATGTTGCAGTGAGAATGTTCTTCCTTTGTTACCATGTAATATTGTGGGAATGTTTTATAAAAGACCATTCTATAATATGTTACCTCAACAACGTCCTCAAAACATCCTCAGAAGAGCAGTTAAAACATTATGTCTTAGATAACATTTAACCTTATAGGAACATTATTTGAAATGATAAACATCCTTAAAATGTTCTTTGAAACATTTTCTTTAAAAAATGATTAGAACTTGTAGGTAACATTAGCCAATGTTGTGGGAACGTTCCCTTCTAGCTGAGTTAGGTCTCCCATATTCCCTGTACTCACCTCTGTTTTTTCCCTCCCTTGTGCGTGGGTTTGTCCCCAGTTTGTCTATGTTTATGTGTCTATGCTGGGCGTGGCATCCTTGGGTGCGTCTCAAGTCTCTTTATTTTATGTCTCCTCGCTCCTCGCCTTAACCGGAAGTTGTTCCTGATGCGCCATTTTGACAGGCATCCCAAGTCTCTGAGGAGCGAGGAAACATGAGAGCAGCCTTCACGGAAGTCTTTTACCAGCCGACACGCCCCCTTATATCAGTTATTGATTGGACGCTGCAGCTGATCAGACTGATCTGATACATCACTGCAGTTTCATACCGAAGTGGAGACAGATTACAGATTAAATTTAAGTGTATAACTCCCAAGTTTTATGCTTTACTTGTTTTCTGATTCATCATATATAATTGTCGGTCTGATCAACAAAAGAACCATAAACAACTTTCTTTATTTATTAGAAAGATTTTTCTTTTCATGATGTTTTTTTCTCCATTAAACTGTTTCTTGCTGACAGACAGACTCTTCCTGACTTCAATTTTATCAATAATAACAGTTAAACACATTTATATTTTACATCATTTATCGTCATTTCCATTCACTCACATGTGAGGCTGAAAATTCCTGAGTGTCGGGTTTGATATGAGTTACATAATTTCCATTTTCCCTGAAACATTTAGCCAAATACATATTTTCCAGTGTTCAGAAGACACCCTGATCATATTCTGGGTTATTGAATAATGAATTCATTATCAGGATTATCAAAAAATACAGACACAAATAATCAATAAATAGTATAAACGCATTCTGCGAGTAGAAATGGTTCCTGTGCCTCTGAGCCGGGCACAGTATAAATGCAGAATGCAGGTTTTTATTTAGGTGTTTGTTTAACAGGTAACAGGCTGCAGAGAGAAAACAGCTGCTCTAGCGGTAATTACTGTGCACCTTTATTAGTGTCAGCACAGTGCACATGTGTAAAGACACAAACTCCATCAAAAGTTTCTACAGCTGTAAAAGCCGACTGACGTGATCAGCTGTCGCTGTAATCAGAAACGGACGTCCCTTCACATGACGCTTCAGAGGAAAGCACGTCTCATGTCTCTTAAAACAAATTTCCTCGTTTCCTCTCTCCTCCTCCTTTCCTTGCGTCTCTCCATGCATCCACAGTGGGAGGGACTAAGACGCAAAGAAAAGACGCAAGTGAGGGAAACGTGGATGCAATTTAAGAGACTTGGGATACAGCCCTTGACTCCATCTCCCACTCTTCAACCAGTGCACCTGCAGCTGACCACCTAATCAACTCAACAAGCCACTGCAGCATAAAACCCCGACTCATCCATCAAGACCCTGCCAGATTGTTCAGTCTACCATGCAGTTTACACTCCAGTTTGCCTCAGTTTCCAGCCACGAACAGCGTCATGTTCATCACCTGTCTCTGGTTTGGACCCTCAACTCATTGCCTGCCCTACTCTACTAAGAAACCCTCTTGTCTCCAACCTGCTTTTACAACACCGAACCCCTCACCTGCTCCACCCCAGCTGCCACTCTCTGCCCCACTCCGATATTGGACTCTGGTGATTTCAACCACACTGTCTGCAATAAACCCTTTTCTAAACTGCTTCTGTCTGAGTCTGTGTCCTGCATTTTGGGTCCTAAATTGAGTAATTATAACAGTTTAATGTAATGTTATGACAATATTATCACTAAACATGTTAAGTGATAATAACCAAGCATTTTTAGGATGTTTTTAGAGAACGTCATCCTAGAACGTACCAGGAACCAAAAGAAAACTTCCTGCTGAAAATGTTTCACAAAGAGCGTTTGGGAATATTGTTTTAACAATGTTATCACTAAGCATTTTAGGATGTTTTTAGAGAACATTATCCTAGAGCATTCTACTCAGAACGTTTTTAGAACAAACAATTTCTAGCCGGGTACCAACTTCAGTTTTATGAGTGAAGCTAGAGTGCATAAGAAAAGGAGGTGGAGTTGCCATTTTGTTTAATGATTCTCTCCAATGCAAGAAGATATCTTTTTTGAAACTTTGCTTCTTTTGAATATGTGGCTCTTCAGTTAAATTTCTGTTCTCAAGCTGTATTTCTAAATATCTATAGGCCACCTACATACTGTGCAAACTTTTTTGATGACTTCACTCATATTTCTCCCATTTTAGCTTCTCTGCACTGGCTCCCTATAAAATCCAGAATAGAATTTAAAATCTTTCTCCTCACCTACAAATCCCTTAATGGTCAGGCACCATCATATCTTAAAGAGCTCATAGTACCCCTTTACCCCACTAGAACACTGTGTTCCCAGAGTGCAGGCTTACTTATGGTTCTTAGAGTCTCCAAAGTAGAATGGGGCCGGCCCAGGCTTGCCTTGGACCAGCCCCTAGTTATGCTGCTATAGGCCTAGACTGTAGGGTGACTTCCCATGATGCACTAAGCTCATCTCTCCTCCTCCCCCTCTCCATATGTACACATTCATGCCCTATTACAGCATGTTACTAACTTGGCATCTTTCCTGGAGTTTTGTGCTTTCTCGTCTTGCAGATGACCTTTGGCTGGGGACTGCCTGCTGTCCCCTTGGTCCAGCTTTATGCCCACTGTTACCATTATTATTATAAGTCATATTTCTATTATTATTATTGTTGTTGTTGATATGCTTCTCTGTTTCTCTCTCTCCCCCCTCCTTCTTCCTCTCTCAACCCAACCGGTCAAGGCGGATGGCTGCCCATCTAGAGCCTGGTTCTGCTTGAAGTTTCTTCCTGTTAAAGGTGAGTTTTCCTCACCGCTGTCGCTAAGTGCTTGCTTATGGGGTAATGTTGGGTCTTTGTAAATTAAAGAGTACGGTCTAGACCTGTGTGAAAAGTGCCCTGAGATAACTTCTGTTGTGATTTGGCGCTGTATTAATAAAATTGACTTGACTTGACTTTGCTGGACTGATATCTATAATCTGTATTGACTTTGACTGTATTGTTGGTAATTTTAACATCCATGTTGACAACCCCCAGGACAGAGGAACTAAAGAATTGTATTGTGTTCTTGATAACTATGGACTGACTCAGCGTGTGACAGAGCCCACACAAAACAAGGAGTACACTGTGGACTTAATCATCTCCAAAGTTCTGAACATTTCTAAGGCTGTGGTGACTGATGTTACTCTCTCTGATCATTCCTGTGTTTTCTTTGATTATGCTATCTCCATGCACACAAATGTTCAAACAGAGGTAATCACAAAACAGTACTGAAAACAGTTCACTGAAAACACCAGTGAAATATTTATTCAGGCTTTCTCTACCACACAACCCTCTCTTGGGTCTCAGTCAATGAGCTTGTAGATCATTTCTATTCTAAAATCACAAATGTTATTAATGTTATTAATGCCATTGCACCCAGTAAGGTGAAGATGGTCTCTGGTAAGAAAATGGTCTCCATGGAGAAATGCCACACTGGTCAGAATAGAAAAAAAGAGTTGAAAAGCTGAACACAGGTGGGCGAAAAACAAATGCCCAGGTTCATTATGACATCTGTAAAGAGAGACTTTGCATTTACAATTTGGAACTGAGAAATGCAAAGCAGTCCTTCTTCTCTGACATCATCGCCAAAAACAATAATAATGCATGCGCCTTGTTTGCTGCTGTCGACAGACTAACAAACCCTCCTGTGTCAGTAGCCTCTGAACTTATATCCACCAGGGCTTGCAATGAATTTGCCTCCTTCTTCATTGACAAAATTCAGGAAATCAGACAAGCAGTCAGTGCCTCCATATCAGGTACAGGATATGTGTTGTCACTGTGTCCACTTAAAATCAATTGAAGTAGTGTGACACAATTTTATCCGATCAACCATAAAAACTTGGAGGACATTATACAACATCTGAAATCCTCCTCCTGCTGCCTTGATATTCTGCCAAGAGGCTTTTTCAAAAATGTTTCTAATTGCATGGCCTCAGATCTTCTACAAATTGTAAATATGTCTCTCAGGTTTCTTTCCACATGCCCTGGAAACTGCCGTGGTCAAGCTTAAAAAAGAACAATCTAGACAACTCACTAATGAACAATTATAGGCCCATATCACACCTTTTTTTCTGAGTAAAAAAGGTTAAAACCAAGTAAGTTTTGACCTGTTTTTAAGTAGAATCATTGAAAAAGCTGTTTTTCAACAGCTGAACAACTTCTTGGTGCTAAGCAACTATTTTGATGTCTTCCAGTCAAGATTTTGAACACAACACAGCACTGAGACTGCTCTTATTAAGGTCTTCAGTGACATCTACTTAAACATAGATAGCAGCAGAATTTCAGTCTGGAAAACTGGGTGGGACTTTCTGGCACTGTACTAAACTGGTCTGAATTCTACTTAAAGGACAGGGACTCCTTTGTGTTTATAGGTAATTACACATCTGAGCGACAAAAATGACCTGTGGACTTCCCCAAGGCTCCATTCTGCAGCAACATCTACATGCTCCCACTAGCTCAGATTATGGAAAACAACAAAATATGTAACCATAATTATGCAGACAACACACAAATTTAAAGCAAAGCTAAAACTGAAGTAATTGTTTTTGGAGCCAAGTTAGAACAATTAAAAGTCAGCGATCAGCTTCAGTCAGTAATGTTAAAAACCACAAACCAAGTCAGAAATCTTGGTGTAGTCATGGACTCAGACCTGAATTTCAACAGATAATTACAAAGTCAGCCAACTGTCACCTTAAGAATATATCAAGGATTAAAGGACTTATGTCTCAGCAGGATTTGGAAAAACTTGTCCAAGCATTTATCTTCAGTAGACTCAACTACTGTAATGTTGTCTTCACAGGTCTCCCTAAAAAAAAAAATCGATCAGACAGCTGCAGCTGATTCAGAACACTGCTGCTCAAGTCCTTAGTAAGACCAAGAAAGTGGATCATATCACTCCAGTTCTCAGATCTTTACACTGGCTGCCTGTCTGTCAAAAAATTGATTTTAAAATACTGCTGTTAGTTTATAAAGCACTGAATGGTTTAAGCCCAAGATACATTTCTGATCTTCTGCTACGTTGTGAACCATCCAGACCTCTCAGGTCGTCAGAGACAGGTCTGCTTTCTGTCTCCAGAGTCAAGACTACTAACTACTAAACATGGAGAGGCAGCTTTCAGTTTTTATGCGCCACATAAACTGGTCATCAGGTATGCTGCAATTCTCAGTTCTTTTAAATAAAGGCTGAAGACTTTTCTGTTTGCTGCTCCCTTTTATTAAATCAAATTTGAGGCTTTTGATTTGATTAATATCTTACACTGCACTGTAACTTTTAGGCCCTGTTTACACCTGGCATTAACATGTGTTCTTGTACCAGCGGAGGACTTTCTTCTATCCACTGTAACACTTAAATCTATCTAGTCGCTTGTTTTGTGTATAGTCGGAGTATCGGTAAGCATGAACCACTGGAGTTAAACCACCCACTACAAAAAACTGCAGAAATAAGTATGCTAGTACAAAAGAGTGCAAAAATAACTATAGTGGCTCACCCCTATAACACACAGAGCCCACAAATTCACAATTAACAGTCATACATTCACAGTTCTTGAAATTTTACGGATGAATGTGTAAACTAAAATACATACTGACCTGTGCATCTGTCCAGGAGCATGATGCGTGATGCGTGATGGCGGGACACTAATTACATCGGGTTCCCCACACGACTATGCTCTATACGCTGTCTGCATGTCTGTAAACAGCCAACAAATACAGAAACGTCAGCGTACAACATCTTACAATTTGTAGGTATCCATTACCCTTACATGTGTATCATTTGATATTTCGTATCAACAATCATATTTTACATGATATTTACCTTCAGAAACAGTCCATAATAACCGGAAAACATTGCACGCTCACATCGCGGTAAACAAGATGGCTTTCCTCTTCCGGTTCTCTCTCCAAACCGTTTCCCAACATCCTTTGCGCTCACAGGGGGTTTCCCAAATTTAGACAGTGCCATCTGGTGGTGTTAATAACTACAGTCACGTTTTCCCACCCGGCTACTTATAAATATATATATAACAGCGAGCAGCGAAGTAAAACTAAAAACTGTCGTTATCAACTTGACAGGACAGAAGAGACTATCCAGCAAAGTTAAGCCTCTTAATTTTTTTTTAGACAGACAAGCGAAAAACAAGTTCTTATTTGTTTTTGGTTTAATTTCTATTCCAATTGTCGATTTGATGAGGAAAACAGGTTAGCGGACTGGGGCGAACAGGAAAAGATGAGAGGTGGATTACGGTTTTTTTTAATTCACATGAAAAACGGAAACCGAAATAATACATTTCTTTACCCTGTTATCAAAAAAGCTGAACACAGGAGGCAGCAATGCAATTCCCGTGCCTAGTCTGCCAGAAAATAGAGGATATCAGTTAAGTAGGCGGTCCTTCAATGTGGCCCTGGACGCATTGCATTTACACTGCTAGATGAATGTGGCCACATGTGGCTCAGACCACCTCCGAATGTGGTCTGAGTGATCGGATCTCAATGCGTCCTCAATGCGTCTTGGGTGCGTTCACACCTGTACTTAGAGTTGTCCACTTGTGATCGGATCACCTGAGACACATGTTAATGCCAGATGTAAACAGGGCCTTACTCTCCTGTTTTATCTGTCTTACCCTATTTTAGCTTATTTTTTTATTTTCTATTTAACTCTTTTTAATTGTATTTAAATGTCTTTTATATTGCTTTATGTTGACAAGCTCTATAATGACAGGTGTGAGTAATCACTCAACCCACACAGGGTGATAAACATCTCAAAGCAATTAATACTTCAATAAAGTACACTGAAAAGAGTGGGTATATAAAGGCCATACAGTAACTACTTTAAAAACAATTCATCAGAAATATCACAAATGTCAAAACATACATCTTAAATATAAACATTACATCAGATCAGAATCATATGTTCAAAAATATACCAACGTAAGATAGAAAAAAACAAACCTTATGTTCTCATCCAGAAAAGGCGTCTTAACACCCTTTTATAAAATATTAACTAGATGAAACAACATAAGTAAATTGACACACCTGTTAAATTGACAATTTTTTACATTTTCAAATGTGTGTGTCAGGATCTAGAAATGTAAAAATATAAATCCATCATGAAGCCACTGACAGTTTTTATACTTTAAAGAAAATATTTAATCTCATATTCTTGATTCAGACCTCTAGGTGTAAGAGTCTGAAGAGTGAAAATATAAAAACTCTCTCTTTGAAGAAGAAAGAGGCTATTCAAATCGCCTCCTCTTCTCCTCTTCTTTCCTCTCTTTTAACATGTTTAGTGCCAATGTATCTGAGAGAGGCTACTGGGTGAATTGCCTCTCTGAAATGCACTGCCACCGGTGGTCCTGGGTTCAAATGCAGCTGCTGTGTTCTGCTATCCTAGTTTTTGGAGCTAGTTGCACCAGTTAGACGTACACCCGGTCGTAAGACAAGGCTGGATGTAAAATGTGCCTTAAGCCCTACGTAGAATTAACACCTGTTGCACTGTCTAGGCTAAGTGCCACATCTGAGGCTAAATCTTACACCTAGTCAAAGGTAGGTGTAAATGAAGTCTCCAATGTTTCCAAGGTGACAATAAAAACGTTGATACAATGGCGCATCCAATATACAGGTTATATGATTAGCAGGCTTTCAGATGTGAAAGAGTAATGAGAGACAGTACCAATCCACTGGATATATACGGAGATAGAGAACTTATTGAGAAATTTTGTTTCAGCAGGATTGAATTATTTGAATTAATTGACAAGTTATCACCACAGTTGCAACATGTAACGGATAGGAACAGAGCCTTGACTGAGGTTGGTGCAATCACTGCTACATGACAGTTAATTAATGATACATGCAAAGCCGACACATTAGTTAAATATAACTGACATATCAAATCATAATATTGAGGCTCGGAAGACATCATGCATTTAAGCCACAATTTGAAAAAGCAACACATCAGCTTTAGATAAGGTGTATTAAACACTGCTTTATAAAAGATTTTAACAGTTAACATTCCTTCATCCCTTCCTTCCCTTCCTCCAAAAATACTGAAGACAGTGCTTGAACTTAAATATTTGCTTGAATATATAATGACATTTAGTAAACAGTTAACATTCAACATTCACTCAAATGTAGTTGCATTCTCTGTCCTTATACACATGTTCACCTGTTGCAAACATGACAAAATACGAAGACAGGAGATATGTATGCTTACTGTACATATAATTGTACATTAGGTGTTACTTTAATGTCTGACAATCACAATTGAATGAAACTCGGATTAATTTAGTTGACACTAAACACACCTTATTGGCTGCTTGTTACAGAAGGGACCAAAACGTCTTTAATTTCATCGTTTTTTTAAGTGCATCATATCGTTGTTATGTTGAAGCTTGTGGGAGATAAAGATGCAAACCTTTTTCAGAGCTTTATAATTAGCTTAAACAACTTGGAGAAACGTGTTAATTGACAGTATCCATACCTGCTTTGCATGTGCGATGACAATAACAGTCCTGCCAAACGTCAGTTTAACGCTACTGAGTTCTGTCAACTACAGTCACTTTACCTTGCAGTAAGCTATCAACACTAAGATATACTAATATAAATTCTCTGTCAGCTACACTCAGAAACAAGATGAGGTACTGTGTATATTGTTGTGACACGCTGGATGTGGCAGGAATAACAGGAATTTATTCATTTATCAAAAAAAACACCCCAGAAAAGAGGCACTTTCTCTCTAGGAGGCCAAACATGTAAGTGTTCAAGCCCCCTTTGAGGTCTGTCAATGCATGTGCCTAGCAGGTGCTAATTTCTCTTTGATTTTATGCCAGTGGATCTTTCCAAAATATAGTCACTGACATGGTGAATGTAAGAGGAAGTACAGCATGCCTGGTGATACAATGAGTTTCTCTGGCCCTTCAAGATCAGGCTCACCAATATGTTCATCTACCCACCCAGCAGGAGGCCACAAACAACAGGGGGAGATTTCGCAGAGACTCCGGCATACCCGGTATTTTTGACTGTATTGATGGTACTCATGTGCGTATCCAGGCACCATCTAATTATAAGTACCTTTTTGTAAACAGGAAAGGATGTCGCTCAGTTAATGTTCAGGTCGTGTGCGATGCAGACATGAAATTAATTAATGTGGTGGCGCGGTGGTGTGGATCTGCCCATGTCTTATGACCCAGCTCAAGTGGTCACAACAAAAGGGAGACACACCATGTCAAAGTTTAACAAAATATATTTTATTAAGCCAAAATAAACCAAATTAAGGAGTTAACTAAATGTTTAATGTTGGGGTGTGGAAATCAGGAATATCAGTGGTGTATGTGATGCATGAGTGGAGAGTTTGTGTGTGTAGGTGTTGTAAGATGCATGAAAGTAAAATAAATAACTAAATAAAAATAACATAACCAAAACCAAGGGGTGCCTGAAGAGAAGAGAGATGCAGCTGCATCCAAGCTTAAGTAAGCTGTGAACACCGTCAGGCGTCGATGACACCAGGGGTCATCACCCTCGTACCTGACACCAGGGATCATCACCCTTGTACCTGACACCAGGGATCATCACCCTCGTACCTGACACCAGGGGTCATCACCCTCGTACCTGACACCAAGGATCATCACCCTCGTACCTGACACCAGGGGTCATCACCCTCGTACCTGACACCAGGGGTCATCACCCTTGTACCTGAGGAGCAAATTAAGAGAACAGATGTGGCAACAGCAATGCAAAAAGCAGGATAAAATGGCAAACTATATCAAAACCCAAACAAATTACAAAACAAAACAGAAACAATTTACAAAAAAACAAACTCTCACTCAGTCCACTGGGACCGACTACCCAACCCCAGCTGGAACAAAGAGTTTGGCCAGCAACGGGAGGACCTGAGGCTTCAGCAGCTGGTGTCAGATCCCACCCTGTAGAGCTAAATGAGAGTTGTTTAGCCTACCGCTTGTGACAGGAACATCAGGAACATTACCATCCCCTTCACCGTCCAAACTCTCATCAGGAACATCAAGATCTGAAAGCACAGAAACAATCACAAGTGTGGGAGTAACATTTACTTCTAGAGCTACAGAATTGCTTGCATCACTAGGGCTAGACTGCTGATACTCAGTTTGATGATCATACAGGTTTTTCAAACTAGCCTGTGCACCTTCTAAATTTTTCCATGCAACTCCACAGTCGAACGACTGGCTAACGACTGGACTGGGACAGCTTGACTTGATTTCCCTGTGAGCTGGCATGTATTGCACATCTTAATGTAAGCAGAAACATCACGCTTTAACCAAGGCCAAAAGAAATAGCACACAAGTTTTCTTTATCCCAAAATGTCCACAACCGTCATACATAGTTTGCAACACCACATCACAGAAGTTACTTGGCACAACAACCTGAAAACTCACTTAACACTTCCTCACCCGCAAATCCTCCTGGATAAAGTATCCATGTGCCACATCTCTTACTTTTTCTATGTGTCATCCCACAAATCAGACAGAGATGAATCAGCTCTTTTGCTCTTCACTCATTCCTCCCTCGAAACTGATGGAGGAAGATTAGGCAGAGAAACCACATGTTCACCATACCTTTACTACTGCCCGAAATAGGCAGGTCTGGATCAGACATGTCACAGCCCTGTGTGCACATCACAGTGCAGGCTGAGCAAACACCTGGATCAGGTGGGTCTGGAGCAGACACATTAGGGCCCCGTGCACATGTCATGGCACAGGCTGAAAAAACCCCTGGAACACTCTGACCACTCTCATCCGGCTCCCCAGATGCTAGTGATTTGGAAATAATCACAGGAGACTGCCAAGACAGCACTACCATCCAGGAACAGTGCTCTGTACCAGCCCACAATCTGGCACAATATAATGGCGCAGCACAGTAATTAAGCCCAGCTCCATACCCTTCATCAGTACAATATCCCCCTTTTTTGTAGCGGGTGAAAAAGGCAGCACCAACTCCGCAATAAATTAGTGTTTAGCACCAGCGTCACACAACAGCTTACTCAGGACACGCTCCTCACTACCAACCAAGGACACAACAGCATTGCCAACGAACAGCTCGAAACCAGAACCAGTTTTGGGAATCAGGCCAAAACCAGAACCAGTACCTAAATCCACACATAACGGCTTCTGCTCCAAAACTGTAGAGCATAGCAAAGCTGGAGCCTATGACAGTGAATGGTGCAAAGGCAAATAATAAGGAGGTGACGGTGGCTGACGCTTAGCTTTCGACTTCAACAAAGGACACTTTTACTTACAATGACCCTCCCCATGGTAGTAATTACACAATCTGGCACCCTCAGGCCACCCTTTAAATGCAGGCTTACGCAAGGAACCAGGCGAAAACTAAGCACCACCATGGGAGTTACTGCAGCTATCATTCGCATTTTTCCAATCACCCCAGGAGTGTGTCCTGAAAAACTACCCTTGCGCGTCAACACAAAATCATCAGCTAATTCAGCTGCATAAAGTGTGGTGGAGGACTTCTGCTCATTTACATAAGTAGCAATGTGCTGTTGGATTTTTAAACTGTTAAACTTTAACACAATCAGCTCACAAAGATTGTCAAAAGTATCAACTTTAGCGACTGAGAACAGTGAAAATGGGAAGCCAAATCATGGACAAGCTCCACATTTGTTTGCTCATCATCCTTTACCCAATTCCTGAATTTCTCATGATAGCCTTCAGGGACCAACTCATATGCTTTAAATACAGCTAATTTTACCTTATCACAATCCAAATCATCCTCAGCACAAATAGCTGAATAAACCTACTGAGCTCTCCCAGTGAGTACGCTGTCTGAATCTGGCCAATTTTTGTGCATTTGCAACACTTTCAAAGAGAGTGAAAAAAGTTTTAGGGTCTAACTCACCAAACGCAGTTTAGCAATAACATCAACGCTGCCTGATGCAAAACTAATGGAAGCAGAATCCTCTGTACTAGACTGCCCTGGAGGAAATGTGCCTTCTCAGATTAGCTGCAATTTGGACTGCTCTAACTCCAATTTCATTTTCTCAGTGTTTTGCCATATTTTCTCCAACTCAAGCTGCTTTTCCACCTCAAGTTGCTTCTCTTCCCTGTTCATTTATCTCTGTAACTTCTCTTGCTCAAACTTCTGCTGCTCAAAAGTCAAACCAGCTGTCTGCACAACTGCTGGCACAGACACTGGCACAGGTGCTAGCTCCGCCGCAACCAGACAAAACTCACTCTTTCGCAACACACCTCAGTCAAACAAAGACAACAAAACTGCTTTTCTAACCTCATCTTTACGACTTTTCTCTGCAACAACAAAGCTATAATGGTCAGCTATTTGCACTAACTGCTGTTTTTTACAGACATTTACAAATGCCACCGTACGCACATCAAAAAACTGACAAGATGGCATAATTACAAATTACCAATACAGACAGTAACTGTGTTCACTGCCAGACATGCACTTGGGCAAATGACAACCCTCAACAGAGATTTCCCCCCTAATTGCCTAACCAAAACTTGCTAAAAACTCACCCCCAGTCATGCGGCTTGCAGTGGGTATTTACGCACCAAAAACCAGCGGACTTGTAAAATGACCTGCAAGCAGGCAACCCTACAAAATCCTGCGGATGTGCTCCCAAGACAGCTGTCTGAAAACCGCTGACACTAACCAAGTCACAACACTACAAAAGAAACAAGCGCACGCAACCCAAAGGGGAAATGCCACTACAGCCTAATGAGGAAATCAACAGTAACACTTACCCTCTGAGTGGCACACAACAATCCGACACCAGGTCAGAAACCAATGCTTCCTGCAAAAAAACACGATGTATCTCCCAAAAACCAGAACAAAACCAAAGACCCAAAACAGTCCCGGTGACAAACACGCAACACAAAACCAGCACGCAACTGGACCAAATCACCTCATCAGCTGTGCAATCACATCATGCGCCCAACTGCTACCTGAGGCACAAAACAAACTTCTAAACTAACCCTAATGGAATCCCTGATTTGTTATGACCTGGCTCAAGTGGCCACAACAAAAGGGAGACACAGAAAAAGGGAGTTTAAGAAAAGATATTTTATTCAACCAAAATAAACCAAATTAAAGAGTTAACTAAATGTTTAAAGTATGGGTTGTGGAAATCAGTGGTGTATGTGATGCATAAATGGAGTGTGTGCGTGCGTGTAAGTGTTGTAAGATGTATAAAAGCAAAACAAATAAGTAAAATAACATAACCAAAACCAAGGAGTGCCTGAAGAGAGCAGAGATGCAGCAACAGCTGAGTGGCAGAGGAGAGAGAGAGCTATGCTGCATCCAAGCTTAAGTAAGCTGGGAACACCCTCAGGTATTCCCAGTTGCTCCAACGATCACTTGTAAAAGCAGACAGACAGGTGAAGCGCATAGCAAACATGAGATGACACCAGGGGTCATCACCATGACGCACACATCTTGAGGGAGAGCGCACTGGCAAGAGTGTGTGAGGAGGGCTGGCTTTCTGGCATAATACTTGGAGACAGTGCTGCACAACATTTGCATAGCCAAGAGAGTGCCTCTCCCAGTGGATGATCTGGGACCAGTGGAGACAATGGTAGAACCATAGACTGTAAAAAATCATGGACATAGCCACCGTGAAGTTACCAATTGGTTTGTGGACTCCTGTTTTGAAGCCTTGAGTTTGCATTTTGACCTTCGCCATCTTGGATTTTTCAAGCCAGAACTCACCATATTTGGACGAGAGGGTGGAGCTGACCCTACTGCTAGCTGCTAACTTGGTTAGCATAGTGCATTTACAGTCTATGGTTAACTGTGATAATGCTAATGCTAATTTTCGCTTGCAAAAAACAGCCTTAAAACCATAAAAATGTGCTTACCATATAAAACTGAACATCCAACTCTGTAGAGTGTCTTACACGAAGTACAACGAAACACTGAATAAGACTTTTTTAGGCATCCAAAATGTTACAATCAACTTTCATGAACTGAAAACACACTGAAATAGCGACGGCTACATCTATATCTGTGAATCCGGGGTCACGCCATGGTTACATTACCTAATAAACGTTGTTGCCGTGGTAGCAACTTGCCTGTGATGGCACCCACCTGTCACTCACCTGTAATTATGCATAACTTTAAGCTTTAATAAAATTTAAATGGGCGAGTTATATAAAAAATCACCCCCTGTACAGTTGGCATGAATAGGGAAATTGGCTATAGAGACCAAAACCGTTTTTTGTACCAGGCTGTAAACATGTTTATTTCTGCTGTAAAGTTAAACGCATTTTAACATAGAGGTCTATGGGGATTGACTCACTATTGGAGCCAGCCTCAAGTGGCTATTCGAGGAACTGCAATTTTTGGGACTTCTGTGTTTTCTTCATTTTTCAGCTCTGGAGGTTGCCACTTAGGTGGAACACTTAGAGAACAAGCTGCAGAGGAGGATGTGATGGCTCGTCTCATCAGAAGCAATATTAGCTGATCAGCCTATAAAAGAACGTGGCTAAATCTGGCATTTGTCTTTTCCCTCAAACAACCCATGCTCCAAATGAAGAGATAGCAACTTGCCTATGTCTTTGTGAAAAAATACATGTTAACAGCTTGTAAATATATTTTTTATTGATTAAATTATATATGTTGAGAAATAAAATAAGATTGCTGATTGCTTGATTTAGATGTATGTATTTATTCAAAGATTTATATTTATTTAGAATTGTGGGATGTATACGATTATTTAGATGTCCATAAACACACTGTCTTTCTCGATTGTGTAGCTGGCCCTTCGCTCTAATAGCTCAATTTCTAAGGCAAGTTTCTGTTTCTTGAGCTCAAGCGTCTCCTTTTCCTCCCGTAACTTCTCTGTCTCCATCTCCACTCTTACAATTTCTTTCTCCAGTAACACAGATTGAAGGTCCAGATCTTCTGCCCTTTGAGCAGGTGCTGTTGCCTTGTTTTCCAGAGCTGTCCATGGTGCTGACGTCGGGTTGGGATCCTCTGCAAGAGATACAGCTTCATTAAAATAAAACTTGCTCCATAAATAAAGCGTACACCATACACCCAGTGGAAACAGGTTTATTACTATTACTATTTATTACTATTTTCAAGAGGCCATGTTATTTTCATGATTGGTGTCTGATGAACTTGCATTTTATGTGGAAAAAAAATTTGAGGCCTCTCCAGCTTCAACTTGCTTTTCTTCCATTAGGCCTATATAGCTGGCACTAGTGTCACAGCCTTTTAGCCCGTTGAAAGCTGGCGAGTCATCTCCAATCATATCCATGATGATAGTAGGGTGAGATTTGAGGAAGGGGTCCCCTACCCATTGGGGGGTTTTTGAGCAGGCTAGAGTCTCTCCTGGCTGCCTGAAGAAGGTCTTTCCATTTTTTCTTCACTGTGTCAGCTGTCCTACTTACTAATCCACCCTCTGCTTCATTGACTGCCACTGTCATCATCTGCCAGATGTCTTGTTTTTTCTTATTAGTTACAGCATTGTTTTGTTGTTTGCATACTAAAATATGCATGTACTTCCTGTATAGTTCAATAATATTTCCCGTTTCACAATCAATGAGTAATTTCATTTTCGTTTCTTCAGCTCAGCAGTCATTTTTTTAATCTATTCTTTGGTACCAGTAAATGTAAGTTTGAAACCATAGCAACATGAATGGCGTGGCAACTATCACTGTGGTAGAATGTGTCAGTGTGGACGTGTCTATACTGGGCGTAGCTGCGCCTAGTTTTAGTTTTGGATGGTGCACCAAGTGTAAATATTTATCACAAGGCTGGACGTAGCTAAGTCAAGTGTAGGCCTTACATCCAACTTTTTTACATCCAGCTGGTGAAACCGGCCCAACCCTAACCCTTTGTCTTTTTCCTACATATAGTAGATTACATTTCTTGTGAAACAAGATATAGCACCTCTTACTTTCATTGTTGGTGTACTTATATCTAAAATTTCACTGGGTGCATGAACCACACCCATGATTCCCTGGTGGAGTAACAAGGAGAGTTGTATTCTTAGCAGGGATAAGATCAGATTTTACCAGCATATGTCTCATGTTAGGGGGACATTTACCTACTACTTTTGGTGGATTTTTGAATTCATTTTTAAGTAGTGGATCAGAGCTCAGAATGTGCCAGTGTGTGAATGTGTTCCTTTAGATTTGCAGCATGTTTCATAGAATGATCTCCAGCATTTTATAGGCATTATTGTCAGATGTCCCAAGCTTAGTCCCATTACCATCACCACCCCCACCAATACACCCCCTCACACACTCTCCCAGTCCATAAGGATTCTTATTTCTTTTCTTTTCAAAATCAGAAATCACCTCCCAGCTTCTTTGTGGACAACATGCACACACAGACAGACACTTTTGTTTCAGCACCAAGAATCTTTCTGCTCTGTAGTGTGTGAAACTACACACACACACAGTCAAGGTTGCAACATTGTTATATTTCAAGCACCAAGAACTTGTCTGCTCCCACATATTCCCGCACACTTTACCCTCTGTAGTGTGTGAAAAATGTCTTGCGAGAACCTGTACAACATTATTTTAAGACATTCTAAACATTCTATATTTTCCTACACTCTATCCCAGCTGCAAATTGGGGGCAGGGCACAACAAATACAAAGCTTTGTGCGTGTGGCTCCTTATCACAATTGATCAATATGGCAAAAAGACTCTCTGCTCAGAGGGCCTTGGAAATGATTTTAGAAGAGAGAAGCTTTGCAAGAGAGTCGGACAGTGAGTTTGAAGAAGAGGATGAGATTGACCCTCAGCCAGCCCCAGGACCAGCCCGTCAGCAGCCGGCCCCAGGACCAGCCCGTCAGCAGCCGGCCCCAGGACCAGCCCGTCAGCAGCCTGCAGGAGGAGAAATATAGATGTCAAATCGGTGAAATTCAATGGTCTTCTTGCCCAAAGAATGAGCCACCACGCATAGCTGCCAATGTGATAAGGATGCAACCAGGCCCGACGCAGATGGTAGTTACTCATGTGCAGGACATAAAATCTTCTTTTGAACTTTTCATCCCAGACACCATCCAGAAAATCATACTGGGCTGCACTAATTTGGAGGGAAAACGTGTTTTTGGAGAGAGGTGGAAGGAGATCGACCAAATCCATTTACATGCATACTTTGGGGTTCTTATCCGTGCTGGTGTTTTCAGATCCAATGGAGAATCCACAGAATCCCTGTGGGATGCAGAAACTGGCAGAGAACTTTTCCGTGCAACAATGTCTCTGGAAAACGTCCATATTATTTCCAGGATTATCTGCTCGAATAACTGAGACACTAGACAAGCTCAGCAGCAGAGAGACAAGCTAGCTGCCATCAGGTCAGTGTGGGACAAGTGGGTGGACTGCCTTCCCCTGTTTTACAACCCTGGGCCCAATGTTGCTGTTGATGAGCAGCTTATGTCATTTATGGGCTACTGCCCCTTCAGGCAGTATATACTGTCTTAACTCGCAAAATATGGAATCAAGATCTGTGCTGCCTGTGATCATATGTGTTGAACTTGCAAGTGTGTAAGGGGAAGCCAGCTGGGGGAGCTCCTGAAAAGGACCAAGGGATGCAAGCTGTCCTGGACATGACACATGGACTCTGTGGCCACAACATCACAGGTGATAACTTTTTTACTTCAGACAAGCTGGGACAGGAGCTCCTAAAGAGGAAGCTGATGATGATAGGAACAGTACAAAAAACAAGCCAGAACTCCCACCTCCGCTGTTGACTACACTGAACATGCCGTCAATTCATCCAAGTTTGTGTTCACGGCCGACACATCCCTGATGTACTACGAGGCAAAGAAAGGCAAAAATATGGTATCCATGAGTACACTGCATAGTGGCAAGGAGCAGCAAGAACCCAAAATAATAATGGATTACAATGCCACAAAAGAAGGGGTGGACAGTTTGGACAAGATGGTGACTGACCACAGCTGCAAAAGACGCACTGGCCACTTCTGATATTTTGATATTTTTCAACATCTTGGACATCTTAGTGTACAATGCTTGGGTCATCTGGAAGGCTCCACCACTCCACCACCACCTGTCCCCTCTCAGCCCCTTGCCCACTCTCAAAATTATGCAGTGGTTGGAGTTAGGCTTAGACCAGGGGGGGAAGTTACACTTTAAGTGTTCATGTCAACGATTGACATACTCATACAACTGCAGTAAACTGTCAACATGACCATAATAAACCATGAAAATGTCATCCACATAGCACTACAATGTTTGATGTGGTTATGGAAGGGATTTTCAGAGGGAAGACATAATCATTTTCAGAACAGGCTTTATGTAAGGAACTGAAGTTAAGAGACATTTTGCTGCCCATAGCAGTCCTTTTGCATTCCCTGTATAAAGAAGACACTTTTTCAACTATAGACATTTTTATAAAGGACAATCTCAGCCAATTTTCTTATACAGTGATTGATTCGTTGTGAGCATGTTAGCAAGTTTTCTGCCCACAGCATAAAGAACAGACTCTTCAGTCTTGTAACAATGATAAGACACTTTTGTTTTGACACTTAAAGCATAACTGAGCTGTACAATTACACGGAAATACCACAGGTGAGTTCTCTTTTTTACCATTGTTAGGTGTGCTGAATAGTCACTGAGATACTGAGCATGGATCACTCATTTTTACATAGCTGCTGATGTGAAACTAACAAAATAGAAGACAATCTATGCAAACGCAGACTCTGCTGATGAGGTCATAGCACATCATGTAATATGTAACCATCCTGAGGATTTTGTGTTATCTGGATGTTACAGAGAGTGGGAGCTGGAATTGAGCAAGAATTAATCTAAAATGTAATTTTTGCAGGGGAGATGACATTTTGTCATGTCATAAAAAAGCAGGAGCCCATTCAAAAAATATATTGCATCTGTGCCTAATGTGATGCTCCTGGATGTATCCAACAGTTCAGTAACAGTAAATTCTAAAGACTAAATTCTAAATACTTCTGTCACCGGGGGTGAAAATAGCACCGGAAAGGTCACAGTATGACTTTCAGGAGCTTTTAAAACAGAAATTCAAAATCAGGACCACTCAAGCCGAATGTATACAGATGATTTGCCTTTTGAACAATAGCAAACATTAATACTAGAGGTCCATATTGAACTAAATAATTATATGCTATTTGAGATGATGATTTTCTTTTCTTCACTTGTGCCCATATTAAAGAGTGCCTCTAAAAGCTTTGTGCCGTCGGTGCCTCCACACTTTCCAGAGTGATGGATGGAGCTCGCCTCTGATCCCCCCTTCTCATATTGTTCTCCAGCCACACAGGGCACATACCAGCTCATTAATAAACCTCCATGATTAATTTCCAAACCTCCCTCCTGTGTCCCTTCTTTTGTCGTCTTTAAAAAAAGGCACCCTCCTAATTAGTGAACACTGATGGAGCATCTACAGTATAATGCCACGGACAAAGCTAAGGAGCACTGCTGCTGTTGAAAAGAAATCCATGAATTGTCACTATGGCAGAACCATTCATCTGTTTGTAGCTTATAATGCAAGTCTGGTGGATGTAGCCTGAGAATATATATACTTTATCTCAGGGTTTTAGATTTTTATGGCCATTTGACTTAACAATCAAATATTCTGTGATGCCTTTAAGTTGTTGAAAATAAATATATATAATTAGTGTTTTCCAGTCAAATCTGTAGTTCACACTGGACACTGTGATGAAGTTGACATTTTCTCCCTTAATTAGTGAAATGCTCAGTGTCACTCACCTACTTAATTATGTGACATTTGGTGCATTGTGATAAGAAGGAGTTGGTCCCAAAACAGAGGTTGCATGCAAATATGCATGAATTTCCAAGAGTGTGATGAACAGACACCAGCACACAGAAAGATATTAATCATTGTTCACTTTTGATGGTATTCCCATTCAACAGTAGTGTACAATTGCCAAATATAGCAGCTAATTTCATTTCTACTTTCTTGAGGGTTGTACCACTGTTACTGCTACTCTCACTATCACTACTGCTACTGATTGTGTTAGCCTACTACTACAATAACCATTAACAGATGTGAATGTACTGAGCTTACTGAATGGATATTTTCTCATCACTATAATTTGAACTAATTATGACTTTTACTCCATTAAATCCAAAGATAAATACTCAGCATTGCCTACATTTCTAATGGAATAATTCAACATTTTGCAGCAAACACTAATTTGCTTTCTTGCTGAGAGTTAGATGAGAAGATCGAAACCACTCTCATATGAGAGTGTGGTATCATTCCTCTCATCTAGCTCTGGACAAAAAAGTGAAAGTGTTTTCCCAAAATGTTGAACTATTTTGTTTAAAATAGTTTCTTCCAAATTTTTAAGTTTTGAACATGTTCTTGAAATCCTGCATTAACATTATATCCCTCCCCTTTGGAACAAATGTATATTTACGACTTGAACTTCTAGCAAATAGCAGGAGGAGTGATGGACCTCTCAGATTGTGTCAACACATAGCTTTGGTATTTTACACCAGCTGCAACATTCTGTCTTGATGTTTTGAATAAAATCAAAATCAATTACATGGGAGCAAATTCAGACTCTTGTGATTTTCTATGAAAAGTAAAACATTTCTGAGGGAAATAAACTGTTGAGATAGCATAAAAATTAAAATCCATTTCATTTTGTCTCTGAAATGCAATTTGTAATCAATTTCAATAGCACGCCAGTCGTTCTGTGTGAAAAGATCAGAAGACTTTAATCATAAAACACTGATAAACACATGTAAAAGGAATAAATAAAAAGCATAAAATGACCTGAAGTTATTCATAAAGCTCTCAACTGTAATAAGCCTCCTATGAAAAAATAAAACATTCAATGAAATAAGGAACATTTACTTTAACAAGTTCAACTCTGTAATTTCAGATTTCAAAGAGCTTAATACCTCTCAAAATTAAAAATACTCGAAGGAGAAAGAGACAGGTCATATCTTGTTGCTGAATATGTATCAACATGCCACAACCTGAGGGACAGAGAATGACCTAGACACACACACACACACACACGTGCATAGTATATACTGTATATATATAATTAATATATATCAATCTTAATTTTGTGTTAATGTTCATATTATTGTCATTTTGTACTGTCCAAATATTTGGAAAAATTGTATTTTGATGCTTTAGCAACATTGTTCTTTAAACAATAAAGCCCATTGAATGGAATTGAATTGAACTGAACTGAAAATTGAATAATTGTGCGGTGCAGCAGCAATTCTGCTGCTATGTTTTGCAAAAAAGCTAAGTGAACTTTTACTTTGAAATCCTATTAGATGACTATTTTGTGAAACTTATGAAAATATAATTTACAGCCCTTCTGTTGTGCTTATCACCATACTTTAAAAAGAATTTCTCCAAACTAAAAGAAGCATCACTTTTAAACTTTTTAGAATAGACCATAAGAGCATGAACAGTGGTGTTTTAAAGAAAAGCTTTCATATATTTCTCATTACAACAGGACATTCAGTGGTGATCATTTGCATGCATAATAGATTGCATCTCTTCACAGGTACTGTAAAACCCAAACAAGGAGGTCAACAAGGGGTGAAAGCAAATAAGCAACCTTTTCTGACACATGAGCACAAGTTCACATCACATGGCTTGTGTATTACTTAGAGATGACCTCTGGTCAGAAATAAAGAAGCATTTATTCCTCATAGATACTGTGCCTGTGTGGGGCTAATGATGGGTAAAATGCACAGCAGAGAAGGCAGTGCAAGGCTGTGCTTTGATGAATCGGGTGATTATATTCTGAAACACTCCTTTGCTCTACAAACTGCTGTGGCATAAAGTAATCCTGCTTGGATCTCATTGACTAAAAAGGCCTGCTTGCCATTGATATGTGAATCCCACAAGCAGAGGAGCTTTCTGTCATTCCTGCCTTGGATTATGGAAGGAGGCACCTTTAGTTCAATCAGGCATTGCTGTGGTGTCACCATTTACCATTTAGTTTATTCATCTCATTTACACATCAAATTTCAATGTATGTCTGTAATGCATTGGCAATTAATGGTTTTATTAATTATTCAACAGCAGGGTGTATAGATCTATAGGTCCTCTAGTACTTAAAATGTACTATGTAGCATTTAAAAGGTTTAATATTATTGATAACATTTCTACCCAGAACCACAACCACTGTGAGGGTTTTCACCTGTAGAAATCCCAGTATGTTTGCATGCATTAATTGGTCAATTTCTATGCATAATTGGATGCTTAATGGTCTAGAGCTCCTGCAGAGAGAACTATATCTCAATTTGTCCTTAAGGAATCCCTCAATTGTCATTACATTTGGTATATGTGCACTTTTTGAGCAAAGTTGGTCTTGAGTTCACCTCAGTTCATCCATTCTAGGGTCTTACAAATTTTTCATCAAAATTTAGATTCCGAACAAGCTATATTTGATTTGTTTTATATATGTTAAGAGTTGTGTCTCATGGAAATGTATCTCATGCAATTTAGCATATCTTTGCCATATTGTGATATATATTGATATACAGTAGGAAAATAAAAGCTCCTGGGGATCTAGGCCCCGGGGTTGTTGTCCGCTTTGTTATCAAGCCTTATAGCCCCACTTCAGATCAAAAAATAAGCATGAGGAAATACTTCATATCTTCAGTGGAAGAGGACTGGTTGTGTGTCAGTGAGTTTGGCAGAAGCAAGTAAACAGACTGCTGGCTGGAATAAACATTTTTATTAAGTTATAGTTTTAGAAAAATCCAACACAAATTCACAAACAATGACTAACATGCACAATTTTAGTATACAAGACAAAACAGTTACTTTTCAATATGAAAATGCAACTCTACATGTCAGTATCTCACAGAGATCATTGATTAATACACCAGTATTAAGGTCGGAGAACACACTATATAAAAGCAATAAGGTTGTCTTGGATGGCCATGTTTAAAAAATATATGCAAGCTATTTACACTGCACCAGTTACACTCCTTTCTAGCAACAACAACCACAGAAACCAATCCAATCAAATCAACCTTGTGGATATAAATAGATATGTTGTTGTTTTGTCATCAGTATTTCAACCACTCTAGCGGTTGGCTTCCATCACTTCTTTCATTTTTATTTAGATTGTACTTTGTAGTATGTGTGCAGAAGGCTTGAAATATGTATGCAGAAGGTCGGAAACAGTGGTTTTGATTTCTTATGTGAGCGTGAGCAGAGGTAAGAAACATTAGGCTGAACTACAACTATGTAAATAATAGAGAAGCTCAGAGAAACTGCCACACATTAAAGCACTGTAAATTAATAACCTATGAGCTGGCCATTTGGCGATGAGGTTACCTTATTTGGATATTAACATAAATATTATTACACCACTTGGATCAAGTATTTGCACACACAAGCTGCTTTAGGGCCCAGTCACACCAGAGAGTGGCATAGCAAGATTCATCTGTATGTCCTCATGAAATAGGCGGCGCTAGGGGCTTGGTGACATTAGGAATACTTGCAGGGCTTACCGGTGAACTACTGTAGTTATCGAGCTAATGGCTAACACGCTAGCCAGCTGAGAGCACGCAAGCACTAGTTAGTCCCAATAGCTTTTCAAGTTTCTTTATATTTTCTTTGTAGTGTGCCATTTGTTCCCCTGGCATTATATAGATCTACTGAAACTCCCTCAAAGGTAAGCAATGTCACATTGGTTTGCTATTAATCAATGGCACAAATTTGCATATCTAAGTTCACCAAAATTGAATTTAAGAGATTGAACAAACATAACAGATTTGCTTCACCCTGCAAGTGAATCCCCTAATCTCAGCAGTACCTTTAAAATGAACTGATTTCAGCATGAAAGCTAGCCGTTTAAAATGCTGGTGTGACTGGGCTTTTATGCTTTTGGAAAGAAAGATACAGTACCACTAACAATGGAGCACAACAGCCCAACAATGGTTGTGTTCGACGTAACTCAAAAGAATCAACCAGCCAGTCAATTTCAGGTCACTGCTCCATTTCAAAGTCACTATCTACCACTAAACTACAAAATACTTTAAAAATCTGAAAAATTGAGCAAATACAATGAGATTTCTGGCAAAACCAAACCAAAACACACAAAAAATAATGCCTTTGAAGTCGTCTGATAGGGAGAGAAGTAGCAGACATCTGAAACATCATTGACTGTAACACAATAGAACGAGTGCAATAAGAACGTGGCCATCAGTCAATCAAGCAGCTGAATTATGACAGCTGTAATAATGGGGCAGGAAAATCAATATCCCATTGATTGGTCTGCAGCAGTCTAATCAACAAGCGCAGGGCTTTATGTAACCAGTCAAGGAACAGATAGGACAGCCTGATTATGTCGGCCATTTGGACTTTTTACGAGGCCTCTGGGGTCTGCACACCTGTTCAGATGGCTAAGTGAGGACATCCAGTCACCTTGCATCAATTCCTTGTGCTTTCATTCGACTTTGGAGAGGGGGGGGGGGAGTGCAAAATACAGACGACAACAGCCTCCGAGCTAATGACCGTACACAGCCCCATGTTCGGCAAAGGCACAGTAATGTGTAGCAGTTCAGTTGACTGTATCCTTCCACATCCACATGAACATTGTCAGGACCCCAGTAATCACACCTCGGCTCTTACTTGGGTGGTTTTTGACAGACTCATCCACATGATAAAAGGGCGTGAAAAGTAGCTCCCTCAGCAGAGTAGCAATGTTCTTTTGTTACTGTTCAGTCTGGTATGTGTCCAATAGACGGTGATAGGGTAGGAGGGTGAAATGACAGCCGTGCCTTTCGCTCCATTTCCAGTCAGGGCTCTTTCACCGTGGTATTGGCATCAATTATTCTGATGCCTTAATAGCACATAAATTATGCCATGAATGGAGTCATACATTTATTATACCACAGACCATAAATACTGGGACCAAAATTTCCACCTTATATCTCAATCCATTGTGGCTTTCCTAAAGCTTCCAACCCTTTTTGTCCTAGGTGCTCCGGTGTACTTATCTCAATAAAAATTTAATCAACATACCCTTTCCAATAATGGGCTTCCACTACATTCTGCCACAGAGTTTCCTGTCCTTTGTTGCTAATTTCTTCAGAAAGAAAAGCAAACAACACTTCCTCTGCAACATGAATCTTTCTGAGCTATTTGAAAAGGAGAGGAAAAAAATCAGAGTGAGCTCTTGTGAAGGCACTGTTATCCTGTAGTCCATTGTGCACTGGGCCAGCTGGTCATCTAGGGTGTAGATGGTACATGTTCTGTAATATGATATACGTATCTAGAACAGAGGTTGTCTAAATGTAGAGGAGGAACAGTACACATGGGATCTGCTTGACATAGTAACACCACACATCTCTGTTCTCTGCAATCCCGGCTTTTTCGCTAGACTGAGAATGCAGACTGTGATGGGCATTTATTATTTAGAGGAGCATGAGATAGAGAACAAAATGCCAAGATCTATCAGGGTATTGTAGAGAGAGCCTTTAGCTCAGGAGCCTGTGGCTCTCGAACAGACCTAATATTATTTCAGTATGTAGAGATAAGTCGGTTTGAGACACAGTTGATCAATTTGCTATGCATCCTTTATACTGTATGTTTGACAAAGCCTGGTAAAACTTCAAAGCATGCAAGGGATGTCTCTTTTGGGAAAACCTGCAAAAAATGATATAAGTGCTGATAATAGTTAATAAATTGACTTAGTTTAACCTCTACAATTCCTTTTCGAGACAATAAAATATGAATGCAACCAATGATTACAGGCTAATCTTTATGTTGAGACGTTGACCTTGAGATGATACGTTTTTCTGAGTACACTTTTTTGCAAAACATTTTTAAATAGTTCTAAAGAAACCATAAAGCAAGCAGCCTCTGTCAACTACTTTGGTATGGACTGTATGTGTAAAAATGGATTTTAAGGCATTAGTATCTCCAAAAGATACTAAAAATATAAGTCTTGTAGACATCATAACTTCTAAAATGAAACCTAGAGCACGCTGGCACTTATGACGCTGGAAGAAATACCAAAAGATATCATGCAGGCAAATCATCACGTCTCTATCTGATGGTCCATTAAAGTTAGTGGTGTGGTCCCTTAAGAGTTTGGCGCAGTCCAGGCCTTTCCAGTCTCTCCCGGTCCTGCCACTGAAGCCTGGGCTTTCTGCCAGTCCAGTGAAGGGTTAACATAGGACAGGCTGACTGAAGGGACGGGTGGGAGGAAGGGCGCTCCGTAGGCTCTGATCACCAGACGGAGCAGAGCAGCGCACTGGTGATGACTGCAGAGAGGTACAATGAGCTGGGACAGCTCGCTCCTGAGCCCCGCGCTCCCATGCCTGCAACCAAAAGCAGCAGAGCAGCTCATGAGGAACCAGAAACACCCCTCTGATCAAAAGCAAGAAACCTGCATTCTGCTGTACTATCCTCTAAATTTCTGACAAGTCGTTATAAATCAAAAGCCAACTGTGATTTCTTTTCCATATCTATATTATTCCCTGCTTTCAACAGGAGAGGCTATTTAAGTATCCTGAGAAGATAAAGTTCATATCACATCAAAGAGGAGAGCGGCAAACTGGGCCGCCTCACAGTTTTGCACAGCAGTGGTATGGGAGCACAGGACTGCTTTATATGCTGCAGCGCTGTGCAGCCAGTCAACAAGGAATAATAACCCAATGGCAGAGATGGATGACACCGCGCACGCATTTCTAAAAAGGTCGCTTTTCTTGCACTAGAAATAAGTCTATTACACATGGTTGGAAAGGGATGCAATCAAGCAAAATTAAAAATTCTCTCTGAATTATTGAATCCTCACTTAAGCTTTATCAGTGGTCAAAAAGGAAATGGTATGAGGAAGGAAAGACAACAGTAAACTCACTTAATTTGTGGATGTGGATGGGTTCACTGCCCACACCTTCGCCCCCTTCACTCATGGCCTTGATCTGAATGAGATAGTTGTCATTGGAGGAAAGGCTAAGTTCCACAGTGGTTTTGTTGGTCAAGATAGTGTTGATGTCATTGTAACGATGTCTCTTCAGCAGCACCTGAGGCAGGGGAGGGTGATGCATAAAAATGAGCTAATGCAAAGAGCGTCATCCTTGATACTGTAGATAAATCAGAGCTCCACAGTGAATCGGGACCTACCAAATATCCAGTGACCTTTGACTCTGTCTCCATGGCTACTACAGGGTCCCAGTGCAGCGTGAGGGTGGAGCCAATCATGGTCCATTGTATGTTGAGTGGAGCCCGATCTGGTGCTAGAAAAAAGATCCAGAAGTAAAGATTGTGACTGTGATACTGTGATTGTCTTTCTAAAGGAATGCACATAAATAGAACACTTCCCAGATCCAAGATTTGACAAGAAAAATCATCCTATCAGTCTGAATAATACATTGAGGCTGCAGCAATGCACCCTCATTTATTGAGACAGAGAGGATTCTCGCCATATTCCAAAATAAAATTCTAGCATCAGTGCTGGATGGTCACTTGTAGCTAATCTCTTGCCACAGGAAATGAAAAAGAGATACAGCCAGAGGAAGCTGAATTCTTTGATTCTTTTGGTGCTATGAAACAAAATGATGCTGGTGTCTATTTTCTTTACTCATATTTCTGTATGTCTAAAGGCTGAAATACCCAAATTTCAAGAATCTACTGTAGCTTGTGCAGCAGTTGTCTAGTTTAGCTTTAACATCACTTTTAACATCCCTTTTAAACACCTACTTTTTCCTCAGCAGCTACATTCTAACCAACCCACTGTCCTTTTTTTCTCCATATTTTTTTCCCAAGGTAAATACAAAGCTTTCTTGTCAGATTGAATTTTATTAGCGCAACCAACAAAGCTGAAGAATGCTGCGCCCATCATGTTGAGGACAGAACAACGTCATCTGAGCAGCCTGACATGGTTCATGAACGAGTGCCATTTAGAAATTATTTCAACGTCCCCCTTGGGGGACGGACTCACGTGGTTTCTTTGTGGTGGTGTTGATGGGCGCCGACTGCGGCCCGGGGCCAGCTGTATTGAAAGCTGCCACAGAGAGGTAGTATGCTGTGTTCGCTTTCAGCCCCGTGATGTTAACCAGTGTGTAGTTTCCAGATATGCGCACTTTGCCAACAGTGTCAGGCTTGGTGTCGTCTTCCCAGTACACAACCTGTTGGGGCGGGGTAAAAAAAGTCCCAATCACATGCACAAACAGTCAGATTTCAGTGGTGCATTTCACTGCATTATTGAAATTCATATTCCAGCATGAAATCTGAAATGCTGTTTGTATTACAGACAGGGAGGGAGGGAGCGGTAATGAATAATACATTTTTCTCTAGTGGAGTCTCAATTACTGATGCACATCCTCTCAGCCACCCTGGTCATATAAATAGAGCATTAGTGGGTCACACTGTATAACTGACCCAGGAAGAAAAAAAAATCATCATTATTGTCTGTTTTCTTCATGAAAATAACTCTTTTGTCTGAGGAAACTGAATATTAAAAAGTGTATTTTGAAATGTTTTATCTAAATCACCACTTTCTACAGCAAGGAAAGGATTCTTTACTCTGTAAAACAAGATGCAGAGTTTGCTTCCCTTCAGGCTATTAGCCTCAAATTAAAGGTGCAGGTGAAGCGATATTTGATAAAGCAAACAGAGTAATTTGCCGCTTGCTTTGAGTCATCTTCAATATTCATGCATCTGGTATTAAGTGACATAAGAGTTAAGTCAATAAATAATTAAAGTGAAATGTGAAGTCTGTCCTCGGGGATCTCTTGCTATTGCATCGTCCAAAATTATTGTATTTCAAATTTGTTAACAATTAAAGCTGTGTATGATTAGCACCAGAATTCAGTTTGCAGTAATGTAATCTTTTGAGCAGTAATAAGTGATTACATTAAACTGAAAGTGGATTGCATTTGCAATCCTAACACAGTCTAATTAAAGGCTGAGCGCCATACATGTGCAGATCCATATTGTTGGTGGCCTATTGAGATTCACTGGCTTAAATCCACTTCAGGACTGCGTTTGGAGAAATGAGCTCTGTTCTAAAAGGACAATGTGGCCAGCGCTATGGCAACTGGAGAGCTTTGTGCCGAGGGCTCAAGGTGACAGATATTGAAAGAGCACCGGGGGGAGAGGAAAACAGCAAAGCCCTCTTTGCATTCTTGAAAGGATGAGGGATTTTAGTCTCCTCTTGTGGGTTTGCTGTTGGTGCACCAAAGTGCTGCGGTCATCTCATGATATTATTACTCTTAAAACAAAATCTCTGTAGAGATACACAAGAAGATAGAGTAGAAGTAAAAAAAAAAGAAAGAGAAAAAAACTAATTTCAAGAACAATAAAGGATGGTTACGCAGTGATAAACAAGCCATAGGGAAAAGCTCAATTATCATGTTATTTGGAAAAAAAAAAAAGAAAAAGAAAAAGAAAAAGATTTAGCAGTGAGTCATAACATACCTCATATCCAAGCACTCTTTCAGGGATGGCAGGGAGAGCTTCCCAGATCACTTCAATTTGCACTGCAGACACACTTCGAGCCCTAACCCTCTTAGGAGTCACACTGGGGACTGCAGAAATAGAGCGCTGGTGAGAATCCCTGAGACTCATCCAACACTATCACACACACACTAATAGCAATAAGAAGGAAGAACAGAATAGACCTGTAGTTTCACTGAAAAGCTATTTCCCCCGCTCTCTTTTAATGGGATCTGTGACTGACATAAGGGAAGACTATCTGCCCAGCAAATTCAATTAACAGGATACCTCCCTGACAGCACAGTGTGGTAAGTGTCAGCTAGGATTTCCTGTAATCTACCAGCACGATAACTAATATCAAGTTGACATTCCAAGCTTTAGAGGGGAGGGAAATAACAGCATTGAAAATTTTTTTTTCATCATTACTATTCAAGGTCATAGTTGTAAGGAGAGAGATTATAGCTTATTTGAGCGTCACTCTCTGCTGAAGTTTGTACCGTACCTTCCTCTGCTGAGAACACTGTGGCAATAGAGCTGAAAGGCCCCTCCCCTCGATTGTTGTATGCCCCCACTTTCACATCGAAAGGTGAGAAGGGAGGGATAGTGTCATTGCGGAAGACGTAACGTGCCACGCCAGGTGTGGAGATGACCGCTCGCGTCCACGTGACCATGCCCACGGGCCTGAAGGCGATGATGTAGCCAAAGCCCTCTCCGTTCTGCAGTTCCTCAGGCACAGGCTGGGAGCAAAACACAAAACTATAGTGATATTAAAATGCATACAGACAAAGAAACAGACAGGCCCTTCTCTGCGCTGTACCTCGACCATGGGCTGCTGTGATTAGACACAGCCTCTTTTTTTTGCTGTTGCCACTCATAACATTCCAGAATCACCTTTTACCTTATCTTTTCCTCTTGCATGGCTATGTACTTGTGGCTTAAGTGCAAAAAGGAAGTGGAAGGAAGTGCTCTCTGTCCCTGCATTTGGAGGGAGAAATAGCACTCGGAGACTGAGCCAGAGGAGAGGTGTCTCGCTCTAATGTGGGTCATAAAATTGCTCCGTTCAATTCTGCACAATTAAGCAAAACCATTACTCGGCGATGGAGGGAACAGTAAAATGTGACAGATGACTTACCTCCCATGTTATCACTAATTCAGACTTTGTGCCGCCTCCACCTCCGACATCAGTGGGAGCTGTATCAGGAACTGAGAGGCAAAGCCCAGAGGGGAGCAATTAGAACACAGTTTACAAAGCTCAACGGCAAGCCTCAACTGTACTTGTAGCCCCATGACAAGGCTGTCTGCTGCAGAGACTGTCTTCTATTTTACACACCACAAATCCCTCACTCTGTGCAAAAACAAACATTCCAGAGAAAAGTGAATTACCAATATTGCAGAAATGTCACCATGCATAAACAGCAGGCCAAGATCTGTAATATTTTGCAAAAGACATTCAATTCAACCCACTCCACTCGTATTCCCACTCAGCTGTTTATGCACTGAGGTGTGATGGCAAAACTGATAGTGTAGGTGGAGGAGCACTCACGCATATCCTTATAGTATCTTTAAGTAAGTGGAGCATCACATTTAATGTGTCATATCAGCAAAGGGTTGAAGCAGCATTTATCTCTGACGTTGAGCTCCCGATGTATGGTTGTCTGTTTGGGCTGAATATCGGGAACTGAGATCCCGTTATTTCCTGGGAATTCTTGCCAAATCTGTTCCTGTTTTACAGGAAAAATACCTGCAAGAAGCTGGGAATTGTAGTATGTGTGTCTGTGTGTTTGCATACTGATGTCTATGCACTAAAACAAAGATTAATGTCATTAATGTTAACAACTGCCGTAGCTTTATTCCGACCTTGAAATGCCATTATTACGGTAATATAAGTGTTAAATACATCAGAGTCATTGCACGGTTGCTAATGCTCAAATTCCAGGCTCTGTCTCCTGCTCTAACACCACCCTAACAAATGTGCCAAATAAAAGAAAGAGACAAAGCCAATCCTTGATTAAAAATTTAGCTATATAAGCTACCTCTTGTACACAGGTGTGCAAAAGCCACAATTCACTGACAGAGGTGTACACACACAGACCTTTCCAAAAATAAGGGCATGAATACCTTCATGTATGTTGAGTTTTGCTTCTCACTTTGCGTCTGTACAATTTTGTGGGTACTACAGTTTAAAATTTGTCTTTCAGTGCTATTATGGCAGAGTCTGTAACGGTTTGGATAACCAATAATGTCACGTTTCACTGAATGTAAGTCTAGGTTTTGCAGAAACATCAATAGTAATGTTCTGTTTGTACACTTTCCTTTGAATTTATTAATACCTGTAGCCATTACACAACAGCAGGATCAAACGATTATGAAAAAAATCAGAAAATAAGAATAAACATCCTTTATAATTACTTATCTGCAGTTCTGTGATTAAAATCAAATTGTCATGGCATACAAGCCCAGGAAGAGTGTGATATATTCAGGGTAAAGATGGCTGTATGCTTGTTGGACGGTGGTAAATGCCCATTATACCCCCTTCCCTTGCACCTTTCCAACGGCGGATAAGAGGGGCCATTTCTGTAACTTTCCAAAACGGACAAGCTGACATTCACACCCACTTCATGCAGTGATTGGCCAGCTGTGCGGAGGTGAGAAAGGAGTCAGGGTTTCAACGTCTCCCGCTAGCTCTCCTTTTTCATTCTTGACATAGCTATTTATTTCACTTTTCATGTGAACAAATGAGTGCAATGCTATGACTGCCTTCCAGGAGAGACTGTCTGAAAATATGCGCTGTTATCCTAGTATTTAAACGATATTGCGTCTCTCCCATCCCCCTCCCCTCTCTGTAATGGTCGGCTTTTCAATCCGCCTTTGAGTGACTATGAACACATTTGATTTCCAACATGTACAAAACTTTGTAAGAACTAGCCCTGAGCGATCATAAATAAAGCTTAAGTAATCCATCACTGAAATACTATTGTCTATATGCATACATGTGTGCAGTTAAGAGTTAAGTTTTACATACTGGCATCCTCTGTCCTGGTCTTGGCCGAGGCTGGACTGGGCTCTCCCAGACCCACGCTATTCCGTGCCACCACCCTGAACTCATACTCCACCCAGGCGTTCAGACCCACCACTGTGGCTGTGAGCATGTTACCGTTGACCACCTCAGGGACTGCAAGTTGGATATTAAATCTTTTGAAAATCAGGCTGGTGAACAACATGACAGAAATTGAATGATGAATAAATAAAAGGATCCACATTAATACTACAAGGGGATGTGTGGAGTGTTTGAAGCTACCTGTGTCAACAACCTGCCAGCCCACAGTAAAAGGCGTCCGGCCCTGGATGATGTAGCCTGTGATGGGACTGCCGTTGTCTCTTCCGGGAGTCCAAGAAAGCTGGGCTGTACTGTCTGTGATCTCCTCCACTGCCACTTTGTCCGGAGGACCTGGTGGACCTAAATCAATGAGACAATGAGCAAGGTGAGCTTCCCTCCCGCTCCAAGAAGCCTCCCCTCATCAAACTTATCAAGGCCATCACGCTCCCTTTAATTAAGGGCTACGTCCTTGGTGTGTGCATGCAGGGACTTTTCATTCACTATGTGGGCGATGTGCTGGGCTGCAAAGTGATTACTGAACACCAGCACTGGAAAGAGATACTGGAGGGGATCATTTATGAAAGGGGTAATGAGTGAGGAGGGAACACCAGGAAGAGGAATAAGAGAAGTCAGTACAGTGAGAGAAAGAGAGAGGAGTGTGTTTATGACTGTTACACACTCGGGCGTTACGATGTTGCTGTTGTTTGCTCTACTGCTCCATTATTCAAATGTTTTCCATGATATTTTGCCGATGTGTAAATGAGCCAATTATAGTCATTTTCTGTGGTAAACATTGCTTTCTCAAAGCACCTGGGACAGCTATTGCAGTTTGTTAAGAGCATGAATACCAACAGGGGGGCGACGCTTCCTATAGGCAACATAGGCGGCCACCTATGGTGCCACCCAGAGGGAGGCGCCAAAATTGCACCCAGAAACAAAAGAGTGCAAATGTCCCCAACCTTAGTCCAAATACACTAAAATGCAAAGGCTTAATAATTTAGTAATAGCTTAGTTACATTTAACAAATGGAAATGAAAAGCTGATAATACACATTTTTGTTAACATTGTTATATCATGTTTATCATTGATTCACTTTTAAAATATCTACATCAAATGATGCAGCAGGTGCTGGTATCAGCAAATGGCGTATGAATTACACGGCAATTTCTTAAGTCATTTTGTGTGTTATGACAACGCATTTTTTGCTTTTTGCATGTCATTTCACGCCATTTAGGTTGTAAATTCAGTCGCCAAAAACAACCTATAATTATGTTTGAGTGACATGGGAAGTGACACATTTCTTTTCTTTTATAAGGTGATTTTGGCTTATTAGGGGGAAGTGGGACTAACCAGACATTTTAACTGTCATGTCGAGATATTTTAACCAGACATTTTTACCGTCACATCAGACATTTTTACTGCATTTTACTGACCAATTTAACCCAAACCATGATCGTTCCCTAACCCTGACCAAGTGGTTTTTGTGCCTAAACCTAACCAACAGCGTTAAAAGACACGTGAAAAGCTTAAAATGCTTAGATGCTTCATGGGATGGCTATTTATACGCCATCCCATGAGATCACGTTGTCCTGCAAGGTATATTTACAGCAAGTCTCAGAGATTTTTAACATCCCTCCCTGTTAAACTTCCCTACATCTTCATTATTTCTACAGACGCTTCAATGCCACATTATTTTACACTACACACATTGGTCTATTCATACTCTAGTTTGAATTCATAAAATCAATAGGCTCTCTTACCTTTGACAACTAGGATGGCAGAGGTGGACAGGCTCTCCACATCAGTGTCAATAACACAGACATATTTCCCTCCATGGTTCAGCTGGATGTTACGGATCATCAGATCCCCTGATATACTCTAGAAGAGAATATGAACAGTGAAAAAATAAGACAAAGTAAGAGATGTAGTTTCATTTCATCATTTAGCTTTTGGCCCTGGGATGTTTTAACATTTAGAATGCACGATCACAGCCTCTCCAGGCCACTGAGTTTTGCATCTCTTCAAACACCAACAACAGAAATGGGCAGATGTACTCTGCACAAATCGGCTGTCCTTCAGGCGCTACGCCACCAACCAGTCCCCCAATCCCCTACAAACACCTACCAGCTACACACAGGAAACACAAAACAAACATAGTCTTGTTAATTGGCAAGACAATCCTAATTATTCTGTAATTACATAAGATCAAGCAAGATGTAAGTATAACTCCCAGTGTAAAGAACAAATATTATTTTACATGAGCAGCATGCATGCTATGGCCATGAGGGAACAGAACAAAACATCACAACAACTTTCTCATCTGTGTAAGAACATTACTTTCATGTGTAACTCTATGAAGGAGATATTTTAAAGGATAAGGCATGGTTTAATTATGAATTTTTCATGCTGTCAAAAAATCCCATGAAAAATCTGAAACCAACAATGAAGATGTTATTCTTAACATCTTCCCTACCCTCTCAGTGGCACTCCTACTGTGGTGATTCTACTGAAGATGTAAATCTTTAAAAGTAAATAACAGACACAGTATACAGTTTATTATTTTAAAAAAAGCTCAGTAACTTCCTAAAACAGCTGGGCACTGTAGGTTTTAGCAAAAGTTACTAAAGCAGGAATAAACCGTCAGTTTTGGGGAACTATTTTAACCGATGGATTAATACACATCTGGTGTGTTTACAGCACTGTATGTGGGATTAAAATTCAAAATAAACTACAGTGCCCATGGTCATTGTAATGAAAGAACATGTCACCCCATGCAACAGTGTGACTCACTGATGCAATTTTAATAATTTTTGGACAACAATGGAGCCCTAACACAAAATATTGGTTCTGCACTGTGAGACACAGTCACAACAGATGATTTTGAGCTTTGGCAACAAAAAACAGCTTGTTTAAAAAGTCTCACAGAGTCAGAAATTTAGGACCCAATTCTCACAGTGTGATTGTTAACTATGACACATGTATAAAACCAACCAATCAGAATGTGGCATGACATGAATACACTGGCCAACACCACTTTGTAAGTGCCCATAGAAATATAAGCATGGATATTACATTGCTGTATAGTACGTTTTTAAAAAGCATTATAATAGCCAAAGCTTGTATTTTGTTCAATTTCATTCAAAACATGATATGTTCATTTCACAACCCGGCATGTTGAAAAGTTGATATTGTAAAGGCTGACACGGATTGCAACAAAGATTTTCAGTAGACCAATTTTACACAGTGTCACAAGCAATGAAACTGTTAGACTGCACTGTGTATATGCAGTGAATTAATCCTTTAGTGGGATCAATTCATTGTTGCTCTTGGTCTTTTCATGAGATTTGGTGACAGAAAATTGACAGAAAATCTCCCGTCTTTATTCTTTTCAACGACATGCAGTATGTATTCAGGGGTAAAAAGTAATTTACAATGCTGTATTAACACATTCTATCCAGACACTGTTATCCTGTTCTCATTTGTCTGTTCATGGGGATCTGCCTACTGAAAGTCACCTCTTGAAGTAGTCCGTCACAAAGAATGTCAGCCTGTGAAAAGGAATGTGTTGCTTTAGAAACGAGTCACCTGGGGCTGAGCCAGGCAAGGCTTGCTGCAGTCATAGCAGATTTCATCACCCCCAGCGGGTAGTGATCATAGCTCCACTCTGCAGCAACTGGACATGAACACCCGTGGATCTCCACCTCTCTGAGGCACCTGACAAAGCAGAACTGAGCCAAATGGCATTTCTTTGCGACCATCGGCTAAAGAGACTACCTCTCCTTCTCTCTTTTCCCCTCCCTTTCATCTCCTCTCCTTTTGCCTGACAGTTTTTAGGCGCAGCTCGCCATGTCTGATTCTCTCTCCAGTGTCAGCAACCACCTGGCCGATCCGAGAGCTTGCTTTAATTATGTAAATGAATTCATCAGAAGCTGTTGAGCAGGGGACTGGTACCGTATTTCCTCAAATAGTGGCTGGGACTTTTATTTATCTCAACTGCAGAGGGTTCCAGGCCTTTATTGCAAGCAGGCTTATATTAGAGAGAGGCCTTTATTTCTAATTCCTTCTGTTTGATAAGTATATCTGCTAATATTTTAGTACAAAGCCTTCTTGTTTTCTGATCTGCTTCCGTTTGCTCAGTTAAATTTTTGTTAGTGCATTACCGGTAATCCACTTACTCCGATGTGCAGAATAATAATTCTAGCGCCTGATCTCCACCTGGAACATTTTGGCAGTGCACCACTTGGCTGTAGCGCACAGGTAACATGCTCATGGATGCATGCTCTCTGGCTTAGCCAAGTTACCCTGGTTACCCTGGTTACCCATGCTCATGTAGTGTCGCTGCCATTATTATTATTAAAACATGCACCGTTATCACCATATTTAAATGATATTGCGTCTCCTCTGCCCCCCTCCCCTCTCTCTGATGGTCGTTTAGAGGGCTACGCATGGACTCACAGAACTGAGGTTACATCCAGGTAACTACTATTTATGCTTAACTGGCATGCACATTATATAACAGATACCAGGAGTTTTTCCACCCTTGTTTTTTTCCCCAGTCCGTTTTTGGGGCCAGCCTTTATTTGTTTGTGTCGATCACCCCCCCCCCCCCCCGGCCATTATTAGAGACTTACACTATAATCTTTTATTTGAAGAAATACAGTAATCTCTCTGGACAGGGGAAAAAGATTATATGAAAACTATATCTCATTATATCCCTACACACAGAACAGCATCATTAGTAATTTCCATTTGCATTCATGAAGATATGAATTTGGCATGTCCACAATACTGTGAGCATTGGATGGCATTCAGACATGATGTCAGCCTTTAAAACGTGAATGACAATGATCAGACTATTGACCTTAGATGATAAGTTGGCACTATAAAAAGCAAAAGAGAGTGTGTAAAGTAATTTTATACTGACAGGCTCTGAACAACTGACTTTGCCCTTCATCAAAAGGAACAAATATTCTCAAAGAGTCATCACATATCATTATTTCAAGGCATAAGGATTTCAAATGAAGATTTATACATACTAGGCCTACCCTTGGTGAATGCCAGCCAGCTCATTACTTAATTATTTCGGGGCTCAAGATTCATAAATAGGTATGCAAATTCAATCATGGCAGAGGGAGATGATAAGAAAATGTTCTCCCTTGAGGTAAGGAAATTAGAAGTTGAAGGGATGAAAAGTATAAAATGAGGACCCTCTGTATGACTGAAATGGCATATCACCAATATATTTTTAGAAGTGTAGCACATGGCAGCTCACACAGCCAATTCAAAAGGTAAGGATCCCGATTATTGACCTGATAGTGCCATTAGTTGAGGTTTTTATAGAATATGAATGTAAGAATGTAACTGATCTTAATGGATATATACTTTTTTTTATATTCCATCCACCACTGACTGCAAGGAAACTTTTCAATGGATATGTCTTGGCATACATTTCTCTGCTTGGGTGTTACTGATGTCTAAGAGGCCCTCAGCAGGGCAGTGGAGCATACCCTTGCACATCACACAGTATGTCCCAATTAATTCCAGAATAGCTGGAAAGTAGCTGAGTTTAATGCTTGAGATGACTCACCCCGCCCACTCTCTCAAAATGATCGCTGTCTCGCTGGAAGTCGATGAGCTGGCCGTTGAATGCCCACGAGAAAGAGACATCCAGAGCTGGATCGCAGGCAATCTGGCAGGGTAACACGATGCTCTCGCCAACAATAATCTCCATGTTAGTAGGCCTCATGGTGATTCTGGTGGGCTCTGGCCAGACAACAAACGACAGTGTACACATGTTAATATCTCTGCCCCGGGAACCTTTAACACCACCATGACCCCTGCAACTGCCATCTCCCTCCAATTCACGGCTAAATCAAGCCACCATCATTAAACTACCCATAGTTGTGTGCTATTCCTGATTTTAATAAGCACTTAAATTCCAAGCCTGTCCATTAGCAACATTTAATGACATCTCCAGTTCACACTTTATGTTCCGGGATCAATTTGGAAGAAAATGTATGAAACAGGATTACAGAGATGGGAGCGCATTCCCATTGGTGACTGTGGTGGATTGGAAGCCTTAAGAGTATGTTGAGGAAAGGTCACAGTAATTAAATTCTATGACATTAAATGGTTCAGCTGTCAGTGTATGAGAGGAATAAAAGCTAATGAGAAAAATAAGTCAGGTGGCTACACACACACACAATGGATTAAACCGGAGGAGCACATGAACGTGTTATGTCACTGCATTCATAAATAATGACCTTTACCTAAATAAAGAATAACGTTTTGTTGCTTGCTTAACTGCTGTTTTGCAAATTGTATACTAGCAACATTAATCTGACGATAACCTTGGGTAATGGTACACATGGCTTATAGTGTGAATATAAAAGAACAGAAATTAGGGTATTTTCAAGCCATAGAATCATGAGAAATGGTTGACCTCTATGTTGAAAGAAGTGAGGGAAAGTTGACCATTTGCTAACCCCCTCCTCCAAAAAGCTTTTCAACCATAACCCGGCGTGGCATTTCTGAAACTGGATGTTTAAATAGCGTGTCTTTTTTAACTTTTCAAAACCAAAAATACAAGAGCAAAAAATGTTTGAGTTTGTCTGTACTACCATAAGTTGCAAACGTTAGCATGGCTGACTAACAAGGGTGTTACCTACAATAGTAAGCTAGCATCACATGCCAAGAGTTAGTATATCATTAGCGAATTCCAGAAACTATGTTAATATGAAGAACAATGGTTCTCCTTTTACTTCCATGTTTTCCATAAGTTTTTCCTCTAGCTTCTGTCTTTTTTGTATTATTATGGAACTAAATTATTATGATTTCATATATGTTGCCAACCAATGCATTTGATTGACTTAAATGCATGAGAAACACACAAAAAGGCCTTACCTTTTGTGTATTTCTCATTTTTATACCAGACAGCAAGAAACATGAAAAAAGCTGCCTGGAGACTTTTCAACCATCTCACTGCATGCATGTCAGTTAGCAGGCTAGCTACAGCTTATATCTACTGCCTGCTAACTAAATCTGCCAGCGACAGTTGTTATTTCAGCCAGCAAAATAAACATTCAAACAAGAAGTCAAGGGCCCATTGTTTCAAATATTACCACAAATCTCAAGTGGGAAATAATCCTACATTACCATTACAAGCTGTGTACGTGCAGTGCTAGAATGGAAGGGCAAAGCAATAGTAACCAAGGGGGCTGGGGCTTAGCAAAGGGTCAATCAGGGGCAATTTGTTTTTAGGGGGTGGTTAATTGAGAAGACTCACCAGTGATTAGCAGCCTGCCTGTTGTGCTTGCTGTCCCAAACTGATTCTTAGCGACACATGTGTAGCTGGCTGCATCCCGTCTGGTTACATTGGCGATCTTTAATGTTCCATTGGGAAGCAGAGTAATCCTGCAGAAAACAGAGCAGCTTTTCACTGTATTGACTGCAATGGAGAGTGTACAGGTTATAGGAGCTCAGCTTTGTATTGAATCTGCCTGTAGTTATTTTGCAGTGATAGTCAATATCTTCGCATGTAACTATTTTGGTTTTTTTCTTTCTCCATGTAGTAAATTTATTGTATGGTGTTTCTACCGGAATTGTATTCTTGTCAAAATGGAAAAGCCTCAGAAAAGCACTTTAACCCTTGTGGTACTTTAAAGCTCTCCACTAAAGCCCAGGAAAATGAAATTCTTTGAGAGGGGTTAGTAGCAGGCAGGGTGACCCACCTTTGCTGTCTCAGTGGTAGACTAAATACATTAGTAAATGAGGAAATATTTTACAAACAGCATCACCTTGAATAACTCAATGAATAGATAAATCGTGGTTTACAGGCTTTATGTTGCAAAGGTCAGAAAGAATCCTCTATCATTCTGGGAGGTCACTGGCTAGATATTTAATAAAAGCCTTATACATATATTTCAGTAAGCTAAAGACATGATACAACACAGTGCTGCATAAGCACAAGAAAGTAGTGACTATGAAGTTTAGAATAACCAACATTTCTAAAGGCAATTCATAAAAATTGTAAAGAAATAAAACTAGATGTAACTATATATTGTCTTGTTACTATTTATACATTCAATAAATATAATAACAGTGTAATGTTTTGCTTGTAAAATAGACCCTTTTCACACTAGACATTTAGCACAGGTGGAATTAATAACATGAATGATGGCAGCATTCCATTTAGGAGAGCCAGTTCCAGCGCTCTGGTATTGTGTGTGCTCACTCACTGACATGGCTTACTGGGACAATTAATGGAATGGAGCCATCGTTAATGTTATTATTTACACCCATGCTTTTCCTGCTTTGACAAGTCAAAATGTATGCTGTAAATATAGCCATAGCCATCTTCTCAAAACAGCATCAGATTTTGGCATCTTAAAGGGTTAAAGTGAACAGCGGCCACTGCAGCTACAAGTGATAAATACAGGATAATGTTAAATACTAAAACCTACTGTAACAGTAGCACAAATGGAGAAGAGTTGAACTGACTCGGTAATGTCTGTTATACAGCAACATCTATCTTAAGTTTGCTAACATTATCTAATATAAGCTACTGGTCATACCAGACCAAGTAAGACTATAGCAACAAAACCTGTGAGTATATTGAATTAAGCTGGGTTTTTTGATTGATTATGAATTCAACTTTTCAGTTGTCAAAGGAAGAATGTTTTTTCTTTCTTTCAAAGGTTATATAGTCTTGCAAAGAAATAATTTGAGACTTACCTCATGCCATATCTAGCCACACAGATATTTTCTATTTTATTTGTCCAGGTTTTGGACTAAGATATTTGCCTCTGAGATTTCTGCCTCCATCCCCAGTACAATGGAGCTGAATAGAATTTTCTTTGTGGTGATCAAAGAATTGAAAAGCTACATTGAAAGAAAAAAAAAAAACAACAGCAGCAGCAGCAATGTGTCTTTCCAGGAACAATGTCTGCATAAATCATAGACCTCACTGTAAACAGTTTTCATTGGAGTTACTTTCATCCAGAGAACTGTTGACAGTGTGTTCTGTAGATTAACCACAGTAACGGAGACAGTGGAGACAAGGCAGATATTTCTGAGATCTCAAAACCATGGTAAATTAAACCACAACTATTTGCATGACAAGATACCATGACGGGTAATTGAAAAAAATATGTTTTTCATTATTTTGGTAAAACAAACCCTTTAACAAGTCTGGTATTCAGCGACAAAATGTGCATACAGTTCAATTTCTAAACGCTGCTCCAATTTACAGCATGCCTGCATAACACATTTCCCATCCGGTGTCTGCATACATTAAGTGTTGTGTACCTTGAAAGACTATGTGGGCTTCACATACAGTGTGCTAAATGTCAGTCAACTTGGGAATTTTACCAATTTTCTACAGCTGTAGATGCAGCTCCCTGTCTGGAGCCAACTAAGGAGCCGCAGTGCTGTTTTGACAAGATGCTTTGCTTGTATTGTTCTCTTTCAGACCTCCTTTTGAATAACCAGCATGGGAGTGATTCAAACAACACAAAGTTAAGCATTTCCTCACTGCTTTGAGATGCCTATGTTTGAGTTATTCTTGTTCAGTCTGTCCTGCCCTTTGCACATGTGTGTGTGTGCTACGAATTCTCGATATGCATGCCCTGACTTGGAGCAGGGTTTAGCTACTGTTTAAGCTTTTCTTCTCCTTCCAATCACGATGGATTGCTTAAGTTTGTCATTTCTTGCTGCTGATTTGCTTATAGACTTTCCACCTTTAATTGGTTCTTTGTTATTGTGTGAAATCTTTTCAGTGGTTCAAATTCAGCTTTTGGTGTATTCAATGAGTAATCAGACACAGAAGGACAACAAACTAAATTAAGCACCACTTCATGCTGCTTTAAGAGGTGCTTGAAGTTTGCTCATTGTCTGGATTATGTCTGTGGGTGTGAGTTTCCCGTCTAGTGCAACGTCTCTGCTTTCCAATCTACAAGGCTTTTATTTCTGCAGCCTTGGTGATTGTATGAATCCAACTCTATTTGTATGTCAAGATAAAGTAGAACACTTCCACCTCTCATAATTACAGGTGCAACAGCTTCAGTTAGATTTTTAATTCCTTCCTCTATCTAAAAGCAGACAGGCTGTGTCTTCAGCAGCAACCCCATTTGCTAATCTTTTATCTTCTTAAATATTTCATGCATGCAGTCTTGATACGACCAGCTAGCATCTTCATCTCTCATACCAAGCTATTTGCACATGAGGGTGCATGCAGTATATTAGCCATGCACAATTTTCCTGGTGGGTGCCTTGCTCTCATTCTCCTCATTAGCCTTTCCTTCTATGCATCTGCACAAATGCCAAATACACTATTCAAACATGTCCGCTTGCAGTGAATGTGAATGAAAGCTGCTGGAAATATGCACTTTGGACTTTCATCCTACCTTTCAGTTCTCTGCAGGATCTCATTCCCTTTCTTCCACAGGCTAATTGCTGGGGGCGAGGCCTGAGGCTTGCATTCAAGAATGACTTCGCTGCCTGAGCGAGCTTTTAGCAAGGCCCTTAACGGACTTTTGGAGAAACTGGGAGGTGAAGCTGTGTGTGAGGGAACAGAGAAAGGCATGAGATTAGAAAATATAGGCAACCTGAACCTTTACAGGTCAGGCCTATTGTATTAAGATCAACTCTCCTAGAGCTTTCAATGCGAGCAACTCAAAATCTCATGAACTCAGCAGAAATGCCTATTGGGCTCATGGCTACGGACCTACTGCAACCCCACCCTTCAACTACACACACACACACATAATCCACCTTCACTAAGCATCCAACCTGCAGATGTTCCAGCCATTGTCTACACTCATCATCACATTTTGTCAGCCATGGTTTGGACCCCCAAGTGTCATCACGTATATCAAGACAGAATTGAATTTCTCATTGAGCCAGTCAGATGGAAGTCATCAAAGCTTTTCAAATAAATCAATACCCCATCTACATGAGAAAGCATGCACAATGCCACAAAGCAATGTGTTTGTAGTATTCAAATCAATATGATGAAACGACTGAAAGTAAAATGAGACACTCCATCAGATTCATATTTTTGCTGGCAGAGCCTGTAGTGACATCAAATGAGTCTGCAGACTGATTGCTGAGGAGAACTATAGCAGGCTGCTGGTTTTTATCTTAGGAGATGATCAAACGCACAGACAGATAAGCAGATAAAAGCAAAGGGAAGGAGGCAGTCTTACCTAATACCATTAGCTGGGCACTGGAATAAATAATGCCATGTTTGTTTTCAGCCACACACTGATACATCCCAGAATCTGACAGGTTTAACGCAGCTATTGAAAGGGCTCCGTTTTCGATTTGTATCCGGCCCTGCAGAGGAAAGAGAAACAGTTCTGCATATCCATTGCAATGCCAGTCTATTATGTCCAAAGGCACAGCAGCAATCACTGATGCACCATGAGGGGAGGAGGATAGCAGGAGAGGAGAAAGAGAAAAAAGCCTAAAGAGCCTTGTGGTATATTCAGATTGCAATGGAGGAAAAGATGAGGAGGCATTGGCAAAAACTGCTAACCTGCTTCCTACGTAGGCAGAAAGAAGCAATGTTGACAATAGCACTCGTAGCATATTAAAAAGTCATTTATTTTCTGTGGTTGTTCAGTTGGAAAAACTGTGGTGACAGCTCAGATGACTCGGATGAGACAGATTTTTAACCAGATTAGCTGCTCAGAGATCCTCTATGCTGCAGGGAGCGTGGTATCTTACCGTGCACTCTTAATTATAGATGCAGATGAGAGGCGGAGCTTAGTAAATAGAACACATTAGTGAGGCAAAGTCACCTTACCACATAAACATTGCTAACTTTTAGAAAGAACAAGATGCATGGATTTTGCAAGTTTCAACAGATAGTTGTATTTATGCACTTTTTTGCTTCTCATATGATTTAAAGGGGCTCTCCACTGACTAAAGATCTGTCTAGTTGTCATGAGGAGTGAAAACAGTCTGTATATGTCTTCTGTTTTGTCAAGTTTAATAAGCAAGGATAATGTCATCTTGGGCTTGGCAAAAAAGCCTATAAATTGGAAGTGTGGGGTTTGAAAGATGTAGGCATTTGCCAGGTTAATGAAAATAAGCTATTGGTTGCATTGTGGGAAACGTAACCATCAAAAGTCAGCTTCCATACAGAATGTGCATAAGCTTTTTATTTTACTTTTTTAAAAGCAATAGCTTGACATTTTGGGAAATACACTTATTCAAAGAGATACTGCTCAAATTTGTCCGTTGAATATAATGTTACAGCCAGGTGACGGTTAGCTTACCTCAGCACAAAGACATGGAGACAGGGGAAGCAGCTAGCCTGGCTTAGTTACCAGGCAACCAGCAGACACTGCAAGAAATTACTGCTCCCAGCCAAGAATTGACGACACGACCCCTCATAGAATGGCAAATTGCCATTTTTACACTTTGGTTTTTGTATGGATTAAACAAACAGGATATAACATGTTAATTAGTGAGTTTTACAGGTGCTGGTAAGTGAATTTTGTTATCTTCTGACTGAGCCAAACTAGCTGTTTTCCCCTTATTATTATTTGTTATTCTGAATTAACAAGATACCTGAAATCCTGACTGTGGTAACACTGCCGTCTGAATTTCGTTGCACCTAAAGTAGTGTAATTACAGTAAGGATGGCTTCTGGGCGAAGCGAAGGTCCTGAAAAATACATACACATGTTTTCCATCGTGTTCATTGCACTTTTTTCTCAGGTTTGACCGGTTATAAGTTTCATTTTGATGAATCTTAATGATTGCTGGTCCAGATGTCCTCTCTAACAGTATTAATGTTGAGTCATCTCACTGCACTGGTTTGAGGAAATTGAAAACTAAAATAACCTCTCAGCTCTGTAGGCAGTCTGATGTGTTTGTTTCATCTATTTTTGGGCTTTGATGAAACATTTTTGCCTGTCCTGCGGTGCCTGCACAAAATTGTCAAACTAATAACAATACCATCTATATTACTTAAAGACACGACTATCTCCCAATGTTTCAAACCAAAACCAAGATAAAACCGAATTACACTAAACAGGCATGTTTGCTTCTATGAAACCAAACTCTCAAGTAGGAATGGGAACTTCTCTTGGGATTTTGAGGTATGTCATTAATTCAGAAAAACAGAGCAGAATTTTTTTTTTCATGAAAACTTTTCTCAGAATTCTGACATAGTTATCTTGTTAATTCAGAAAAACGGGGCATTTTCAAGTGAATGCATTATGCTTCAGTTGAAAGTGAATATGTGTATTCCCAAAATGTCAAAATAATCCTTGCAACTACTTCTGTTCTTTCTCTTCATTTGATTCGGTTTTCCTTATTTGAGGCAGTAGTTGTGTTAGCTCATAAAAACAGCACAGACAATACCAAAGCTGTCAAAAAGACATGACACTGGCAATTTAAGCCTTTCCCACCAAGTGTGTAAAAAGAGAGACAAGTCGAATACTACAGAAGATGAGCCACATGTACAGATGGATGACAAATTAAACTACATAGAAAAAATGAAGAGAGCTGTTCAGTGCGGGGAAGTGAAAAAATTGTGGACTAAAACAGGAACCAAGAGACAGAAGGTATAATAAAAGGCTTAGCGGTAACTCTGGATTGCAGCATGTTTCAAGCTTTCTACCTCAGGCAGCATCAAAAAATTAAAGGAAAAACCAACATTAAGTGTCTTAGTGAGGTGCTGGGTCATTACAAGCCTTCTGAACTGCATCAGTGCTCCTTTGCACAGATTCAACAAGTCTGTCAAACTACTGGAAGGATGAACACCATTCATCTAAAAGATATCCCCTCATTTAGTGAATACTTACGGAAGCATTTGCATTCGTTAAGTATCTGCGCTAATTTATTCAGGTTTATCCTTTAATTTGTCTCCTGTCTGCGATAGTAGGAGAAATCCAGCAGATCTCCATACCTCGGCCATAACTTGCTCCCCATTCTTCAACCAGCTGTAGGATGGTTTAGGCTTTCCGTTGGCCTTACACTCCCAGAAGAGGTTTTCCTCGATGGACAGAGCTGTGTCCGCCATTGTCTGGAGCCAGTGAGGTTTAGCTTGGAATAAATGAGAGGATTATTTTTTTCAAACATGTGTTTTTAATTATAGAAGCTCTGGATTAGTAAATAATGGTATCAGGAATCACAAGCTCTAAAAGCAGCCTTGCATTAAATCATCAAAGTTTAAACTCAACAAGTGGATTATCATCATAATGAGAAATACAGGTTGGTAAACACAAGTATGAACAATGTTCTTAACACAATGCCAGCTTGAAGATTGACTGGGAATAAATTTTTTGTGGCCTTTAAAATAATATTCACTTTTACAGGCAGGATCCACAGCCTATCCTGTAATTTCATAGTGACATTATGCCCCACATGTTACGAACAAATAGGTTTTCTGTCAACCAAATGAGATTCAAGCTGCTGGTCACATGCATGTTTCCTGTACAAATGTGTATATCTGTTACAGACACACATTCATTGCTGTGTCTCTCTGGATCTATTGTCATTCAATTTGCAATGGTTCACTAACCGTGGAATGAAATACGACCCCGCGCAGCATTTTTGCCTCGCCTATTCTCTGCCACACATTCGTACGTCCCCGCGTCTTCCTGCTGGAAATTGGGGATTTCAAGGACGGCGTTTGAATTCTTCATTTTGACTTTGCTGGGGAAAGGGACTCCACTGGTTCTCCTCCAGCTTATTTCTGGTACAGGGCTGCAAGAGAGGGACCAAAAGTTCCCATGATGGCAGCTGTCAGTCGCAGTGATCAAAGTGTGATTAAGCACAAAAGAAAAGGAGATGGAGCAAGAGCATCGTAATTTATTGTTCCCTACAAATCAAAACTGGGATTGCTCAGATTTCAGAAGCTTTGAATTCCGCTCCCTTGTCTTTTCGTTTTGCTGCCCTTGCTCTCCTATGGATTGATGAATGTGAGAATGAGTAATGTTACGCTTGTGCATCCTTAAATCATCTTGAGTAACAAATTCATGCATGAATGAGCCCACAGCTCTTATCACATACACAATGAGGCTGACTTACTTTCCCAGAGCGAAGCATTCCAGTTTCACCACTGATTCCTTCGCAGCTGGAACTGAATCAGGGAAATGAACTTCTATTTTGGGTTCATATTCACCCATTACTCCTACAAAAGGGAGACAAAAGATGACAAGCTTTTTACACCAATGATTAACTGCACACATGGCTCACACATTGCATCAAAAAGAGAACAGTAACACAGTGTGACAGCAAATACAAAAGTCGTTGTACCCCAACAAATGCACTCCTTTCTCCTGACTGAGTAATGTTTGCTATAAAACTACAGTGACCAGCTGTTTTACGGAATCATTGAGCAGTAAAAACTTTCTCATTCAAGTGAATGGAAAGGTGTGTCCAAACTTTTAACTGGTACTGTACTTGTGGCACTGAGAGCCACAGAGAGGGAAGGGAAGTTTGACAGTATTGATAAATGTATTTACACATTGGTGGTTCTGGTCATGTGTCGGAGCTGTCATGGAATTTGTTGACAATGTGAAAAATCTATAATACCAGCCCTACCTTCACCCTGTCTGATGATGTCATATCAAACATTTAGAGGTATTCTAAATGCCCCCATTTGATGGAAAGGGTGCTACTAAGCTGGCCTTGCACAGAGCCACATCCCATGACATCCCTTTCCCCAGGGATGTTGTACGTACAGAGAAAGAGTGACCAATGAAGAGCCTGGGCCACACCGCCTACCTTTACCTGTGCATGATGGCTACCTCACTGAACTGCTGCAGCTCACATGTGTTTGGTGTCCACTAAGACAGCATTGCTGCTGCAGCGCTGCTACTGCCAGCCCTCTTCTTTCTACATTGATATCCAAGGAGGGTTGAATTGAAGACAACTGGACTTGGCTGTAGATACTTGAAGACATTTCACCTCTCATACAAGGGGCTTCTTGGGTTCTAACTAACAGGTATTTAACCTCTGTGGGGTCATTATCAAGGTTATTGATACAGCTTGGTTCGTTAGTGCTCGTGGTTGTTGTAATGACAGTCGTTAAGAGTCATTGGGGTCACCTGAGGCCAAGTGTAAACGACAGTTGTTGGAGTTGTCCCATCAAGCCAAATGTGAATGGTTGTTAAATCTCCTAGGAAGGGATGAAAGGAAAACATTGTAGCTGGGGGATAAGGGGCGAAACGTCTCCAAGTTATCTATCTCCAAGTCCAGTTGTACTCAATTCAACCCTCCTTGGATAACCACAACCTGGATGACTGAGAATCTTCACAGACATCTCTCTACATTGAGTTTGCCTTTGACAATGGCCATCAATAACAGAATGTTTCATTTAATTTAATTATAAATTTCATTTATATTTAGTTTAAGCTGAAAAAGGTTAAGAAGCATGTGCTCAATTGTAAATAATAATAATAATAATAATAATGATAATAATAATAATAATAAATAAATAAAAATATATAGCAGTCCATTTCCAAGGGGGGTTTTGGGTTACTGTTCTACAGATTTTCAGAGGTGGGCTTGTCGAGAACTATCAAATTTACATTAGCAGTGGGACCTTAATTTACATTACAGCTGCCAAACCAAATCTAAAACTTTATAAGCAAATCTTCTGGGTTCATACTCTGCTGAATCATAAGTGCTGTGCGTTTGTCTTGACACTATATCTTGCTTCAAGTTCAAGATTTTTTACCCTCACAAATGGGTAAGTACGCTCCTCTGTTATTTGTTTAATTGAAAAATATTCTGTGAAACAGCATGTTGATCATGAAGTAAATAATCTTACCACAACTTGTTATTATCTATTTATTTTCTACTTTTTTATATATAATGTTACTTTACTTTAAATAGTTTTGATTAGGCTACCTGACTATTTGCATTTCCTAAATAGTAGTAACCTGGTTAATTAATAAAAATAAAAAATGATATATTTTTTCATGTCTGTGACATATTCTACAGATATAGAAATTGGAACTATTGTGAAATGTGTCAGTTATGTAATGTTGCTGGTATGATGTCAGTATGACTATCAACTGATCATTTTCACTGTCTATTTTTGCTGAGAACCACGCGCCTCACGCAGAGAAAATAGGCTCGATGCCGAAACTCTAGATGACGCACCACTGAGCCACACTGCTCACATGGGCTGTGTGGCTGCTCTAACCTGTTAACAAGGGCACCAAAATGAAAATCAAGAGGTTCTGTGGCGTACACATGCTGCTCAGGTAGGTGGTGTGGCCTGGGCGTAGGGCTGCTAAAGAGGGAAAAAAAAATCAGAGATGGCTTATAAAAGATTCAAGGAACACATCAGGGAAAAGACTTGCTTAGTAGAGATTCATCACCTGTGGTAATGTGACTTCATTTATGACTTTATTTATATTCACATCACTAGAACAGGTCAAAGACTTCTTCGCAGAGACATTAATGTACCCTTTACCATTACCAACCCCACAGTCTGGCAGTAAGAGCTGATTCAGTCCTGCACAATGTTTTAGATTAAAGGTTAGAGACTTTGAGAAGCTGTGAGCATCTTACATAGAGAGTGGAAAACATGAAGAATATGGAAATGCATCTTCAACACAACACTTTGATCATCTCAATGTTTGGTTAATAATGATTAATGGCATTTTCACAAATAGAAAGGTCCATTTAGTCTCTGATTGATACAGCATGACAGTAATTCAACCTATAACTCAGCTTATGAAAGCTTTGATATTTTAGGGTTTTATGCTTCCAATCATCGGTTTGATTGGTGCAATGGTGAAATATAGAAGTGCAAACCGAAGACTCAAGTAAAAACATATCACAGTGCTGACCACACTGTTTGACTGAGAAGAGGAACATAAAAACACTGAATTGGTAAAGTGCGGGTCAAAAAACATCTAGACATCTAGGCTAAAACTGGGCAAATATTTTATCAAGGTTATATGTAACCGTTATTTCAACAGCATTTAAAGAGTAATTAAATGCAAAATGTAGTCTATGCTATTTACAGTTATATATACTAGGCTGTTCATTTATACTATTGCTAATTCTTGCAATATGCAGGTAAGAACTTTCTTGATAACTCGTTAGGAGGTTAAAAGTTAAATGCACTCCCCTGAAAAGGAAGTTAAAAGGATAAAAGTCTGATGATTGTCTATATTTTCCTCACATACTGTATATACTATGAACTGACAAAAACCAACCATTAATTGATCCTACTATCAAGTATTCTGTGTAGCCAAAGCCTGATACATCTTATTCCTCTGGTCAATACAGTTCCATTAAAAAACCTGAATAATCCAAAAAAAAACATTAGAGAGCCTTGGGTGACATGTGCCTTCATTACTGCGAACATGGACACTGCATTTTATTTTAATTCAGTCCCACATACTCTGTCCTGCTGCCATAAATACTCATTTGCACACTAGTTGTGTGTTAATCCACAGCTGAAAATAGTCCCCAACAAATGCACTCTTTCTCTTGTCTGAGTAATGTTTGCTATAAAACTATAGTGACCAGCTGTTTTATGGAATCAATGAGCAGTAAAAACTTCCTCATTCAAGTGAATGGGAAAGTGTGTCCAAACTTTTAACTTAGCCCAGTTTTGACCTCCCAGTCACCAAATCAGTGCTTACTGGACAACAACGCCTCACAACTACAGATGGCTATGCACTGTGATAGAATTTTTAAATTCCTTTTATATATTTTTTTACATGAAGAGTGATGGATGACGTAAAAGTTAAATTACTTGGATTACTTTTGAATCCATGTTACACATGAATCTAACCCATAAAAACATGTTGTTCAATGAACATTACAGTTCACAGTGGGATGAACCAGTGGGCTACAAAGTAAACAGTGTTGCCAACTATTTTCAATGGAAGTAGCTAAAGCCTGCAGGAAAAATCGCTAGATGTCGCTAGATGATGTCACATGCTAATTTGCATATGACATCAAGACGTAATTACATACATACAAGATTTTAAAACATTTAAAGAAAATTAAATTTAATTAAAATAAACTGACTGCAAGTAGCTATTTCATTAGCTATTTTTCATTTCAAGCAGCTCCCCAATGTGCATCTTAATCTCCCTCTAATAATTATATTTATGCAGGCCGTTGTATCAACTCTAACTGAAGTATCATGAATAGAGAGATGATCATGCACTAGATTAAATTCACTTTTGTTAACTCTCTATTTAGACAAAACAAAATCAAACTTAGTTAAGTTAAATCATTTAGAATAAAAACAAGGATCAATGATTGGTCATTAGACTCACACATTCACAGCTCATTGACAACTCTATCTGGCTGATGAGTGATCCACTGAACGTGCTGCTGCTCTGTCCCACTCATTGAACAGTCAATCCAGAGAGCCACATCAGCGCTCATTCACTGAGAAATACTGGTGACTCCCTTCAAGGAGAGGAGTTAAGGTCCGTCCAAAAAGGTGCTAGATATGCCGCTAGCTGCTTTTAAAAAAAAAGTTGCTAAAGGGGTCTGAAAAGTCACTACATCTAGCGACAAAGTCGATAAGTTGGCAACACTGAAAGTAAAGGAGCCCTGTAGTGTAAGGCATTTACCGTCATTTCTGAGGACCAGTGGTGTAGGAGAGCTGAGCACCTTCTCCCTTGTGACGGTATTGTTAACCACACAGGTATAGTTGCCCACATCTGAGGGTTCCACTTTGGCGATATACAGACTCCCGGTCTCTTGAGAGATGAACCGACGACTGTCTTGTTGGACAAAGTATGGATATTCATTGAAGATCCATGCAAAAGTCAGCCCTGGAACATAAAGGAAACCATTAAACTTTGCATTGGTCCACTGTCATTACTTGTTCTCCGCACGACTGATTCCATACTTATTAGATTTATTAGAACTTAAAATGTTAGCATATAACACAACTGTCCTCCCCTTATCACAGTTTCCTTGGGATGAGATACCAAGACATGGCAAATGTAATAACTATCAGTGCAGAAGAAATGGGAGACCTGAGGAAAGGGAGCGAAACAAAATGGATTACAGCGCGTCAGTGGCCCTCCCCTGACACATGGCCTCCATTCACGAGGTCCCTGAGTGACTTTGTTTGTGGGAGACATGGATGGATGGATGGACAGACTGATCTACAGAAGTAGGAATATGTTGTCATGCCCCCTCACAAGCAGCAGGTCTACCATAGGAAAAGGAGAGACCTGCCATGATGAATTACTGTGTCATTTTGAGAAGCGCACACTGCACAGATTTGCAGGAGTGAGATGCTCTGTGTAATCTACCACTTTGGAGGTGGGGGGCTCCAAGTCAAAAGGTGTATGCAGTGACTGTCAATCATATCAGATGCCCCCCTGAGGGAGCGAGCCTCGTGGCTTTGGATGGGATCACGCATCTGAGCTGGGTGCAGCGATGCAGATACAAAGCTCCTTCTGATTAGGCAAGCAGGAGCCACATAGTTCAGAGTCAGCATAACCTCCATCTGAACTATGTGGCTGTAATGAGCAGTGATAGAATTTTGCCAAGCAATTGTAAGTCAAGTGAAGAGTAGAAAAACATGCAATAGAAAAAAGACTTGTGTGATCAAAAAATCCTTCAGAGTAAACAAATGTCTATTTTTGAGCACAGATGTGACAGTATGTTCGCCCGTCATCTGTATGATGTGATAACTAACGTGGTAGTGGAGGAGAAGGCTTTTGCAGAAGCCAAAGCCAGTGAAGCGCAGTAAAAACCAGAAGGGATGCCTCATAGGTGTTGGATGAAGTTCAGTGGAGTTCAAGGTTGTTTAGCACATCAATTATTTCAAAATGCAAGAGAGAAAGAGAAAGAAAGAGTGGAAAGGAATAGAAAGAGAGAGAAAACCAGAGAGGGAGCATCAGGGCGAAAAAGGAAGAAAGGGACAGAAGGCTTGCACTACTTTACTTTCATTCACTTCTGAAAATGTGAGAAAACACAATAGCGTTATGGTTACAGCAGCCAACCGCGTGTAAGCCTATGTCAGAGAGGAAAGCTGTCAAAATGTATTTCACACAGAGTATTCCGACCCATTATCCCATAGACCAGCTGTACAATGCACTGCTCTACAAACTGTTCTCTTCTAAAGGAAATTGGTTGTTCCAATGTGCAAGCTACTGTATCCAGAGGGAGACAAGCTAGGCAGCAGCCATTGTCCATGTCCTAAGCTTTCTGCAGATATTCAGAAAGGCAGGACTGAGAAGTCTGCATCTTTATCTCCTATTTGTAGCCTCTTGTTTAAAGAATACAATCTTAGCTTGAACAATCAAAGCATTCGATTTGAATGTGTGGAGGTGCATTTCCCCCCCAACGGGTGGGGGACCCCCTCCTAAAATCTTGCCCTACAGCATCAGTTGATTTAAACTTAACAAACAAATAGTAAATTGGATAGCTTAAGTCCTCTAAATTCAGCATATTTTGACAGATAGATAGACAGACTGTATTCAAATTTCTGCTAGTTTAATATATTCTTGTTTAGTGGCAAAGCAAACACCAAAGAAAACATGAATTAGGACATTTGCATGAGGCTTTTTAAACCACTACTCTGTTTGGCGTAGGTTAAATTCACTAAACTGAGTTGATTTGAATAAAATCTTGAGTTTTACTGCTGGTTCATGCTGCTCCTTCACACCCGGTGACGCTCCTCTGCCGAAACAGGTGAAAGAACCATGAAAGCTGGAGTATATTGCAGACTTGTCAAGAGTCTTCATTTTACACCTACCGTTGACTAGGCATAAGATTTAGTCTCAGATGTAACACTATGCCTAGATGGTGCAACAGGTATTAATTCCACGTAGACGCATTTTACATCTTATGACTTACGACTTAGCAGTGTACGTCTAACTGGTGCAACGGGCCCCTGGAAGTCACTATGTACAGGTCAAGAAATAGTCCAGCACATGACCCCTACTTGTTTTTTAGTCTTCAGTTTTTGTATGAACATACACAAATGCGATATAACGTGTTAATTGTGTTGAGCATTAGAGGTGCTAGTGGCCAGATTTTGTTACCTTTGGACAAAGGCTAGCCGTTTCCCCCTGTTTCCAGTCTTTATGCTAAGCTTCTTCTCATCTAACTCTCCACAAGAAAGTGAATAAATGTATATCCCAAAATGTTGAACTATTCCTTTAAGACTTATTTAAGAAACACATTGCTTTAATTAGAAACGTAGTTTGAATATAGAAACAACACAAACAAAACATCCCAGTAGAGATTGGTTTAGCAATATTACATATGAACAACATGCGTGGATGATTATTAAGATTATATGTAAACATAGTTTGGAGTAAGGAAGTATTTCTCCATTAAAATATGCAATGTGAAACAAGTGAAATTAGTTCTTACGAGTCATGCATGAATAGTAGATGACAGGCACAAAAGTGGCATGTGGTAAACATACCTCCAGAATGTGCAGGTGGTCCACACAACAGAACCACGCCTTGGCCCTCACGGACGTTGACAGCACTTCTCACCGTTTGGGTTTTGAAGGTATCGAGATCTGATGAATCAGATAAGGTCGAAATAGAATAAGACTGCAGCTCAAAGAGGTTAAATCATTAATAATATAGGGGTGAATATCTGACAGCTGAAAGTTTGTTTTTGTATAGCGTATATTCTCAAGGGTTTCTTTGAAAAGGATAGTTCTGAAACTAGGGACATAAGTTTTCCCTCCCCTCCCTTCACTGATTCACTGAGGCATGTTTTTGATGTTACATTTTGAGCGCTGGGACTTTAATAGGGCATCATTGATTGCCCTGGGACACCTCCTGACAGCCCGTGAAGCTTTCAAAGGCATCTAGGGTGCTGATGAAATACTGTAGATGATCTGACTTGGTGACGTTTACCCTGCAACGCTACGCTTTTGCACGAGGAAGAGATTAGGCTGAAATGGGATAAAATGAGTGGGGGGAGAGGAAACGCTGTGCGTGGACTGAACAAACACTGGGGAACGTGCATGACAAATGACAGTTTGCAGTGCCAGCAGCAATAAGTAACATCATTATTAAATGTGGTGTAATCTTGCACTTAAAAGCATTAGCTTCCCCATCAATACTCTCAGCACAATCTATCCCCTGCAAATGAATGAGCAGTTGCTGGCAGACAAAACCTAAACCTGGGATGATAAACCACCCCTGGCTTCATGACTGATGGAGGAAAGCTGCCGCAGTCCGCTCTGTACTCTGTCTGCACCCTCTGGCTAACAGCCTAGAGTAAGCCTTCCAAACACAAACAAAAGAAAGTCAGTGTGACCGATAAGGGAAATTAGGAGAGGGAAGATTATGGAGAGAAGTGGGACAGAGTGTTGGTAAGATTAATGAGCAGCTCTCTGATGACCGCAGTGGAATCAAACAGAGCCAAGTCATGGCAGGACACCGAGGAGGCCACAGGAGGGGATGGCTGACTTGAAATACAGACAGAGGCGATGTCCCTCTGATCTCACCAGGCTGCCTTAGTAAATACAGGGTCCATCTCCTATAGACAGTTATGATTCTGAGAAGCAGTGCTGGAGCGAGATTCACAAACCTGACAGATTGAAAAAGCCGAGCATAACAGCAGTTGATAATTATAACAGCAATGCTTTTGAAGCAGTGGGAGGTGAATCAGAGAGCTACTAATAATTACTTAGGGGACGAGGAAAGGATGACTCCTTCACCCGGATCCCGCAAAATGGCACAGAGGAGGGCAGAGATGTAGCTGGACTCCGTGCTGGAGGGGATATACTTTCCCTGGCCTCTGAGTAGAAGAATAATGGGCTTCACTGGAGTGAACTGACCACACACTGTAACTCTGAGAGCTAGAGGCCAAACTCACTGTAGCTGCAGTGATTCCTTTGTAAGCAGAATCAGTCTCTGCCGTATAAGAATGGTTGGCCTAGAGATTACAGAGAGCAACCATTACAGCTCGAAGATGATTGGTCTGGGCAGTGGCGCCACTCTATAGACATTCTCTGTTATTTATTGTGTCCAGAAGAGTTCCTGAGGAAATCTACTTTTACCTGCTCCAGAGACAACAAAATGCAGCTGTCCATGTATATCTGCTAGTTTAAATAAAAATTATTGGGTCTTATTTTGGTACTGTAACTTTGGCAATTATTCTTTATTCTAAGTTTCCATATTTCACAAAACTATAGTAATTATGCAAGATCAAAGTTGAAGCAGGAAGTCAATCAGTAAACTGCATGGACGTACAAACAGAGTTGGATGTGGCATTGATACTTAGCCTTGTTGCTAATTTGGTCCAGTGACCAACCACAATACTGTGGCCCAAAAAGCATTTTCCCCATAAACTGCCATTGTAAAAAAGATGTCTGTAAAACTATTGACAAGACATCTTTATCTGCAAACAGGGTCAGTTGTTAATATTTGTATTTTAAAATATTAAACCATGAGCGTTTCAAATTTGCAAAACTATAAAAACTAATAGCCAGGAAAAGCTATTTTTATATGCGAAACATTATTCCAATGTAAAGTCAATGGGCAGAGTGGACAGGGCTGGGGAGAGAAACATTAATGCACATGTGCAGTGGGCCGCACAATGCAGAATCAAACCAAGAAGGTAGAAAACATTTTTGACTCATGTGTTGGCCGAGTAGTTAATTCTAATGAATGGATGCCATCTTGGAGTCCGGTATTCAGTTCTAATAATAAACCCAAGCTGAACTGTGATGTATGATTAAAGCAGACAGTTTGGGTAATCATTTTACTGACGGTCTAAATGAGTGCTTGTGTGATCATTTCAGTGGTCAAGTTTCTTGCACTGTCAGTGTCAGTGTCACCATGTTCCCAGATCTCACAGTTTAATATGGTGATTACAATGTTATCATAACTAAGGATAATGGTCAAAACTGTGAAGATAAGAACCAGGTTGTATGAAACCAGAATTTCCCTTTAAAGGAACAGTGTGTAGGATTTAGTGGCATCTAGCAATTAGGTTGCAGATTGCAACCAACTGAATACCCCTCCCCTCCCCCTCCTCTTCCAAGTGTGTAGGACAACCTACGGTGGCAGTGAAACTCGTAAAAAACACGAAAGGCCCTCTCTAGAGCCAATGTTTGGTTTGTCCATTCTGGGCTACTGTAGAAACATGGTGGTGCAATATGGCAGCCTCCATGGAAGGGGACCCGCTCCCTATGTAGATATAAAGGGCTCATTCTCAGGTAACAAAAACACAATGATTTTTATTTTCAGGTGATTATTCACTAATTAAAACATACTTATGAATATTATATTCCATTTGTGCCAAGTCTGTTCTTCTTGATGCCACTAAATTCTACACACTGCACCTTTAAGGCAGTGTGAAACAGATCAATTTTAATATGTATATCAATGCTGATGTTTGCAAGTTTGTGTAAGTCTACATCTTATTCAGTTGTTTTTATTACTGATATGACCTATGGGTGGACATTTGCTTATAGTTGGTGCAGCTGAATTTTGAAAGCAAACAAAGCCCGAAAGAAAGCGTGGCATTTCTATCTTAGGGCAGCGGCCTCATTACAAGGAAAAACAGAGTATCAGCCACACTGATCTCCGAGACCTCCCTCATTGTGCATTAGGCAAGACAATAAATGTCAAGCAGCTCTGCTCTTCACCCGGTCCCCACAAGTGAGATTCATTACCGGCTATAGGGATAATGGCAGTCCATCTCCTGAGAGGAAGTGAAAGGCTCTCTATCCTTGGGACATGATCAATAGTCAGCAAGCTTGATCAAGAGAGGAGAGGTGCCTCTAGAGTTCCTGTCTGAAAGTTAGGACCCCACTCCACAGCATTTTCCAACCCACCTTTTGTCTTTTAAGCGGTAGGCTGGCAGAGCAGTAGCCTGTCACTGTCTGATCCACTCACAATCTGCTGTATATATTATAAATAAAAAGTGGATGATGATTATAAAGATACAAACACTTCTTAAGCATTATTTGTGTTAGTCTCCTTTAAAGTCAGGATCACAGGAGCTGGCATATCACTTGGCAAAATATGAGTCAATTTGGACTGAGCATAGATGCTGTCAGAGCTGGAACCACTAATGAGAATCAATGGAGTTCAGAGGCAGTCAGAAGCTGCCTCACCCACTGTGTTTGTTGCAACTGACATTTCATTCGATTACCATTTCCCCTCTCGAAAATCTATTCCCAGGCAATCTAAATGAGAAATCGGAATAGTAAATGAAAAAAAAAAGAAAGAAAGAAAGCCTGGGCCACAACCATATTACATGCATGTCAGACCAATACAGAGCAAATACAAAGAGATGCCAGAATGTCATAACTGTGTCAGAGTTGTGCCAGAAACATGTTAGCAATTGTAGGATCACTTACATGCAAATTGGAGGCTGGCTCTGCGGCTGAGGATAGACCCCCACTTGGTGAAGGCCGTGCACTGGTACATCCCGGTGTCTTGGTCCTTGTCCAGGTTGCTAATGATCAGGTTGCCCCCAGACATGTGACGCCGGTAGTCATTCCCCAGATCAATGAGTGTTCCGTTTAGTGACCATCTAGAAAAACGCAAACACAATCAGTAGCTGAGCCCCCTGGAGATGCACGCTCACAGTATTTATCACAGGGATCGATTCGATCAGGCCGCCCACGTCATGCAGAGAAGATAAAGGTGAGTAATAAGAGTAGGGTTCTGTAATATTAACAGAGAAAGGTGAATGCTGTGTATTTCCCTTACAGCAAGTTAGGGGGACAAATGAAATGGAGAACTGCTATAGCTACCAGTTTTCACCTCTTTGACTTGATTTAAGTATTTTGTTTTTTTAATTTGGGCAAAATTCCAAAACTGAGGAAATCTGCAGTGGTGAGCATTGATTTTCCTACTTGCATAGTGAAGTGGATTTTATTTCATTGCAGTTTTAATTACCACCACCAAAGAGGTTATGTTTTTGATCCTGTTTGTAAGTTAGAAGGATATTTCAAAAACCTGTTTTTTTAAATACATTTTTAACACATTTTATTGACATTTGATGGAAATTTCAGGAGGATATCTGAATAACATGTTCATAGATTTCATTAAGGTTAGGGTAAATTTAGGCCAGGTAGATATCAAGGAAATTATGTTTCACAGTAAGAGTGAGCTTTTTGAAAATTTTTGCTTATTTTTAACTATGCTAACAGCATGGCTCAGGGGATGGGCTGTCTGTCTACCACTTTGGTCCATACAGAAATATCTCAATGTGTATTGTATGGATTAAATTTTGTGCAGACATTCATGATCACCAGAGGATAAATCCTTATGACTTTGGTGATCCCTTGACTTTTCCTCTGGGGCGACCAAAAGGTGGACATTTTGAGGTTTTGAGTAAAAAGTCTTAACAACTATGGTATGGACTACCAGGACAGACATTTTTCTCCCCGCCAGGATGAATTGTAACTTTGATCATTTTATGTAGCACCATCAGGACTTCATTTAAATTTGTCCAAAACTTCAGTTTGCGACCAAAACTAATTTCCATCAGCATCGGCTGTACTTTGTGTTTAGTGCTAATTAGCAACTGTTAGCACACTAAACTAAGATGGTGAACATGGTAAACATTAGCATGTTAGCATCGTCATTTAGCTCAAAGCATCACTGTGCCTCAGTACAACCTCACAGAGCTGCTAGCATGGCTGTAGACTCTAAGTCTATTTTCTGTGTGTTCATCAATCACTACTTGAATGAAAAATGAATCCCACAACTGCATTTCTCTTCCGGATGAAATTTGATGTGGATTTGAATCCAAATGCAGATTAAAAATGTCTAAATATCTTGTATTGTTAAAAGGAAAGGATTGTACAGCCTTGGCAGAGTTATGCACTCTCTGAGTGCTTTCTAATTAGTTTATGTTTGTGCTTTTGTGCTGTTGACTTATTGCTTTCTGACACTTTCATATTGCATTGTCTACAGACCATTTCCTTCAAAGAAAGGTCACAAGATACTCTGTCATGCAAGCTCAGTTCAGGAAGTGACAACTATTAATCACAGCTACCAACACAGACAAAAGACTGAATAATGTTTATACTGAAAAATGAAACTACTTTATATGTGACCATCACTGAAATCTAGTCTGACGGTGACATATTTGAAGGAGATGTGATACCTATAGGAGCAGAGAGGGTAACAGGACTTTATCTCAGAATATTAGCAACAATGAAAGATTATTTTAACTTTTTCTATTAGAGTTTGAGAAACAAAGCGTTGTTGGAATGCTGTGTGTAAGTCTGCCACAGAGAGAGGTCTGTGAAATGACAATTCCAATGATAAGGAGGAGAAGAAAATCAATAATATATTTTTTTTTCCTCCCAGGCAAACTAACAGGCAGTTAGAATGATGCTTCGCACAGTCTTAAAGCAAGTCATGGCTCTCCCTAGTTTCCTGCCTGACAGACTACAAAAGACAAAGCTGTCTTTCATCTTGTAGCCTGCATTATTCATCTTACAGTCTGTGCCAGTCACTTAATCTGACTGATTTTGTCACTGTTCCAACAGTGATATTACTTTTAAATGTTCTATACTTGTCATGACAAAGCTCATGTTTCTAAGAATATACAGTATATGAACATGCATACTGTGTAAGCATTTAAAATAAAACACACATTTTACTATTACAGTGTTTTTAGATGAAGTATTTCTTGTATGTCTTGATTTGAATTCTCAGTTGTCCTTTTCCTGCTCTGTTTGTCCCAAAGGGAGGATTATTGTATGTGCAATAGGGGAGGAGGTTAAAAGGAAAGGGATGGGAAGCTAGTTATACTTGCAGCCACCCAGCATGATTGAACTTAATGGGAGAGGAAGGTGGGTAGCATGGACAGATCACACACCCCTGGAGCAGACAGCTGGCTGAGTGTGATGGTGTCTCTGCACCGTCGACACAATCAGTAAACCACTTCCCTGCTCTTGCTGCAGATGGTGACTTTGATATAGAAGACACAGGGAACCTGTCATCAGAAAGCCCATGTTTACCTCTGTCACATGAACACAGAAAAGGAAGCATAAACAGGAGCTAATGGGCTAGTTTCATTTTGCCTTTTAGTTTTTTTTTTTTTCAGTCTTTGTCATTACTGACCGCTTGTGAACACAAAAATAAACCTGCACTTGGCAACTTCTCACAGGGTGGCAGTGTGAGGTAAGTGGAAAAAAATGTGAACCATCACAATATGTGAAAAAAACATCAGCAAAACAAACTGTTTGCAGCATCTTTACAGGCGGTCTTTAATCTCTTTATTAACAAGGGGACAAGAAAGGAAAACAATCTAACATTACTGGTGTGAAATGTAACCTTTTCTTGGAGGAGTGGTCATTCACTGCTGTTTGGTGCACTGTTAGAATTTTGTGCATATGTTGAAATTTGACATTTCTACTGGTTGTACAATGTTCCCATTAGTGATAATACACAGCATTGTTATTCAATTTGGAAAGAAAGGATCAATATCTGTCTCAATCTCAGTCTGTTTGCAACGCCTCAATGATGAATCCAAGTGATTATAGCCGTACTAGAAATCATTCACTATTAACTATTCACTACCCACTAGGGTATTCTATGTAGAGAACTATTTTGTGTGTCAGAAGGCAAAATCAAAAAATTATTTGAGACACTTCTCAAGTCATTGCTTTCATCTGGCAGTCTTTATAAAGGGTTAATAAATTATTTACTACTATCTTTATAGATCAGTTATAAAACATTAATAACATCGACTTGTGGGATGCAAGTAAGCGGTCCTAAATGTTAATAAGTCATTCATAAAAGGTAAAATAATAAGTCTAATAAGCCAACTGCACATTTATAAGTCATCTGTAATTATAAATAGTAATTAATAAATGGGTATAAATATAAAATACAATCAAGTCTTTGGTTTTAAATGTCAATAAGTCATTGATAAAGGGTTATTAGTTTCTCACTTTCTGATAAGCTGACAGCAGAAGTTACTCAGAAATCTTAATAAGTCGTTAATAAAGCATTCTCTCTGCAATCAGAGTCTGCAGTCATAAACGTTAATAAGTTAATGTTAAATCATTCATAATGGATTTAGAGGAGTCTTCATATGAATTAAAGAACTAAAGAGACAAATCAAGTGTCATGCTGATGGAGGACAAACAGCAGTCACAACCTGGCTACTCACAACTTAAAACCCTTTATTATGAGGAGCTTTATTGGAAAGTGGTATTGATAAATCTTGGTTGGCGATGCATCACTCTTTTTGATAAAGGAAATTCAACTAAAGCAACTATAACAATAATCACTAATTAGTTTCCTGCAACTTGTGGCCAACCATCCTAGCAATATTTATCCTCTGTCTACATTACTATTCCTTCCCAAACTCAAGCCGCATCAGTAAACCAGTAAGGTGCAGCAGGCAGATCAAAGGTCTTAATGGCAGCACAACCCAAACTGACACATTGAATCTAACACCACACCAGAACGAGAGAAGCTTACAGTAAGTCCAGGAGAACAGTCCCATTTGCTGTGGTGTGCTGCAGGCGCAGGCTGATCTGAGCATGCTCTGAATGAACTCTCCGTGACCTTGAGGTTCACATCAATTTTGCATGAGTTCTTCTCATCAAATAGACTGGGGATTGTACTGCAGCACTGGCTCACCTGGCTCTCCTTGAGGCCAGACACCCACAGAGACGGCAGTGACCACACAGACCACATACCGTTCGCATTCACGCACACACACACACACACACACACACACACACACACACACACACACACACACACACACACACACTTCACACACGCACATGCAGAGCTTAGAGCTGGTAATGGAGATTCAACTGCTGACCAGGGTACTCTCTTCAATTATGTTTAGTAGGTTATTGCTGCTGCTTTTTAACAGATTGATGTTCATTTGACTTTCAAGCCAAATGTAACATAATAAATATTCCTAAAACCACCCTGTATCAGTGTGAGTGTTTTTGTGCGTGTGTGTGTGTGTGTGTGTGTGTGTGTGTGTGTATATGTGTATCTGTGTGTATCAGCTTATAAAATCCTATGGAATTAGTGAAACATTACCAGAGACACAGAACATGTGCACACAGTGTAGACATACATTTTGTACCTGCATGCACACAGTCACAAACATTTTTGGTAAGGCCTTTCATAACTACAATTTATAGTCTGGATATGAAGCTTTTATTAACATTAAAGTAAAATAAAATAAACACATGCATCCATGAGTAAAAAAAAAGCAGAAATATAGTTTTTATTTAGAGTTTAGCCAGTTGGTTTTAAAAGGATCTCATTAGCCTACCTTGTAAAAGGACAAATGACCTCCGAAAAGGTAAAAATCTATTTGATTTGAAACAATTTCTAGATTCAGTGCTGTTATCTGCCTCTATGTTGCCACTGAATTCATAACAAAAAAAATTACATCTTCAAATCATCCTCTCAGTTCTATTTATGTCCCTTTTACCCTGTACTGACCCCTAAACAAAGGTAGAGTCATACATCTGCCTGAAGTCACATTACATGATAGCAGACACCAGCCGGAGTACTTTTTTATTCCCCCTTTCCAATCACTGCTGTGCCCTTGATCCTGTGTTACAGCAGATTCATAGTAAACACATTGACAGGTGTATTCATAACGCACAGCTCTGAGCCCTGGAGTGTGCTCTGGCACTACACTGGACTATTTGTCAACTGGAGAACTGTCAGGTTTCCTGTTCGTATATTTGCCGTGTCAGAGTGAGTGAGATGAAGGTGGAGGGGAGCATCACAGTGTCTAGAAAAGCCAGCTGAACTCACTGCAGCTTATGATACAAGAATAATCACTAAGGTTTATAAGGACGTTTTTATGTTTAATTTAAGGTGTTTCCACTCTTCATCATCCATGCCTTCTTCAGTTAGTGGTTTCCTGAATTTTCCATAATGCTAGTCTGCAATGCATTCTGGTCTGCTGAGTCTTGTTCAGTGATTGATTTTTCCATGCTTGCTGAGCATTAGTGCAAACTGATGAGTCCGTAAAGCCAGTAAAGCATTTTGTTCTTTGATTGACAGTCCAATACTGAGATACCAGTAATGATTTACCCCAATTAAAGGATAGGATTGGTGATATTCTATGAGTTTCTTATTGTCAAAACATCCTGCAAAAATTCTACAAAAATCAATAATGAATTAATCCTGCAAACAAGTACTGTCTGTGTATCCAAAACCTAATATATCTTATTCCTTTATGTCCTAGAGCTCCATTATTGTCCAAAAACTTTTGTATGAGCCACACTTTTACGCTGGCTGATATATTCCTACATTAACATGAACACACACTGTAATTTATTTTGAGTCAATCCTACATAAACTGTAAATGCCCGCTATTGAGCACCAAATGTGTCTACAACTGAAAATAGTCCCCGACAAATCAACAAATGCACTATTTACTTCTGTCTGAAAAATGTTTGTTAAAAACTATAGTGCTATGCTGGAGAAATTCACTGAGCTTTTTTTTTTTTTTTTAAAAAAAAAAAATAAAACTCTATATTTTTGACTCCTTTTAAATGTCTTCAGTAAGAACAAATGGGCTTGGTGCCGAGTGCCACAGAGAGGGCAAGAAAGTCATAAAGTATTGCAAGGCATATTGTTGGTTTTGGTCTTTTCAAGGGATTTGTTGGCAATAAGAAACATATAGAATAACACCAGTGATATCCTTTAAGCCTTTTTTTCTTTATGCAATAGTATACACTTCTATAAAGATATACTACACAGTGTATCTATGCAAAGATCTATAATTGAGCCATTTGACATGGTCAGTCTTAGACTACTTCTCAGAACAAGTAATGTGCCACTACCATACTATACTATTCTATACTATACTACACTGTTACCTAGTACTATAGGTTACTCTTACTCATATTTAGCATTACTACCAACTATGCAGTACACTTCATAAAATATACCCCTTCTGAAAATAAAATGGATCCAGATAATGCATGACTAAACTCATATTTTAACAGTGGTAACTGTTTTAAGATGGATGTCAAGATGGTACATCTATAACTGTGGGGTATACAGGAAAGCTGAAACAGCCCGTTCTGAATGAACTGCCTTGCTAGATGCTGCAGGCATGTGTGAGGCTCCCAGCAAGGGTTAACATCAACTGCTCTGACAAATTCAATATTGTCTGGCCCAATTTTCTGTATGGATATTAAACCAAATGGATGAAGTTTTCTTAATAGCAGCAGTAACTAAGGAAATTAAGTGTAAAGCTCTGAATGTAATACCCTCTTTCTTGGCACATCTAATTATACAAATACTCTTCATTTGCAGGGTCTAGGCCCATGCATAGTTTTCAGAGTCTGGTGAAAGTCACAGCATGACCACTTCCTAAAGGCATTTTTTTCATTCTGCACAGGACATTTGAGGTTCTAATTTCAGTGTTAGTGAAATAAATTGCCAAGAATGTATGCTTTCTATTTTTTCATCAGGACAAAACAGTCCTGTCCTTGCCCGAAGGGAAACAAGTCAAGGACAATCAGTGTCAGAAAAACTGATGCAACCCAAATAAAGCTCAAAATATAACTCCTTCAACTAAGTAAAATTAAGGGCAGGAATCTTGTGTCTTTAAAAGCATTTCCAGAAATGTCAATCCACAGTGGTGAGAGTTTGCTCACTCAAACACCAAGCCTTCCTTTTAAACCTGGTTTCAGATTTTTTCTTCATAATTGAGGGCACTGACTCCAAGCAGTGGAAATGCTGACCTAGATGAATATCAGCAGTGTGAAATATGTGTTGTTTTGTCCTACAAACAGCAGCCGGGTCTCCCCCAAATGGTAGAAAATAAAAAAAAAAATAAGACAGGTGCCATAAGGCTAACTATAGAAGCAGGATGAGGTAAAAAAAACCCCAACAACTCTGAAATAAGAGCAACAGAAAGAGTGAGAGCTACAATTTTTTTTTTATATTGATTAATCTAACAAATAATCATTTAGTCTATGAAATGTCAGAATTTTGTGAAACATGATGATCACAATATCCGAACAGCTAAGGTGATGTTGTTACAATGGTTTTCTTTTCAAATATTCTTAAAAACATGATATTCTATATAATATCACATAAGTTAAAGAAAATCCTCACAATTGAGAAGCTGAAACAATTTATTGCTTATCAGTATAGTTGCAGATCTGACAATCGACTAGTCAATTAATGAACTTATCGTTTCAGCTCTGGAAAGAGGAGGGGTGCATAATTTGTAGCGTGGTATGACTGAAATATTTAAGTTGTAATGAACAACTAAACCTATATACTGCAGTCCTCTGATTTTAAAGTCAAAACTATTGCTTATTTACACATCCAGTGATATATCCTATGATAGTCTTAACTACAGGTTAGAATGAGTCAAATATTTGATCTCCTTTTAGTTCTGTTTTGGTTGCCACAGGTTGACTCTTTAACCACTAAATGCTATATGTTCACCAGCTATTCTCTAATGTTGTCTGTCTGCTGTTGGTGTGGGGCAAAAAGCAGTTCATCAGTCAGCTTATCAGAGCTTTTTAACTCAAAACAGGTGCCTGCTGCTGGAAACGAGGTTGATGAGAGCGGTTCTCAACCAAAACATTAACAAAAAATTTAAAATTAAAGTTGCAGGCCGTAAAAACCAAAACAATGAGATGAAAGAGACTTATTGAAGATAATTCTCTGTGGGTTTGTCACTACCAGTGACTCCTTCCACATTACACATCATCATCTGATCCACTGTTCATATAAAATATTGGTTAATGCAGCTTTATTATGACAATAATCTGTGCATACTGTAACTGCTCTTGTAATATTATGTCAGACTTCAGCTTACTCAGCTGGAAGGAAAGTTGCAGATAATATTGAAAACATCACCATTTGAACCTGGAAAAGAGAACTTCTTGAGCAACACAAGTGAATGTCAGAATCCCTTAAGTTGCGGGTGAAATAATGCAAGTGATGGTTTCTACTTTATCCTCAGAATAGCTCAGGTTGCACAACAAGTATAATGATAGCCCCCCTCCCAACTGCTGTGCCTGGACCATGTTTTCAGCACAGACACATTATAGGAAATGTAAGCATTTAACAGAATGTCACTCACAAGGTTATTGCCTCTCTCTCCTGTTTGCTGTGCATCTACATGGTGCTGACCAAGCTCCGAAACACAATCTACCACAAAAAACACCGCCAGCTGCCATTTTCAGGCAGGCTCCCTGCACCGCCCAGGAATAGCCAGAGAGATATCAAAGGATCTACGGTGCAAATGAGTCGCTGGAATCTCCTTTTCTCTCCTAATAATTTCTTAAGCCATGCACCATATTATAAATCATCAGCTTTAGTTGTACAGTGGCTTAAATCTTATCATTAATAAAATTAACCTCACTCATATCAGAGGAGTTGGCATATTCATCAACCACAGTAGCAGGCCCCTGACTCTAACTCTACATCACAGCTCAGGCTGAAAATAGATAAGCTTTTTTCAATTAGAAATGGATGCTCAATTAAGCAGTAGCTCTTTGAAGCCTGTCTTTTTGCTGGATGGTGTGTAATCTCTCTTGAGCATTTATGTCCAGAAACGTTGTTCTTTAACAAATCAATAGCAATCAACACTATCAGCGCCATCTTTGATTTCCGTGGAAGCAGCAATGAAGATTCACAAGCAATTAAGAGACGATGGATTTTCACCATGTGATGCGGATGTAGAGCACAGCGCAGGTAGATGGCTAGCTGAGGCTCGTGGGGGATGTAACGTTTGATGTGGTAATTTACCTGTACTGCGGAGAAGGGCTCCCTTCTGCCTCGCAAGCGATGGTAGCTTGCTGGTCTGGGGAGTTGATCGGTAAAATGAGGTCACTTGGCTCTGTCCTCCATCTTGGCCCTTGAAATATGACATCCTCTGTACAGGCTGGGGAAAGGGGAGAAAGTCTGTAGTAGTACAAGCCAGGAAATTGTCTGTTTGACCTTAAGAGAAAATACTGGAAGAATTCAGCAAAATCATAAGTAGTGGGAGGAGAAATAGTTAATCTTGCTGAAATACAGCAACTTTCTCACATTCTGTGTATATTAGTTCTAATACACTATATGTGCAACTCTTATTCTCTGAACAGTTTTGTTATTTACAAAGACAAGCAAATAAATACAAAGGATTATTCCCATGATGTTATGTGTACATTATTTGCTTGTCTCGCTGTGAGTAAAGTAAATCCCACTTATCTGTGACATTAACTGCTAATGCAGATATATTTGGTAACTGTTTCATTGTATGCTACTGTATTTTTCAAATGAGCCTGACACTTGAAATAGTAAAGAAAAAAACAAACAAACACTGGCACGTATGTGTATTTACCCCAGCTTTGCATACGGAGCCTGATTTCCATGATGCCAGACCTCACTCTTTCTCACTTTATCATAATGATATATCATCATATTGTTGCTAGCGTGCAAGAAGTGATTAATCTCCCATGTAAAAATGCAACTAAATAAATAATCCTGCAAATATGTCATACAATGCATGTAATTACTGTGTAAATATTAAACTGGCTTGGGAGTTTGGGACAATTTTATGCGGTTGCACAGAGCTCACATATACTGAGTGATACAATTAAACTTGTTTCCTGTTAATTACTTGCCAGAAACAGTATCCTAATGTTAATAATAGTTAATAATAATTGAGGACTAAAGATGAGGGCTAAAGTCTACAATTAGTTGAGTACTGAAGTAGAAAGTCAATTTTCACGTTTCCTCGGTAATGAATGGTTCCTTGTAAGTGACAGCACTGATAAATAAAGCAGAGTTATCTTTTTTTAGATCCTCTATGTCATACTCCACATGCACCGGTTAATTGAGGCCATAAGGATGCACTCATCTGCCAGCAGCTTAAAAGGAAAGGATGTGGAACACAATCTGGTATAAATGAAAGCAGAGTCAGCAGACGGCCAGAGTAGGCCTAATTAATATCTACTGCTAACAGATTGCAGCATGTGGCTAACAGTTCTACACATGGTTTTAACCAGTCGTAATACGTCAAGGAATCAACACATATTTCATTGTGTGATAGATTGAAAAACCAGATATGACAACAAATCACAGCAACTCTTGGTGGCTGTTGAGAAATATGGAGATGTTACAATTAGCTCCAAACCACCCTCCAACTAAATATTGTGAAATTTGGGCGAAATCTGACACTGTCAGAAAACATTATTGTGGAACTAATAAATGATCAAACAACTGGCATCACATCATGGCTTGAACATCAAATTAATTCACTACAGCCTTTATTTAATTCAACAGCCTCTCCCTAATGTGAATTTGAATAAAATGCCATGCAGGCTAACATCTAAGGTTGTCATTGTATTTTGTGGGGTTGACACATTGTCCCGGGATACAGAGCCAGACAACATGACACTTCAGATGTCATAATGAGTGTTATCAGCTGCAGTGATTTTTGAGAGTTTTCAAGTGTATGATCACTGAACACTGAATAAGAACTAGCACCTATGGACAGTAACCATAGCCTTGCTAAAAACATGCGCCGTCCGTTAGGAAGGTGAGATTGCTCGGATCTCGCTCCCTTGAGTGCTGGGCGTGAATTACCCATGAGCCAATTTGAATAACATTCATTGGGATTTACAATGTCATTTGAACAAGGGTTGACATTCTGCTGGAGTGTCTGTGTTTCTGCTGCTTGAATCCCAGGCGGCCACAAGGGCAGAGTGAAGCACGGAGGCGAGTAGATTGTGCTAAAATGCAGGGCTGGATTCATTGCATGGATCCCGATAATGATCTGGACAGGCCATAAACAGGAATGGGATTGGACTCCCAGTTGTCCCTGACAGCGTACTGTAAATGTGCAGCAGGACACTGCTCTAGGGAGTGGTGAAGGACATCATACCAGAACGCTGTACATGTAATGACTGCAGCTTAATCAGTGTAACCTTTTTGGTCCAGAAGAAGAGGTTTTCTGAGGTTATTTACCACTGTTCTGATTCTGTCTCTACCTCACTAATGGATAAAATTGTATATCGCATACACATACTTCTTACTAACAATGTGATGTTATTTTTAACATCTAAACTCAGAGACGTGCATTTAGTCTAAGGTACTGTGGAACAACATAAAAAAGAAGAGCACTAATATCCTTGACTAATGAATATGCTTTGGAAAATACACATTTATTAGCAGAGATGTTATCTTGACATAAACCATGACAACAAGAGCAGTGAGTCTCAAATATAATACGTGTTAAAATATCTTACCTGCAAGGCATCCAGTGATTGATAGCAGAACAATTTGTTTCCATGGTAACATCATCTTTAGTTGCTGGGGGCTAATAAGACTCTCATCCAATTGCTTGTGAATGGAATGCTCCCCCTTGAATACAAGAATTTTAATCTGAAGGGAAAGTAATTATGGATGTGATTAAAATATGACATTTTGATCCAAATACGACAAGCATTCAACAGCAAAAAACACGATTATAGCACTTCTAAGTTACATAATTGGTTCTTATTATTTGGGAGTTATGTGAAGTGAATCTTGAGGAAGTGAGAAGAGATAGGGTAAAACAGCTGACAAAAACCTGAGGATACAACCAGGTGGCACAGAAGAAGAAACAGCTGCTAAATGGGTATGTTTTCTTCTACCTTGCGTGTTTCTCATCCCGCCTAACAAGCTCAATTCTGCCGCTTTAAAGAAAAGTGAGGAAGGAAATGATTGACCTCAAAAGATACTTCTCTCTCCCTATTTGACTAATAATAGGAACTGGCAGACTGTGTATACCGGCACTCCACAAAATGCCACTTCATACTTCAACAAAGGATTTGGTGGCCGACTGAATGTAAGCAAAATGACTGTTTTCATTTTTGTACAAATGCAACATATTCCTTTAGATAAACAGAACATATGAGACGGTCACATACTGAAACAATAAATATGGTACATGCCATTTTCACCTATAGGGTTCTGCAATATAAATGAAAAATACGGCAAGATGATAAAAATTTGTCTATCTATTTAAAAGGGCGCTCCACCAGTTTTACACATGAGGACCAGTTATAACAGTTCGCACCGAGGCCATATTTTAGTTTGGGTATATTACCCAGCAGGGTTATATAAAATAGGACAAATACTAAGTCAAAACCTATTAGGTATCCATGGATACTGGGTAAAGTTAACCCAGTATTGAACTGTTGCTATACTGACCCAAATTGGTTTAATTTTGGCCCAGTGATTTTTTACATTTACATTTATTCATTTGGCAGATGCTTTTGTCCAATATTTTTGTCTGACATACAAATGAGGTATAATCCAAGCCACACTGGATCAAGGTGAAGCCTTTGAGAATAAGTGACATAACACTTAATAACACATGAGTGCCTGGCAAATTAATTTTTTTTAGAAAAAGAAAAAGCTAGATGGAGAGGGATGGAGAGAAAGAGAGAGGGCATATTAAGTGAGAAGGTACTCTGAGAAGAGGTAGGTCTTCAAGCAATTTTTGAAGACAGAAAGGGATTCTGTTGACCAATTTCAATTAGGTAACTCATCAGGAGCACACAGGAGAAGAGTGTGGATTTAGATTTCCTGCCTCACAGTGAAGGTAGGACTAGTAATGGTTCATTTGCAGATCGTAGTGAAGGCTCATAAACCTGAATGAGGGAGTTCAGGTAGGTGGGTGCCGTGCTAGTGCAACACTCTGTGGGTGAGCATTAGTGACTTGAACATAATGCAAACTGCAACAGTAAGCCAGTGGAGAGTAATGAAAAGAGGAGATATTTTAGTATGTAGGTTCAGAGATGGAGCGGAGTTCTCACGCAGCTTCACTGTCAGGACAGGGCTTGTGGGCAGTCACCCGTGGGTAAGCTAGCTGTTGGTCAGTAATGGTCAGTAAATACTGGGACATTTTTTATTCAAAATTCAAACTACCATTCAAATCTGTGAAATCAAGTAAATATTTGCTCTGTAATAATCTGAATTCAAAACTACAGTTCAAACTTGACTGAAATCCTAAAAGTCACTGATCTTGTTCTCTTTGCAAACACTACTAGAGAGTCATGCTCAATGGATAATCTTGACGCTAAACCATCTGAGAAGTAATATGTGGAAACTTGCTGACTTTTTAAAACGCACCTACCTAACAGTATCATTAACCTGTCACTCAAGTGAGGCAGCACAGACACCACAAATGAATGTAACGTCAGTTCTACAGCGAAGTTACGTGAGTTGCATTCATATGAATTTTAACAAAATATGTTTCAATTTTTTCAAACTTGACTTTTTGAAAAAGTGACAGCCCTAGTAAATAATACATTCAAATAATAGGCTGGCTGCTTGTTTAAACCTCCAATGCCTTGTTTTCTCTTTCAACACATGTTAACATATGGATATGGTTGCTTTGGAGTTGTTGACGGAACGGGGCTATGTAAAGAAACGTTTCATTACATTACTTATTAACCTAATGTAAAAAGTTGTCGAGGAATTTGTAAAGTGTTGTAATAACGCTTTAAATGAGATATGTAACAAGTCATTAAATTACGGTTTTTGAATAACTTCATTAACTAAAATCCATTGGTTGTGTAGCTTGACTCATACAAAGGACTAAAACTCAGGATATCTCAACCTCTGCTGCATCCATTTGGACTTTTTTTTTTCATTATGTCTGTTGTGACTTCTCCAACTTTGTGGAAGCATGATACCAACTTGCTGGAGCACCCCTTTAATATCTCTAGTATACAGCCATTGTTGCAAATCAAAGAGCTGGGCTGTTGCATGGCAATACTAGAATTCTGAATCAATGTAACGAAGTAGAGGATTTTCAGATAATGGGTTCTTTCAGATAACCCATCCAACCAGTGATCAATGACCTAAATGGCCTTTAAAACTTCTCTCATATGGAGGTGGAACCAGGAGCATTAAGACTGTAATTGTAGTATCAGTGGCACAGGAGGGGCTTTGCTCAAGCTCTGACCTACATCACAGTAAGTGGAAACTGATACGCCTCTCAGGATTAAGAATTCAACCCAACCCCTCATCCTTACAACACTACCCTGTTGTGCGGATTAACCCAGGGCTATCTTTGGAATACTTGAAACAGACCTAAATACCACCACTCACTTGTTTCACCAACTTGTAACTGTAGGATTGTGGCTGTGGTCTGACATGAAAAGCATTGCTACATAATCTTATGGAGGAGTAAGAAGCAGCATCGTGGTGCTGAGCAGCCACACAGTAGAATCTACAGGGAGGATAAATCATCCCATTTGCATGATCATAACTTAATGGCCAGTGTTGGCTTAGCTCAACTGTCCTGGTGCCAGTAATTGTTCTTCATCTGGTGTAATTGCAGGCACAGCGAGATTCAGAGTGGATTTCCTGGTGTCTCTCAAAATTTAGGGGGCGTTTTGCCACTCTAAAAACCCATCACATTGGATTACACGGTTTGAGATTCTACTGGAGGAAAAAAAATGTGTGCTGCATTTTTCAGTTCGAGTGCAGTATTAACTGCCATCCGCTTTCTGGAGGATCCAACCTCGTCATCCCAACCCATCAGTCCAAAAAGCTTCCAAGATCCTGAGAGGAAAATCTCCTCGAAAAGACTTTCTCTGCAAGTTGGATGTTACACAGTTCATGGCAGTGTCTCCACTGATATGATGGATACTTTTCTCTGAGTGCAGCTTTATCCTGCAGTCTGTAAAACCTGCACTGACATTTTCATTTTTTGAACATTTTCCTCATATAATTGTTATTTCTGAATTAATGCTTTGTTAAAGGGCCCAATATATGCCAGTTTTCCAGCCGCCGTTTAAGAAGGGTGTGTCACTCTGCTTTCAGGAAATTCAGCGGCTCTCAGCTGAGTCACAGTTAAAAGTTATAATTCAAGGGAACACACTGAAGAGTTGTCTTTTTCGGGAGAATAAATGCTCAAATTAAAGGAAAAAATTCCACTATTGACCTTGAAAAGCCTGCATCAGTGGCAAACCCTACAGTAATGTTCATTAGCTGAAGCCTTTAATAATTTCAAAAGGAAAAGAAAGAAACAAACAGTGGACACTGATAAAACTGAAAGCAACTCCTCCTGGGCTTTGTGGCGATAAAGGTGAGGTGGCATTTTCTCTCTTGGCTCTCTCAACTGAAATGATGAGCAAAAGATTGCTCTGCCAAATGTAATGAGGCATCACACTTTCACCTCCACAGAAGCTAAACATAATGGAAGTCATTGGCTAAACGCATTCCAGAGTAAATGAGATGACTTCTTGGTTAGTGGGGCTGTTGTTTGGCACATAATTGATAGGAGAGGTGGTTAAAGGCATCCATTCTCCCCCCTAGGGCAGCATAATTGCAAAAGAATCTAATAAGGGAGGGAGGAAAGGAGAGAGTTTCTATCGTAGGGGTGTGCAAACTCAAAGTCTGTATTCAGATCACATGCAGCACACAAGCAACACAGAGCTGAAGGGACCAGATATATCAGATATTGTAAGAACCCCTCATACTCCTTTCAAATTGAAGACCAGTGGCAGGATGTATTCACTACAGTATATGATGCATTCATTCCCACTGAGTTATTGTCTTTAATGACAATGTGCTGCCATCTCCATTAAATCACTCAGCAAGAGAACCTGGGAGACAAGGATCTGCCACCAAGGACGGACTCAATCTGAACACGCAGCTGCTCTGTGGTTTTGCCAATGAATGAAGAATTCACAATTAACCATGCACTGATGCCTCTGATTTACTCTGACTGACTGAAGACCTGCACAAGTCTATTTCACATGAGCCAGGGAAGATTAAAAAAATAACTGGAGTGATTAACAAATAAAGGCACAGCTTACAATACAATATCTGTATTTCACGGCTTCGGCTGCAGCGAAATACTTGATGAAAAGAGGAGCAAAGGAGTAATTGTTCTGTATCGATTGTGTCATAACTACGCATCATCTTAGGTGAGTGAATGATGCTTCCCATGACAAATTATGCATTAAGGTTTCAAATATGAAGCCATTTCATTCAATTGCACCCCACCCACCCCACCACAACTCAATCTCAACAGCTGTTACATTAACATTCATGAAAGAATTGGTTGAATGCATATTCTCTCTTGAGGTGTTTTCTCCTATTTCATTTCAAGCAGCCAGGCTAAAAAAAAAAAGAAAAAAGTAACCACTTCACACGTGTGACTGACATGTCACACTGCATGTATGAATAAGACAGCATGATTAGGACTGTGGCTGTAGTAAGGTATGAATGCTGAATATGGACGGGGCTCCATGAAAATAAATATTCGTGTGAAATGTGCCACTCCAGTGAAAAACAGGGACATTATAGCACTTAACACTCAACATGTTTTTTCACACAAAATACATAAAAACTGTCATTTCTCATTCACTTCTAATTCCTCTTTTCACATCGTTTTTAAAATACATTAAATATCTGTTTACCATAGTACAACTAAACATCTGGGCAGGCCGCTCCTCAGACCTTATACAGCTGTGTATTTTCATGCGAAAAATCACTGAATCCCTGGAAGACAGCAGGACGCCCCCAGTGACTCCCTCCGATGTTAAACACGGCTGCATCCCTCAGCTGCTGCCTAACGCAGGGCAGGAGAGTAAGTGCACTTAAAAGAGAGGGAAGCAACGATCCATTTCTCAACCCCATCATCAGCCAGGCACATCCCCAGACCCTCATCCTAGATACAGCTGCAAACACAACTGGAGGTCAAGGATGAGGAGCAGGAGACACTCACACAGGCTCTTTACTTTTTTGGTGTGTGTCTATGTGCTATTCAATCAATTTTACAGCCTTTCCGGAAAGAAACTGGCTGTACAATGTAATTGCCACTCTAGTTCAATCAAAAGGGTTTTCAAAGCAAATGGTGCTACAAACTCATCCCTGCACTGCCATGCTGGATATTACTGCGTTATAGAATAATTTGCTGCATGGCTTCAAAGACACGTTTCACCTCTCATTTGGCTACTGCTTGTTATTCTCCAAATATGTGCAAAGGATCTATAAATAAACATGAATAGAAGGGGGGAACGATTACAATCCCTGCTGAATAGCAGGATACTTTGAAGATGCAGCAGGCTGAGTGTTTTTCTCCTGCTGCTGGGTCTGTCCTTTTGCAGTCTGCGTGGAAAAAAAAAATAGTTGTGTGCAGACCACTGGTGGCCAAATATTTGGTTTTCCAGAGAAATGAGAGTGGAGCTCAGCTGTTAAGATAATGTCTTTAATAACACTCCCCTGTAGGCTGCAACTATATAATCCTGTGAGGATTTTTAAAAAGATGCTAGACAAATATCAGCATGGTTAGATATTAGATGGCTTACAAATACAATTCAGTAACATAAAACCAGTATTTAAATAATCCACATAAACTCTTTTACTCTGCAGAGACAAAAAAAAATTGCCTTTAACAAGTTGGAGAGCTTTTCTCCAGGCGTACAGTCCTGATGGTGCTTCTCTGTGTGACTGAGCAGAGCAGCACCATATGGACTTTGTCCTAGATGAGGGAAATTAGCCCCATCAGTAATATTCCCAGTAGGACCCTCCGAACCATTTTTGAGGCTCGACTAAAAACGCAATCATCAGCATCATGCATGTGTGACCACTATCAGCATGCACACTCTGCTCAGTGCCCCTTCCCCCGATTATAGAAAATTAGATAAAGACATCTCACCACGGGGTTATAGCTTTATAGGTTATATTATATTGCTCCATGAGTCACATTAAGTTGCATTTATCTGCAAAAGCAAAGGCAGCAAACTAGACAGCACGCAGTTTAGTAGATATTAAAAAGAAAAGCAGGAAAATAACGCGCGAACATGCTGGATGATGGATGGATAGTTGATGGATGTGATGGATACTTACTTGTCCTAGGATGCAGTTTTTTTCCTCTTCATTAAACTGCTTTGATTGTAATTCCACTATCGGTTAGATGTGTTATTTCGGGCTCTAATGAGCGGATAACATTCTTCACAGCAACTCTTCTTCTCTCACAAGCCAAAAGAAGAGGTTGCTCTGTGCTCCAGTAGTGTTTGCGCTCTGCACTTAATTGTGCTCCGTCTAAGTGCGTCCCTCGGTGTTTGAGGATGTGACTAACAGGAGTAACCTCTGCCTCGGTAAATTCCAAAATCGGTGAATTTGCTGGCTGAGGAGGATACGCGCTATGCACCGGGATGTTCCTCGACCTCCTCGTATTACACTCCACGAGACGCTGCCAAGAAGCAGAGAGGACAGCGGTGCCTCTGAGCGGAGATTCACATTGTGCGCATCCCCGGGCTCTGCTCTCTTTGTGCGCAGGAAGAAGCGCCCACTGGTGACGCGTGAAAACACCCATCGCAGCACACACACAGTAATGCGCCACCAGCCTATAGGCACCTGCCATTCCTCGGCTTTAAGTAAGTGCACATTTGTTCCCTTGATATTTAGTGTTACGGAGAGAAGAGATCAAGTGGAAATTTGCAGAAAGATTTTGGAAATCATATCCGGTTAGAATAAAAGAAAGAAAGAAAGAGTCAGGGGAACATTCTGAAAATGAACTCAATCATTTATCACAATTACCAAACAACCTGATTTCTGATATTTAGTCGGTAAAAACGTTGTTGTTTTTTGTTTTTTATTTTAAAATATCCCAAAAGATGTTTTTATGGGGTTAAAAAAAATCAAATAATCAATAATCAATAATCATCTTTATTAGATGTCCAACTGAGTCCACATAGAGTGTTTCTGAAGAGTGTGAATGGGACCACCTCACTCTGAAGCTTGCAGTGCTTTAGACAGGTGCTTTAGTGCCTATGGGTCTCTAAATATGTGTCACCTGATTTACATTTCATTGTTTTCATGATGCAAGCATCTGAAATCATTTGTGAGTATTTTCACAGCTCCTTTCAAGGTCTTAAATGTACAGTAATTCTGCTGGTGCATAATTTCCTCAACACTTCACATATAAAATATATAAAAGCATGGTTCAATATATGGGAGCTTTGTTTGGCTCTTGTTTGAACACAGGGATGTGGACATACACATAAAAAAACTATGTCTTGTGAAATGTATGTACTGCATATGAGTGCAATACCATTGGAATGTCCCATCTACACTGGATAACATGACACACAGTTATGACACATATTGAAAAAGACTTCCATCAACTGACTTTTATGTTCAACAACCAATCGTTGCTGTAGAACACATAATTGTAGCCTACACATTCCTAAACCAGGGAAAATAAATGTTTTACAAAGAAACAGAGTAGAAACACAACATAAAAGCTACCCTAGGAAAACATCTGTTAAACCTCTGACAGCGTAAAAGTGTCCATTTCAAAGACTTTGTATTATTTCACAGTCTTCCAACAAAAACAAATCTTTCTTTAGTTCGACTGAATGAACTTTTATAGATCATGTCATAAAGGACAATATAAAACAAAGTGCATTCAATTTTCTATCTAATTTAACTCACATAATTGACAAAATCTTGTTACATACTGTAAACTCCAGTTTCCAAATGTAGTGGTAAGATTCCGCACCCCAGCTGATCACACAGAAACTGTTTGATTTCACATCATTTTCAGTATGAAACTCACTTTTGCTTCAACCACATGTTTGAAAAATGTATACACCTCACACCCTCCTGTCCTTTTTGAAATCTCATGAGGAGTTTCTTGCACATGTCTACTGCAGTTTATTGCAACCAGTCTGTTCCACAGTCTGCTCCTACAAACATCCCGATGCACTTCACAAGGTACCCAAGCTGTGCACGTCGCCTTTCACAACCACGTTTAGGGCAAGTTTATTTACACCTAAAAGGTATCTTGTGGCTTATTTTGAACCTGTTCACATCCTTTCTAAGCTTTAAATCAGCAGCATACAGACAGGTCATACTAGCCGATTCAGAGCAATGTTGCCACTTATAATACCTTCTTTTTTGGAGTGTATCTAGAAATGTATAAAGTTGTTGCCAAATGATCTCCATTAACATTAAGGCCTCAAGAATTATATATTATTATATATTATTTACTTTTCTCATTTCATCCATCATATGTTTGTGTTTATTTGTGAACTATATGCATAAGGAAGTGAACCAGACCTTTCAGCATTAATACTGAAAAACATCTGATACCGACTACCAATATAATTCACCATTGTACTGAATAATTGATTGAGGTCTCTTATTTTGGGGTCAATTGACAAAACTGACCAAGATTTTCTCCCAATGGAGAGATCTAACATCTTCTTGCAGGAGAGGCACAAACAATTAAATCACCCACTGTATCTCTGATTTCTGATATATAAGAAATGGAAATAATATAGCCTGGATTCAGGTTGATCTGGTGCAGTGTATGAAGCGTGTGTATCCAAATAACCTGAGCACTAGTTGAATCACACATGTGCGACTCATTATCATTAAATCCCAATAAAAACTAGAGCTGCCTCTTTGGCTCTTTCAGTCATTTTATCCTACAACAGTCAAATGGATGACCCTACAGTTTGTAATTCTTATAGTGTCAGTCCCCATAAAAGAGTAAGTGTAATTTTTTGTTAAAAGTGGATATTTCATTTTCAAAACTCTTCATAAGCTGTGACAGCAATTCTCTTTCAAGTTAAGGGGAGCCTTGAAAGAAGCACAGGAGACAATAAATAAATAAAAAATAAGCACTAGGAAGAGGAAGAGCGGCAGACATTCAGCCTCATGTTTCACCAACTGTCACTCATCACACTAAATAAATCTCCCTATCACTGCATAGATAATTGCTGTTAGTTTTATCTGACGCAATCCATTTGATTGACTTAAATAGTAAAATGATGAAGATATGAATATTTAATGTTTCTGGGCACAGGAGAACTCCACAGGGGTTTTAAGAGAGACTGACGGAAAATATAGAGGAGGTGAAATGGTATTAATTAAGGTCATTTCGTATCTTATTGGTTGTTGAGAGGTGGGTTGGGGGGGGAGTATTTGGAAAGATGACAGTTGAAAGTCAGCAGAGATATGAGGCAACTGCATTCACCGCCACTGCCAATAATCTACCTGCATCCATGGGTAATTAAAGTGGTGAAATAACTGATGAGACCATTCTGATTACAGGTGAGCACCAGTTTCAGAGTCTTGCTGAAGTGTCCTGGAGAAAGACGCTGAAGGCCAATCAGAACTAGACCTCCTTTATTGTTGAATCTGAACCTAAATACCAAAAGAGTCTGCCACATTTCTACAGAGTATGGGAACATTTTGTCTCTAAACCTATTCATGTCAAATTTCAGCATTTGAAAATGACAGAAAACAGGAGTCCTTCCAAGAAAAAACGGACCCCAAATCACAAAGTCCTCCAAACGAAATGACAGAATACGTCCTTGGTACATACACTCCAGAATGACACATACAAGCTTTTTCTGATCTGAACACCCTATCAACAGTGCCAGGACATCATTTGTCTATGCCTGTTTCAAATTTTACTAACTGTTACTATTCACTGTCGAAAAATTAAAAATGTTTTATGATGTGATAACGCTATAGTTCCTGTATTGTTAGGTTTAGGCACAAAAACACTTGGTTAGCTTTAGGAAAAGATCTCGCTTTGTGATTACTTCCTTAAGATTGAGAGATCTTTGTCATCATGGTTACCATAGTAACCACATGGACAAGGTTATGAGATGATTGTGGTCAGGGTTAACTGTGAGGAAAAAGAGAGAAAATTTACTAAAACCATTTGGTGTCAATCATCAGGCAGTTTTTATGAAAAGAAAAAAAAAACATTTATACAATAGTCAAAACAAAAAATTAAACTCACCTAAAATACTTCTGTGCATATGAATGGATAGAAGCGAGTGTTAGTTTTTCATATCCTTGTTGGACATTGAATGACTTTGTACAGTTTAAAAATGTGTTGCTAGTGTACTGTTGCCACAGTAGTCCAGTTGTTGACAGTGATGCATCTATGAGCTGATTTTAGAACTGAGAATCAATGGACATGAAGAAGGTGAAGTTTATGTCATGCTGGATTTAGTATAAATATTATTACTCATGTCCAAACACTACACAGTTAGGGCAGAACATTCCCAGATTGGTTCACGTAATATCGAGATATACTGTACTTGATGAGGCAGATAAGAATATCAATATTATCAACATAATTATTAAATATAATACTTTTTTCAATTATTCTATTTTATGTACAGTACACACAAATGCTTCTAGATAATTAAATCTCTTTATTAGCTCCTTAACATGTGTTTTTCACATCATATGTCATACTGTATGGTATATGTGACTTATTTTTTTCTCTGTGCAGAAATTTTTGAAACCAACACAGCATCTGAATTTTGAGTGAGCCATGTTTGTATGTTGGTGAGTGACAGAATGGCCTCATTACCCAAGCGTGTCCCAGGCTGCTCTCATAAACCTCTTGGGTACTGTTGGCAGCAACCAGCAACACGCTGGCACCCACTGGCAAATACCACATGTGGCAATTGGGACAGACCCAGTGAGTAAGCTGTGGGCAATACCCGAGCCTCAATTTTTACCCTAAAGATGAATCAATATTGTATTAAATTATATGCAACCATGGAGGTGCAACAATCCTCTGGCTTATATTTGATACTTGATACTAAAGTCTATATTTGATTATGATGAGGAAAGATCAAAGTTACATAGTGTCTTGTGATATGATCCTTGATAAACATGGAGAAACAGGGACTGATGGAAAGAGTGAGTCACACTGATTTGATTGACATGTGTTCTGTTTGGTTTCAGTTAGGACTCTGAGAAGAAGCTGGGAGATTTTCGACTCAAATTGCATCACTGTGGTTCCTCTGCAGTGCATTTCCAATACTAACTCCGTGTGTTCCTAACTGCTGTACAAACTATTGGGTTGATAAGGGCTGTTGTACCAAATTGGGGAATTCTTTAAGAAGCCATATGCTGGCATAAACATATGCAAATCAGTTGAAAATTGGCTAAGGTCAAAAGGCTGGAGAACATCCAGCTTGCTGCTCTTAAATATGACTCCCATGCTGCTCTGTAACTGACTGGCTCCTCTGACATTCTTCGGCACATGGAAAGAAAATGAAATATGTATAATTATTAAAGGATCATGCTGCTCTACGCTTTCTCCCTCTTCATATTTTGAGTTGAATTTGCTCTTATGAAAGGATACTGCATGAGGAGAGAAGTTAGAGGAAAAGAAAACAAGTGGAAAGTGATCAGAAAGATGAAATTCACCTGAAGCTGTACAGTGATTCCCAGTGAGAGTTTTTTAAGCTCCGGGCTTGGCAGCATACAGTACTGCTCTCATTGTTGTTACTGCCAGTTCTCTAAAGTTAGGGGTATAACAACATCCACTGGCGAGAATAACACTTTGTTTTATTGGTGCACTTTAGGTATGTGTTGCAAAGAAAAAAAGAAGAGATGTGGGTTGCACCTTACAGTGAACTTGTCAGAGGTGGAACAAGTGGAAAAAGTAGAAAGATTAAAAAAAGAAAGGAAATGCAAAGAAAAAGAAGGCCGCATTGTTATACACTGTATGATGGTGCCTATACAGTGCAAAGGTTGCTGAGGAAGAAAATCCAAATACTGTATATAAAACACAATGTGATCACAATGTAATACGTATAGCAAAACTATTATTACTGTAATGTACTAAAGACACAGTTGGCTAAAGACCTTTTCTTTAACAACTTAAGAGAAACATTTGCCATGGATGATATTAGTCTGACTATTTGTTGATAGTGTTTCAGACGAAGAAAATGTAAAATAATTAATATGGCTTAAATATATCGATGCACATATAGATATATACATAATACTGAGCTGTTAAATAGATGGAGAAACATGTAGTGTGAGCAGTGATAGGATACTGTATTTGTGGGATCTGTGAATGCAGTAATCAAATATAATATGAAAATATGGGTTTTTCTCACTGACAAGTTTGGGTTTTAACAGGAAAACCATGTGTTTGACACAATTGCAAGGCAAAAAACATATTGAAAGTCCACTAAAAATGCTTTTTACTTTAAAATGTGTACATTTCTAAGCAGACCTTGATGTCACAACATATGTTAACATATCTGTAACATGCTAACATTCAGAATTCTATAATAAGAATTACGCACAAAGCGCAGCTTAACCTAATCCACATAGAAACCATTTTTTTAGAAGCGTTTTTGACATCTGTCACTCACACATCTCACAGAGACAGATACATTGTATCAAATGTAACAATCCACACTGACTCAGAGACAGACACGTGGGATGCATGTCACTCCGGGACCCCCACGTTTTTCAAGTCCTAGTCTATTCTGAACCTATTAACAGTATCTATATTGTTTGATCAAGACTCCCAGTCTGCCTATGAGCTTGCTTGTTTCACAGTAGGCACATTCCCCTCGCTCACTGCAGCGGGCAGGGAAATAAAACATATGAATCAATGAATACAAACGTTGCATATTTCTTCCCGTGGAGCCTATATAAAAACCAGTCAGCCTGGTGAAGACGGTTCGGCCCTCAGCTGTCTTCTCAGCTCTTCAGGAGCTGCTGCTGACAGACAGCTGTGGGCAGAGACGGCTGAGCGCAGCTAGGAGATGGTGTTGATTGAATGGACAGAACGCTTCAATTGCACTTACACGCTGCTCACGTCTCGCTTTTGATGTGGATTCCCAGTAAGAACACCTGCACCTAACAAAGTACCTCTGAAGTTGATAAAAGTCTACCTACTGTTCATACAGCAAAGCAGAGTCTGACAAGCTGAGTCTGAAATGTTCTAATATGGCCCATGTACAGAGGAAAAACACTTTGATTCAGCTACCAACCTGGGGCCACATGCATAAACGATGTGTACGCACAAAAACCATGCATACACCATTTCAACAGAATGTACGGTGAGAATGTGTCGCTTCATGCTTTCTTTAGACCATGCAACATACGGTTTTCTAAAGCAAGCCAAGTGTGATACAGTGAAGTGAAAATGCAAAGTAAGGCGACACAGAATTTAACATATAACAAAATAGTCAACTTCAATTCATGAACTGTATTGTAAATAATTGTTTGTGTGCTCAATTTGATCAGGCCTCTTCTTATTTTGTTTCCTCTAGCATTGTTTTATCCTATATCCTAATCCTTTATTATGAGGCATTTATTAAACTGTTTCGATACAATTTTAATTAACTAATAATTGCTCAGTTTGCTGATAATTAAGACATTACTGCAGAGGCTGACACTGTGGGTGTTATAAATAGCTGCAGCCGTGCTTAATGTAATGGTCGTGACAAGGATGGCAGCTCTGGTGTTGTTGGAGGACCTTGCCAATGCGGCTATAAGATGAGAACGAGTATTTAGAGATTGTTCAGATTTTTATGGATAATGATAATTGGCTCATGTGCTTCTTTAGGCTTCCAAGGGCTGTTCTCCTTGAGCTGTGTGAGGAACTGGGTCCAGCTCTACAGCACCAGACCCAAAGAAATCACACAAATTCTGTCTGTCTTCAGGTTTTATCAGCGCTTGGACTCCTTTCAACAGGGACATTTTAGAGGGAGCTGATGGATAACAACTCAGTCAACATTAAGCCGTGTCAAGCCCACAGTGTGGGATGGCATTATTAATCTAAATCAGAGATACATCAGATTCCCATATGATGTGGGTGGGCAGGCTGACATCAAAATGCAATTTGCAGCGATGTCCGGTTTTCCAAACGTGATCAGAGCAATTGACTGCACACACGTTGCTATAAGGGCACCTCGGGAGGATGAATATGTATTTATGAACAGAAAGCACTTTCATTCTGTCAATGTCCAGATAATATGTGATGCGCAAATGGTGCTAACAAACGTTGTAGCTAAATGGCAAGGCCCTGCCCATGACTCATTTATACTCTCTCAGAGCAGAATTGGGAGAAAACAGCAAGCTGGTGCAGTAAAGGATGGATAGCTTCTCGGTAAGGTTTGTGCCAGTGAAAATACATGCTTAATATTGAGATTTGGCAGTCTACAATATAAAATCTGTTGTGCTTATCTTTTATGGGGGTTAACAGCTACCCGCTGCATTCCTGGCTGTTGACCCCCTTTAGTAATCCTCAGACGGCGCAACAAGCACACTACAGTATAGTGCATAGCCGTGCTCACTCTGCTGTAGAATGCTTCATTGGCCTTTTTAAGGGAAGGTGGCTGTGCCTGGATGCATCTAGCTGTAGATTATTATATAAGCCAGAAAAGGTGTGCAAGATTATCCAGGCCTTTGCTGTGTTGCATAATGTGGCACAAAAGAATGGTGTTCCCTTCCCCCCTGAGCACCCATGACCTGATGACCATCAGAATCATGGGATCCCACATGAGCAAGCTCAAACACCTATTGACATGTGTCTTAATGTGATGCATTGACAATAGGTTAGTAAAGTTTCATGTGTGTAATTCAAAGCATATAGAAAACATCCAATATTCATAAAAAAGTTTATTCTTTAACTTCAACTCCATTGCAACATTGTCGATTGCATTTATAATGTCTCTCTGTTACTCCAACACAGCATCTGGAAGGACACGCATCCAAGACTGACCTGCAGGGTTATGCGATGGCACAGATGGCGCATAAGCAGTGGAAGCAGCCTCCCCATGTGCACTGGCACCGGCCGTAGATGCAGCCTCTTCACCCTCCATCTCCTGTGTCCCTGGGGAGCCACTGTGGTCATTAGAGATGAGTATCAAGAACTGGTACTAAATTGGTACCGGTTCCTGACTGGTCAGTACTGAAATATTGATAAGCTCTCAGACAAACAGTGCTGCTAGTGGAATTTATGTAAAATTGATTCATTCTAACATAGCTGACATTTTCAAATTCCCTAGTCCCCTAATGATGACAAAGCTGATGGCATCAGGTGATTACGTTTGACGTTGCATAACTGTGTGTTTACATTCTGTGCTCTCCAGTCATTACTTTACTCAAATTCATGAAAATGCAGCTAAATGCAATATCTGCAAAAGGTCGTTGCGTGTAAAGGGGATAACATCAGCAACTTTATGAAACACATACTTCTTTAAATCTGAAGCAGTGCAGCGTGTTTGACTGCTTTAGCAAAGCAGCTGCTCCACCTGCGTCCTCAGTGCAGCCTTCCGGCTCTGATGCTGATGGGATATGCCAAACTAAAAATGTGACTGTCTCAACCTTGTCAATTCAAGATAACACTCACTATCGTTATAAAAATAAGTCTTTAGTTATTAAATCACACAGCTTCGTTATTATACATACAGGAAACTCAGGAAACAATTCAAGTTATTTCTACAAAAAAGTAATAATTAAATTACTCTTGAATCTTTTCACAACTTTTCATATCATGTCTTTATTTTTGCACCAAATTATGGAAAGTAGTATCAACAAGAGTATCGATAAGTAGCAATATCGATAAGCAGTATCAGCATCAATATCAGTATCAATAAAATCCTAATGATACCCATCCCTAATGGTCATTGCCTGAAGCTGTGGAACATTTTGTTTAATAAACAGTTCTGTCGAGCTTAATTTAACCATCTTAATAAAACAACCAACATACCATGTTCCATCTGTGTGTCTGTGTCTCCCTCCTGGTCATTAACAATTCCATGCAAAGCTGAATGGCCCAAATTAGAAGCAATGTGTTTATCCACACTAGATAAAGCAGGGGTTGCTGGTGTTACAAATCAACTGGTTTTCCTGTTAACTGGTTACCTTGGGAGTTTCTCATGGCGACAGCAGACTATCCATCTGATTAATTCAGTTTATGGTTAATGGAGTTCAATGAAACTGTGGGATCAGAAATATTCTTAACCATATTTTAATGTATTTTCTTCAAAATAAAAACTCCCCACCCGGGTTTCGACACCAGGTGTTAAATCTAAAGGAAAACTTACGGTATGTTGTGCTACACCACTGAGCACTACCAATATACCCAAACACACAGCCTATTTTGAAGCAAAAACAACCGTATATTATCTTTGGGTTTTAAAATACCTCTGCTTAACTTGTGACCACTGTTATTGCAATGATAGCAGCCACACAAGCCCAGTTTGTTGCGCCTCTGAAGTTAAACATTTTTGGTAGATCCATAAACCATCAATAAGCTGAATTAATCAGATGGATAGTCTAGTCTATGGAATAATGAGTGATATAATAATGTAATAATAATAATAATATCACAATCAAGCATTTGCAAGGTCAGCAACATTTCCTCTCCATGATTGGAACATCTGCTGTCGCCATGAGAAACATCCAACATTTACAAAGATAACAAGTTAACAGGAAAACCAGTTGATTTGTAACATCGGCCCTCCTCCTGTTGCCCTCATGCTTTCTTTGTGTAGACTGATGGGCTTTTTTGCTTCCTGTTTATAATCCAAACCTTTTTTTTACTTCTGCCAGGGTTCTTTGCTCAGAACTTACAGAGCTGATAGTCTCTGTCACTTCTTTGATGTTCTTTTCATTGCCTTGCCTGATAACTTGTGGCGCAAACAGCATTTTTATATGCAAATGATTGCTTAAGGGAGTGTCTACTAGGGATGTGCAGAGGGCCCAGTATTTGTATTTGTATCTGTATTTGTTGAAGCAGCAAAATTATTTGTATTTGTATTTGAATAAAAGTGGAAAGAGGTTTAAAAACCCTGTTTTTGTTTTTATTACGCTTTTAATTTTAGAAAATTAAAGTGTTACAATAAGTGTTCATGAAGTGTTCCCTTGGGAGCACTTCATTTGTGTCAGTAGTTCAGCTTTATCTCTGGGGAACACCCCCAACTCTGGGAGTGATGTCCAAATTAGGAAATGTGCGTCATGTAGCAGGTGGATGTGACTCTGCTGATAGATGTAACAGTGGAGCAGAGGAGAGAGACTGAGATAGTGATGTGACCGACCTGTGCGCTGGCATTTAACATGGTTTTTTTTTCTTCCCAAAAACAAATCATTTTTAAAATATTTGTATGAAACAAATATTTGTAAAAAAAAAAAAAAAAAATCCACTATTTGTGCTTTGTCGAATAATGTATTTGTATTCTGGCACACCCCTAGTGTCTACATCCATATATGGCTTACAGTGGGAGTGGAAATCAGGCTGCACGTGCGTACAATTACACAATGACTAAGATGTATAAAACAGAACAGGGTGTAAGTACAGCTTTATAATTCTGACGAAAAGAATGCCTATGCATATTTCTGGCTTCGTGCATACACACAGTTTTAGTCATGAATCTACACAGAGTTTTATGCATGTGGCCCCTGGTCTTTCCTCTTTGCTTTGCTGCTCTGGACAGTTTTCTGTCTTTGTTTAAGCGGTTGACACTCAGTAGAAAATGTACTTTAATTCAGTTCCTTTCTTTTGTTGCATGGCAGCATAATTCTGGAAGTCCAAGTTGTAATATAAATTACTTAAAACTGAGAATGAGTCATTTAATTCGTAAAATGGACAGTTTTCACTGCTTTGATTATTCACTTGTGCTGTGAGAGACAGTGTTGTTGTTTGACAGCTGTTGGTTTTGAATCATTGAGTGTGTGTATGAGTGCCCTTTTCTTTCTTTGTGTGGACAAGTATTGTTGAAACCACACAATCATTGTCTGCATCTTGCTTCATTGTTGTTGTTTTTTTTAATCCATATCTTCTGAGTGCCACCTCTTTTATTCCAGTGATCCATTTTCAGCTTGATGTGTTGAATGCTGCCAAACTTGATTAGATACCCACTTTAGGAATGTCATGCAGGTCAAGGTTGCACTGAACCACTTTGGAGAAGAGCCGCTCATTAACTCCTCTACTTATATGTTTGTATTTGTATGTGAAGACAGAGAGACTGCAAGTGCACAGTTCTATCACCTCAGGCTACAGCCAGACTCAATGATGTTAGTTAGCCCACAGTAAATAAACCCACCAGCATTTGTCCCGATCCTCCTCATTAACACTTTGGCACTCACAATATACTGCTAACTTTGTGTTGTTGCAACAACTTTTCTAACATGTTATATTACTGTATTTCCTCAAATAAAAGACAGTCGTCAATTAAAAGCCAGGTCTCTGATAATGACTGGGGGCGTGGTCAACACAAACAAATAAAGGCCAGCCCCAAAAACAGGCCAGGGAAAAAGCAAGGGTGGATGACCTCCTGGCGCCTGCATGATCATGCCGGTTAAGCATAAATAGTAGTTACCTGGATGTAACTCCAGTTCTATGAGTACATGTGTAGTCCTCTAGCCTAGGGATTCTCATTTCAGCCAAGGACCCCTTACAAGATAGAGAATATGCCAGGGACCCCCTCATGGAAGTCCCCTGAGGCATATTCTGATTTGTGATTTTGGGCTATATAAATAAAGGTTGACTTGACATGTAAGTCCCTTAGATTAATCTGATGTAGCCTATTTTTTACACTTCTGTAGTCTTAGTTATATGAAAGAACAACACAGGAGAAATGTATTAGAGAGATATTACGAAGATATTACATATAAAAAAATATTTATACCATCTCAACATAGAATACGTATAAAACAATCAATCAATTAGCTGCAAGTAACACTACACTTAAACAAATTGTCAGAGGCAAATCAAGAGAAAAGGGTGCATTTCAGAACATACACGCACAAGACAAAGTCTTTCACTCTTTGTGCATACATAGACTAGATAAAATGTGGATTACGACTATTTTAAATAATATGCAGTAAAAAATATAAAATATATAAAATATAAATAGTATAAAACAATAAAGACATAAAAAGAACAATAACTGGCCTAGCCTCGGACTTGAATGTGATAGGCCTATGCAGCGGCGCCAGAATGAGTTTTGAAGTGGGGGGACATCCAGCTTTGGATGATGCCCATCTCACCTCACACACACATAGTTGGTCACATAGTTTATCAATTAATGTTACACAACAGCGTTTGAATAAAATATGAGACGCTACTTTTGTTGAAAAGAAAGTTGGAAAAGAGGCTGATGAGCTGCTAACCCCACGTGTCATTCATAAACAGTTAGTGTTAGTGTTATGAGTTATAACCGACCAAGCTGATGTGTGTAGAGGTGTGTGTGGTTATTCTGCAGAAGCGTGGGACCAGATGCATAAAACTGTGTAGATTTATGACTAAAACTGTGTGTACGCACAAAGCTAGAAAAATGAAGATGGATTCTTTTCTTCAGATTTATAAAGCTGTGCGTACGTATGGTTCTGTTTTATAAAACTCAGTCATTGGGGAACAGGGCGCACGTGCACGAGCCTGATTTCCACCCCCACAATGAGCCATAAATGGATGAAGATACACCCTGAACCAGCTGTTTTCATATCAACATGATGCCTGCTCCACCAGTCTGTGCACCTGCCAGTGAAACTAACTGGAAATAAAGTGCAGTTTAGGTTCTCCAACAGCGGAACAGCTGTCATTACGCATGACCATTACGCACAGCCGTGTGGCTCTTTACAGTTAACTCATCGGTGATATCTGAGCAATCTCATCATAGTTTGCAGCGCTCATCTCTAAACCGACTTTACAAGGTGCGTCACAACTAAGGATAAAATAAAAATAATATTAACAGCAAAATAAAATGTTGACTCCTGGGTAAATTAAAAGAATGATAAAATTACTCACACAAAGTAATTAATCAGTGTTACCTTTAAATGAGCCTTTGATTGGCATTTTACAAATCTCAGTGTAAACGCAAAAACAACCACACAATCAGTGCAGCTGGTTATCAACATAAACAATGTTTGACTGAAAGATTCTGCCTCAGCTTATATTTCCTCTCCACCTCATCACATCACCCTCCGATTGCTTCAGAAGAACATGTGTACGGTCTGAAGAATGTGTGAGGTGCGCACATTCTCACCGTACATTCTGTTTTTATAAATACCAGTTTATGTGTGGGAAATGGTGTATACATGTTTTTTGTTGATATGCATCATTTATGAATCTGGCCCCTGGTTTTCAGCCGATTTAATGAAGGTAAATACAGTGAACTGATGTGCGTAACGGCACTGCGCTCTGACGCAGCATCTCAGAGGCTGCAGATTTTTCAACATTTCAGTCCTGCTGCCTTCAGATGCTGCAGAGATTTAATGAACTCAAGAAGAAGCTTCTCATACAGTATAAACAGCTGTGGACGGCAGATACTGTAAGAATCACTCATTTACAGATCAGTACAGACACATTTATAGCAAGTATTTAGTTTGCACGTGTTGATAAAATCACAAAGTGGCAGCGGAGTGACTTTGCTCCAGAAATAGACGTAATTCTGAAACTTCTAAGACCCATTTTCTACAAAAACACGAACAACTCTCTCAGCGCTGCGTATTTGCGCGTCTCCTCCCGGCAGTTCACCGTGCATGCAGCGCTGGGAACCACAATACCAAACTGTCCGTGTGCTGCTTGAGCTCGTCATTGCGCTATCACGAAAAAATAGGGCACAATGTTGTATTTGGTGGTCAAATGATTTAAACTAGTCTGAACTGGCAGCCATAATAGGCTACTCATGGTCCTCTGTGTTGTGATTATGATTGGATTTAAAGGTCCAACATGTTGGAGTAGGCTTCGACGTTATCGCCGTGACTGTAATACCTGGCTTAGACGTTAGCATTTTATTACCATAACACCTGGAAGTGGGGGGACAAAAAGTCTCGTTGTTCCCCCTATTCCTATGCCAGTGGGCCTATGAAATTGTTCGTAGAGAGGAAATCGTTTTGTGTAAATAAGTAATGAATGATAAAAGTCTAATCAGTAAATACAGGCTATAACAAACCGAACACATGCCTGCATTGCAACATATGTATCAAGTAGTTGCAAAACATCTGCAACATTGCTACAATCCCAAACCACTATTTTGTTTTGGCATCCAGCTCTGGACACTATTGAAGTAATGAAAGACTGTCCATGAAGCTGATTGCTTCTCTCTGCAAGTGAAGACACACATAACAAACTAAATCAATAAATGCAACATGTGACATCTCTGTTGCTCACACATATAGTCCCCCCCCCCCCCCCCCCCCCCCCCCCCCCCCCCCCCCCCCACACACACACACAGAGTGAGACAGAGAGAGAGAAAGAGAGACAAAGAGAGAGATAGCGCCCTCTTACCATTAATGTGAGGGATGGGCTTGTCTCTCGCTGGACAACTTCTCCATCCATGGAGAAATAGATGAGAGGCATACACATAGGTCGATCTCCACTCCCATCCAAGCCCTGGACTTGGTCTTCATGGTGGTCAGCGCTGAGAATGACGACTCACAGGTATGTGGGTGGAAAGGGGAGCAACATCTGCATGGCAACAGCAACGAGTTCTGGATACTCCCGTTCAACCCTAGGCCAAAAGTCCACATGTGCCCCTAGGCTGAATTAGATTGTTAACGTCTAGTCACATGCTAGGTTCAGCAGCTCCTCCTCTGCTTTTCCACTGAGACTCCGCACTGATATACGGGCAACGAAGGGGTCACGCACCGAATCACAGGCACCTGTGTCAACGTCAGTGAAATAGTCATTGAAATAGTCACTGAGGCAAGATGTGAACCGATTGAATTTTTCACAATCTCAGCTGGTATTTGATTTGTGTCCAAAAACTCCATGAGTTGGGGGAGCATGTAGTTAATGCCATTTTGCCCTCTCCAGATCTCTGTTTTGCCACAGGTTGCCTTGATATTGTCGCTTACCTCCAGGATAGAGGCATATCAGCCTTGAAGTAATAAATTGAGTTCGTTCAGGAATTTGAATACATCTGTGAGGCAGGCAAGCTGTGCGATCCATTCGGGTTCCGAGAAGAGCACTGCAGTAGTAGGCTTGTCATTCTGGATGAATTCACACAGCTCTGAGCGCAGTTTGTACACCTGCTGTAGCACTTTTGTATGGTAGAAACAGCTCAGCTCTGAGTGGAACAGCAGGGTGTCCTGTCCTCTGCCCATCTCCCTGCAGAGCTGGCCGAATAAACGGGACTGCAGTGGCTTAGATATGATGTGGTTGACCACAGTCACCACGGTGTTCTGAACAGTGTAGCTCAGGACTCAATGATTTTGACGCCAGAGCCTGCCTGTGCACCATGCAGCGGGTAGCTAGCATCATTGGATTATGCTCCTTGGCCCAAGCAACCACCCCACTCTTGCGTCCAGTCATGGCAGTTGCCCCATCCGTGCAAATTGCAATGCAATTCTCCCAACTCACATTGCCAGTCTCCATGAACATATCTATTACACTGAAAATCCCCTCACCCATTGCTCACCCTGTCAGCTCTTGACAAAATAAAATATCTTCCTGAATCCTTTCTTCCCACGGGTAACAAACCAGCTCAATGAGCTGAGCTGAACTGGAGACATCAGTGGAATCCAATTGAACCGCAAATTTAGACACTCTCAATCTTTCCAGGAGTTGTGAGTTGATATCGGAAGACATGTCTTCAAATCGTCATCTGGTGGTGTCATTAGACAGAGGTACACGTCTCATTTTGGCAGCCATATCTTTCCCCACCATCACATCACACGTCTCCACCACAGCAGGGAACAGCAGCTCCTCCCTTATCATGTGGGGATTCTGAGCCTTAGCGATCCTCTGTGCTACCAGGTAGGGGGCCCGCTGTGCTTTAGCAGGAACAGACGCAGTTGTTCTCACCCTTCCTCCCAAAAAAATAAGACCAGTCTTTTTTTATGTAATCTGGATGCTTGGTATCAGGATGTCTCTTCAATTTGAAAGACTTCATTGCCTCATTGGCAAGACACTGCAGGCATATAATAGGGCTTTTCCATTGACAATTTTGGCTGCTCCAAGTCAAACCATGCCGTGTTGAATTGCGTTTCTGTTACCAGTTTAAACTCGCCAAACTACGCCCGAGATGGACCATCTCCAGAGTCGGGCCTGCTGCTTCATATTAAAAGCTCTCCACCGACAAACTAACGGAAGACTTTTACTGCGAACTTTTAGGAAATGAAAGGTGTTTATTGCTTAGTTAGCGGTGCTATTTATTGTTTGTGTCATGTTAAGTTACTGCTGATGAAAACACAACATTTCCTACTTTTGCTGCTTCGTATTAAAAGCTTTTAAATAACAAAATAACAGAGGACTTTTATTATGAAGAATTTATAGGAAATGAAATGTGTTTATCCGCCGTTTTACAGCCGCTCCTTTGACCACTGGTCACAGCCAGCCACTACTTCGGATTTAAAAATTAAAATACTATATATTGAACTATGAAGCCTTTTATAGAAAAAAACCCAAAAAAACCCCACAGACCCCCGGCAGAGCACCACAGACCCCACTTTGAGAATCACTGCTCAAGCTGATTGTTACAGAGAGGGAGGGGGGAGGGGGATGGAGGAGGGGTGATATTGTTTATATACGGTGATAACGGCACACTTCAATAATAATGACAGCAGTGACACTACATGAGCGTGGGTAATCAGGGTAACTATGGTAACTTGGCTAAGCTGGCAAGCACACATCCATGAGCATGCTACCCACATACCGCTAACAACAGCTAAGTGATGCACTGCCAAAACATCCCGGGTGGAACTCAAGAGCTAGAATTATTGTTCTGCATGTTGAATTAAGTGGATTACTGGTAATGCAGTGACAAAACTTTAACAGATCAAACGGAAGCAAATCAGAAAACAAGGAAGTTTTGTACTAAAATATGAGCAAATATACTTATCAAACAGAGGGAATTAGAAATAAAGACCTGTCTCTAATACAAGCCTGCTTCCAATAAAGACCTGGTACCCTCTGTAGTTGAAGTAAATAAAGGCCCTGGCCACTATTTGAGGAAATTTGGTAAGCACTGTCTTGTGTTGTGATGTCTGGTCTATAAGTACTCACTTAACTGCATGCAATATACTGTAAAGCAGCAAAAATGGTCAGGATGTCTATTTAAAATACTGAAATATTGCTGTGAGTGATGTCTAGTCTCTTGTTTCAGTGCAAAACAACAGTCTGACAACTGTTCCGTCACATTCTGCAATGCCTCTCATTGGGTTTTTTTCCTTTAGTAGAAAACTGAATCTCTGTTTGGTGTTGCAATAGCCTGAATGCTCACATCGTGCTTCCAAATACTGCATTGACTAACCAATTCTGTCAGTGAATATGTGCATCTGAAAATGTATAAATATATGTGTTTTATTTCATTTTTGTTTGCAGTGGTTGGGCAATCAGTGTCTATGGTATTTTTCCACTCTCAGTTAAACCTTGTTGAGTGTTGATAGTTCTCACTGAACTGCCTCATATTTATTTGTTTGAGTACATCTGAATTATTTAATCTGTGCAGTTGAAGCTATGAATCACCTCTGCTTTACTGTATATTGTTACACTTTGTTTTGATAGAGGCATATGACCCTCCAACCCTGTAATATAGAAACAACCGGGATATCTGGGACACAACAGTCCCCAGTGCTTATCATGTGATTATTGCTGGCAAATTTTTTTTCATTATGATCTCAGTTAGAAATGTGAAAAAGCCAAAACAAGAGGGAATCATGTGACAAGCAACCACATCTTTATCATCTTGAAAAACAGGTGATGCCAAACTGTAAAATAACACTATACTGTGCAAACAGCTTAATTGTCATTAATTATTCATCACTACTAAGCCAACAATTGGCCACAATATATGCTGGAACATGTTGTAGTCATGAAAATTTAATTCAGTATTGTGTAAAATACAGTAGTTATCTTTGGGAATACAGAACATCTATATACAGCACGAAGAGGAAGTGAATGAAAGTCTATGCAGCTACAGAATCAGACACACTTTCTGAAAAGGGGACATATAGTAAATATCTTTTATATATCTTATATACTGTAGCTACACTGACTGATTGGACTTACAAAATGTGAATTCATAGGCCTGGTGCCCCCAGGCAGTCAATATATTAATTATTTTAATTACACAGTCTCATTATTTTTTTTATTACATGATGCTTAATGTATGTTATTAGCAGCCACTCACTTATTATGGCAAAATATTATTCAGCCATATATTAATATTGTAGCATCACCAAATTATAATCATTATAAATCATGTCCTGCAAAGGCAGAGAGCAGTGACTACAGAGCAAGTTAAGTTGAAAAAAGGGTTTTAAAGGTTTCAGGCTGGCTGTCAAAGTGCATAAGAGATAGAAAGTTAATTTTATAGCTTTTTAGGGCAGATTATTTTACCAAAAAGCCGTAGAACCTACATAATACCTAAAAAATGCAGATACTGCACTCTGCCTTTGGATAAGCTTCAAGGAGAGAATCTGTATCTCAAAAAAATGTTCTCTCTCAGCTTTCCTGTCCATTTTAACTTTGATTGTACTTAAAGTTCATGGTGTAGTTATGTTAATCTTCAATTGAATAAATTAATCTACAGTTTAACACACTTAAATATATATAATTTACAAAACTTTAAACAAAATTACATGAATCCTAGAGTTAAAAAACTCAGACGGCAGTAAGCTAGTTATTTTTGATTGAGTGAGAAAATTGCAAAGCCGGCAACACTGCTCACAGCTAGCTTTCATCTGCTTTAGCTGTCTTGTCAACTGTCTCTCTGTGACAGATTGAATACCATGCCAGACATGTAGTAACTGCAGTGGGGGCAGCAATAAAAAGACAGAATGCAGTTACTACACTATACTGCACTTAGTGCAGATTGGCTTGTTTTTTTTTAGCTAAAGTTACTCCACATTTTACATACTTCTTCATGAAAATTATTCATTTCTATGGCATCATTTTTCGTACAGTAAAACACTTCAAGAACTCAATTTTGGCCAGATAAGTGGTGAAAATAATATGTCACTGCACTTTTCCTTTGTAGGGAAGCATAATTCATGATATTTCACATTTCCTCAAAAAAAACAAAAAACAAAACGGATTGAGTTTATTCTGTCTCAGCCTCTAGGCTATGTACAGTCGTGTTCAACTCATTTAAGAACACTGTTGCTTCACTGACCTGTGCATGAACTTCAGCAACATTCTATGACCACTGAACTGTAGAAGTGCTGCAGAGTCATGCCGATCAAACGCTGCATCCCTATTAAATGCAAAAAGAGTAGAAAGTAGGGAGAAATGGGCTAGGAGGTTAGGGAGGCATAAAGATGGAGATAAAATGTGAACAAATTAGACTGGCTGGAAAACATTAGCCGTTACACACCTTGAAGCAGCCTTCGACAAAGTAATTCACTGCAGGCAGACACTGGAATTAGAGGAGGGAGATTGTAAAGATGGAATGCAGAGAGAAAATACATGTCGGTGAAGTTTGGAAAAGAGCTTTTAACTTGCAAACTTTATCAAGAGCTGAAACGAATTCTGAGGGATAAATAAAATGTTTAAGTTGCGGTATATGAGAAACCAGATGTTATCTCAAATGATAAATCAGATACATGTCAAGTAGATATGACCGTTATGAACAGGATATTGGGCTTCCTTACAGACACATTTCACTATCTGGGTCAGTAGTGTCCTCATAGCGGCACATTTCATCGACTCACTCTCCCCCCTGGGCTCTGCTCTTCCCACATGCTTGCATATTTTGATATTTAGATAGACATTTTATCACATTTGTGTCTTATGTTTTCATTCCTACTGTTTTGCAGGAACAGGGACAATGATAAATTAGTTTTATCTGAATTTGATAAGTAGCCTGTTTATGTTTTGGCTGCTTTCTCTCTGAGGCAGTAATAAACAGATTGGGGAACTTGGTGTAAGTAAGTCTTCAAGGAGTATGGTGATGGTGAAGAAAACTAATGCTTTTCCCTTCTGCACTGAAAGCACTTGGGTGCAAATGTAGGTGTTAACAGAAGACTAAAAGAATCAGTCTGGCTCTTGTAAACTGCTTCATTTGAACATGCAGGGATGTGGCTTCCCATGCTTGTTTAAGTATGCAGCATTTCTCATTAATTTTAGTTATTTTGTTTAATTTGACTTGCATTTGGACCATGTTTTTTATTATTTATACTGTGTTTTTCCTACTTCTACAGAAACCCTGTCTGCAAACTAGATTTCTTTTGAGGCCAATTAAGTTTTAGCTGGATTGAATCGGACTGAATTCAAATGAAACAGAAGTTTTGTCATGTCTTGTCATATGTTAATGAAACTGCCTTGTACAGGCAATGATAGGACATGTTAAATCATGACTACAGTACAAAAGGAATGAACTGGATGTTTATTTCCATGAATGGCGAGGAAGAGCAGAGACCTCTCAGGGAGAAATATAAATAGTGCATGAAGCTAAGAGCCTCTCAGTGATTACACATGGCCTTTTCTGCAGATGTTGATATACTGATATTCGGAGACGTTCAGCGATTCCAAGAGAGAACCGATGGCAGCATTCATCTAAATTTGCCAGGAAGGAAGGAACATGAGGACATTAATTGGTATGATTCAGTCCAGCGCTGAGCACAATAAGCAGCTGTGTTTTCACGTTGGAGTGAGACTGCGATCGTCTGAGGCTGTGAATGAGCACAGCTGTTTTTCTTTACCTGCACAGGTTTGAAGGTTGAGCTATGAAGATGTTCCCGTTGTTCCATCACATGGCCCTGCCAAGCTGGGGCCTTTGTTCCCTGGCAGCATGCCACCCCATAAACCACTGCCAGATGAACTGTGTCATGCCCCACTCAGTCTGGTTTGTAGACGGGGGATGCAGGGAATAATCTATTCCATTTGATAGCTTTCTGGCATAGATTTGAGTGGCTGTCACAGTAACTTAAGAACAGATTTGCTGTCAAAACTGAAATATTATGTATATCACCACCCATCTATTAAGGCACATTCGCACCCCCGGGCCTCAGTGCTCTCTGTAAGCTGAGAGTATCTATTTATCCACGATCTCGGCTCGGTATGTGTAGCTTCAGCAAGAAAGTTTGAGAAACAAGAATTCAAAGAGTATCTTGCAAGAATCCAATACATCACTCTCCTACATAGGATACAGAAGCAGTAGGCAGCCTTATAAGCGGTGGCAATTAAATTATCTTGTTTCTAATCAGAATTTAATCTGAAAAAAAAAATTCCATTAGAAGTACAATTTGGGTGTCCAACTAAAGAAGGAGAGAAAAAGAGAAACGGATCAGACAGACATCTCAAACATTTTCCTCTAGCAAAGCTGAGTGATCTAGTCCAAAGTCAGCTAAGACAATATTGCACAGCTGGACACAAATGACGAATTTAACTAATTATTTCTTCTGCCAATGGGTTTTTCCAGTGATGTAGAAATGTAGAAACCTGGCTCGCTGGTGGGGTGTCAGGGTCAGCCATCAGGGTTAACAAGTGAACAGTCCCGTCACAGATGTCTTCCAACACTTCGCGCAGGCTTCACAGTGAAGTCAGGCATTCCACTCCAGACTGCCCCACCACACCGATCCACTCTCAGCCCGTAACAATGTTACAGGTAATAACAATCACAACAACATTAATCTCAATAATGGTAGGCTAATGGAATGGCTGACTGTGTTGGAAACAGCACATTTGTCTGTTAAGAAACCACATGGAACCAACACGGACCAAAGACAGAGTTCAAACGCTAAATGCTTTGGGCTCAGCTGTAATTACTGAAATGAGAGTGTTCAATTACGCAATTCATCAAAAGATAATGGGTGTTTGACAGTGGGCAGTGTAACATTGCTAATTAAAAAAAAACAATACCAACAACAACCAAAACATCAATACAGTATATTCCCACTATGCAGTCCATTCTACCAAAATATCAATACACTTGGCTTTTGTCTGCAGACTTCTGAAACTCTATGGTTCATCAAGCACCCGTCATCCATGACTTCTCACTCAGAAGCTTTTGGAGGCCCACCGGTATTAATTAAAACCAGAACAAGCTTCTCAACACAACTCTGGAGCAACCTCAGACCTCCTCAATTAGCTTCTGAACAACATGTGTTCTCGGTGGTTTCTGTGGTTACATAGTTTCAAAGAAATAAAGTGTATCAATAAAGTCTTACGTCCTCCAAAGGTAACAATGTCACCAGTGCTCATTGTTGAGTTCCAGCCTGGTCGCCAGAATAAAATGTTGGCATTGTACGTTTCTGCAAACCACAGAAACGTTGAATATCTACGTTTCAACACGTGAAATACGTAGCGTATTAACATTTCAACAATACGTATCATATCAAAATGTCAACAAAACGTATTATATCAACATTTCCAAAATATTATCATCTTAACATTTCTAAGGAGACGTAGTTCACATGTGATCTATATGAGTTTATCTTTCCTATATAGGAGAAGGAGGGGCAGGTGGATGGTTAGTAAGTTTGTTGGCAGCAGCAAGTTGGAAATCAGCAGAAAACATGGTTGAGACCACCTCGAAACCGAAACCAATGTCCGCTTCCCGTTTCAACCGACTAAAGCAAGTGTTTTTAGCGAGACGTCAGGACATTTGCAGCCGTTTTTTCTGGCGAGAAAACCAGCTTTTTTTAGTGAGACATCAGCCATTTTCATTTTATTTTTTATTTTTATTTTAACCCAAACCATGATCTTTCCCTAACCCTAACCAAGTGGTCTTTGTGCCTAAACCTAACCAGACCTTAACCACAACGTTGTCACACCATAAAACATCATTATTCAACTGTTAGCAATGTTAATATGCTATGTTTGTAGAAATGTTGATATGATATGTAATACACGTGTTGAAACGTATATATTCAACGTTTCTGTGGTTTGCAGAAACGTTCAATGTCAACGTTTTCCTCTGGTGACTGGGTTGTAAGTTCTCAGGTGAAGCAGCATGTTTCTTTACTTTTTTGTCCTTGTGTCACTATACCACTGCCTATCTAGTGATAGTGATGTACTAATTACTTTTCATTCTTGTACAAAACCAATGTTTTTTTGTTTGTTATTTTAAAATCAAAACTTAGTTATCAGAACTGTCATGGTGCTAGGCCATGCTCTCTGTAGAGTGGGCTGCACTCTGGCCAAACATGCACTGCATTGTCAAATTCTTGAGTTTATTCCATCAAGCCGGCACGATAGACTTTGCTCTAAGTGTATAATTAGACTAACTTACCATCACACGACTCTTTGCCTTGTAGTCAGGTCTCTATGCTACATTCATTTATGTTTCAGTACACAAATATTAGTTGTGCTCCATGTGCTCCACTTCATTTTACCTGCTGGCCAAGAATCCAAACTGACAAACAGGAAGTGGGAGAATCCAAAGGACTTTATAGTAGGGGAACCCAGACTGTACCAGGTGGGTTGGAGTACACAGGGGATTATTCATTGTTTGGGGAATTAGTCTTTTAAAGTACCCCAAACAATATGTTTGTCAATGTTTTCTATGTTAGGACACTTAGAATAACAGGTAGAAATTGTCCATCTTGTTTTTAATTAGAAAGGTTATTTTTGACTTAATTGATTGTAATTTAACTTTGGTTTGTCTGAAGAGGAGGGGCTCCCTGTAAAAAAGGCAAAGATAGAAGCTCTCAGGTGTTTTTTTTGTTTGTTTTGTAGCATGTGCTAGCTGCCCAAGTCATGGGTCTAGCTTAGATTTTATTTTGGTCTACTGATGAGTTTCTATATATTCTGTTGAGAAGTTTTTGGCTTTTTTTTTTTTTTTTTTTTTTTTGGCTTGAACTGCTTTTGTTTATCTGGTATATTCTATAAATAAACACACACCAGGTTTAGATCACTCCTGCCTTTACGTGTCCTTCCTCCACCACTCCTAACAAGAACATTAATGATGGCTGAATATTATTTTATACGTATCACAAACTTTTTCCACAACAAAACCCATGGGTGGGACATCTTTAAAAAGAAACTTTTGTTTGAAGGTATGTCAAAAAGTCCTGATGCAGGCCCAGTGGGATTTTTTATTTTAGTGTTATTTTATTCTTCTTATTTTTTTCTTATTTTGGTTATAACTTTTATTCTTTACATTTACAGCTTTTGTTCCAGAGAGGAACAAAGAATACAATGTCTTAAAATGCCATGGCTGGTACATGAACTAGTGTCAGCTTGTTAATTTCTTTGATTACCAACTGTCAGTGTTGAGAGTTGTGATGTAATCAATAAAATCATCAATAAAAGTTGACTTCTACAATATTTCAAGTAATGTTTCCTCTAGCATACACTTGGCATGGCCCCTGGATAGCTTATGGAAGTGGGCCACTTCAAGCGATGATGCGGCACTGCTGGCCCAGACAAAATGGATGTGAGCCTGAAATGGCCCACATATCCCAAATCAAATTTGAGCCTTTTTTGGTATGCGGTGCTCTCAAGTATGTATATTCTGGATGTGAGCAAGTCCTGGTTTATCTGGTTTGTTCTTGGTTGACATACGGCTTGCTTGTGGTCCAGAACTCTGGGAAACAGGAGCGGATCACCCAAGTGCCATCATTCCATGCGGTATGTGGGCCGGGTGAAAGTGCTGAAAGTGTTTGGTGTGGGCCGGATCTGGGCCACAGCAATTTTGCTATCTGGGCCTCTTGCAGTAAAATTACATTCTTGGCATAGAATCAAATATCGTTTGATCAAAAAAAAGTAAGCCAGTGTTGTAGAATGATGTATGTGAGAAAACGAGGGAACTTGAAATTAATTTTCTGATGGCTATAGTGGTGAAGAGATACCACTATTCCACATTTTTTATATGTATACATATATATTTTTATTTCTGTATTACAGAGTGCTTGGAATTTGGAAATTTAGACTTAATTTCTCTCCCATAATTGATGGCAGCAGTTGCCTTCAGTCATTGGCTCCACTCGTAAAGACCATCAGCCCATGATGGGTTTAAAGTTCTTGGCACAGCAAACTATGCGGTTTGCCACAAATAATCTGTCTGCACTAGCAATCTGGCTCCACTGAAAAAAAGTACTGTATAGGTGTAAAATAGAGTCAAGTGTGAGTAGCATGAGAGTCTGACGAGCAAGAATGTGTGTGAGTAAGCTATTTAAGGCAACAGTTACAATACGGCACAGTGCACATACAGTAATATCACACAGTGGTACACAGTAATACATGTGTGACATATTGCACAGTTAGTTATTGCACTGGGTAGGTGGTGAAAGTGACCTGGCATAGACAGTGGATGCTAGTAACCCATTTATCCAGCATATTGTGAATAATTTATGATTCTTTAAAACCCTGGATTAAAAAAAAAAAAAATTCCTACAATATCCAACTTCAGTATGATTAAGGTTAGGAAAGTAGAAGTACTTGGTTAAGTTTAGGGAAAAATCATGATTATTCTAAATGAACTATTGTTAAGATATTAATAGTTGGTCTGAGACAGGAGGCAAACCGTGGATTCTGATATCAAAGAAGAACACAGTACCCTTACTTTAAGTCATGCTAGAAAGCAAACATTATCTGCTTCAGTCCAGTGTTGTGTGTGTAAAGTATTCTGCAATGCAGATGCACGGGGGAAGAAGCTGTTAGTGTGTCTAAATGTTGTGGTTCTGCCCGGAGGCATTTCCCACTGGAGGGCCTGGAAGAGTTCTTGGCCAAGGTTTGAGGAGTGAGAGATGATTTTGCTCCGTGGCCACAGAAATAACATTTGTGGATGAACAACAAGTTGCAGCCAGTGGATTTTAGCTGACAGGTTTATGTGTGGCCCAGCTTAGCTGATCCACACTGTAATAGACAAGGATTGAGGACAGTAGTTTGTGGAACTGGACCTCCGTAGTCTATCTGAATTTTTCAGCTGCATGAGATCCATGTTTGTCTCCATTTGAGGCACGTGCCTGTAGTGCATAGCAGGCCCAGTCCTAGACTAAGATCACAGGGCTTATGAAATGTGAGGGTGCACTAGTAGAAGTTATAGCACAGACTGCAACACAAAAATAGAATACTGCTGATACAGTAGACTAGTAGAATGAGGCCTGCAGTATGTTACTAAGTAATAATTAATGCAAGAAACAATAGGCAGGTGACACCACTGCAGCAACACATAATGCACACTGTGGCATATTGATTATTGATCTGGCTATAGTTTCACCACTAATAACTAAGAGGCATGAGGAATGTATAAATAATTCAAAATGGTGTACATGATATCTCGTTTAATATCTCTTTAAGGGATGAATAATTTTTTGAAAATACCCACCAAGGAGCACATAAGAGGAAGAGAAATTAGCAACTGCCACATTGCTAGTCAGGCCGTGGGCTGGTTGCGCGGCGACCAGGCTATTTTTAAGCCAGCAGCATTGTTTCAGCACTTAAATGATCATCTTTATCCAAAATGATCAAGGATGTGGTGGCATCTGTTATGTTGTTTGACTTTTATCTCATACACAAACTGAATACACACATAAAGGTGGAGTTGACAGAATACGTCACCTAAAAGACACAGTTTTTGTGTTTGGTAGTTGATGTCAGTTTGTAGGTTTATCTCAAATGTCAGTAAGTGGTGTGTCGTCTGTAAATTAGAGGAGTGAGTGCCGTGAAGATGGCGATACACAAAGGCACAGACATGGTCAGCTGGAGAAGTTTGGAACAACTCTGCTACGATGATGTTGAATGCTGATGTGGTGTCCACAAACAAAATCCTCACATGTCTTTTAGCATCATGATGCTGCAGTATGAAGTATCATCCCAAACTGTATCTTTACAGTTTAAAGATTAAATTAATCTTTAATTTAATGATCTGATGGTCAAGTCCACAGCAGGAACTAGAACCTTGAACCATGTTGTGGATAGTTACAATGTCTCATTGTATATCTTGATGTGGCTTTAAATGTTTTTCTTTTTTGGCCCAATCTTGTGCAGCTCAGTTCAGTTCGTCCAGTAGCCAGCTGTCTGGGAATCTTTCTTGTGGCTACATTTTGGAGTGCAGGTCATGTTACACCCCGAGGCACATTTAAAAACACTTTCAGGTGTCAAAATTTCAACTGTTGAGTCAAATATGTATCTAAAAGCAACCAAGAGATGAGATATTATTTTGGTGCAATTAATGTGTAGTCAATCATATATAGCCAAAGAAAAAGACAGATGCATGTTATAGGTACTGACATAGGAAGTGTAAGAAGCTTTTTTTTGGGGTATACTTGCATTAGACTGAATGGGCTGCCATGTTGATCCACTGTTTAACACATCCAAGCTGGAGTTCATATCTGCGCATTGATATTACTACTCTATGTCAGAATGGCAGGTGGCCAGGAATGTTAACTGCAGCTTTTCCCTCCAGAGTGAATATATAAGCATTATAAACTCTATCTGTCACCACTTTCCATATTAAAACACATGAAAATAAATGGTGCAGTGGCCCAAACTACTTTACTTCCATATATTAGACATTGCAAATCCATCTAAGTTCTTACATTCTTAGGAGTTCAAGCCCAAAGGGCTGAAACCCCATTGTTCTTGTGCTGTTTTATTATTATCATTAATTATTATTTTTCTTCAGAAATGTTTATGTGAGATGGTAAATGAGAGAGACATGAGATTTCGTTTATTGATTGGAAGTTGTGTGCAAGTGCTGCCCAAGAAATATGACCCCAATCGGCCAGATGGTGGCGCTATAATAACAAACTTTTGGCCTATAACTTTTTAACTGTAAATCTCACAAACAAAATTATTTTTTCCCTATATTCTGTGGGTCAAGACAAACCTATCCATATAAGCCACACCCATTTGCACCTAGATATATTTTCCAACATTTTGAATTTTTTTAAAAATACATTTTTGACACATCCTCCTAAACTGTAGGTCTGATCAATTCTATCAAATTTTTCTGCGGATCATCAATGGACCAAGCTTGGAGCAAGCTGGACCAAAGCTGCATAAAGCTTGTTCATATCTTATTTAGTTTTCAAGATATTGACCAGTGAACTTCAAACAGGCGTGGCTCAGCACATAAATAGACCAAAGTCAACAACCAGTCATCCAAAACTTGCAGGATATGTCCACATAAGTACCTGAAATGCGCTACAAATGCAAAAAATGGGCATGGTATAACACAAATCAGACTATAAATCAGAAATTGTTTGTCCAATCATTACAAAACTCACAGCATATGTTTCATATCAGTGTTGAACCACATGTGTAAAATTATTTTGAAATTGCTCAACAGGGGACACCACCAGTTCCAAACACCTGCATATGCCTGGTGCAAATTTGACCATAAATCAATGACAGTTTCAGTTTTCCAAACATCACCAAACTTGGAGGATATTTTTAATTAAGTTGTTGAAGGTTTCAACTTCTAACGATCTGTGTTGGTTTGAACCCTGGAATCTCCGCTTACGGCTATATTTTCCTTTGTAATCATTGCCATTGCAGTTGATGAAATATGAAAGGTACGTCCTCCCACCACATGTCTCATGCCCAGTGGGAAACCTATCTTTTAAGTTTATAATCTTTTGCATTTTTTAGACATGTTTCTCAGTGTGAGAATGTCTAAGTCTTGGTGTTGCAACATGAAGTGACACCCATTGCTAGTGCCTAGAGCGACGCTGAGACACGGGGTTATAAACACATCATAGTGTCTTAGATTTATCCTTTCAATACAAGAAGACTTACTGACATGTCTGGTGAGGTGAGAATACAGGTGCCTTGAGTTGTAAATCCTGTCTCTAAAAACTGGCATTTTCATGCAAAGACCTGTATTCCTGCATTGGCTATGGAAAGCATTTGCACCTTATTCAAAAACTCAAACATCCATCCTATCTGAAAGATGTCAACATGCAAGCAGTGCACCATTAGTCCAGAAGAGAGGAGGTGGATAAAACTTATCATCAATGCACCATTAACCTTTAATGAACTGGTATTACATTTTGAAGACAAAGCTGTTCTGAAACTCCCCTTCCCAGGAGGTCAATTTCATCTCGCCAGGCTGTCCTTCTCAACAAGGATTTTGCTTGACAGTACATCAGTAAAAGAGATAAAGAGCTGCTTTTGGATATGGAGATTAAATTTACCTGAGTTTATAGTGTTTGTCAAGTTGTATTCATAACCATGCAGTAGTCTCAGAAAAAAGAAGTCACTGCACATCGTACCTGCCAACATGTAGGTTTCAAAATACGGGAGGTATTTTTGGGGAGAAGGGTTGATGAAGTGAAAGATTCAATATCAAGAGTCAATGAAAAAATAACATTAATATAACATTAAGATTGATATATGTTAATGTTAATATATATATATATATATGTGTGTGTGTGTGTGTGTGTGTGTGTCTAGGTCATTCACTGTTAATACATATTGAGCAGCAAGATATTCCCTGTCTCCTTCTCCTAGGAGTATTCTAAATTTTGAGAGGTCATTAGGCTCTTTGAAATCTACTCAAGTTGATCTAGTTACGGGTAAAAAGCCAATAAGTACCTTATTAAACCATCTCTTCAACAGGCATAAACATGTAGAAAAGCAATATTTTCAAATGCTTTGCCTGCAGTCTCCCATCCACCGCCAGTATGTTTTACATACCTACACCTTGCTGGTTAAGCTAATAACACGAAAGCTGTCTGTATGTAGCCTCACTGTTTATCTGAGTTTATCCACGTATCTTAAAATCTAGCAAATTTTTGTAAACTTAGCTGCTGGCTGAGACAAACCAGCCCCTCCTCTCTACTAGCAGTACCTGCAGCAGTGAAGGACATCAACAGCAGAGGGAGGAGGACAGAGGACAGGAGGAAAGACTGCCTGTTCAGAGAGCAGCTGTGCACACACCACTTGAATCAGGTTGTGGTGACAGATGGGTTGAAATTGTAGGTCGTGCATGGATTGTGTGTGTAGACTGTGTTTCATAAGCGATCTGGCAACTTCAGACAAACATACAAAACTTAGGGATCTGTGTGTATGACGATTATTCATAATAAAGATGGGGGAAAAAAAGGAAAATGGGAGTGTTGGCCTGCTGTGCATGCCACATAACTGCAAGGTTCCTGGTTCGATTCCAGCCAGGGACCCTTGTTTCATGTCATACCCATCTCTCTTTACCCTTGTTTCCTGTCTGTCTCCTCACTGCCTATATAAAGAAAAAAAATTACTAAAAGAAAAAATAATCTTTAAAAAAAGAAAAAAAAAAACTCAGAGGGATCATACATTGATTTACAGTGCGCTCCGTGCAAGGCCACACTTATCAATAGAGGCATTCCGTCAAGTCGTAATAGTTGTTGTCGATGTTGATGATGGTATGGTTTTGCACGTAAAACACCCCCACATGCTGTCTTTTTCAATGCTAATTATGTTTGGCTTGTTTTTTCTCTGTCGCAGTAGGTCGGCTCCACTCACATTGCCAGTGTTAAAGCAGAACATGAGCCTTTTTCATACAGCTCATCTGTTAACAACACATGCTGACCCATTCTTCAAATCCACCTCGGGAACACCAAAAAACCATATTCATGCTATGTTATGCTTTGAATGTAACTTCAGGATTCTGACTTGAATGTGCATGTGTTAGAAAACAAAATGAAATACACAGTAGAAAAGATGTGATCTGGACATGCTGTGATTAAATGTCCCTGCTGGCGTTGGACTTTTGAATGCATTTTGAAGCACTTATGCTGATTCTTGAATGTTTCATTAGTGAGGAGGTAGTACACTGACGTTTGGCCTTCGGAAATTAACAGAAAGCTGCTGAGAAACGGCCACTAATTCAGTATGCATCAATCCTTTTTACTTAGAGTACTTCTCACCGGTTTTAATAAACAGGATGTGAGGATCCAACCTTTGTTTCATACATTATCTTTGTAGCTTCTGTCCTGCCCACTAAATATTTTTACAGACTGGATTTTGCAGTGGCAATTACTGCAGGCCATAATGGCACACTGAATTCCCCTTCATTTTCGAACATCCTCTTGAGTTAGAGGCTTTAAAGACATCATCATAAGTCAACCAGACTGAGAGTTGGTGGGGTGGGATACATATCGCAATGTGCAAATGGTCATGTGATAGATGGAGGCAATTGAAAGTATATATCCTTTCAATAGCCTTGTTAATAGACTAACATTGCTGTAACAAGGTCAACAGTGCCAGTTATAAGATTGCTAAAACTAGTGCTAGCTTGGCTATCCCTATCAGTCCATGACTCTTGACTTGTCTAGTGTGTTTTTGCTTTTCTGATTAAACCAAAGCTTTTATCTATGACATGCTAAAATTTGGTGGTACATGCAGAGAAGAGTCCTAAAGTCAGCAATCTGACTTTGCAGACAGATGTAGGAATATCTGTCTACATTTTTTCTGGCATGACCTAACATTAGCTAACACAATTTTCAAGTCTGTCCTAAAACAATAGTCAGCCTCAACAGGTGAAACACTGTCTGAGGAAACACAAAGAGGGAATTTGATGCTAAAAAGACTGTAAATGTGGCAGATATCCACTTGACAGATCAACTTTTACACTGTGGATTTTGGTTCCCATCATTTGTATTGAAAGCCAATATGAACAGGAGGAATGATTACAGCAAGGAAAACCTCTTTCACTGTTCATATGGGCACTTTGTTTTAAGACTGACTTGAAAAATTGTGAACCTGTCCTTTAAGGCCAGAGTGCTTGAAACAAACTAGTTTTATTCTGTGTCATTCGACCACATCTGAGGCAGTGTTTACCGTTCTTCCGAATACCTGCCATCATAGAGAGGGACTGGACACAGTCATTGTTTGAATGGGTATAACACCACTGACAGTCTTTTCTTTAAGGCATTCAAGTGACAGAACTAGTAGTTGTGTGAGAGAGACATTCAAATCCTGTCCTCATTCTCAACACTACAGCTCTACCAAGCCACTCACTGCATGAAGAGGGTGTGACTGTCACATTTGATGGTTACGGAAAGTTAAAAAAAAATTGTCAGACAGAACCCCGAAAGACTTACAAGTGTGTTCAGAGAGCAAAGCAAACCGTACAGATGTTAAGGTATGGGATTGTGCCTGTGTATGTGTTTGTATGGCTGCTCAGAAACTTATTTCCCTCCAGTCTCTTTCCTTTTTTCCTCATGTTTCTGTGTGAAGAAGATTCATTGCTGTGACATGGATGCATCTTCACATCAGTTTGCACCAACACAGTCTTTCCATTGACTTTGTGTGTAATCGCACCACTGCTAAAATCTGCCTTGTATTCTGTCTGAACACATAATAAAGCTGCAGATTGTAAAAACCTGAGTGTATTAAGTTGAGCAAGGATGCATTTTATTGCTTATAAACAGGGGCGTGTGGTCCATTAAGGGTTCTGGGGCACTGCCCCTCCTGCAACTCCACTTGTGAAATACATAATTTAATAAAAAATCAGTGTTATTGTTGTGTTGTTTGTGTGTGTATAAATTGCTGTTCCTACTCTCACTGAAATCATACATAATTACAGAAACGTGTAAGATCATAAGCGCTGCCTACGATATTTGTCTGTGTGCCGAAGGGCGTTCTTTCTCTGCCCGATGGCAGTATGTGTGTAATATGTTTGGCTTTTCCTGGTTGCTTCTGACTGGTTGACACCGCACGTCGAAAATAACTGGATCTGGGGCAGCAAATTTTACGCCCAAGAAATGTCGCCAGATTGGGTGATTTTCTATTAGATAACATTTACTCCCTGAAGGCAGGCAAAGCGTACATGGATCGTTGTGATACTGTGGTGATAAATGTAAAGTGAAAGCAGTTGCTAAGTGGCCACCAAAAGATACTTTTAAAAACTTTTAGAAACCGCTAGCCTAGCCGCTAGCCACAAGCAGCTGGCTCTCTGCTACATTGTATGGCGCATGCTCATGGCTAAAATACACAGAGCTACCTGGGGAAAGTCACACCATTGGTTATAAATTCAACTTTTACATTGTCACACTGCTCTTAATGAAGCACATAATGGTCATCAACAGCTAGATACACTTCAGTAATCCTTTCTTGTTGAATTTGTAGCAGAATGAAGACACCACACACATTTAGGATACTACCTTTTTTCTGGACATACATGAATGTAGAGAATCCAGTAAAAGCCACAATGGATTTTTCTTTTTTTCTTTAGTATTATTTTTATTGACATAATGTTTCATTTGATTTCCATTTTTTAAATCAATACCAGTTAGAAAAGAGATACATATTAAAGTGTTGTATCCAATCATTTTATCTGAGAATCTGAAATCAAAAGCAAAGTAAAAATGTGATAAGTGTGCATGTGTTTTGCTCTTGGGAAGTCAGTTATTTCCATATGTAACTGAGTATGTAGTGCCATATACAGCATCAGGTCAGGAACTGAGCACAGTGCTCTTTTTGTTTGTTGCAGCCCCCTCAGTAGCCACAGCGCACTGGTTAAGCGGAGGCTGATTCCAGTCTCTGTGAATGAGTAGATAGGAAGGTGAGTCTCATATCTCCATCCTGACAGGCTCAACACACCCCCGCCTCCCGGGATTCCACACCAATCATCCCTGATAGCACATGGCTCGCTTCTCCCCTCATGCACTCAGACACACACACACACACGCACGCGCACTACCACTCGGCGAGACCCGGCACTCGCCTTTTTATTTAAATGCGATAAATATTTAATTTGTGAACGTGTTGTGAAAGATCACACGAGCACGCACAAAGGACCCTCAGCTGAATATGCAACGCTCTGATAAATATTTCAGTACTCCATTTCCCCAACCCCCGGTTGACTCACCAGGAACCTGGAGCTGATCCTGGCGAGAATTAAACATATTTTCCTTGCAATATTTATTCTTTAAAAACAGCCCGTGCCTTGCTGATTCGCTGATTTCAAGAGGTTATTGTGACTGGGCTTGATCTAGTGTCCCTTTAAAGAAGCGGACTTCAGTGACATAATATATCTTCCCAAGTCACTCTTATGTAGGTTTGTAGCACAAGACTAATAACACCAATAATCCTTCCACTAACATAATATCCTCCCACTGCCTTTTTGCACCTATAAATAGCATCACACACACCATAAACTGTGCCCCTCTCTGTTTCTCACTCACATACAACACCTACATCACAGTAGCACTACTCCCGGTAATTAATTTAGGTTTCCTATAGAGCAATGTAAAAGTCTGAGGTTACTTTTATAATGAGCAATCTTGAGCCTCTAATGCTAATTCCAAAGTCTGTCTTTGTTCAGTGTTACAGTTTTACATTTATTTGACCACAGGGAAGGTAATGAAACTGCTCAAACCTTGCAAGCAAAAATAAACCATGATTTCAACTCTCCATTTCAAGATACATTTCATCTTTAGAGACCTGAAAGGCACTAAATAAAGAGCACCAGTAAAACATTTTCAAGGGCAATCCACCTACAGAACAACTCTGCACTTATCAGATTTAAATGAAAAAAAACAAAAAAACAACCCAGCTATATTAATTTCGGTCTGGTGAAAAGTACCATGCCTGGTGTGATGCTCCTCCTTGTATGAGAGAAATTCATCAATAAAGCAATTGTTTAAACTCCCAGTAGGTTCCAGCATGTGCTGTAAAATTTATGAGCAGCAGTACAAACAGACAGTGGATGGATCGAAAAGGATCCCGGAGGCAGCCGGAAGAGAGTCCTTAGCAATAACAACACAATCAATCACATCCAACACACGTCACATCCAACCCCAGGCTCCCCAGCAGTGTATTCAAAACATAATCCCACGTTCACATGATCGCAGCTCGGTTGTCACACCTTATTGTGGATGCGAATGGTTTTATTATATGTGCAAGCCCTACAATCTTCATATGCTAATATCTATCTGTCTACAGGTTACCTTTATGTAATTGCATCTCATGTTACAGCCAGTCAGTGCTGTATATTTTACATTCTGTGCTAGTTTTTTTTTTTTTTATATAAATTTTTCTTATTATATTGAGGTGTGATGGTTCACCATACTGTACCTGTAAAGCCCCTGCAAGCTTGGTTTCAAATCTTTATTTATCTTTATTTTAATATTTTGATATTTATTTCAGTATTTTTCTATAACATTAAATAAGCAACAATTAAAGATTTGGGGGGAAAAACATGTATAGGTATTACTGCTTAAAGTCCAATTGAAATCATTGAAATTAGTCATCCTCTTTGCCATAAAAAATGATGTCAATGTGTTTTTAGAAATATATTGTTACTCATTTTGTGTTATTAAAAGGAAGAAAGAAGGTTTTTAGGGAAAAATCAGAAATGCTCCTTTTTGTCTCAGCCGGCTGAAGGGGTGTGTCGGTGTCTGTGTTTGTTTGACATTAGCTGGTAAGCTGCCGGTGTGCTGGTGCTATACCTTAGGGAACAGAGACAAAGTAAACAAACTACTGTAGCTACATGTCATGGGCAGACAGTATGTTGTGAGCAGTGGTTTTGAAGAGTAAGAACCACACCAGCATCTGATATTATGAAATTTGCAGGTATGATTACATGCTGTTTAATGTGCTGCAGCTGAACAACAAAAAAGCTACCAAGCATGCAAACTGACATTAGTAGTGCACTTTTCTGTGCTGAATGTGTGTTTGGTGGCTTGTTCAACAAGCTAAGGTGCAGAATGAGATGTGTGTTCATATTTGTAAGTTAGATAAGAAGGAGACTTTAGCAGGAAAGCTAATGTGGGTTGTTCAGTCTGTAGCTCTCGTGTTGTGTAGCAGGATGCTATCAGGCTCAGTGTGACTGTCTGCTCTGTCTATGATCAAACTTAGGCATTGACATTATGCAAGATTTGATTTGGTTTATCGAAATAATCTTGAAAAAAAATAGCAATTTAGTTTCAGTTGGCAACATAACAGAAGTTTGTGACGTCACCCTTTACATCTGAGCCCCGCCAGGGCCAGCTGCTGGCATAGGCAGCACTGTACAGGCTTTCATAACTTTCACAACCCTATAACAATTACATTCACACCCGTCGTAAGAATATAACAGGATCTAACAATAACTGTCATTTGTGGATTTTCTGGACAGTTGAGAGATGTCTCACATTTCCTGTTACAGTGATATTATTTTTAAAGCAGTGATTATTTTTCCTTTAAGAAATCTGCTCTGGATAATAAACCATGTCAGCAGAAGGAAGTTCTCAGCTCATGTAAGTAGCTGATACTTACAGTACCAGCATTGTTGTGCATATGAATAATGCAACTATTTCATTAAGTACAAAAAAAACATAATAAACAGACAGTAAAATCATTTTAATTGTAGCCCTAACTGTTCTAAAATAAGTCGTGCACATTATGTACACATGTAGATTTAAAATCATCTGCCCTTGAACGCATATTCAGAAAACACTTATAAGGAATGTTTAGGAAGGCAATAACAGACATATTTTGTCTTTTAGTTTGGAGGACATTTTTTTGTGAATGCATTTTCTCCCTCATAAAACATATTATACATATATAACATATATAATATTTAAAAAACTGCATTCTGCTATCAATTATGTTTGCTAGCTAGCAGTCCTTTTCTGCATTAATACCACCAACTGTCAATCAGTGAAATATGGTGAAACCACCATCAGGAATCTACAGTATATCTTGTCAGCTGTATTGACTACACTTGTGTCCTTTTGTGTGCACCAAGATACACATGAAAAGGGGACTTCATAATCAAAACATTGCTCAATAGTGGTCAAAATCTCCAAAAGGTACTTTTAAAAAGGTTTTTGAAAAAAATGGATATTTCATGTTTTTTACATTCGATGATATATAATTTCATTTTTTATGATAATAATGTTTTCAAAAATAGAGAAAATTACACCACTCACCTGGTATCAGACTTACCTAAGATGCTGGAGCTAAAGAAAATCATCAAACTGAATGAAAAAAGCATCTGCACACTAAAATCTGTGCAAGAATCTTTTTTAATAGCAAGCTGTCGGCCAGAGACCGTCTTCAAGGCATGAACAGGCAGTAAGTGAATGCAGCAGTATAAAGGGCTGAGGGTGCTTTTTTCATGCACTTTGATGGTAATAATGTTTTACCATAAAACATCAGCCACAATAAAAATACAGCAGTATTAGCAACTGTATCTTTCTCCTCAGTTAAACAAGTATATTTTATACACACCCCAAGAGAACCTCACCATGTAGCGATATTGCACTTATAGCCACTTACTGTATTCAAACATGTCTCAAACTGTATTTAATCATATTCCCTTATGTCCATGATCCCTCAGTGCACTTGGTAAATTTCTGGGGTCTCCCTGTTCACAGCGTTCATGCTTGGAGAGACACATGGAAGGCAGATTTGCCTCTGGCATGCTCACAGCATCAGCCAAGAATCTGCTCATTATTCTTCCCATACAACAAGTAGTGTGGCTCGGATTAGATCGCCAGGCCTGGACAACAATCTTAGCCCACAGAGCCAAGGCTAGATAGCCTTTTGATGTATGCACATGAATTTACAGTGAAAGCTGAAATAGAAGAAAAAGCTCTGCAATTTCAACAGGATTGCAGGAAAATTAGTATTGGGTAGCATGCACATGCTGCAGAGCTGTCTTTCTTTTCACAGCAGAAGTGAAGAGATGGAGGGAAGAGAATGATCTATAATAGAATGATCTATATAAGCACTTGTAAATGAAACCACATACCATGCCTACTTACACCTCATTGCTTTGTCATTATTCATGTCTTCTTTGAGAGATTAGCGTGGTACCTTTTCTCTCTTTCACGATACACACAAATCACAACTGAGTCTGCAGTATTAATCATTTGACAGTGTTCTTCAGATATGAATTTTATTATCGGGCACAGTCCATGCAATATACATACGCCATGCCTGACATAAAGTTCTGAAAAATTGAACACCTGTGATTCTTTTTGCTGGAGCCAAATCCATTTCACTGACATGTTCATGATAGTTACATACTGTTTCATGTTATCAAGTATGATTTATTTTAGGATTTGAATATGACTACCACAATAGACATATTTGAATAAAAATGCCTGCCTTGAATGATTCACAAGCACAACACAAAACTCTTTTTTTGCAGTGGGATTTGATAATATCTCACACCCACACAAAACTCCAAACAAACATTTCAGAGCCTCCACACTTCTGATCAAATGTTGGAATCTCACAGTGCAGTCTTGTCAGTCAGTTGATGTTACAGCTGTTTCCATCGTAAAATGTTTATGTGATAAAAATCAAAGGCTGCTGAAGTCCTGCCATTTTTAAGTGATACAAATCATAGCCCACTCAGAGTGGTATTCACAGTCAGAGTTAAGAACTAGGAGACTGGATTTCCTGCATTAAGCAAATAGTTCTGGAAATAGTTGATTAAGTGAGAGGCTACGGTGTCTTTTCCACTGAAAATGTCAAATCAGTGGTAAAATCATGTTTATCAGTACAAGAATGAACAAAGTTTTGTTACTTAACATTTACCAAACACTGTTCTTTATTCTTCATTTGGATCCCCATCAGCTTTCACAAAGTGGTTGCTAGTCTTCCTGAGATTCACACAAGAAGCTCTATAGAAAAGTTCCCATCATGCAGTTTGTTTATTGGCATGGTATTTATGGCAGATGGCCTGTGATCGACTGACGTTTTTTTAACAATGACAAAAACCTGTGTGTACTAAAAGAAGTGTGGTGTATGAAATTTTGCCAATTTTTAAATTGAATTTTGCCTCCACAGTTAGCCTTGATAGCCATTTATGTATCTCACACATATTAGCATGGAAAGAAAAATAAGAAAATAATTTTACTGCTCTGTTGTGTGACAGACCAAAACAGCAATTTATCTAATTTAATACTCAATAATTTGGTCGCTGTGACCTGCTCAATGCCCATTTTGGACTTTGTTGTAATGATGTCGCTGTGTTCTCATCTCAGTAATTACTTTGATAAGAATAATGTTTCATATTGTTTCATGAAACAATAACAAAAGATATGAAACCAAGATTAAACTTGTAATAACTGGAATTATCCTTCAGTTCAAGTAAAGCTCAGTTTGTACCTTCAGTTTGGTTGACTAAGCATTTGTAAAAGAATAATTGTGCAGTGGAGCAAAAATGAATTGTTGACAGTTTGACAAATATATTTAATATCAACTTAAACTAGTGGAAAACCTTCTGAAGACTTTGAATGATGATTTGCAGTCATTGCATACCCCCATGCTTGTTTCATCATCCAAACATTTAATTTTGTTCAGAGCCTCATGAACCTGAGGGAATTTTAGTGTGTAGGGGATAGAAAGGCTATTTCATTGGTAGAACTTCTGTTCAGTTCGCTACATTCTTTGGCTCCATGTGCAGAGCACCTGTCTGTCAACCTTGTAGGCACAGGGCCCAAGGCTTCCAGGCTGGAAATGGGACTCACCCAGACAGTAGTTCTTTGCTAACATGACTGACACCTTTGAGACAAGCGTCTCATCATTGCTGTTAGACAGACCAACACCTGCTGGCTGCAGGCGGCGGCACTGGCTGATTTCTACACAAAGTGGTGACTTTGAAATCACTCAACTTGAGTTTGACATGAAAGCCAATTTTGTCTGTAGCACTGAAGAAAAAAGGAAGAGAAAATGACTAACTGGTATCAAAATGGTCCAGAGATCGACAAAAATGACAAAAGCACTGTGCTGTTTTGAGGAGAAAGAAGAGCTTTGAATGAAGTAGACACTGAATTTGAATGAAATAGACACTGATTTAGAAAGGTGTGCTCTTAAACCATTTTGTATGCCAGCCAGTGGAAATAAAATCCCACCACTAACATTTTTCATCATTTTAAATATTTGTTCTGCAAGAAGTCAGCAAATTTACCTCTTTTAAATTAAATTTTTAAGTAGATAAACAAAAACAATCTCCAGGAAAGCTTTTTGTTCCTCTATGCCTTTAAAAGCATTACGAGCTGCAACGAAAAGCTCTCATGAAAAATTGATTGCCCGTGGGGAATAACAACACTTTAAACTGCAAAAAAGCTGAAAAGTAGCCACAATGTTGACTTGGTTTATAAATAGACTATTCACCATGCTGTATGTATTATGAGCAAGCAAGTAAACACTCACTGTTCCTCCATGATCATACAATAGAGCCATTCAGGGAGTAATAAAGGCTACTACACTGAATATATTGGGGAGGTTGTTTCTCAGAGAAGAAAAAAAAATCCTTGATACATTTCAATCAATTCTTTACTCTGAATAATGATTTAGCTGAAATAAATAATGAGAGGTGGGAATTGAAGCTCTCTATTGCAATTAGTCATTTCATTTCTAAATATAATTTGGCTTAGTTGAAATGCCATGGCTGTGATTTCACAGTGTCTGTCTCCAAAGGTCAATCTAAAGGTTCTCTTCTCTTCTCTTCCTCTCCTCTTCTTTATTTTCACAGATTCTCACAACATCATGTAACACATACTTGTCCCTGACAAATGCCACCATATTACTGGCTCTCTCTGCAGCAGTGTTACAGTTGCATCTTTAAAGCAGTCCACACAGAGCAATAGCTGTTGTGCTTGAGTAGAATGTGCATACAAAAATTCCCATATGGCATAGAAGGGACATGAGCTGACAGGTAATATAGTAATGATAAATGCCAGGTGGACATTCAGGGTAGGATGGCAAATGTGCACTAACAAAAAACTGAATTTCAAATACTAGCAAAAGCAGATTTGGGGTCCTAATTAGAGAAGAAATTAGGTTTTTTCTTCATTGCGAGCAACCACTCTGACAACAAAAGCTGACAGATACAATTCCTCAGAATCAGCTGCTTCACTTACATAGAAACATCCTTCTGGGAAGGACCTTTGAAAAACAACATTTGAAAACGTATATTGTCTTTGTGAAAGTTCACTATGACTTAAGTATCTGTGGTTCCTATCCTAAGCTAAGCAATTCTGAAAAGCATGTCTTTTCAGAAACAAGCTCACAATGACACCCTCAGAGTTTCAGCAGTCTTCTGCTATTGTAGCACCATCAGAGCAGCACTGGGGATTACATGGTTTTGCAGTCTCAAATGGTTGCTCTGAGAAACAATTATCTGATTGCGACTTCAGGCTAAGGGATAAAAAGGGTGTTCAGTCCCCACAGGGACCTGTTGTAAAGCAATACCAGGAGCAAACTCCCCGCCATAGAGGCAATGTACACCACAAAGCAGACATACTGTTGCAGAATATAGCTGATAAACAACATGAAAATGACCAATAATTTGCTATAAACAGCTAATGGCTGCCAGGTGCTGGCTCCAAAAACACATTTAGCTTTAGGGAGGTCAATGGGAAAGGCTCCAGATCTTCTCTCAAAGTACAAAGCCAATGATTGAATGAATGAAGTTAAAGTCTTTTCACTCCTTAATGCCGATATTGTTGTTGATTTTGAAATCTATCAAAGGGACTTTAAGGAAACATGATGATTAGTTTACTCATCACAAGAACTACTCAGTCTGTGAAAACAGCCGTATAATGTCTTCTGTGGCTTTCTGAAGTCTGAGCAAATAATCCCTGTAGATGTCGTCAGGGCAATCGTTCCTTGAGCTTGCAGATTACCAATTGTTAAGCAGTATCAATTGATTTTGCTAAATTTGTCTGTCTGCTGTTTGGTGCCGGGCAGGTAGCATACAGAGGGCTTATTGGAGCTATTTTTTGCTGAAAACAACCATAAAGGGGTTGATGAGGGTGGTGAGAGTGAAACAAAGCAGTAAAGTCGAGGGCCATAAAACCAAAATAATGAGCTGAAAGATGCTAAAACACATTTTAGAGCAGAGGGTTGCTGCTGAGTCTAGTGATAAATCTCTATAGGTTTGTCACTACAAACAACATTACACATTGTCATTTCACTCGTTAATATGAAAATGTTAATTAGTGGAGTTTTAAAAAAGAGCTACAAACTGGTGGTGTGCTCTTTTAAAGATGCAGGTATTTACATAGCAGGGATGGTGTAATGATGTTTTTGGAGCTTCACCTATACTAGGGACTAAAAGTCATGATATCCCCACCTCTGCTGCATTGATTTTTATAATTCTATTTTTAACTTGTCTCTCTAAAGTCTACCAACTGTATAGAAGTGCAACACTAATCGCTGGTGCACTGCTTTAAGGCTTAGGAGGAGTATATTTTTACTGTATACTGTATGTTTCTCTGCCTAATTGACAGGTTCTTCGGATAACAAGCTCATCTGTGCTTGTTCCCACTTTTCTTCCTGCTGTAGCTCCACACAGGGTCGAGGCCAGTACATATATGTGTATCTCTTGAATGTGTCTGAAAACTGTCAAACTTAAACCCAGCTTTCAGTATATGATATGATGGCATGAAAAAAATGCATATAAAAATCAGAGATATTTAAGCTCTGATTTAAAGCACACAGCAGTCATGGTCAACCACAGATGCTGTTTCATTTTGGCTTTGGCTTTACATGCATTTCTAGTGTTGTTGTGGGCAGTTGTATTAAAATTTAATCAATGTTAAAATTTTTTGCTGGGAAGTGTGACTACAGGTTCCCATGTGATTAGCACTTTGGCAGAGAATTGAAGCAAATGTGCAGAATTGAGTTCTCAATGTGCCAATGAACTGAGGCTGGATGCAAAAAGATATGAACACAGAGCCAGACTTACTGACTTCGAAGTGTTGCCCTTTCGTTCTTGTAGCAGCCTTCTGTCCAAAAACCAGATGAAGTCTCACTCATTACGGTAAGACATGACAGCCAATAAGCCGGTTGTTTCACTTGATATATCTCATTCTCAAGTCTCAAGGTACTGTAATGCTAACCTTAGCACATGCTGCAAATGAATAAATACATCAATAGACATACATAGAATGTGGAAGAATGCTTAAATCTCGCATAAGGGACAATGTGGAGGTAAAACAGGGATTATGTTTGGTATTTTATTGTATTTTCAAACTGTAAATGTGTCATCTTTGATGACAGTGCGTAGGAGGTGCTGTGATCATGTCCTCAATCATCTCATTTTCTGGACACAATTTAGCATTTGCCTGCCACAGTACCTGCTATTCTTCGTCATTTCAATAATCATTTTTCATTAGGATCCAATTTGGAGCCATACATTTGTTTAGTTATAAACAACTGATTACCAAAAAAATCAATTGCAACAGGCCAGGTCCCCCAAAAGTGTATGGCTTGAAACCTGTTTGATACCAGGCACAAGAGAGTACAAATAACAATTATCAGGATCACTGATTTGTGACAGACTTTAACAAGATTTAGGACAGAAAGGGACAGAACCAGCACTATTCTGATTTTTAAGCCTTTGCAGAAGCTATGTACCTTCAACAACAACAAACAGAAAAACAGCTTCTCCTGTCAATACACAGTTAAAGTAGTATTTTTAAGTCTCAGTCATGTTGATATGTGTTATAAGGAAGCAAACAAACACTATAACCTTAACCTATAATTCATTAATAACTATCATGTAATTAATTATCACCTAAATTTGAATTCATTTGACCCCCCCCCCATTTTATAGCCACATTAATCATGGCAGTCAGTGTACCAATCACCCTCCTGGCAGCGTTAATTGTTGAACAGTAATGAAGCTACCGTAGTCTTATGAGAATAACAGTGAGTTGTGATTGATTAACAGTTAAACGATCATTGATTTACTGGTATCTGGGTGTTGAATAAGCACTATCGACACTGTCAGACAGCACCAAGATGTCCTCACTCTGGCTCTGAGCCCCTCAACAAAGAAATTCTGTCTTTACTACACACACAGTCAGGGATGGCTTACTGCCGTGATAACCTCTTAGAATGGAGCCAGTGGCTGTTTTCGCCTGTGTGTTCATTTTACACAGTGGGATTTATGCCATATTCATTTTTACCTAATATTTTTGTCTGCTGCTAAACTGCTGAAAATCGATAAATAGAAAATGTGATTAACTGCATTTTGGTGCAACAACTTAAAGGAGCATTAAGGCAGAATTTATTGACTTTTATTAATGGCCAGTAATATTCAGAAGTGTTTAGCACAGTTAATCATGACCTGTAAATGGAATAAAAATTGCCACATGTTGACAATAAAGAGAATAAACTCCATCAATGAGACAGAATGTTAATACTGGAAGATTCTGTAAAACCACAGATTACGATTGACAATGTTTTTGACAACTACTGCCACTTTATTTATGCAATATCTGCACATGGTAACATCATCGGTTAATCTTAGTAAAGGCTGATTATTAGGAAGGATTTTGATTGGAAAACAAACAATAAGGACTGAGGTTTGTTAACTAAAACATTTGGTTATGGCTGGAGAAAGACTGTGGTTATAATTAAAATCAATGCAAACATTTGTGGTCTACAATTATGTTTAAGTACTTGTTTTCCCAGCCTGCATTATATTTAAATGCAACATTTTTTGAATGAAGGAAGTGCTACATTTTTGTACTGCATGCAAGCTGTAGGGAGGTAGTCGGGGTGGATATGTGTGAATCTTGCATGTGGTTAGGTTTAAGCACCTAAAGCACTTTGGTTAAAGTTGGGGAAATATTGTGGTTTCAGTTAGATGTTAATACAGTAAACACATTGTGTCTTGTGCCTTCAAGACCACAATCTTTTCCCTAACTTAAACCAAGTGGTTTTTGTGCCTTAACATAACTATGTCATGCTTTAGTTTCTACAAGCAAACATTGTGGGTAAACAGATGAAATACATGGTCAGTGAGCAATTTACTGTACTTTGAGTATCAATATTTTGTGATTTGCTATATTTATTAACAATGTCTCCTCATTATGTAAATTAAAACATAGTCCTGACACCATTACATTTCCCTCAGAATGTATTTGCTGTTGCAAATAAGTAGTATATAAACTTAATTACTAGAAGACAAGAATGAGCTATGGTTTGGGAAAAAATATGGTGATGATACACACACTCCCAATATGCTCCAATGTGGACATACCCATCCCCCACCCAAACCTCCAAAGCCTTTCTCTTTGCCTTGCTACAGACAGGGCACACTACTTCCTGCATTCAATCTGAAAGTTGGCATTGGAAATAAATTGTGCGCTGTGGAATTGTCCAATGTAAAAGTCATTGTGTAATCATAATATTGCATGTTATCTGCTTTTTTGGCTTGACAACAAGGCACTTAAGCCATGTTTGCAGCGCTACAGTGTAGTGCCTCGGTCATTGTGCAAATGCCAGGAGGGTCGGTGGTGGGATCAGGATTTCTACACTCCATTGGGAGGAGAGTTTTTGCTCAAAAGTAGGAAGTGCATTTTTGAAAAATCAGAAGTTTCCGCATCTGACAAGGGAATCATTAAGTCACTGGTATTGACGAAACACTTCTGACACATCAAATTTGTTTGCAACAAATATTGCATATCATGATCATGTGCAATGGGGCATCAGAAATGCATTATTGCACCTTCAAGGCAAAAACATTAGAAAAGCAATTGTTTCGACTGTCTACTCCAACATGAGTTTAATTTAATTCTGGGGCATCAATAGAGTACCAAAAGAATTGTTTTTTGGGGAGTTTTATGTTGTGACCTACTGTTTTTCATGGCAAAGAGACACCATGTATCTTTTTAATTATGGTAAGTAGGCCACAGTTTGCCAAGACATGGATGAAGAAAAGCTAATTAAAAAAATCAAATAATGTCCAGAGGTGGCATATTGTGGCTCACTGGTTTGCACTGTTGCCTCCCAGCATAAAGAGCCTGGGCTCAGCTCCCAGCCCAGTGGCCCCTTGTGTGTGTGTGTGTGTATCTCAAGTTTGCTCAAGGTTCTCCTGATTTCACCCAATGCATGCTGGGAGAGCCTCCAGCCTCATGTAACCCTGAAGAGGTATAAGCAGGTTAAGAAAATGGCTGGTAATATCTGCATTGTACTGCATATGGGTAATGTACATAGCTAATAGCAAGTCTAATGCAAGGATAAAACAGTAACACCATACAGTACAGTCAAGCTGCTCCACTAGTTTGTCTCCAAACATGTGGATCAACCTGCTGAGTAGGCCACTGACAAGAAAATATGATAATGTAACACAAGTCATTGTGATAAGGAAAGAGTCTGGTGCTGCCAGTTGCAATGCATTATACTGGAAGCATCAAATGACACATCAATAACTATATCTGATGCATTTCTATAAGTGGTCAAATATACTCACATTTCAGAGATTTTAATAGACATTTGGGTTCTGTTTTGCAAAACAGTCCATTTTAGAGTTAATATGGAAATATGTTTGCAAGTTTGTGTTTGTTCACTATATGTCTCTCAGGGTTACCATTCTTTGACAGAAGAAGCCCTCTCCTATTCAGCCCTATGGCACACTGTCAGGTGAACACGCCACAGTATCAATCAATATCATATTTCACTTTGAGACATAAAGTGTTTTGTTGTACACTGTCATGCATTGCTTCTGTGGAGCCCTTTGTATAATACATCAACCTTCCCTGGCAGCAGGAACCGAGAGCAAAACCAACAAAATAAATATTTTACCTGTTATGTGACAGTGTGCAATGCATCAAATTCTTCTATGTGCCCAAAGGATAATAAGTCAGGAGAGAATTATTAGTGAGCAGGCACAAGGTGAAGAAAATGGGAGGGACCTGCTGGGTAATGATATTTCTCATCTGGCATCTCAGTCAGTGGCCGCACCAGCTTGGCACTAGCCAAATCTCCAAGCACAACAACTTGTTTTTTTTCTGGAAGAATTGATGAAAATAATAGACTTTTCTAACAGCAAACACCTTGACTTGTCATAGGAAAAATTACAGGTGGAACTAATGAGATAAAAGATTGCTCAGTTCCTACAAGTGTTCCAGTAATGAGCCAACGTGCTGCACAACTCCACCTCCTTGAGTGGTCCATTATGCTGTGGATTCCCCTTCACTGGTTGGACCATCGTATCACCTCCAATCAGGCCACTTTTTCCTCCTGTAAACAATAAAATGTGTTAATTGCCTGTTTACACCACTGTTATGTTGCTTCACTCTCCATTAATTTTCTTTTGGGTTGTAACAGCCAGCATGTACATTAGCAGGACCTTGGATTTGACTATTCACTAAGATTCACCCCCTGATACTGTTGCTATGCCTGTCAATATGCATATGTAGTTTACAATGATAACGGTGGCAGAAATTCTTAGTAATTTTTGAAACTGTGGGTCCTTTATTTCAAACAGAGCTTCTTCATAGTTCATGTGTTTGTCATGAACATGGCTTTTCTAAACGTAAGTACAATAGTATGGGGTTGCAACTTAACTGTACTGTTACTACTGTAGGTAGTACTTGAGCTAACCAAACATGCTAGCGATTGCAGCCTACATTTGAGCAGATTAACACACTGTTTAATTAATTTCTTATAGTTTTACTATGGTATTTTTTTTGTTTTGGAAAGGCTAAAAAAAGACAATGGCCTCCAAACTCTTTAAATGTCTATAGTATATTTCTTATTACAGCCCCATGCTTCATCATCAGAAATTCAAAGCTTGACAGTCCTCCCACTTTTTCTTCTATGGCAGGCAAAATGTCTGCTGCTAAAAAAGCTCTAGTAGTTCCTACTGGCAATGTGCATGTAAGATTCACTACTACTACTACTAATTGCTCTTCTACTGTTGCATTTCTGACAGAGTAGCTGTTCACGGTGTGTTTAGCTTCCCCAGTGGTCGATACATGTTTAGTGCATATAAAATGCACTTGGCTTTACCACCAATAACCACAGGTGTCCTAAACCACTGACTCTGTGGGGTGTTTCTGTATTTGGTTGTAATGTTGTCTTTGCTGAGTGTTTCTGTATTTGGTTGTAATGTGTGAATTTGTGGCTTGTTTCTGTATATGGTTATGTTCCTATAATTGCAGGGCACTTTGTTATGCTGGATATGACTTGTCAAATTTGTGAGGATGTTTGTGACATTTGATCATGTTTTATCTATTTGCACAATTGTTTTCTTTAGTTGCAGTGCATTGAGCTACAATGGCCATAATATTTTTGGCTTCTTATCTGATAGTTGAAAGCAAAAACAGACAGGAAACATGGAGAGAGAGATTTTACAGACCTCTTGTAATTCACAGAAAAGCTTTGCCAAACTTGAACCTTGGCAGAGGTCTATCAAGAATAACTGAAAACATCTGTGTAGGTGTCCAAGGCCTTTAAATATTGTTAAATACTGTCAAATATTTCTTAAGCAGATAATACTTTGTGCATTACTACTGTACTTGAATTGATGTTAAACTTACCATTAAGTGCTGGGGAGCAACTCACACACATTGGCGTGAGCCATTGCATTTAGTATTTTTTTCTTGTCTTATAAATGCAAATATCATTTTGTTTCCCTTCTTGGTTCTTTATTCATGCTGTCACATTTCAAAGCTCATGTGACATTGGATGTATAAATGCCGTCATTCATCACAATATAGAGTTGGGGGTGGTCTTTAATTGAGGTGAAATCTGTTTGCTGCAATCTGTGTTGTGATGACCTGCTGCTTACATTCACATCATATCTGAAATAGCAGCTGTCAGTGAATGTGACCTCCTAAGCAGAGGTGCAGTTCGTAACAGCTACATCTGACACATACTATGTTTCATAAGAATAACTGTGACTACCATGTTCTGGGAGTATTTATTCTTGATGAATCACCAAGAATCAATGGAGATGCAAATGCATAACTCCCTGCACAATGGAATTTATCTGTAACAAAATATCTGGGCGTGTGTACAGTACTCACACGTGTCAATAGGTTTGAGACCACAGAGAACATTGCTGTAGGAACTGTAAGCATGTAGAGTCCTTTTTCACACAAACACAAAACCAACCTCACCAATCACACCTTCTCAAATCTCACTGCAGCCTCTCAAATCCTATAAAGTTGTGAAGTTCACACAATCACATTGTTGCTACATGTGCTGCTGTGAATGTGGGACAAAACATATTCACACCAGGATGCACAGATGTTTTGCTGCTAATACTAATTCTGTTGTGATTTGTCACAAAAACATCTTTAATCATCTTATTTAGCATTCATCGTATATGTGTCATGTTGAGTTTTATGAACTATACTTTCAACAAACAAGGACAGACTCAGCAGGTGATATTATTATTGAAAGCTTTGATTGTTACATAAGCCTTCAAAGGCAAGATAAAAGTTTTTATGTTATTTGAAAAACTTACAGTGGTATGTCACTTCTTTAGATGGGTAAATAAGGTATTGCACAAAGGATCATGATGACATTAACAAAAGGGTTTTAATTAAGACCTTATTGTCAAATTCAAATTTGTTGAACTTTGACCTGAGCTGAACTGATCTTTGCAGCCAATCGCTGTTGACCACTGCTTGAACTGAAAGATGGATGAAAAACAAATTACTTGTGTTCCTGAACTTCCAGAACTGTACAGTAACACACTGACCTCATATTGAGACCAGACAAAACAGATATTCACTTGCCAAAATATCAGCATGCAGATGCAGCCACTAGGTTTGTGAGAAAAACACTGTTTGAGTCACTGATGCTACTGCTAGCAGCATTAGCATTGTAACTACGCGTGTGTGATATGACTATAATTGATTTTTTTATCCACTTAAAGGAAGTGCAAAAAGTTCACAACATTGGTATATGATGACAAATGTGCTAGCAAAGTATTGCCTATTAAAACATCCAGCAACATTGTCATTCATTTGGAGCCATGTTCAAGGTCCAAGTCCAGTATTCACTCTTGTTTGTTGAGACCTTTTTAGCAGCTAAATGCCCCACTATGTTAAACAGCTATCTTCTTCTGTCTGCCGTTTGGTGTTGGGCAGCTCGTTTAAGTTTGAGTCTGGAAACGGGGCTGATGAAAGCAGTGAGAGGGAACCAAACCAGTAAAATTAGTGAGCTGAAACACACTAAAAAGCTCTGTAGAGCTGAAACTGCAGAGTCAGGTGATAATTCTAGGTGGGTTTGTCATATTGTCGCATGTACCTTTGTAGAAATTGTAGCCTACTTAATGTCCCTCTAGTATGTTATCTTGCTTTTATTGTGTTTTATACATACTGTAGATTGTTTTGGGGGGATTTTTTCCATTTTCTATATAAAGCGTCTTTGAGTACCCTGAAAAGCTCTCTGTAAATAAAATGTATCATTATTATTATTATCATGGAAGCTTTGAAAACACTTTTTTCTCTCTTTTAGCTGAAAACACGCCAATCCATACTGCCCACAAAGAGATCTCTTCTCAAGGCAATTTCAATGTCAGTGATGGGGGACAATATCCATATTTCTTGTTCTGTATAGAAATGCATTCCAAATTTCAGCTGAAGCTAATATGAGGCTTCAGCAGATACACATATCAAGTGGGGATCTTCTAAAGTGCATCATTTTAGTATGAAATTCCCTCTTTGTGCTTCAATAGACCGTGTTTCCATGCTGAGCCACGGCAGAGAGATAGTAACACAAAGAATTTTATACTGAAAAGACTGACACTTTGGAAGATACCCACTTGATTTGACTTATTCTGACTCCTGCAGCCTCATATTAGTTTCAGTTCAATTCTTTTCTGCACAGAACAAGGACTGTGGATTTGGGCCCTATCACTAACATTAAAACTACTGTAAGAGAGGATGTCTTCCCAGCCAGTATGGAGAGAAGGAACAATTAAAACAACTAATAATGCTTTCAATGTACATACGGGCTTGTGAGCACTGCTTAGACAGACCTGAAAATGTGAACCTGTCCTTTAAAGAGGGAAACTGTAGAAAAAATTGATCAGTTTGTTCGTTCCAAATTGCTAATTTTCTATTATTGACCAAGTTCTTTTAAATTCTTCCAAAATCTCCCATTGCAGACACTTTATGTGCATTTGCAAATGCATTTAGGAATATATGCATTTTTTGTGTTTCACTAAATATAAACATTGTTTTTCAAAACATGAAAAGTTGACTTTTCTCTCTTTTTTGGCATCAACATCATGTTGACCATCAAAAGGTGATCGAGTCATCTTTTTCTGCCTTGTATGGCACAAACTGTCAGTCCTACCAAGCCCACATACTGTAGAACACAAACCAATCCTCCTGCAGCACCAAGTAACAAACACCTGCACCTGCACCTACACCTACACTGACACTCACTCAGCCACCCACCACATGCTTCTCTGGGAGAAAAAAAAAATCTTTGCAAGAACTTTAACTTGAAGGTTTCAAGACATTTTCTGTTGAGCTATCTTGCTTTTTAAAGTTAAAAGCCTTAATTATGCAGTTAGTCAGTCAGTTGCTTTTGTGTTGTTTACAGCTTGAACAATGAAGACTTCACTCCTTTGGTTTTAAATAAATGTGAGATATCATAAATTATGCAGCGGAAACTGGATCTCTACAGCTGTTCGACATCACCCTGGACAGTGGGACCGCCACCAAATTAATATGAAATCTGCCTTCCATTATGAATGAGGGCCAGGTGTGCCTCATTAAATCTGGGCCCTCTATCACCAAAACACACACACAAACACACACGCAGATACACAGCATGTCAGGGTTGTGTGAAGTGCATGCTGCCCTTGATTTGCTGGTGACAGGCACTGAGAGAGGCAGGGAGGGAGGACTCAACGGAATTCATAACACTGCAGTTCCACTATTAAAATGTTAAGCAGAGGATTCATTTATGGACATTAATTAATGCTGTTCTCTAACTGCACTCTTTAAGAGGCCAATCTGATCCCAGTGTCACTGTGGTGTGAGGTTTGAGGTAATGCTATCAAATAAATCATGCTGTACATGCTGACACATTACAGTAAATTAATTAAGGCACATTAGATGCCAAGAATCTTAAAGGACCAATGCGCTCTCGCTATTGCTCTATATCTGCCGTCTACTCGTGCTGCTCTGTTTGTGGTAGGCACGAGTCTGTCACATGGAGTGCACCAGGACATATTGTGCATTGTCTGTCTTTCCATCTGGAAGACCAAGATTTGATTTCACTGGTGGGACCTGCAGCGACAGAAGCCAGATGACTTGGGATGATTCAAAGCCCAGTTGGTTGATTCCTCTGGAGTGGCTGACTGAGCTGTGGGAACACAGCTCCAACTCTGTAGTCCTCCATCTGCCGTCTTGGAGGAACCACTTCAGAGAGCTGGCCGAGGCCCAGTGCAAGCCCGCTGCCCTGCCCAGCCCGTTCCTCCCGCCCCAGGGCCTCATCTGAAGTTGTCAGGCCGACCCCTCTGTGGCACAGCGCCAGCTGCACCGCTGGGATCTCAGCTGAAAATAGCCCACCAATTCATCACAGTAGCTTGCCAGCAGCGTTTGTGCTGCATAGGCACTTCTCTTAATTTTAGGATCAGTTTCAGAGTGACCCAGAGAGACCGCTGACAACTTCACTAATACCATTATTTGATGCCATGGCTACAGTCCTCCATTAAGACACTTAAAAGCCTCTGAGTGTGAAGATTCTGGTGGTCTTAACTAACAGATATATCACCACAAAGCTATTAGCATCTGTGACCTGGCTGGTGGGCTGCACCTGAGCAGGATTAAATCCTTTGCTCCAGGTCAAGACCTCAGGACTGTGCAGCCAGAACCACAACAACCCCAGGCTACAGACACCTCAGACTTCCTCAGCTTGACCCCAGTCTGCAGCCTGCAGCTGTTGCTCCTCCTTCTCCACTCAGAATCAGAATCAGAAACAGGCTTATTGCCAAGTAGGTTTACACATACAAGGAATTTGCCTTGGCGTTGTGGTGCATAACAGTCAAAACATACACAAAAATGAAGTAACCGTAAATAATGTAAAAAAGACTTAGAAAAAGAGTTTACAATAAAAAAAATAAATAAAATATATTCTAAGTGCAAAGAGCTGTTCCAAGGTTAAAGTTTAAACTGAAGGGAATGAAATGAAATATGAAAAATATGGACTAGGAATGTGCAAATGTTCATGGTGTAAAAAGTATATGCAGTGTGCAAGTAATAAATAAAAAAAGCCGACTCCCTGGCCTCCCCCTGCATCATCAGCATCTCATCAGGGTTTTTTGATACCCTGATTAGAGCTCTGGCCAGACTTCACAATTCATAGTTTCAGCACTGAAGGTAATCAAGCAGCTCACAGGGAGCGTACCAGACAGAAAACAGAGGAGGAGCTATCAAGGAAAAATAAAAAAAATCAGTGGTGTTTCCTTAAGGTGCAACTGTCTATGGCACAAACCATGTAACTGTCATTTTTGTATCCTTGATGGTTAAAAAGTTGTTGCAATTAAACACTCGACAAATCTGCACAACAGGTCAAGAAATCTAATTTAGCAAGTGAAATGAACAGACAAGACACAATGAACATACATAATTTAGTTTGGCATGTTTGTAAGTCAAAAATAACTCCCTGATATAGAACACTGAGTGGTCATGCAGGGACATATGAAATGCATTAGAAGCGTTGTACATCTGTACATATTCTGTATATGCTACATTGCCTGGTACTATTCCTGTAGATCCTTTTTCGAGAGAGGAAGTGTGCTGTTAGCTCCCCTCTGCCCGCGAGTGGACAAGTTCCTGCCCCAATACTTCACTCATCTTGATGAGCTGTCTGCCTTGAAACAGCAACCTGCCTGCTGCGGTAACCTGCATCTGGAAAAAAGACTAAAGGGAAGTAGATAGAGAGCCACTCCTCAGTTTTTTACTGCCTTCCTAAATTGTTTTTTGGTTTTTGTTCTTGTGTTGATATTGCCTTAAAAGCCACTGCAAATTGCATACATACAAATAAATGTTCCCATTATCACTAGAAAGCCCAACAATGATGTATGATGGGTTCTTTTTTAATGTACTTTTATAATAAACAATCTGAGGCTGAATGTCATTCTTTCATATGAGACCGTCAAATCAGATGAGATCAAATTAGATTTTGATTGAAGACAGTGCGTTATTCATTTTTACTCATCATAAGATAGACAAGGTGCAAATTACAGTGAAGAGATTGCGATAGAGAAATCACTTGTAATAAAGATCTACAGTTTGACTCCCAGCAGCAGCACCTCTGGCTGAGCCGTGCATTTCAGCAAACACCATGTGTTTTGCATTTAATCACATTAAACGTCGCACATTGACTCATGTGAGGTGTCAATGTTTGCTTGGTTTCTGGGCACCTCTGTCCAATTAAGTGCCAAGTTGGATTTATCTGAGCTTTCTTTCTGAAAAATCCCAGTTTCTCAGTCGTAATTACGACTACAACTCTGATATGACATAAGGGCAGTATAAGCCCCGAATGTTGATGATGATGAGTGAAGCGCTGACCGAACAGAAAACAAAGCCCCTCACCTTCCCTTGTGTTGTCTTTTTGCTCTTAGTGGAGCATCAGCCAGGAGAGTTCTCATTGGCTTTCATGCCCTGAAAGTCAGGCCACTAAAATGAAGCAAGTAAACACAAGACGGGACATTTTGTGAGTCTATGTGCATGTTCAGACTGATCATAAAACTCTGTTAAAAAGCAAGCCAAAACATGTAACAGTGATGTAATGATGATTATGACGATGCTTGTGAAGTGGTGAAGTAACGCTGCTGGCCACAGCACAGTTATCCTGCCCGGTCTGAGTTCAACCTGTATAGCGCCCGACTCGCCTCCCCACCTGGACCCCAAACAACAACAAGCAGGTGTGCCTTAATAAATCATGCTCCCAGTTAACTCATTCATTGGCAGCTGATAGTGAGTGTTCATTTATTATACAGAGTGGCTTGAATATTTGTGGATGAATGTACACCTTCATGGCTATTTTGATTACAATATTAATCCAAATGAATAATTATATAATTGCAATAATTATCGATGGATGCACGATCACAAACTTATCTCTACTGACCCTAGAACCCTGTTAGGGTGAGTAGGTCAGGTTCACTTTCACACGTTGGTGATCTATTTATCTGGCACACACTTTGTCTAATTGTAAATTGTACAATTTTTATTGAGGAGTCCACACACAAAAAACACTCTTTGATTCCAGACTGAGCTGTTAGTGATACTGTTATTCAAAAGTACTTAAAAAAAAACCCAGAAGATTAAGAAATTCTCTATTAATAGTTTTCTAAATAATAAACAGACTAGTGTCATTGCCAGCCTTTAACAGTCTATAAGACACTGAGTGTCTGTTTTCATTTTAGAGGGAATACTTAAATATGTTGCTGTATGTTGCTCGATTATTCTAGATATCCACATTTCTACATGATTGATTGCAGGCAATTTTCCTGACAAGGGAAATGAAGAAATAATGATCATCATAAAAGTGGGGACACATTTTGTCTTCCCAGACTGGCTCATGTGTAAACAACAACCCAAGCACTATGAATTCAATGAATCAAAATGTCTTGGCTGAAAATTAGATATTAACATTCATACCAAACATATGTTTCTAATGGTATTTCACATTTGTCCATTAAAAGTGGACATCTTGTTTGCTTTCTTAAATATTACACAGCATCATGCTCTGCTATTGCTGGATGTCTCATTTAAAATGTGTATCTGAATCGATTCTAAAGATATACATTCATGCATATTTGCAGATTCTGGATTTTTTAACAAGGAAGAGGGAATAGATGTAATTTCAAGAGTTTTTAACTAGTTAACTGAACCTTTTTTTGTTGAAAAACCATATCACACTCAAATATTCAAAACAGAGTATTTTTTATATATCTTAAGACATGTCTGGAAGGAACCTTAAGTTTTATCAGGTTTATTCAGGTATTATCAGGTAATTTGCACTTGCTAAGGTGAGCAGGGCAGCTGCTGAACCCACAAACAGCTGTGAGCCAATGCAAAACAATACACTGGAGCCAGGAGTACAAAGCAAACAAAAAAATCATGATTTTGCAAGATACAAACATTGTGTTGAGTTCAAAGTTGACTCCTGACCTGAAACAGCAGATAACAAAACAAACTCACCTTCTCATCTCTTTTCATCACATACTAGTTAAAAAAGGTTACTTTTAAACTCAAAAATTAAGTTTTAGATTTTCCAAGGTTAAGAATGAACTTTGAAACTCTTTGGCATGTCATATGACAGGTGTCAAGTATATAGTAGTTATATATATATATATATATATATATATATATATATATATATATATATATATATATATATATAGCAAGTATAATATAGTAGTTAACTCCAGTTCTATGAGTACAGCGGGGGACAACAAAATGCCATGAGTGAGTTGCCAATTGTAGTTGTCTATTTTTTATCAATAACTTGAAAAACTAATAATCTGAGCAGTGAGACTATGTTCTGAAAGCTGCAGATCAACCAGCAATTAATTATTTTTTGCCTTGTAGATATAGGCACAAGGGGAAGAGTTAAATCTACAGTGAGAAGCTGTTGTGTCAGCAGCAGGATGTTTTGGCTTTTATTCAATCCGGGCTTGCTGCAGAGAGTATGTATAATATACAGTGGTAAAACATCTCCAAGCTAAAATTTTGCATCGAAGTGTCAAATGTACTATCAGAAAATCAGCCCTCTCTGCTGCCCTCCACATATAATATTTAGTATTAAGATCAATTTATTGTATGGTCTATCAGAACTGGTTCTTACGATGAAAATCAAATGTGTTTATAGTTGCCCTGAACGGCTACATTCAAAGACAAAGTGAAAAGCCAACAGTCATAGAGAAGGGGGGGAGACGTGATCTCCTGGAAGGCAGTCATAGTGTTGCACTTGGTTGTTCACATAAATCATTACAGAAATATTTGCATGAAGAATGAAAAAGGAGCGCTGGAGAGAAAAGTTGAAACCCTGAGTCCTTTCTCACCACTGCACAGCTGGTCAGTCACTGTATGAAGTGGGTGTGAATGTCAGGTTGTCCATTTTGGAAAGTTACAGAAATGGCCATGCACAGCCCCACCTTATTCCGACCTGGGAAAGGTGTGGGGCAGGGGGTATCTGAAGCTTTCCCACAAGCAAGTTTGAATAAATATAACAGCAGCTTTAGGCTAAACACTTTCTCCAGAAGTAAGAATTGTTACCCCTCCACACTGGCAGATGTATATTTAATACTATAAGTGCTTATAAAACATATACGCTGTAATGTTATTTTCATAGCTTGCACTTATGCCTAATTCACAGGCTATATGCCATTACATTCACTGCATCAATCATTGTGTGCTTGTGTTGAAATAGGCCAGTGCATTTGCATGGATCCATTGTTTCCCTGTACACATAATAATACGGACCAAAGCATTGCATGGTTCTCCTCCAGACGGTCAGGTGTGTAGCACCCAGATGATGCATTCCACGCAGTGAGGGAAAGGTCATCTACCCTTTATTAAGATGTCATCTAGACTTTATCAGGATGGAGAGCATTAAAGGGAGGCACACTTAAAAGATTGAGTATGATGGTGGAGGGGCCATCAGTAGGCAAGCCAGGTGAAAAATTGCACGACAGACACATTTTGTGAAAAGGATAGTGATTGTCAAGGCTGCAATAATGCTGGTAATATAAATGATGTGATAATGAGGGCTTGATTATATCATAATACCCATTCATTCATGTAGCCTTTGATTCAGCTCACGTCACCCAGACAATGTAATAGAAAAGTTTGTGTTGCCTATTATTTTTCTACAACTGAACACACTAAACCATTGCATCACCATATCTTTCTAGTCTCAATCAAGGACAGTCACTGTCTGAAGATGTGAAGTAAAATTGCTCTGCTGAGATGATTCTGAAAAGGATGGCATCTGTTATTTTTCTCTGTAAACCTGAGATGGTACAAAAAGGAACAGGTGCCACAGAATTTGTCATGTGTAACACAAAGCCAAGAAAAAAAAACAAAGAGAGAGAGTAAGAGAGAACAATCTGTTGAAACTCCAAAACAAAAAAACACACATTTTTATAATAACCTCATGAGTTCCACACACACACACACACACACACACACACACACTTCAATGCCTTAAGTCACCATGAAAGCTGAATGAGTTATATTGTATAGCTGAATGAATTCAAATCACAGCAGCGCTCCAAACCCTCTTAAAGTGTATAGTTAGTGAGGAATGGCTCAAGCCCTCGCAGTGACCACAAAACCACAGCTGAGCAAAAAGCTTCACTCTCATTGAAAACAATTACAAAAAGCCGCCGCAGGCTGCTAAAAAGCACTCTGTCTGATCGGGGCCAAACTTGTTAAATACCATACAAGTAGGTACTGTGTGTGTCAGTATTCTAATATTTTATCCAATTGAGATGCTGTTGTAAAGAATCACCATTCCTTGTTCTGCCGCCCAATTGGAGCATAAAAGATTTGCGCTCTCTGCCTGTTTCATTCCTGTTCATTTCATGAAGCGACTGTGTGGAGCAACACCAGCTTCTGTAAGTATTTCAATTTAACATTATGTCTTTGTATATATAAGTATTTTGGTATTGCCCCAAAGGTAGTAAATGATGTTAATGTGCTACATCTTTCTAATTAGTTTTCTATCAAATGCTGTCAAATGTTAGCAAGGCTAGCTTGATTAACTTTAGCTAGCTACTTTTTCTGACACGGCTAACTTTATTTAATGCTATGATCAAATAACGTTGCCTATGTAAAATTACTCTGCCATGAGTATTATCATTTTCTCTTTTTGTGTGTGGCAATTGTAACATTGGGTTGGCAACTTGAATAAGTATTTCAGTTGCAGACATTTCAGTAACTTTTGTGAAACCTTGTCCATGTGGGAACTGCCCATTGGTCCGAAGGCCCATTATTCCAAAACCCCAATAGTTTGAAAAATGTCCCATCGGACTGAAAGCCCATAGAATAGGATAGAATAGAACAGAAAACCTTTATTGTCATTGTATTGTAGATACAATGAAATTAGGGGTGCTACTCCTAGTTGGTGCTAGTAAAAGCACAGTACAACATAGTCTCACACAACAATAAATAAACATATAGCCTACATAAAACGGTAAAGTATATCAATGAAAATAGGTGTAGTATACAGTGGAGTAATGTGAAATATTGCACATTAATAGATGTGATTATTGCACAGTATGAAATTCATGAGAATGATATGATATTATTGTACTAGTCCGACAGACCAGTATCCCATTCAGTGACTGCCGGCCTTACTACTTTCCAGACTCTGTTAACATATTGCTAAATTTAACAGTAAACGTATAAATTATAACGTAAATCAGCACTTATGACTTTGTGTGACTCATGATATTCAACTTTAACAGCTCTTCTATGAACTAAATTACATACATTCCGAAACACCGCCAGTCGGCAGGTCCAAGTAATTTTTATAACATGTAATTTCATCAAATCAGAGTTCTGCTTTGTGAAACATGACGCCAAATTTATCAGAAGAATAAATTGTGAAAAGTCTGTTTGATAAGTTAATTTACATTTTAAATGACTGACAACAAGGCAAATAAAGTCTTCAACGGTTTCCTACTGTTGGAGGAAAACCTGTTTACATATTAATTTAATGGAGCCAAGCTTACTGGTAAACATCTACTCCTTCTAAAAGATCATTTGTGATTCGTTATGACTCATAAACAGACACAAATACGTTCCGCGACCATGTAACATAATTGAATATTAATTTTAGCTCCATGTAAAGTGTAAATGCTCATCTGCCTTAACGACACAGTTTACACATTTTTATAACTGTTGATTTATTAAATTGGACGCCAGTAACATGTAGAAAGTCTGTTTTTTGTCAGGTAATAAACATAGAATTCAACAAAGAGGACAATTGAGGTGGCTACACTGAAGATCCCTGACCTACATTGCACATTGTGAAGATCCTTGCTGTCCAGTTGCCATCATTATCGAGGGCAATGAGGTATCGACAAAATGTGACAACACAGCTAAGGCTTGCACACTGCTGAATGGACTGATGTATGACCTGAATCTGGAGTACCATTCAAAGCTGAGGTACACTCTGGATGTTTAGCCACAGTAATGTTACAACACAACAGAAATCCACTGGTCTCAGATTGTACAATAGTTTTCATTTAATTTTGAATGAGATATATGCAGGAGCCTGCGTCAGCAAAATACTAATTTCAGGGTGCTTTTAATCTCGAGAAAGCACAATAAATGCAAAAAAACCTTTCTTAAATTGTCATAAAATATTTTAAGACTCAACTTTTATTAAGTTATTCAACCTTAGTTTAACAATTAAAGACATTTTCTAACAAACACACACAAATGAATGTTAAGTTTACAATATGTTTTTCCATTATATTCTTCTGCCCTATAAATGGGAGCAGCCTCTATCTAGCTCTGGAAAGTCCTTGCTGATGGACTAGGAGTTAGGATTCAGCATTTCTCTCCCTGCCTGGATGTCTTTTTTCCACTGAAATAAAAAATAATGCAATCAATAAATCAATGTAACATTACAATGATAAAAAAATAAATGATTTGTTACTGTGGGAACATGTTTTCTTTTGTTAGGGGAGAATGTCAGGAAAAGAGAACAGGCTTACAGCAGGGAAACACTTCTTCTGGCAGTGCAGAGAGTAAAATCAGGGAAAAGTGTGAGGAAAGTCTTAAAGATCTATGGGATACCTAAATTCACCCTGGCAGACCACAAGGCAGGAAACATGACTGTGGTCCTCATCCGAATAGGTCAATCACCCTGGAAGAGGAAGATGCTACACTGTATGGATGGCAGACCATGGATTTCTTCTTACAAGGAGATCATACAATATGAATATGGTGAAGGACCTCAGCGACAACTGGTGGGCCTACTTCAAAGGTTGCCACCCTGATCTTACCAGCCACACACCAGAATCCCTAGATCAGCCCGGAGTCCATGGAGCAACATCAGAGACTTTGATGAGACCTTCTTCAAACTCCTGGAAAATATCGTTAATATAGACAGTCTCCATGACAAGCCTCACCTTGTATGGAACTGTGATGAAACAGGGTTTGGTGATGAGCCCAAGTCCAAGGAGAAGGTTCTTTGCCAGAAGGGAAAGAGGCTTGTTTATCCCCAGCGGGCGACCATTAGGGAATACATAAATGTGCACTGCCGCATCAGTGCAGCAGGGACCAGCATTCTGCCCTTCGTCATCTTTCCCCACTGCCTTACCAATGTGGCATATGATCTAGATGGTCCAACTGTCAGCCTGTATGGCTATTCATGACCACAGAGCTCTTTCTAAAATGGCTGGACCATTTTGTGAAACATGCCCCTTATGAAAGACCTCTCTTGTTAATCATCGACCAGCATGAAACCCACTGTCACCACCAGGTTATTGATGTCTGCAGAGCCAACCAAATTGAAATTTTGCTGCTTCCCCCTCACAGGACCCACATCCTCCAACCCCTGGACATCAGCATTTTTAACCCACTAAAGGCTATATTTACCCAGTTGGCCACTTGCATGGAACTAGTGAGAGGAGACATGATGGTCGGCAAGAAACAGTTCTCCAGTCCTGAAACATGCCCATGAAAAGGCCATCACTGCAGACAGCTGTCTCACTCGGAGCCGAAGGGAAAAAGTGGCAGTAAGGAAACTACCACAATGTTTAACACTGCTAACTGTGACCACTATAAAATAGCTGAGCTAAAGTCTGTTCATTTGTTCAGAAATGTTGTCTCAGCATCTTGTTTCATCCATTTCACTTAAAGCTTAATATAGAGTATAACATTGTTGTGGTTGCATTTCATTTTTACATCCCGCCAGGCTGTGTGACTTTGTAATAGCAGATGTTACGAGGATGAATGGAAGATGGGGGGAGGACAGTTCTCTTAATTTGATAATGTTAAACTTGTCGGCTTCCTGACTCATTTTTTTTAAAAAAGACAAGAGAGAGAGAGCGCGAGCAAGCTGAGAGCACCAGCAAGAGAGAGAGACAGCAGTGGTGGTCGAGCAGGCTAGAGTGAATGAAGAGAGTGAGCGGTGGTGTGAATCTGAGAAGTAAAACATTATTTTCTGATGGTTACCTTCTAATGCACAAATAAACATGCCCACACCTCCACACAACCCTGCAGGAACTTGCCACATTGCCGCATTTGGTGTGAATGCAGCCTTACATGTAACCTAGCTGTATGAACAGTACTAAAACAAAGTTTACTTCGTTTCACCATTCTCATATTACAATTATTAATCTTACATAGCCACAAATAGATACATTGCCTAGAAACAGCAGTGTTTAAAAAAGAAAAATAAGTAGCGTCTTTCTTTCACTCGCTTCCAAAACAAATGCACCACTAGCCAAGATTTTTACAACATGAGGTGGTGGTGCTCATGGGAAATGCAGTCCTTATTCTGGTAAAACACTGCTGCTTTTGTCCACAGGGTGCGCTAAAATCAGAAAATGAAAGTTCCTTGTAGTAACTTTAATTATGTCTCTCCCTCTCCATCCCACTTTCTTCCTCTCTGTTAACTAGGGGCTATAGAACAGGTGAACCCTGGTGCAGACACAGACAAGGAGACAGGAATAAGGTAAAGAGATATTTATTTCATGAACACAGGGAAGATGGGCTGCAGGCTAGGGGAAGCTTGAGCTGGTAGCTAAGAGCCAGGAACTGAGGCTGGGGCGGTTATTGGCTGAGGAAGCAGGGAACAGAGCAGTCAAGACTACAAAGGAAACTGAGAACAGAATGAATACTTGAGAAACAGGCAACAAGAACTAAATGTTGAATAGCGAAACGGTAATAAGTTGGCTTGAAGTGTAGCAAACTGACAGGTAGCACAGTCTACAATCTGGCAGAGAGGAAGTAGCAAGGCTGAGTCTTTGTAGAGGTCTTGATTATTGAGATGAGGTGCAGCTGGTGTGGCTCTGCTCTGACTCCGACACACCTGCAGACAATCATACAAACTCACAGGAAGAGAGAAGGAGAAAGCCACTTGGGGAGTGGCAGCAGGTTAGGGAGGCACTGAATTAGATGTAAAGGGTGTGGCAGACTATGTCCCAGGAGCAGTTGTAACACTCTGTCACAGGCTCTCGCTTTGTAACGCTGTGTTGAAATTCAGATGTTATGGGTGTCGTTTTCCCTACACTTTGTTTGCACATTCTGTGTGGTTGTGTGTGTGTGTAATAAACTGGCAGCTGAAAGTATTTTGACTATACCCACATTAAGGTAGATGCATCTGAAAACCATATGCTAAGGTAAATTATGTCCCTTACATTTTTCAGAATTATAAATCTTATACTAATGAATTATTGATGTGTCTCCCAGATTTTTCAAACCAAAAGAAGCAAGACAAGGAGCTTCTGTTCAACATGGACAGATTGCCTTGAGGTACATTTTGGAATAACAATGCTGGTAGATTTGGCTGTCAATAAAGAGGTTAATATATCATTAAATAATACAAAAATTAATCCATCAAGATGCCGAAGATCCCTCAGACTCCTGCCAGTGACCCTGTCATCCCTCGACTACAGAAATCAGAAGACATGTGTGAGCCAAACTTTGAAGAAAACAAGAAGTCTTTCACTGACTGACACCAATTTTCTAACCATACTGTTACTTAAAATATCTAAATACGCAGCTGCTGTCTCAGTCCTCACGCATGAATCTCAACAGTTATTAACATGTGATTACATTTTCATTCACTTCACATTACCTTCACTAAATGCATAGCCATAAACTCATATCAAAGGAAGTTCAGCATCAGGGTTGGTAACAAGCAAGTCAGGATAGAGTAGGAGAGAGATAGAGTAGTTCTCCTGACTAATAGAGGAGCAGGACTGATTGCTCTAATCTGTGCAAATCAACCAATGCCCCTGCTTGTCAGCTAGACAGGTTGTGTGTGAGGAATGAGAAGGAAATAATGTGTTCAGACATATTTAGGGAACATTTTTGGAATACTCATACTCAGCATACAGATTGACAGCAGACATGTGGATCTTAGGAGGAGCACTGAGTTTAACATTTTTAAAACCAGATTTTTCTGATGTCAATAAAATGCAGATTTGTAGATTTAGGAAGCACTAAAATAACAAAGTGGACCCTTTCTTTAGTTTTTGGCAATATTTATGGAGGTAATTAAACACATTTTCAGTTTATTTTTGGTAATAATACTGAGCCCTGGCACTAAGTGTCTGGCAAAGATTCGGCCCAGACTGTTAACAGCGCTGCGGCTGTACCTCTCAGCTGAGACTATGCCAAATCGGCCTGCCCAGACTACGTGATGTCGGGCCCAGTGTTTTTGTTCCAGTACGCGAGATTTGGGTTGTGTGTTGGCTGATACAATTTTGTCAGCAAGGCTGTTACGAAAAGTTTGCGATTTGCCTTTTTTAAAACTTGCCATGTTTGTGGATTTGTGGGGAACGTAAGGAGAAGCCACAGCGATCACACTCTTTGGATCCTTGACAATTCTTTGAGATATATTAAGGTCACAGGGGAAGAAAGTGTATTCATGTTACAGTAATGACTTATTTTTCTTATTTTTTGAAACATACTTCATAATTTCTCATTAAAATGACATAACTAATCTAGCTTCTAACAAGAAACTTCTCATGTTAACATAAGTCAATATGTTATGTCAAAGCAAGACATTTTCATATGTTGTTTTAAAGGGACCATATTATACCCCTCTTCCACAAGTTAACACAGTTCCCTGGGATCTTAATACAATGTATTTGACATACTTTGGTCAAAATACCACAAGGATCAAGCACCACAGTGGCCTTCTCATCCTGTCTAAACAGCCCTGTTCAGAATGGCCGGTTTGAGTGTATTTAAACTTAGATTTTGCCATGATTTAATTGCAATAAATGGATCAAAAGGATGTCGAAATAACTACATTATGATGAGAAGCGAGATTGAAGATAAATCCACTTAATCAAAGGGTTAAAAAACAAACTCCTCCCCTGCCAGTGACCCGCTCCAGATCACAGCAGAATCATGTGTTTATTCCTCCAGAAGACACCAGTAGCAACTTGAATCTTCGGCTCTGCTACCTTGCTGGCTCTCTCCTGCATCGCTCGCCGGGGCTCAGCAGCCGTCTGTTGGCATGCAGCAGCTTTGTCCCCCGGTCCAGCCCTGCTATACAGGCAAATTTTTCACCCTTAGCTTAGCTTAGCTTTGCTTTGCCCCATGTGATGTCAGAAGGGGCATCAAATCTGAATGGCTTGTGGAATCACAAGAGTACAGAGGAAGCCAACCCACACCAAACTGACTGGGTAGTCTCATTTCATAGCTTCTGTTAGTATGCACATCAGAGACCCAAATACATGTGCAAAAGCACTGAAAAAGTGAGTTTTTCATAATATGGTCCCTTTAACTGTAAGAAAGATACAGTCAAAGGCTTACAAGAGGACACTGTAGCCTATGGACATTAGTGAAATTGATTAGTTGTTTACAGGATTGAAAAAGGGAATTTTCAGGCTGACTTTTTCCTGTGAAATTCTAAAATGTAATACTCAAGATGTTACTGTAAGGGTAAGTTCAAACTGAACACAACAAAGTGTGACCCCCAACTGTACAGTTGTTAGTAGGCCATAGCTATTGTCACTAGCTAGCAACCTACCAACCACACCGACTGTGTGTACATACATGTTTGTGTTACAGCTTAGCCTCCAACCAATCTCAAAACTCCACCTCTTTCTGTTATCTTCTTCAGACCCAATTCCTTTTCTTTTTATCTCCATACTTTCATGAATTGAAGTCATAAAGCCTCCAAATAAGAGCCGCCTTTAAAATTTGAAGTTCGTTTTGTGTTCAGTCTGTGCACACATTCGTAAACATTTTCTTGTTATATTGAGAAAATGATCTAGTCATAACAGACATTTTCTATTGTAATAAGATTTTCTCACAGTAGCAACATTAAACAGTTGTAGTTTACAGCATGATCATATGTTGAAATGAAAGTAAACATGCTGCCAGTGGTGGAAGAAGTATTCAGATCTTTTACTCAACTAAAAGTACCAATACAGCAATGTAAAAATACTCCATTACAAGTAAAAGTCCTGCATGAAAAATCCTACTCAAGTAAAAGTTCATAAAGAACAGATAGGATGGGATAGGAACAGGATAGATAGGAACAGATTCTGCTGATGACTCATGCTTCAAATAGCCAATGAAATTCCGAAAATGACCATATGCTGCTTTATTGCTTTTTATAAAGCCACAATATTGGAATTATGCAAATATAATAGTTTGTTGTGATGCACTTTTTATATGCACTGCTTTTCCACCATAGCACTTTTTTTGACTCTTTTATATGCACAAGGTTTAGTTTCAAGAAGGGAACAAAGCACTATAATGTGTTTATGCTTCAGTTACTCTGGAGCAGGGGTCATTTGGTGTCTCTAAATGGCCTTTTTTTGGAAGACGCCTTGAAATACCCTTAGAAAAACATGTAAAATATTCATTTTCTGTGGTACTGTTATTAAATTTGAACTTGGACTAGGTAAGGCTCCATGCTGTGGTCCCATTGTGTTTTCCAGCTAATAAGTCACAGCTACAGGTCATCTGCACGCATCTGTTTGCAAAAAATATTCAGGCATAAATAAAAACCTTCTACTTCAGTGTGTTCAAACTTCTTTTAAACTATGTACAGTTATGGTTACCCACTCTCTTTCCACTTCCCTACACTCGTATTTTGAGTGTGATTCATTTGCCAGAAAAGAGGCAAAACACACAATATATTGTGATAATATTGTTATTGTGAATTCTTTTGGCCACAATAATTGTGTTGTGAAAATCTGATATTGTGACAGCCCTAACTTGAGTAAATGTACTTACCACTACCAGAGCTCAGTGTTACTTTCCACCACTGCATGTAACACATGCACAAGATAGAGGAGACTTTCCGTTTTTATTAAACATACTACCAAAAATATTAAGTGTCACACCTTTACTTACAGTGCTTTCACATTTATACTTTGCAAGTTAGTACTTACAAGTGGGAATTAATGCAGGAAGCTGAGACATTCCTTTATTTGAAAGCGTACTACTTATCCATAATCCAGTGTAATACATATTGGTTGGCGACAGAAAAAAGAGGAGTCCCTGAGCTTTTACTCCGTCTTTAACACTTGTAAGCCTAATTTATTGTGTAATTTATAATAAATATGCAAGTTACTACCCCAAATCATGAACTAAAAGGTAATCAACTATGGCTGCTGCAGTGCTGGAACAGTGAGAACACATGATAGATAATGACCGTCTGTTGTAACCTTTACATGATTGCAGTATGCATTACACATTAGGGCCGGTTAACCTCCATAAACCACATGTTTCTACAAATGACTGTTTTATAAATGCCATATTAGTGCTGGTGTATACAGTACGCTGTGCATTGTGTGAGCTATAAATGGAAATACTGTATGTGGTTGTATTTAAGCTCAGTTAGAGAGGCACTGAGCCTAAGTGAGGTTTGTGTTCAAGCACAGAGCTGTTAAAGAGACGTGATCCGACCTTATGGCTCAGGATTGATCTGCGGTAAAAGGATTTTTATAGTGATCTCAAATTTGACTGAGTCAGGCCTCGGCACAGTCTGTATCATATTTTCAAAATGACATTGCTGTACTTCTCCAAGTTCCAATACATATTCTGTTGCCCTTTTATTTCATTATTTCAACATCGTATTGACTGGCTGATATTTAAAGCTTGCAAGTGGCTCAGCCATCGACATATGCCAAGAAAGGACTCAATCACAGATTTCAGTGGGATATCAGGTTTGTCTTCAATCTTTTTCCTTCTCAATCAACCGATAATGTCGTCAATCTGTCTCATGATGTCCCCTTGTCTTCGTTGTCCATTTCATATTCAGATCTCAAGAAAAGGAGGAAAATTTGCAGGGTTGATCTCTTGAATTCATATTTTATAAATCATATCTTTTTTGAACTGCTAGTATCTAGTTTTGTAAACCCAAAGCAGGATTAAATATTCATGTTATGAAATTAAGCCAAAAATGCACTGTACCACCAAAGACTGTGTGGGATGATGATGGTTCTTTGCATCTCACTCAGGTCTCTCAGTCAGGTCTTGGGAATATTTTATAACCACGTCAGGGGAATCTAGTGCCACAATAAATCAAATGTGTTGGCCAGTAATTATTGCCTTGGCTCTCACTCAGGGATCGAGGGATTTCACTCGTGAACGTCCTCTCATTGGGCTTTGGAGCACTAGCCCTTGTGTGTTTTGAAAGACAAGTGAGCAGAAAGCCGAATGTCAGTTTAATTGGTGTGTTTGCAGCTCCCATTGCACACTCTTCACCAGCTGCAAATTAGTTCCAGGGTGCAGCTCAAGGACAAAGGGCTTGACACATTGATATGTGCACACAACCATGATCAGTTACTGTGCGAGCAACGTCTGAAGAACGTTGAGTGCTGCTGTGAAAGGGAACGGATGTCTAGTGATACTCTGTTAGGATAACACACTTTAATGATCCTGGGGTGCATGATTTTGCATTTCCATAGTAGGCTCTGTTGTACAGTATATACACTGATGTACATTATGGAGCTTCTTTTGGCCTGTGGTTTAGAAATAATAGATGGTAACCGTGGTAATAATGCTGCTTGCATCAATTGTAAATTATGAGACCTTGGCCAAGGGCATCATGGGATGCTAATATTGCTCCAGAGCAATATGCCAACCATGTGTAGCATGTACAGTAAGTCTCATGCCTTAGTCTCTTTGTTCACTGCAGTGCAGTGTGATGATGTAGGTGCACTTTCTCACTCCAGACTTTGCATTTGACAGCCATAGCTGGGAAACCTGCTTCAAATGTCGATGTGCAGCAGAAGTCTCCTGTAGCCCTCATCTTTGTCTATTCTCTTTGTATTTCCTGGATGGGTGAAACATAGCAAGGTGTGTGCTGGTCAGGGAGAGACTGTGAGAACACACACTGGAAATGTATGAGAAATCCTGTCCAACTGTGTTGCACTGAAATTGATATTATCCATCATGATTTTCAACACAGACTTACATTAATAGTCAAATATAACTTTTTTAGTTGTTTTTTAAGGTGATCATCAGCTATATAACATGTCCTTTCACTGTCATTATCGAGGGAATGTACAACAGAAGTTCATGTGTTGATTGCTTCCAAGGAAATGTGAGAAAGTGTGTGAGAACAGAGAACAGAGAGAATATCTGACAAATATGGTGATGGAGTGAGTGCTGCAGCTAGTGGGGCAAATCCAGACTAAAGTCAGTTTGCCAATATATTGGCCCTTTATTGAACACTGGATGATTTGGTGACATTTTCTGTATATGTAATATGTATTCTTTATTTAAGGGGCTAATGTATGCATGCACATACAAAGATGTAATGTGACTTTAACTATAAGGAAAGGAATAGCCAATAGATGCCTCACAGGTAACTCATCGGCTACCTTGAGTGTTCTTGAATCAAGGTGGATTTTTTGGGGGCAGGGTTAATCATTAATTTAACAACGTGTATGTGAAAGCACGTGTTCTGAACATGTGACAGAATACCAGAAACTGATTATTGTTGATGCTATTTAATCAAACAAGGTGAAAATTGAATCCTTGAATTTCTTTGATGAATATGTTGACATTTAAAGTTGCTTTAATTATTTTTGTGGCCACTTGGGAGCAACAGAACAAACTGAAAACCATAACAATGGGGACTGAAAAGATGGATAATAATCCCCTGTGAATTTGTTAGAATGAGCGACCACTTTCACATTACACATGACGATTACATCCATTGTTAATATAAAAAGTAGTTGTTAGTGCAGCTTTAAAGATATTTCACGTTGGTACAAAGAATCATAGAGCAAAGTCAATTACATCAAACATTTTGAAGAAAATAGACCATAAATTATTGCCATATATTGTACCTATATCTGTATCAATGAGGAACTTGTTTTTATATAACTTACAATACTTAATATGTTTCCTATTTTTACAGTATCTAATGTCTTGTTTGTGTTCTTAGTGTGGTTTATATTCCCTCATGGAAAACACAAACACCATTATTTTTGAGTAAGTTGTAGTACAAAGCTGGATGATAATCATCTGTGGATTCCTCACTATCAGTGACCCCTTTCACATTACACATGATAATTACATTTATTGTTAGTATAAAACATTGTATTAGTGCAGCTTTAAAGATACTTATAAGTTATAATCTCAAAGATTTAATTTAAACAAACGTCTGTTAAGCCACTGTCTATCGCTGAATGAGGTAAAACAGTGGTGATTGAGCCTATGGCCCACCAATGAAAGCCCTTGCATTTGCACTATTATGATTATTACAAACCAGGTGTTGGTGATGACGTTCCCGCCCTGCATTCAAATCAGCGGAACTGACGCGACAGACTTGCTCTTCATTCACTTGTGTGTGAAGCATCTTATCTTTTAAAAGCTTTTTCTTATTGGCTTTTTACTCATGAGGCTTTTATTGCAGGTACAATAACTGTCTCTCCTGTGCTGCGCTATGTGTGCAGCACACACACAGAGGGCTGAGCCCTGCCCCTCAGTGCTCCCCAGAGCAGAGAGGAGACAAAGGAGCGCGGCCATAAATGACAGCAAAACACAGTAGAGACTCTCACACTGAGCTGACATGAAACAAGTGCGCATAAATTAGGTAAATAACATAAATAAACAGTCTCAGCTGCATTTTGCTGTCATTTATGGTCGTGCTGTATCCTCTCCTCTCCACTCATGTTTCAGTGAGTTCTCCTTGTGTGTGTGTGCTGCACACACAGCGCAGCAGAGGACAATGACCAGTTACTACTCAAGTTGATGACAACTACACTCGTTACGTTACTGTAAGTGCAAGGAAAGGTTTGCGAGTAAAAAGCCAATAACAGTAATTTATTAATGTTTTCCATGCAGAAGAACAACACACCTGCAATTACCGCTTATCACCATGTAGTGCCACCAAAGAGAACAAAATGGAGATCTTCAAGATTATAACTTTAAGGTGCAAATTTAGGTATCTGCAGCTTTAACACGAGAGTACAAGCCAGTATCAAAGTCAATTACATAGACCATTTTGAAGAAAATTATTTAGAAATTACTGCCATATGTACTTATGTCTGACCATCAGATTGATATAACCAATAACAGTTTTTACAATATCATTATATATTCATGCCACTCATGTTCCCTCATGGAAAACATAACTAAAAGAAATATACTGATATACTTGCTCATGTTATTATACAGACTGGACTTCATTGTTTTTATACAAATCTACATCACTGTTAGGATGTGCTGTGCATGCAACAGTGAAGAGACTGTGGAGAGCAGTTTGCTGTAACTGCTACGCTGCGTCTGCATGTCACCCTGCTCAGATAATTGCGCCTTGCATTGCAATCACTTTGGCCCCAGATCCCATCGGCGAGTGACACTGGTTGTTTTTCAAGCAGCTTCTTGGGACAGACCAGGGCTGTAAATAGTGTAATGTTTCTCTCTCCAGGGAGCACTGAAGCATTGTTGTATTCACTCTTGCAATCTGCGAGCATCACAACACTATTTTTCACTTGGAAAAAAAAAAATGAACGCCTGGCTCTCTTCGTTTTACAGTACTTTTATACTGCAACAGGTTATTCACTGGTGATGTGTCTTCTCTCAGGTAAAGCTGCATTAATTTGTTTTGCTGCAGTTAAACTGGGGATATGAGGTAGGCATGGCTGATTCCAGCCCATTTTATTGAAGTCTGAGATAAATAAGTACCCAAGTGCCGCTTTCACCACCACGTCTGCTCCTCTGGATATACCTGACTCCCATTGCAGCCGTTTAGGGACGATGGAAATGTTATTGCTCTGTCAGTTTTATCTCACATTACCTGAGCTGCAGGATGTCACCAGCTCTGCACAGCCTCAACTCAGTTCTGGGTAACTGGAGCACAGGCCAGTGCTCCACAGTACATCGGCTAATATCTGCTTTGTTCAGACACATTCACTTTTCATAGAAGATTGTCTCAATCTGCAGCACAGCATGAATACTAGCAGGATTTGCACTTGGCTGGTGAAAACACTGTCACATTACATAACTGTAAGCACATTTTGGGATGTCTTATCAGCAAAATAGGATGTGAAAATTCCCTAGATAGACACAAATGCTAACATACCTCATATGCAGAAATTGTTCATGAGGAATATTTTAAAACTAACGTTGGAAATTAAAGACACCACTATAGAAGACATTCTCGATAGCTGGTTATGAGCTCCAGCCTGCAGGCTGTGGGAGGATAATTAATGTCAAAACAGTGCAGTGGTACAAACAGACTTTGCCTCCGCTCTTGGCCTGACATGGCTACAACGCACCAGTAGGCTTCAGAGCCCTTCCAGTGTTTCAGTGGAGACACATTCCACCAGACTGCACTGCAACAAGCCGCCTCTGACTAGCCCTCTAATGAGGTTGGGGACTGTCAACAGCCTTCCCCCATGCTTCTCCAGCCAGCCGGGGTACTCGCTCCCTACACACTGGCCCGGTCCCTCCGGGCCTGCCACACACTTTACACCGGCTGCACCGATTAATCAAATAAGGCCTTCTGCTGCTCACTTTCGCATTTTTTTAAAAAGACTGTAGCCCTTGAGAAGTAGTCTTGACGTTGTAATAATTGGGAACTCTGCTGACCTTGTTAGCAAGGCTAAAGTAGGGTGGCGAATGTGCTCACAGGCTGTAATTAAATATTTGCAGCAGCAGCAGCAGTGTTTGTGCGCATGCAGATTATGGACACATGTTGTTATTGCATGAAGACACATTCTTTCACACGGCTGGCTTAGCCATCTTTCATGACAGACCACATCTTGCAGCCTACAGCCTCCAAGTTGCATGTATGCTGAGCACTCAGAGGCAACCTACTGTAATGAGTATTTTTATTAAATTCCAACACCAGTGTTGAACCAAATGATGGACCAAAAAGCTCCTAGTGCATGCTAAATAAGTAGATTTGAATTCAAACCATATCTTCATAATATTACAGAGCTGTCTTTTGACTGAGAATGATTCATTAAATCAAGTGAAACACTTTCTTGCTAGTGATATGTTGTCTCCTCTTTGTGAGGATGTATTTGGTTACAGCACAGCAACTTTTAGCTGCCAGTCACTACTGACTGTACAGATTTTACAAATAACCTTCCAGCCAAACAAGCTGTTTTCAATTAGTCCAAACGAACAGATGCTCTCATTCTCATATGGCCTCTGAGTACAAGCAAGTTCAGTCAATCTCATAAAGTAAAAATTTTACATTTAACAATTAAAAAATGATTTACCGCAAATTGATGATTCAACCCAGTTGATGAAAAGTTTTATATTTGCTGGTGTCTTTCCAAGGAAAAGTCAATTGGGACCATGAAATATATTAATAATATTTTGTGTGTTTCCTAATGCAGAAACAGTGGTTTATTTGTACCGAGCACCAACAGCATCTCCAACTGCACCAGAACAGAACAGAAAATTCAAGAAAAAACACATCACCATGCTGATCTCTAAGTGCAATGCAAAAACACAGCAGTATAAAAGCAGCTCACTAAGTATGTTACATGTAATAATAATACTGAATGCCACATAATAAATGGGGGTTCTTGAGTATATATACCTAATCATTCACTTATTTCCTATTGGTCAGAGGTAAGTCTGAGTTCCTTTATATTAAAGGACAGGTTCACAATTTTTGAAGTTTCTTAAAACAACAGTCAGGTGTGCATATGAAGAGTGAAAGAGGTTTTCCTCGCTGTAATCATTCCTCCTGTTCATGCTAGCTATTAAAAAATTCCCTTTAAATGCACTTTTAATGTAAGTAATGGGGGCCAAAATCCACAGTGTGTTCACACAGTCATTTTGTGCAAAAATGCACAAAAGCTTATATGAGGCTTCAGCAGCCTGAGTTAGTCATATGAAGTGGATATCTGCCATATTTACAATCTATTTAGCATCAAATTCCCTCTTTGTGTTTCCTCAGACAGTGTTTCCGTGTTGAGCTGCGGTGGAAGTATAGTAACAAAAAGAGGGACTTTGGCACTAAAAAAACTGTAACGTTGAAACTTGATTTGACTAATTTGGACGGCTGAAGCTTCATATTAGCTTCAGATTATCTTTTAAATACATTTTTGCACAGGAGGACTGTGGATTTTTCCCCCCATCACTTACATTGTAAGTGCATTATGAAGGGATCTTCTAATAGTCAGTATGAACAGGAGGAATGATTACAGCAAGAAAAACATATTTCAGTGTTCATTTGAGTGCCTGAAAAATGGTTAACCTGTCCTTTAATCACATACTGTGTATTTGACTGAGTATGTTGACCACAGTCTGTGTGTTATAGCTCTTTTTTTTAAGTTAAATTTGGAATGATTTTTACTTGTAATGGAGTACAACACCATTGCATTCCCCTCTGTTGGTCATGAACAAAATATCTAAACAGCTAACCGTGCTAGCAACAGACAAAAGCTCAGTAGTTTGCCATTTTTTGAACATGTGAATATGTGGAATGTAAAAGTGGATTATGCTGTAGCACTTTCCGTTGGTGTTTTGACACATCTTTTTCAGAGCCACTTTTCAAGCATGCAGACATTGAGTGTTACTCAAAATATTCTGTTTTCCTTCGAGTGTTTCTTTAGCACCATACCCCACCCCTACAGATGTTAGTTCCACTTAAAGAACATCAGCTGTTGTGCTTATCAAAAATTATGCATTGAAAACATCATATTAGTAGCCACACATTAAAATAAATACCCTTGTTCCAAACATTTGAAGGTGCATCTCAATTCACAACGACGATACACCAGCACCACTAATGCTGATTGCTTCTGTGGATACCTGTGATATGAGGTGCAACTGCATGGTGGCTACATAAAGAGTGTTTTCACCGTACTGTATAGTATTTAAGCATCCACTTAAAATGTAATTCCACCTTGTTCTTCCACTGCTAGTAAGTACTATGTGAGTATGACTAGTATGGATTATATCTAATATGTGAAACATGCCATCGCTTTAAAACAGTTTAATAATATGCACATTCAGCACGGTGGTGCGGTGGTTAGCACTGTCACCTCACAGCAAAATGGTCCTGGGTTCGAATCCTGGCATGGAGTTTCTGTGCTTGTGTGGGTTTCCTCTGGGGGCTCTGGTTTCCCCAACCATCAACTATATGTTTAATTATTAGCTTAATTCTCCTGTCAGTGCCCCTGACCAAGGCACTGGCTTAGAGCTGGAGTGTGTCCCTGCGCAACACACAATGGCTGCCCACTGCTCCTCAGGGATAGATTACATGCAGAGATCAAATTTCGCTACGTTGTACTGTGTCTATGGTTGTATGTCATTTACTTTTTTTTTTTACATACACAAATAATGACATACACATAATTCTACTGCAACTGTCTACTGCCAGTAGAAGGTTAGAATCACTATTTATACAAAATACAAAATACTAGCATTAAAAAAAGTATTAAATTTTAATCATAAATCGAACACTTAAACATTAACACTGACAGTACAACATCAATAACTCCTTAAGCAAGTGGATGGCTGTGAACACAGTCTAAGAGCGAGGACAGCAATGTCTGTTCAAGCCACTTTGGCGTTACACAGAGTGTAAAGAGTAACAGTCTCTAGGGCCAACAGTGGGGCCAGCCTTGTTTCTTAATTGTGAAGAGGCACAGCTTCAAACAGAGGAAAAGAACTGCTGATCTGTAAAAGCTGCTGGGTGAAAAAAAAGACAACATGGAACATCTGTGGTCAAAACATTTTTGTTGGAGACCCAGTTAACTCATTAAACTATGATAACACGATACTGTTAGAGCTTTAAATGTTATAGTTTGATGCTTTTATTGTAGGATGAGCTGTGTGTGTCTTGGTTGATAACCCGCACGCTCCAGTCAGAATCAGTAAAAGTGGTCAATATGTGCAGAGGCGTGCATTGCATGTTTCGTCTCTCCCCACAGAACGATGGATGCCAAATTGGGGGGGCTGGCGGCAGATGGTGTGGGTATGAGATTAGACTGGCATTGACACATGGCAGGAGGCTGCGCTGGTGTGAAGTTGCTGTGGGTGAGAGTGGAGTTCAGCGATGTTCTCTACGGGAATTAGAACTAGCGTTGAGGAGGAGTAGATTTACATACGTGTCTATCTTACCAGCTCGGCTTCAGACAGTGTTTCTCCAGCACCTCAGGGGAAGAATGTTAAATGCAGCATTTTTTTCTCTTAAAAGAATCCAAACAGTCAGCACAGAATACTGTATGCTTTTTATGCTCCATTTCTCCCTCTGGACTGAAGTGTGTGCCAGAAGTTTATATATAACAGGATGAATTACTAAGTAATCACTGACCAGCCCTACTTTGCATACGGCTGTGCTGGGAAAAATAGACTCCTTTATGTTATTGCTTCCATAAAGTGGGATGATACTGCTGCTGGAGTTCATTAATAACAAACCCAGCCCATAACTCTTTAAGAAATATGATGTGTTTTATACGTATAGGAGCACATTGGAACAACTGTGGTTTTACTGGGGCAATTAAGGACAAGAACCTTGCTCAAGGGCATGAATACAAGTGGCTCTTTGGATTCATCTCCCCAGTGTTGAATCACTCAGCTATTGACCCTGTGTTACACCCCCTGCTGACACAGTAAAAAAAGGACTTTAATTATATATTCAAGAGAAAATGGTGGGGAAAATAATGGGATACCCCAGTGGCAAGGAGAGCTCAAAGTCAAGGGGAGCTTGAAAAGAATATTGAATTAAAAAACATCACATTTTTTGATGCTGAGAGTCCCCTCTTCCCCTCTGTGGGCAGGTGTTAATAAATTATGATGCTTGATCATTTTCAGGCGTTTGACCAGATCGACACAAGGGGTTATAATTTTGTGCCTTGAGATCTGGGTGTTGAAACGAACTGTAAAAAGAGCCATTTCAACACTGTGAACACAGATTAAATTAAACCCCATGCAGGGTGTGTTGATGCTGCATTTGCAGGTCTGGTGTTAAGTGTGTCTGAACAAATACAGCCAGAAGAGGGCAACTGAGACAACAGAAATGTAAGAAAAACTGGTTTGCTTTAAAAATTGTAATTCTTAATTATACCAACAGAGGGGAGCAGAGTACAGCTTTTACTAGCAGAGCAAGGCTTGGAGAAAAAAGCCTGTATTTTACAATCTTTGATAGTTTTAGTGGATCTTAGTCCATGAATCAATTTGTGTCAGTCACTGACCACTGGAGAGACATCTGAGGTTATCTTTGCTCAACATATCACCTCCAAATTTCCATTATCTTTTAAGGATTAAGATAACATTTGACAAAGTAGACTGCTAAACATTAATCCCCTTTGCACATCACTGGTCTTACCATTGATGCAAGGTCACACTGTGGTACAAATCATTAACATAGGGCAAATGCAAATCTACCTATCAAAGCCTGCCACTTGTTAGAGCATGGCAGCCTATCAACTATCCAACACACCAGAGCACATGTCAAAAAGGGAAGTATTTACCCAGCCCACAGCATGTACCCATCTTAAAATCAAAATGCTTCTTTTGACCTAACATATAGGTTACCTAAACGCCTTAGCTAATTAAATAAACATGCTTTTATTTGATTATTCAAAATTAACACGCTTTTATTGGAAAAAATAGTCAGCCCAGCATTGCAACACAAGGTTCCAAACAGCTAAGTTTTCTAATAAATATTCATTATGTGTACTGAAGTGGGAAATAAGTAGACACAAACAGGGTTGGGGGGGTGGTATTCTATATGGAGAAGAGTGGGGGGTTAGTGAGGGGGGGGACTTTATCAGAGCTTCATCTGTACACAAAAGGCGAGACAGAAACTCGATTACTGGGAAATGGAAGTCTCCTGTCGTGTGACAGTGACTGTGTGGGGGGGCTGTGACTCCGAGATGATACCATCAAAGTCCTCCTTTATTTTGCTTGATGAGGAAGAGATGCCGCATCGCCAGTGCGGCCTGAGGGCATGTTGATGTCATCTGCCTGTCAGACACAATGACAGGAAGCCTCGCTGCTGCCGGGAGCTGCACGTTAATGAATGAGTGCATGACTGGATGGACTCTGCTGGTGGATTCATCAGGTCTTACAATGAAACTGGTCAAGGCGGAGATAATGGACAGAGAACGCATTAGCATTTTCATGGATATTTGCGACTTGATATGTGCTATGATATATCCTGTGTTGATGATAAGCTCTGCACCACCTTTTGTGAATCCGTATTGCTTTTCATTAGCGCTGGTGTGATGCTGTTTGAAATTCACATTGCAATATCAGGAGCCGCTCTCGAGTGCATCTGGGGGTTGGCGCAGCGGCGGTGTTGCTTACTGCTCATGCTCCACCCTTGATCCTCAGAGACACAATGGAGCTGCAAGACAGAAAAGCAAGCAACTTCTTCAGAGTATTTTTGGAGGCTCATGCAAATCAAGCCTGTCTGTGTGTGTGCGGACTTTGTTGCACAGACAGATTTATCAGCAGGACCTTTTGTGATCATCCCCATCCTCCAGCACCTATTGGCTCCAGCACAGGGAGTGGAGACAAACACATGTGCTCTATCCAGATTATACCTCATTTGAGATCTACAATAGCCGCATTAGAGCATTTAAATGGAGCCTTGAGTCGTCAACCTTCCCGCTGGTGACAGGTCACAGATGCACAGATTGTTAACTGACCGCTGATCGTTGGAGCAAACTGCAGGATCAGACATCCATGAATGCTTTTAAGAGTTATTCTCCCTGATAAAAATAAATCCCAACCTCAACTGCTTACCGCTGCCAGACAACATTTAATGAGATGCAGCCAGATTGCTAATTGACTTCCTGAATTCCACGTAGCCTATATCTCCATGGCAACTAAACCAGCCACCTCTTTTCATACTAGTAGGAAAAGGAGAAAAGTTTTTTTTAAAAGCCTCCATTCACTCTGTTCTCTTTTCTTCTCGGAATAATACATTGATGATTACATTTCAACTCTGTACTCATTCCCAGATAATGTTATTATAGAGAAATAATGAGGTTTAATCAATGCAACACATGATTACACAGATTATATCTGTTAGGAGCATGAGTATTAATGACTCAGATGTACAAGGCAGGACTGTGAAAGACAGAGACTGTGAAGTTAAGGTCATTAAAAGAGAGATTGTCGTGGGGGGAGAGGGAGGAGGAACTGGGCTTGTCGGAGTGTCTGGCTTCCAGCTGACACCAACATGGCCCTCTCTGTTCTCTGTCAAAGTGACATCAACCAGTCCTGAATCACTGCTGCCGGCCTCCTGACAGCACCTCTGTGAATCCCTCTCCCTCACTGACACACTGACCCCCCCCCCCCCCCCCCCCCCCCCATAGATCAGATCATGTGTCCACATCAGACGGGTAACAAGATCCAGGATGTCTCGTCCAACTGCAGAGACACAGGAAATAGGCTGTGCAGGAACATGCTGTAAATTGCACGATAACACGCTGCAGACACCAGATCCTCCAAACAAACTCTTGATTTGGTTTTGGTTTTGCTAAGCTGGGCTCTTTGGAACATACACCTCATCTCCTCTGATTATGTTGGATGTTGACATCAGAATAAACTTGTATTTTAAAAATACGTATTTCTCAGCCTTAGCGTCCCGACCCCATGTAGGGTCAAAAGATGGAAGATGAGGAGGTTTCAAAGACTCATATAGTTATATATATATATATATATATTTTTTTTTTTTTTACATTAAAGCGGTACTCCAACAATTTAATATTGTGCTTCCATATAGTTCAAAGATTTGCAAGAGACAGATTTCAAATAGAATGGTTAAAACTGAAGGATCAGTGGAAAAGCAATCCTGACATAGTTCCAAAAGTGAGTCAAGCTCCAAAAACACTGGATTCTACATTTCCTACTGTGCAACTAATATCATACTTTTGTTAAACAGCCACATCTTTTAAACTCCGCACCTCTTGTTAGTACCACAGGCTTTCCATTATAGATTTGTAGTCCCAAAGCCAAAGATAAAAGTGTTACAGTTTTTATCAACACATAATATCTAAATCATGTGAAAGATGGCAGGATGGACAGATAAACTGATTTGTGTTTTAATGCACAGTGTTAATCAACAACATGTCTGCATCTGCATCTGCAGAAGGACACATTATATGCCTCTTATTAGCAAAAGATCCTCTGCTGCCTATCTGTTTTTCAGCATTTGATTTAGCTGTTTGACCTGCTGCACTAATTATGAGCATCTTGTATTTTGTGAATGTGAGGTCTTTGGCAGTAACGTTAGCTAACATTACCACCTCTTAGAAGCAAAAAAGTAAAAGGACTAAATGTATCCACAGTCCCTCTGAAAAATAGACAAGCATTAGCAGCCAAGCTTAGACAGATTTGTATAAAGATAAGCCAATGCTGTGTATTTGGATGTACACTTAACATTTCTTTCAGTTCAGTTTATGTTTGTGCTTATGTTTGTGCTAACATTAGGAATGAACACAGGATTAATGTAGGCGAAATGTTGGCAAAACAGATCCTTTTCCGTTAAACCTGCCATAGTCAACAACACTAAATATGTGAACTGTACACATTGAAGATGGTGTCAAATGTGCCCTCTGTATGTGAATAAGATATAGTTATTGTGAATGAAAATGAGACTAAAATTTCACTGACAAAAACTTAAATGCCTCTAAAATGAACACTTTTTTAAAAGGCTGAGACGTAGCGACTCCTCATGACTAATAAACTGACCTCTAATAGGTTTACTGTATAATTTCTACTTAATCAATAAGGGGCTTCCTCCATGCTTTTAAAAATGGAATACAAAAACATTTCTCAGTATTCTCAAATTCACATGACAACCATCTAACAACCTGGGTCTTGAGAAATTTGGGACCCAAAAAAGGGCACAGTATAAAAAAAAGGCAAAGAAATCCTGATGCAATGTCTTCTAATTGCTAAAATTATTTTTCCTCTAGCTGAAAATGTCATTGTCACACTTGAAAATGTCATGATACCACACTGAAAACTCTGTCACGTCATGTGCAATATCTGATGCAAATGTCTTAAGTCTCACGTAGCTTACAGACAGCTGCTGGTGATTACAGATGGAGGAGGAGGAAATACTTCAGCAAACATAACGTACATCAACATGTATGTATGCCAACAGATGTGGTATTTGAATATATCTCCAGCCTTAGCAGATAATAAGAGATTGTGTGAGTTTTCTCTTTGACTAATGCTCCCAATATTAAAGAGAAGGTGTGAAGACACTGAAGCAAATGTGTGGGATTATTTCTATTGATTTCCATTGTTTCTCTGTAATTAGCCCCAGGGTTCAAGTCTTGATTAGATGGGGTTCTGGATCTAAAGTTATTGATTTGTTGGTAGACTGCTTTAAAGCCATTCTGCTAGTTATTATCAATCCCTCCTGCTCCCCTGTGGGTAGCGTTTGCCCTGCTACAAAACATGTTAGTCGCCCCTCAGATTGCTCCTGAAAACATTTAATTGAAACAGACAAAATAACACTCCTGTTATCCCGTGGGCCCATTTCTATTACCTCCGTATGCACGTCCCCTGAGAGGGAACCGTGTGTAACACCGGTGCATTGTTCCCACCTTCAAACCTCATCTTGGAATAATCATACAGCCTGCAGGGCCTGTCAGAGCTGGAGATGTGTCTTCCTATTGTAATAAAGCTGCTGTATGACATCTTCCTTATCAGAAAGCTGATGATGTTTTTATCCGCATCACCCATTCACACAATAATAAATTACTATACAAACACTGCTGTGTGTAAATGTGAACTCTTGCTTGTGTTCCCAGAGATCTGATACGGCCATGCCTGTCGACCTCTCTGCCTGAGTATAAGCGGAAAGGTAATTATTTGCATGATCACACAGTCATTGTGTTGCATCCAAGCACAGAGAAATTTAATTATCTAATGGTAAATTTTTTCACAGGAGGAGAGTCCTCCATCTTTTCTCGCTATACTGATTCATGTCTTTCACCGAACAGCATGGTTAGTTGCATTTTTAAGTGTTCCAACTGTGTGCGAAGATAAGCTGCCTCACATGTGAAATAGTATTTTACTTGTTTGTTAAATATGTACAACACTGAATACGGTGCCAGTGTAGAGCTTCTACTGTGCTGATTTGTCTCTTGATTCTCAACAATAAAAAATACATCAAAATATATAAAATATATATATACGTATAAATACATCAAAATACATTTGATAAAAGATTAGGAGTATGGGTCTCACACCACAGTCAAATCAACTGTCTCATCACACTAGCCACAAAATGCTAAGGAGCAACAGACAGCTACACTCATGTGCCCTCATAAAAACCACACATGCTCACATCTAATGATCGCACTTCATCTTTATCAAATAGTCCGGCAGTTATATTACTGTAGGAAGAGAGGGAAAGCTTATTCCCTATTTCCTCCTTTGTTAAATGATTGACGGCCCGTTTGGCACCAGTCTCCCATCTCAGCTCAAACTCATAGCTGCAATATTTGGATTGCTATGGAAACAGCTTTCATACTGTGAGCCCCCCTCCTGCCTTCATCCAGACACTACGGTATCTCCCAGCCTTTATTGGGTGAGAGGATGCTCCTCGTCGCTCTCATAAAGAGAAAATGATTCTACGAAGGCATATGATGAAGCTCCACTAGCAGAGCAATGCGTGGTCTCTGGGGAGAGCGCCTACGCACGGAGCAATCTGCCAGAGGAAAACGCCCTCTCCCAACCTGCTGCTGATATTAATTACGAATCGAATACTACGGCTGTGCCTCCAGCGTTTCCTGTGTGATGCGGGGAGGGGCTGCGAGGCTGCTCGTCAGGAGCCACAGGGAAGCTACAGATGTTGCTCACACATTCTTATAGTAGAGAGTGGGAGAGGCTCTTGCTTTATTCTGATCTCTTTGCTGCGGGTGGGTTGATAAGAAACGAGACACTGGAAGTCTGTGCAGAAAGCCTTCATGCAATAAATTACAACTAAGGTTCTTTATGTGTGCTATAGTAATATTTCATTAAGCAGTCTAATGCACACAAGGTTAAAGCATAACACATTAATAAATAAAAACTATATTTGGCAGAGGATATGACAAATTTATGCAATCTGTATTCTGAAACATGTGCTATGCAGGGGATCAGTGGTTATATTGTTCAATAACTGAACATTTTGGGAAATACACTTATGTGGCTTTCTTTCTGAGAGTGAGATGACAAGATCGATACCACTCTCATGTCTGTGTGTTAGCTGTGGAGCTGGAGCCCAGATGTATTTAGCCTAGCTTAACATAAAGATTGGAAGCAGGGAAGAACAGGTAGCTTACCCAAAGCTCAAAAATATGCTTATCAACACCTCTATAGCCGTCTGATTAACAGAGTGTATCTTGTTTGTTTAGTCTGTACACAAAAAGAAATGTGAAAATACCCATTTGTGGTCCTATGATATAACATGTTAATTAGTGAGCTTTACAGGTATTAATGGATGTATTTTTTATGTTTGGACAAATCCAGATTAACCTTTCCCCCCTGTTTCCAGTCTTTATGCTAAGCTAAGCTAACTATGCCCTGACTTCAGCTCTGTACTTAACATGCAGACATGAGAGTGGTTTTTTAGCTGCTTGTGCTTGAACCCAATAGCAACTTTTTGACTTGTCATAGTAAGAAAAGCACAGATGTTACTAATAACATTAACAATGGCTCTGTTCTTTTCAAGTGTCCCAATAAGCCATGACAGTTTGACAGAGAGCCAGATAGATTGAACACATATTTCGATCCTAAAAATACACAGAAATGTTTTGCTGCTCAAACTCTGCTGAGAAAATAATTCAGGACATGACTAAAGGTTACCTACAGGAAAAGACAGGGGCTAAGCAACAACACATAATTAGCTGCTTGAAAACCCTTTTTTGTGTAATTTCTCTGAATGCCTGTATATGATAGAGCAATTAAATTTGCTGCATGTTCTCGTCAGTAAATGCGTGTGCGTCTGTTGACCAGCAGATGTGGGTGAACGACTCGCAGCTCTTTAGACACACTTTTGATAAAACACTCTTTCGCAAAGAAGATTTGCCTTTTCTCTCCAGCAGCTTCAGAGCTGACAAGCAGCACTTTAATCCACCCTGGCAACTTATTGTTTGTATCTGCGGTGTCTGAGTTTTATCTTGTGCTGTGTTGTGCTGTTTTCATTCTTACAGTAAAAACTGAGAATTTATTTTGTGTCTGGAGTTCACAGTCAGACTGGCAGAGCAACTCATCACGCGTCATAACACTTAGTCATTTCTGCCTTGGTGATATTCATGAATACTTGAAGCGTGAAGTTTTTCATTGTGCTGCATATAGGATGGTTTTTACTGTATAGTTGCCCTTTTGCATTGTCTTCTCAGGAAAACTGCTCTAAGTGATGACTTTAAGGGTGCCTGTGTGGCTTGTATTAATTATAATGAAGCCACCAACTGAGCGACAAGATGCGGGGGGAGGAGCTGCATAGGAGTTGGTTCGTAATTCCCATCAGTGGACTACCACTGCTTCACAAGGTTCAATACCAGCCCTTCCATTGTGAAAAAAAAGACATGTTTTCTGTTTGTTTGTGTCGGTGTGAAATGACACTGCAAATGCAAGTAAATGTATTGGATCATCACCACCTCATTCACTTCAAATAAATATCAGCAACACGTATATAAGCAAAATGTTCCAAATTGGGATAAATGTACTTGAATGTTTAATCCTTTGAAATGGCCTTTGAATTCCGCTTTAGATAAATAAAACACTGTGTATCACTGTTACGGGCTTTTGGCAACACAATCCATCTTAATTTTTGATGAAAGCCTATGGGCTGACTGGTATAGAGCGGCAAGCAGCACACAGCCTGCATATTTACTTCCAGCTCATTTATTCTCATTATGCAGCCCTGCAGACGTCAATGAGGGGATTTCTGCCCCACAGTGATATTCCATGATACAGAAGGAGAGAGAGAGAGAGAGAGATGGGGGAACACATCAGGAAAACAAGACGGAAGCGGAGCGATGGGGGGTGCATTCATTCATGCTTTGCCCGTGAACTTTGACACCTTTGACAGAGGTACCCTCTGTTTTCAGGCCCTGCTTTGACGGCACCAGCTCATTCTTTTCCCCTCAGTCAGTCTCCGTTGGAAATTTCACATTCTCCGTCACGTAATGAGGCCCTGCCCTGTCTAGCTTGGGAGATACTATGATTTCATATCTTGGTTTTACTTCCCTGCAGTAATTATGCTGCATATGTCCAACAACATGTCACCTGAGAAATAATGCAGTCTGAACATATATTATTTCTGAAGCAGAGATATCATTACTGGGTATATTTTAGTCATACCACTTTCTCATAAGGCAGCCTTTATGAGGGCTTTATAAGTTGTAACTGATGGCTTTATTAATGGTTAATAAATAATCTACCAGTGCTTAATGGGGGGTTTTTGGTTCTGAAAAAAGACTGCATACAATCTAGATCAAAATCCATTTATTAATAACCTCTTCACACTTACAACTGCAGATTAGATTAATTAAAACAATTTATTCATGACCTATTAACATTTATAAGTGCATACTTGATGGCTTATTGGAAACTGAGTGACCCATGAGCATTTATTAATGGTTTACCAACAATTATAATTGTATTACTACCAAATAAAAGGGCAGCCAATTGAATTTTTCACAACCTGGCATCCCAAAATTTGTTCTTAATAAGTAAGGGATAATACCCAATGAGGTATAAGTTCCATGGTTGTAATGTATGAGGCAGAGAGGCTAAGAAGCCTTAACAACACTTAAAAGCACTTGGTTTGAATACTTACATCTTGTTTGCTTTTTCTGTGCCGTTTAATTACAGATTTAAAAACTGAGGTTAATGAGCAGAACCTGGTGTTGCTAATTAAGTTCAGGGCAGTTAGATGTCAGTGGATGCTTGCCCTCAAGCTAGTTAGACTTGACAGGCTGTAAACTCTGTCTCTGGTTTCCACAGCTGGACCAGAGCATAAAATTCCCTCAGCATGTAGGGAATCTGTACTGTTCTTCTCATGTTTTGCAATCCTTAGTTTATCTTTAGCTTTCTTTGTGTCGTCTCTCGTTGGACTTGATGTTTTCCATTTATGTCCATTAAAACTTACATATGTACCCTACAGGTTAAATGAGATATTAAAGTCATTCATTCCTCTCCTTCAATCTGGTGTTTATTTCTTTATTCAAGAGTTGTTTGTGTTAATTAGCTTACTATAATGAAGCCCTTTTTTCAAACTGCTAGGTTCTGAACCTTCAGTACTGTTGCCATGGTTACCTATAGTTTAGTGCAGAATGGCAAACACACATACATCACAGGTGTCTGGTTAAACTGCCCGATTATTAAAATTTAAACCACACCTACCAACCAATGAGATTCCAGAAATTTCAGTGGCCATGGTATAATGACTTATAACTAATCAATAAAGCATTAGTGAATAATTGACTTAATATCAATTATTTAAACTTTTAACCCTTTAAAAAGGTGCCTTATTAGACAGTAGTACCATTTTAGCTTGCATTAACTATATAAAAGAAAACAAATCATAGTCAGCCATGATTTGTATATATTCTATTATTAAGCATTTCTTAAAATAATCAAACTGTTCTTTCTTGTGTTTTAATTATTACATTTACATTATTTTACTTTAGGATCATTATACTGAGTAAAATTCAATAATTTGTTTTGGTGTAGTTTGCATTAAGAACTCATTTTTAGGATGGTACCATCTGTAAAATAAGAACATATAGTGAATCAATGTACATATAATTCCAGCATTTAACCTGGGCCTCTGTAAGGTCAGCTGAGAACTGGGTCTTAAGCTACTGTATCACATTTACCGCTCACAGATGAGGCAGTTCCTGTCAAAAAAAAGGAAGCAGATGTTCCACAAAATCTAATTTGATTTGATAAGGGCACTCACTGTAACACGGAGCACCTCACAAAGGTATCTTGTTACATTTATTGCTCAGTCAAGCCATTGTATAATCCATTCAGTGTGATTATGATACCCTAAATCAGGTTATTTGGATTCAAGTCAATCTGTTCACTTCCCTTCTTTGTGTAACAGAGAGATCTTAGTCTCCCCGCTGTGGTGCCAGTTGGATGAAGATGAATCCACAGTGGAGAAGCCAGGGAGGCAACCTGGCTCAGAACTCATGACACATTACCTTTAGCCCCACTGTGTTTTGACCAGTCGCTTTTCAGGTGTTTCCAGCACATGTGAACCAGTTTGCCACAGGAGAGTCCCTGTTCCTCATGTTTTTATATGTTTTCTATATTTGCAAGGAAAATTCTTTCACCTGGGTTGTGTTTATCTCCAAAGAGTTTAAATTGAAACAATGTCCATGCATGGATTCGGCACCTTAACCATCATTGAGGACAGTGTAGCCATGTTTGCTTTATATTTTCTGGCAATTCAGTGGTTACCTGGTGGGAGTTTATGTTCCACATTTGAAACTTTATACATGATGGGTGTTTTATGGACAGATTACAGTTTGTACATTTAAATTTGACTAGTTTTAGGCCAATATATTAATCATAGGTAAAGAATTCAGCATTTCTCCACCAAAGTGTTATTCCTGGCAGTGTGGAGAAGGCTTTGAAACGGCATTTACTTTCATCTTGGGGAAATATAATATACAGAAAATATAATTGGACAGTAAACTGAATAACTAGAATATAAAATATCTTTTTTTTGAGACTTTTACTGTGGTGCCAGTGGGATTACAAATGGTAGTATATTGCAAAACACCATTCCAGCGATGTAGTATTGCACTTCCATAAAGAGACACCAGAGGCCAAAATACCCTGACTTTTACTTTGTAGCATGGATCAAGCTCCCACAACATTGTATTCTACATTTCCCATAATGCAACTCGATAGCCTTGATTATTTTTCAAACTCTGGAAATCTCCCTCCAGAGCCACAGAAAACATTATACAATTGTTTTCACAGGCTGTGTAGAACTCCTCATGACACGTTAACTTACCTTGTAAATATGTAAAATAAGTGGGGTGCTGCTTGAATAAATGGTCGTGTTACTAACGGCAACTGCATTGTTCTGGAGGGAGAAAAAAAACAAAAAAACAGGCGAGGTTTCAGAAACTCATCACAGACCACAGCACAGGTGACAGGTGTCTCCACACACTGACAATCAGTCATAGATTGAGGTGGAGGAGATAGATGTGAGCGGGGAGAATTGACGTTGTCTAGGAGGAGAGAATGCCTTGTGCATAGCAATTTAAAAATATATTTTCCCCCCTTTGAGTCATAATGTATCTTGCATTCTGACAGTATATACAAAATTTTCAGATTTTTGATTTTTGAATGCACTTTTTATTACCTTATATTGTTTATTATATTATTTATATTATTATATCAGAGAACAAACAGATGTACACCACTGACTGAAGTGAAATACAAAATGACCCACTGAGTTAGAGATGGCAGAGGAGTGAGCTTCTGAACATTTACTGGCAGTGGTGATAAACCCTTCCCACCTCATCATTTCCAGGTTGGAAATCCACTCCATTTCGGTCTGTGGGTCTGAGGTTATTGAATAAATTGATTTCTCGCTGACCTTTACTACCCGCTCCTCCGATGCAAAAAGTTCTTAATGATCTGCTGCTGTCAGAGGTGCTGAAATCACAGATCCCTACAGAGGCTATTAGTCTACAATACATGGGCTGGAATTATGATGACAGGAGTGAACATCGTTGATATACAAGAGCTTGACACAACAGTATGAACACCTGTTAATGTATTGCAATCCAATGCAACAGCCAAGCAGTGACTAGCTTGAAATGCCTAGTTTTTCATGTTTATTAATTCACAATAATTTATAATAGTAATTAACAAAGCTGAAACTCTTTATATTTAAATCATATCTTTCTAATCTCAACATTGATATAGTTTTTGTTTTATTTGTTGTTTATATAGGTACTAATATTGTTTTCAGTTTACTGTTTAAGATTTACTGTTGTATTTGCTGTTAGTTTTAATGTGGTTTGCCAGGTTTATTATTCCCAGTGCATATTTCAGTCACAACTCTTGAATAACCACATATAAGGGATCTTCATCAGTGTCTTTTCATGTTATGTGTTTATGTTAAAAAACAAAACCTGGATAATATACTGTACCATGATTGGTTTAAAAGTGTCTCAACTGTCTTGAATATGGATATTGGTATTGACCACAAAAAATCCTTTACCATGTAAATGCAAGTTTGACTCAGTAACACACAGTCCAACTTGTATTTACTATTTAATGTGACTATTAATATGTACTATGGTTTTGTACTACTTTGTACCTTGAAACACAATCATGAAAAAAGAACAGGGTTCCTGCAGTAGGCAACGTTAGAGAAGAGGACTTAAGAGTGGCTGGGGAGACAGTGGAAAAAGAATGAGACATATTCCGACTCTGTTATTACTGCACTGTTCAGGTCCCTTTGAGCAAGGCATTTATAATCCAACTGTGGCTCAGGGGCCCTCAGCAAATAGTGAGCTATTACTGGGCAGCTCCCAGTGGCCAATGTCCGATTATGTGTTTATATGTGCAGTCTGCTGTGTGGACTGGTATGAGGCAAGGGTAGTGCTTTGCTCATTCGGATTGTACTGGAAAAATGTGGAGAAAAATAACGTCAATAACAAGTAATTAAAACCAATGGAAACTACTAAATGAATCCATAACCTGTCTGAATTGGGATAGGGTATTCCAGATTATACACCATAGAATATAATGAACATCAAGTATCTCAAGCTCACTACTGAGAATAGTAGAAACAGTTTTTTAAATTTAAATCTTATTTTCTCCCATCCGTATCTGAACAGCATCCACCCAGTGGAGTTTAGTGCTCCCCTCTCCTCCGCCCCCTCCCACTAAAACCAGCCCATTCTGAAGCTTGGGGATAATGTGGCTGTCACTGTTTTGGGGGCTGGGGATCACTTTAACCCGGTCACAACGTGGGCAAGTTGCGCACGGTTTTTCTGCGTTGCCATGGGTTCTTTTTTTTTCTAAAACCTATTGACTGCGATAGGGTCCCTTCTTTTCTTTGAGTCTGTCTTTGTGGAGGAGGAGGAAGAAACCGCTATTACTTTTCTGCTTCCAGAGGCGGGGGGAGCGATAGTAGCAGCATCCAGGGGAGGGGAGGAGGTACTCCGGTTCAGACCAACTGCGAAGCGAAGCGGCGTAACAGTTAAACCCCTCTCTGCCCTCTTCCAGCGGCGCAGAAAATTCAACTTTCTGAACGGCTGCCGCGACATGAGTTGCGTCTGAAGGTGAGTGTCTGGAATTTCTGTTTTTTTATTTGGCTAGAGTAAAATATGTGTATCAATTTTGATATAGTTTTTAGTTGTGGCACTTGTTACAAATTTAGCTAGCCCTCAACGGCGGAGCTCAGTTGATTCGAGGAGGCACCTGTGTGGACTATGTATGCTACTCTTCGTGGCAGGTGGTTGAAAATTGAAATAAAAAGAGGAAAAAAAAGAGGAGAATTTGTTACAGGGAGATGTGGTCATGACTGGTGTTTTAATATAGTCAGTTTTTTCATGAGTGGAATAATAACTAGCAACATTTTTGCTCATACCTAGAGATGTGGGAGGTGAACTAGTGGAGGGCTAACCTAGCTTAACCAGGTTAACCCCACCTAGCAAGAGCTGAATTCACACTGCTTCTTTCCTCTTTTAGCAGAAAATGTTCTCATGAAGCTCTCACACCATTTTAAATTAACTAAATAATGTTACAGTGGACAAATATGAATGAATGTCTTTCTGAGTAGTGATGCCTGATAGTGATCACTGAGTGAGGATAATACTTTGTCATCCCTCTTATTCACCACTACACTGCCCATGACAGCAGTGATCTCAGCCTGCTTATCACTGACTCTTATGCTGAAAGCTGAACCGCAGAACTGAATCATACCTTGTCACCCAATGTGGTGAATAGCATTATCTCATTCTGAATTGGCAATAAACGCTGTCATGTCATCTTGCAAGTGACAGGCACAGGAATAGTTGTAGTATAGTAGGAAAAATGCAGATATCTATGTAAGCCTGGTAACTATTATCTTGTGTGCAGATTTTTATAGAGAAAGTGCTTATATGCCATTTCAGCAGATTTATTCTTGTACTGTGAAAAGGTAAGTGGTGTCACATGGCACTAGAAGCAGCCTTGAAAGTCTGTAAGACTTTACTCAGATTGAGATCGAGAAAAGGTGAATTTTTTTATTCTTTTTTTTTTTCCTGGCCTTGTCCATCTTAGCTGACGCCTCTGACAAAGCTTGTGTTTTAGAGAAAAAAACAAAAAAAAATGGTGTTTCCACAGACAAAATACCTCCCATTTCTTTAATCATTTCCCACACTTAAGGAAATTGCTCTTCATTAGATTCAGTACTCTTCCACAAGTGTAAAGCATGCATGACACGAGATTAGAATGATTGATGAGACTTCAATGAGTGTGATTAAAAGCACATTACAGTGATGTTTAAATCAGAAGATTGGTGTTGTGGTTGTTACCTATATCTTTGATAATTGATGGGGGTGTGGATGGAGCAGTTGTGCGTTAGGCTTGTGTGCTTTGTTGCATTTATAGACCTGATATATCTCATGCGGTTAACATAGTGATTCCCTCAGTATGAATATTGTATGAACTAATGTATGCAAATTTATCACACACTGTGTGAAAGTGCTGCAAATTCAAATGTTGATTTCCTCAGTGTTGTTGTGTGGTGGCTCATTACAGATGATGCCTTTGAGGGAATCCCAGGAAACAGAAATGTTTCATAGTTTACCCATAATTTTATATTTGTATTCCTTTTGATGCTTCTGCTTTATTGTTCACAACACAATCAACTTGGCCTATATTGTCTGTAACCGTTTGTGGCACATTTCCCAAAAATGTACAAGTCTAGTGTTGTAAACAAACACATTCTCACCACTCCTCATAGCACTTCTATCAGTTCTAGTAGTGCTGCTCCTCCTGATACTGATCGTGCTGCTGTTTAATGTTAAACACAAAGACCTTCTGAAGGTCAGACTGCCATTAGTGAATGTAATCATCTCAAGCTGCTCTTCAAGAAGAGCAGATCCTATTTATGTTGTCCCCTGTTCATCCCAGCAGGGCATGCCATGTGCACATAGGTACAACAGCACTCATAGTCCGTAATTATCACACACCAGGTAACTTGCCTGAATTTAATTTCTAGGCCAAAGACAAGAGCCTCTAATGGCACTTGTCATCACACGTGGTCCCCAGCCTCTCTGTATTCAGGGCAGTGGTGCTTTGTGTCCAGAAGTAGGTCGAATGCTTCTCACCAAACAATTTGAGCGAGAGCCAGTAATTGGACAAGCAAAGTGTCGACCATCTCCCAGCCGGTCCATGTCAGCCAGCCCTCTTAATATGCAGCTCCAAACTGACGCATTTCATGGACCTTTTTCATCCTTTTAATCATTTAGATTACAAAATGCAGGAAACAGAACATCCTTTGTAACTGCAGACAGACTCTTTCTTCATGTTTGTGGCTGGCACACTCAGCTGACTGTGAATATATAACAAATGTCTGCTCATGTGCTGAGAAACACCCTGTCACAGTAACTGTAACTATGCAGATCAGACTTCCACCTGCACATCAGTGAGGCTTTACACAGCGTGGTGTCTGGTTCTCTTTGGTGCACACAGATTGAAACTCAGCCACACAGACATGTGATAAAAACGTCCAGGCTCACACCTTGCTGTGCTGTTTTTGTCTTTTGCACAGGCATCACAAACTGGCAGCACGTTCTGAGGCAGGAAGTGCATTAAAGATGTGATAGATAGAAGGCTGGCTGTGATTTGGGCTTTACCTGTTAATACAGGTGTGCTTACAGTATATGTGTGCGCTGTATTGTCCTGTATACACCATGAGAGAGGTGGGGGTTGAGGGTGGGATGGAGAAAGAGAGAGGCACAGAGAGCTCTTTCTTTGTGGCTAGGCTGCATACACCTGTGCAGACTGAAAGATGTATGATTCATTGTGGCCAAGTACCCCACCCTCGGTAATACATGTGTGTAAGCTGAGACATAGAACACTGAAACCTGGATTTTTCCTATTTGATTTAGACGGTTTATTAACTAATATAGCATGTCTGCATTTCTACCTTTTCTATTTAGTCATATGCCTGATTTGTAAACTTGAACCACTCCAAAGTATTTGTCGGTGTCTTATCTGTGCACAGTCTGTAGTAGACGCATCTCTTAGCAGCATCAGCAATGTAATTTCAAGGTATAATTTGGTCTGTCTGTTGGAATCGGGAGTATCAGATGGCTATTAGAGATTAGAAAAAGCAGCCTGCCAACAGTGAGCAGGAGTGAATTGCAGCATCAGACTAATTGCTGCCCTGTTATCACCCCATCTAGAATGTGTCACTGCAGGTAACGCAAAAACGTGATCTCTAGGATGAGTCTGGCTTACAGCCGTGTGAACAGGTATGCTGATCCATGGGTATAAAGTGTAAACCTAAACTATGATGAAGACAAACATTGCACTGATGCCCGATGGTGTTGAGATGTTAGAGTGTGTTTCCCGGTGTGGCTGGCAGACACGGCGGGAAGGTGTGGAGCCTACCAAGTACCCAGGCTCTAATTGAGGTTCAGCTCAGGCTCCAGCACTACAAGCAATTACAGTGATGGCTCGTGCTCCCTGTGCTGCAGGCGGAGTTGAGAGTGCTGCGGCGCTATGCCTTACCTGAGTCCTCCTCTTTCATGTTTGTTACCGATGACAGCCGGAAAGGCACACTCTAGCCAGTATGTTCTGGAAATGTGTTTGGTAACATGAAATATTCATTTCCTTGCCTGCTCTCTGGCAATGTGCATATTTATTTACTACATTTTTTTATGATACCTGTGACCGGTTCAGAGGAGATACAGGAGTGTTGGAAATGATTCCCTCCTTGCAGCCTCTGATGGGGGATGGCGGAGGAAAGGATATGCAAAGATAAGAGATGCTGATCATCAGAATCAAGGTTTATTTCTTATTAAACAGGCCACTGCATCATTGGGGCCACTGGGTGAACATGATCAATGGCTTCTCGCACTACACGGACAATTAATCAGTAAAGTTAATACTGAAGGGCAAACTGGGGGTGAGGTCAATGTTATCTCATATGTTCAGTGCTTCTTTTCCCAGTAGGAGGGGATAAGAGGTCAGTATCCAACATTGGTCATGTGCAACCCACATATCCCTGCCTGCAGGTATATTTTAGTGTGTCATTGTTCTTTTGCTGTGATACTGAGACTGTTTTCCCACAGCTCAAACATGTTACCCAGACATATTGTCAATTGCTGCCAGCTGCACAGCTTGCACGCATTTCACATCTTTTCATAATGTCTTGTGTTTACGTGTCATCATTCAGAAAAAATAAAAATGTCTCGTTGATGTTGTTCAAGCGACAACATTTACACACATCTTCCACTTGTTGTGTTATTATCCTCTCCTCAGGCTGCCATGTGTTTTTCATGGGAATTTTCCATCCTCTGTTGGATTCAATGAAAGACAATATGTGTGGTTATTATTCCTGCCTCCTATTGCTTTAGAAAATTGTAAGTTTTACGTTTAATTAATCAATTTAGATTATGCTCACATGAAAACCATAACCAATAAAGAGAACCAAATATGGGGATGTTTTATGAGAGGAATTTTAATCCCACTGTGCATTGCTGTCAGCTTCAAACTCATTTCCCAATCTTATTGTCCCGATTCTTGTATGCCTGCTAAGATTTATAACACCGCTGTTATATCACAGGGTACATATCCTCTAAATTCAATGTTTATGTTAAAAACCTTGGTGAAAAGGGCAACACCACCATAAGATTCTCCAAGGAACAACAAACATGACAGCTATGCCTCGAAGAGTAAGAAGTTATTGCCCTAAAGTCACTGGGACACAGGGATGATTTCCATTTCAATTGCAGGCTCAATTTGGGATAACTCATGCATACAGAGGTAAGGCGAACAAAGAGCAGAGGAATAAAAGTGACAAATGTAAAGAATAGAACCGGGGAACGCAGTATCATTGGCTTTGTGTCCCATGAAGGGTATTGTGTGTGGCTGCATGGATAAGGTTCCAGGGGGACCCTTGGGAGGTGGAAGTGAAGGGCACCGAGGATGAGGGAGGACACATGTGACAGGCAGAGGACACAGAGAACGTACCAGGACAGACGTGAAACACGCCTCTCACCATGATAGTGGTACTCTTTGATGGAAATGCCCATCACAATTTCTCGGAGCTTGAGATGTTAGCTACATATTGCTTGTTTTGTCCAAAATCCTGACATATTTAATTTACAATGACATAAAACAGAGAAAGGCAGCAAATTCTTATTGTTGAGAAGATGGAACCTGAAAATGTTTTGCATCTGGCTTGATGAATCACTTAAATGTTACCTGATTATCAAAATTGTTGGTGATTAATTTTCCCCTCAAACATATGATTTCAGATAACTATTGAATTTCATGTGTACATAGTGATCATCTACACAAAGAATAGCTACTTTTGTTCACCATAATGTTGTCACAGTCATCTGTAAATCAAATGAGAACCAACTCAGTTTAGTAATCTGGAGATAAAATAAGGTCAGGTAGCTCACTCCATTACATTTGTTCACTAAAACCTCGTCATAGTTTACAAACTTGAGAAAGTCACTGAAGAGTGTGAGGTCAAAAATACTCAAAAAAAAAGGTTATTCTCAAAATTGTGATGTGTTAGTGTACAAAATGTGTACTTGATCGTTTGTGTGAGATAATAAATCCCTTAAGTGCTCTGGCAGTCTGTCTAGCAGTAGGTGAGTAGTATGTGTCTGTGTGACAGGGTCTGCTGTGAGGCCAGCAGTGCTCTACATCCAGAGGCTTCCCTCGGGACCTCATTACACCATGTTGGGTACTGTAAGTGGACGACTGGGAGCCCCAGGCCAGTGCACCTCCATGTATGTTGATTTGGTGTGAACATGTGAACCTTGGTATCTGCTCTGCATAGTAAGAGCCTGTTTACTGGCCCAATGAGGCCTGGAGTCAAACACAGCACTATCCTCCAAATTGAAGATTAGAGAGCAGATCAAGCATGATTAGAATCAGGGAACAAAGAGGCTAAGCTGCTGAGTGGTCAGTTTGCTAAGTGGGCTAACACCTGAGCAGGAACTGTAATCCTTATATTGTTTTCTGTTGCAGCATTCATTTGTCCCAAATTGTCTTTAAGGGCCAATCATAGTTGGAGAATGTGCAAGCATCATATGACCTAATCTTTCCCTCCTAATGGGGATACAAGATTTTATAGACCTTCATTCACAATATAACATTTTGAATAGTCTGGTGCTGTCATCGGCCATGAGGTGCACAATTTTGTCGCAAGTTCATAGAAGTCTTTTGTATGTGTCAGAACGTAACTGTTAAAATGTAGGCTAACATTTTATATTTAAAATGTACATTCAGTAACGAGATAGTTTCCGAAAGTCTTTGCAGTTGCCCTTTAGGGTTTTCCACAAAGAGCCAGAACTCAGCATGTCTGTTTCTTGATGTACTCACCCCCAGATAGAGCAAATGTTGAGTGCAGTAATCTTGCCAAGCTGGTACAAATCCAAATTAATTCATCAGCTTGGGGGAGCTCCACTCTCCATTTTTACAAGTGTGACCCTGCAGACCACCAGCTATGAACTACAGACCTTCTTGACCTCATTATTTTTACAGTGTCAGATTTTTTGGGTAGAAACCAAGACTCCTTACAGAACACGTTTTTATGGCCTCATACTGGATTGCAAACAATCTCACCTTGTAACATTTTCTGCGGTTTACAGTGGAGTTTTAATGAGTGTCAGGGGATGGTTTTGCTGGCAAAACGAGACCAGTCACAAGATCTCATTGTGGTTAGGTATAGCTAGCTGTTATGATGTTGAATAGCTTGGTGCTAAATTACTAAGCATTTTAGTCCTATTGTCTCATTGGAACACACAAGAGGGCAGCAGTAGGGGTAAATACTGTTTAATTGCATTAGCTAATCAGTGTAATGCAGGCTTTCCTGAACACAACTACTAGAGAAAAGCTAAATCTGAGTGTTGTGCTCATTATGAAATTCCAACCAATTAGCATACACTACGACCGGAATTATCTTCCTTTCAGAAAAAAGCATGAAAACACTGTAACGCAGTATCTTGGAACATTGTTTTACTTTCAGAGGATAGTGAAGTAGATAAAATATTGTATGTACACTTTTGATGTGTTTTGTGAATATTGTACATGGCCTCATCTGTTTAAATCTTGTTTCTCTTTCGTAGTAGAAAAATAGTAGAAAATAAAAGTAAATAGATTACAATAGTAATCAATAGTTCCACAGTTAGACTCACACACGCTCTTCCTACAATGCTTTTAAGTTTTTTTCAAAATAGCATATTTGCTTTGTTTCTTTAGAACTACAGCTCCAGGGTCTTTCTATTGGTCATGATCCCAACAGTGAAAACAGACTAGATTTTTATGCAATGTGTGTGAAATGTGTTTCTTCAGAGCAGAGGCAAATACACAATCTGAAATAAACCAGTTTAAAAAAAACGCAGAACCTAAGAGGAAAATATGCCAAAGGGAGAGGTTTAGGAAAATAATGATGACATTATTCTGTCACAGAGGCAATGCATGATTATCAGCCAAATGCTAATTTACTATGTCAAAGTAAAACAGATATGTTGGAGGAAAGAAACAGATGTTTATTTCAGACTAACCATGATGGTATTAAGAGGAACAAATACTTTACAGATAAAAACAGTACCCTGCAGCCCAATAATTGGTTATTGTGGCTTGTGTGCCTACATTCTTCAATTTAGAATCCTCTTATCTGGGATTGCACTGGTATTACTCTATCTAACAAATTGTTTTAGGTAAACTTTATGCTCAATTGAAAATGTCCAAAGTAGAAGACAGATTATTTTTTTCTGTTAACTGGTGTAAAGGTGTGTTTTAAGCTTTAGATATTCAAATTGGAGGTGATAATAATTCTCAGAATTTGTGTCTTAATTATGCTGATAAGTGAGTTTTAGATTAGAAGTTGGTTGAACTCTGCCTTGTGAGCCCTGAGATATTTGCGTGTAAAATGTAGACAGTGTAACCATTTGCCATATGCTGTAAAAAGACATAGTTCAACTCTTCAACTGTGGGCTGTGATAAAAATCTGGGTTTAATCTGGTTCGGGTTCATTAAATACTGCAGTGGTTCAGGCTGTGGTCAGGTTAAAACAGAATGCACGTCACTCTGGGCAAGTGGAGCCAGATTTTTCAGCTCAGTCAAAATCTACAGTTTGTGTATAAACAGACCTTACACCATTTCAATGTGAGTGCTTTGGCAGTTTGAAATGGCTTAAAGGCTTGGAGCGATGGCTTTGAGAAACAAAAACAGATCAATAGAGGTGATCCTAGAGAAATCCAACTTTGATATCCTGGGCTTCAGACTGGGAATACTCCCATCAGTCTTCATGTGACATGTAACACAGGCTTTTCTGTCTGGATGGATACTCACTTCTCCGTGGCTTTCTGCTGACCCTTCCGGTTTCCTGTGGTGTGTCACGAGCTAGAGGCAGTGTGTCATCTTCCCGGTAAGAACGTCAGGGTGGTCTTCAGTTGTGTGATTCACCCTCAGCACCGCAATCCCTTGAGATACAGTACTGTAGGCAGTTTGTTGTCTTAAACATTGACATTTGCATTTAAATTGACTTCATGCCGCTGTGATTTATTTCTTGAGAGAGTGACAGAGTTTTGTCAACGGCTTTGCCTCTAATTCTCTTGCATCTGCCGTGTGTATGATAACAAAAGCAGGATTATTATTCAGTGAAATCATAGTCTAACTTTGTTTCATAGTGTACTCGAGCCACACACCAGCCACAGACCACTTGTGTCTCACAAATTTTCTCACAACTGCAGATTAAATTCTAGTCAGTCATGCTTGATGGCTTTTCTCATGAATTAATTGTTGTATAGAGAAAAAAAGATTTCTTCACTTTGGAAAGAAAATTAAACTCAAAGAAAATATAAAACGGTGTCCTGTGAACTGAACATTTCTAGAACCAAGGTAAAGCTGCACTACGGCAGAAATGTGCCACTACACAGGGCTCTTATGAAACTATATTGCAGATCGACTTGTAACGCTGACTGACATGTTCTAACACATTTTTGCATGTGCTCCAAAGCTAAAATGGGTTTTGCTGTTTCCCATAGTTCCAGTGTCACTAAAAGGGTGAGTAATATCTGTTAAGTGTGTGATTTCACTTGAAAATATATTTAATAATTTGAAGCCTTTTCAAATCATGTTGATGACAACCTCTGTGATTTATCCACCTTACAAAAATAATCGTGCAAAGAGGCTGCAGGCTCTGCAGGGGTCATGGTAATTTAGGAGGCCATGGTGTTCATGGGATGACAGTTTGACACAGGATGTTTGCAGAGATCCCTCCAGAAAGCAAGTATAATTGACACCATTAGCCTTGAGGTCTGTCAGTTTTCTGACAGTTGATGAATTCACGTGTGCCCCCCCTCCACTACAGATAACAAATTCATACCTCCTGTTTTTTAAACCATTTTACACCTCAGTAATCCCTTTCTAACAGGTACTTGGCCCAGCTGAGCCACAGTTTCCATCATGTATCATGGATTCATGATTATCCTTCTCAGAGTGTGAAGTGGGTGAAGCCCTGGCTAACATGTCCTCATGAAAGTCTGTCCACAGGTCTGATTCCCCCAGGGTGCGTATTCTTGTCTTCTTGTTAAGCTGGTGCTATATAGGCCCCCATGGCTGTGCTGTGTGGTATAACTCACCTGCTGTTGAAACATTTGGATCATATCCCTGAGCAGTGAACAGGTCCCTGGTTCCCCATTTGCAGCCAAGCCAAAGTTACAGATGGCTCTGCTTCTTCCTGTGGTTCACCAGTGGTAGAGGTGCCGAGAGTTTGAAGGTTACAGGCAGCTCTTCCTCTGTTGTTGCGTGTCGAATGTCATTACTGACACACGGAGGCCTCTTTAATACTTGAGCCTCTCTTTTTCTTTACCACCTGCAGTGTGATGGGATTTTAGCTGGGGTCGAAAGTGTGCCAAAAGGACTGCTATTAACCCTGTGTATTGTGCCGTTCCCATGCTCATAATGGAGCAGACCACATTCCCTCCAGTGAACACGAACATAGTTTGCTGGCTCTCAAAGAACTTAAATGTAGGTCTTGCAACAGTGGCCACACTTTTATTCCCTTTCACACAACCCTCATTTTTCAATGCTGTTTAGACCAAAGCTGCTTCTCTTTGGGATCGGTTTTAGCTATCTCAATCATGAAGTAAACAACATCCTTCCTCTCATTCGCTACACGACCAGAGTGTAAAGAACTATTCAAATAGAGTGAGTGTGTGTGGGAGTGTATCTTAACTTCACAAAGAGAGACTGATGCTCAGTTTGTAAGCTGAAGGAGGCATGTTAGCATCACAGTGAAAAAAAGAAGGATTTTTCCAGCAACCACAGCTGTGATATTTTGACCTGCTGCATCCGGAAGATGTAAATTACAAGGATGATGTTTGCACTTGGCATTTTGCTAAACGTGCACAGATCAAACATCTTCAACATCTAATCTTAACTGGAGGCTTTTTATGAGGTTAGTTAATAATTTATTTCACAGTGGTGGTCTGTTAATGTTAAACATTGATAGTGGTTGCAAATGAAATCTTTATTTTGTACCATTGTGTTCTAACACAGATGGCAGAGCAGCTGTGATTGAAATAATTAGTTGAAAAAAGATAAAACAATCTACTAGGTCTGTACCCTCCTACATCATTTTGTGACTGCATGTGTGCTACCCTGGAGAGATGGAAAAAAAAAAAACTGGTGTGAGTAATGGATATTCATCTACTGTATAGGGACTGTCTGCGTGGTAATTCATATTGTATGTAGCTGGAGGAGCATACTGTTGCTGGGAGGGCATGTATTGCCAGTGGAGTCACGACTATCTGTCTCTTTTCTGTGAATTGTGAAATGGGGGCCAATACTGATCAAGCCAACCATAAGCATAGCTCTAGGTGGGGGAATTCCATTATGATGCTAAGGCTGAAAAGACCCCACACTGGCTCCAGCAGCAACCAGAGAGGGATTTGTTTTGCTCAATAAGTGGTGAAAATGGTTTCAAAATGCTTTTTTCCCCCCACACAAAGGCTGATTTATAAGTCTGCATGTCTCCAGTTTCCTGCTGCTGTGTTACAGCAGGACGTGGGGCCATTAAACTTGCTTTTCTGTCACTGTCAGTACACAGCACCCAGGTTGAAGGGTGGGGTTGGCCACTGGAGTCTGCTGCTTTGATTTGTTAAATGTATAGATGCTTTCTCTGCTAAGTGTTGCGTTGAATGCCTGTTTTTATATACAGAGATATAAAGCTAATGGTGTAAACAGCAGTGTAAAGCATTTACATGGAAGAGACACAGAACAAACAAGTTTGATCAAAGCTGTATGTGCTTCAGTGCATCAAAGAGATGTTGTTCTGAGCCATTTGGTTCCTGTCTTGACCCAGTAAATACAGCAAGGTTACTATCTACAGAAGAGCATGTTGAGGAACACTTTCCCTATCTGACCAGAGCTGGGAGCTCTGGTTCCCAGAATGCAGAGCACAGCAAGTCCACAGCCATCATCATTAAAGCTGCACTGCTGTGGACACTAATGGCTGTCCCCGTTCTGCTGCCTCGGCACATTCAGAGGGCTCATCTGAGACTTGAGGGTGTGAACACATGAATTAACTGAAGAAAGATGAATTCACAGTTCCTATCTCGCTTTAAAGCCGGATGCAGGATGTAGGAACCTTTGTAGCCAGGAGCCACCATGAGTGCATTAGTGGCGATGTCCTCTTTCAACCACTCTTGAATCATCAAAGGAGGCTAATTGGGGAGTTTTGTCCTCGTTTATCTTCATTTAAATGCTGGAAAAGATGGCGTTGTTTACTCGTTTCAATATTGAGAAGGGGGGGAGCGGGGAGAAGAGACAAACAGTGGTGGCAGTGTTAAACGGGGGGATGGGGCTGGTAAAATTGATGTGCTGTAGATGTGCTTTCCCTGGACTCCTAATTGTGTTTTAAGATTTCGAACTGCCATATAAGCATCTTCAAACGGAAAATGTTCCAGCATCAAAAGGTGTGGTAGTAAATATCTGCATGCATATTTTAGTAGAATGAAGATTTATTGCCTCTATTTTTCAAGAAAGTGTTAAATGCAATATTTGAAAATCAATACAGGGTCATGACAAGGCACATTCATCATGTTTGTTCATTTCTTCAGTCATGGTGAAAAGCTTTACATGGCTGTCTTTTCCCAATTACATGCAAAGGCAGATGTAGTCTAACCCCCTTCTGTTGTTTTTGTTGTGGCAATAGATTTTCAGCCATCCAAATGAACTCTTCACTGACAAGCCTATATTCATTGTGCTTGGCCTTTTCCCTAGTTTTAGACACAATCATCCCCTCTTCCAAATATACACTTTACTAATCAATAAGCTTTCACAGTAATTTAACTCTGTGTGCCCCTGAGAGCTTGTGGTAAATTGTCATGTTATGTCATAGGTAGAATTATATTAGCGTGGTTCCCTGTTGTCCTGGCCACTGAAAAGGTTGCTTCATTGATGCCAGGGCACACAGACTGTGTTTTATTATGGCCTCTTGCTTTTATTTTAATTTTTTTTGCATTAGTCACTTATAGGGATAACCAGATTGGTTGTAGAAAGAAAGTGCTTGGTTTTCTATGTGGTTTAGCTGGATTTATCAGGATTTCATCCCAAATAAATCATGATTTATGTTTGGACTAATGAACCCAATATGATTCTGTAAAATAGGGTGCCACTGATAATGATTAGCCCGATGGCTGTGCACTGTCCTACCTGATGCTGATCAATACTCATATTCCATAAAATCAATTACTCATATGAAGCAGAGGCTGGGATCCTCAGTGCTGCTTTTTGGTTGGATCCTGACCAAAATTGAACTTCTTGGGCTAATCCTGATAACGATTTTCTGGACAAAAATATTGTAAGGACAATATATCAGCTGATATTTCTTTAGTTTTGATGATCAAAGTGTAGTGACAAATACTGCGCTAAAACAGAGTATTTTACAGTTGAAGAATAACCTTCTCATCTGTAATATGCTGCTCTGCCAGCTCACATGAACTGTGATACCAATCTGTCTTTGTTAAGCCAATATCCACTAATATCATCAACCCTCCGATATATCAGCCCGGCTCTAATTTTATGGGTTTAATCATATTACTGTTGATTCCTGACCAGTAGGGGTAATCTCATCAGTATTATCCAAATGTACTGCATTGTGTTGCAAATGGCAAAATAAAAAAACACATAACTGGGTGTGCTGGAAGTGAAGCTGGGTACTGGATTTCGATACTTTTTCACATTGACCAAATCGCTTTGATACTATTGAGTATCGAATAATGCCTTGTCATTTGGTACCAAATTTGGATGCCTAACATGAGCAGAGCTGTCCAGAAAATCCGGCTATAGCTTCTCAACACAAACAGTAATGGTGGAGGCAGCAACAGCATTTACAGCGGCCTCATCAGTAACAAGAGGTTGGACCTGGACAGCAGTGGTTTGGCGGCTTGCGGATATGACAACAGCGCCAGGCTTGGCTAACGTTAGCTGTGAACTTGTATGTTGTTATGTTCAGTATTGTGGTCACATAGAGACTGCTTTGCTACGTTAGCAGCTGCTGCCAGCCGCCGAACCACCGCTGTTTTGATGTCAAACGATAGGCAATATCATCATCTTCCATACTTTAATACAGCTTCGTCTTGTCTTACCTGCAGGGTTTGTGTTTTGGTCCAACCTCCTGTTTCTGATGAAGCTATTGTAGATGCTATTGCTGCCTCCACTTGCTATGTTTTGAGCTGTTAACCCAGCTAGCATTAACAGACAATATACTACATAAAACAACTGTCATAAAGCAAAGTAATAAAACTATTTATGCTAATGTTAACTAGCTGTACAGAGACACTCAACACTCTTTCTCTTTAACACTAACCAACATTAAAACTAGTGAGTTTTCCTAGTTGGTGAGTTTGAATGTCATTACAGTCACAGCACATGCTGGGTGCCACATCCAGACTTCCAGCTGACATTATGGGTTGAATTGTTTGTTGTGCTAAGATTAGCTTGATGTGAAAGTGTGAAAGTGATTGTTGTAAATAGGTTTATATTTTTTTTATGTTATGAAACTGCTTAAGTGTGTGCTTAGTGCTTAGTGTGTTAAAATGCCAAGGAGCTGAAAACAAAATTAAAGATTGGTATCGAAGTCAAGGTTTCCGCACTTGTATCAAAAATTTTTGAACAATACCCAGCCCTAGCTGGCAGAAGGCTACATTCACTAGTCCAATGTAATTAAATGGTATGAAGTAACCCTTTAGCCTACTTCACAGTTTCTCTCTAAATGTCCTTTGACAAACTTATCCTTTGATAGTCTTTTTCCTGCTGCCTTGCTATTTACAAATGCAGCCTCAAAATAGTTGCCAAGCTACAGATTAGATGGGATTTAGACATGCTCGAATTTGGTATCAGTGTATTGAAATAAAGGTAGAAGGTTGCTCTACAGGAAGAAATCCATGGAGCACAAGTATCAGCATTAATCTGCTTACTATAAAATAGAACCAATATCACAAATTTCATTCCAACAACACAAAACAACTCAAAAACTACTACCACTACTCATGTGTTTACAATTGCCTGCTAGAGAGGTATACTGTATCTAGTTCACTTGTATTTTGGTCAATTCTGTTTTTCAATAACCTCATTCTGGATTAGCAGATGAGCGCTTGGGCACTGCGGACAACTGGTGATACAGAATCAAGGCCTTCTGAAAGGTGTACGCATGTTGGTAAGATGCAGCGTACCCACCATTGTTCATCATTAGGCACAGCTGAGGAATATGCATTATGGATGATGTAGTCATTTCAAATGTCAGACATAAACTGTTAATAGTTTTGAGATGAAAGCTAGGAATTCAGACGGTGAAGAGAATGCGTCAGACTGACCGCAGATCCTGCTGTGACCACATGATGAGATAGACTCAGAGATCAATCAAAGCCTTTGTTAATCAAGCAGCAGAGAGGAATTCTGCTTGGTCTGTTACCAGTTTTCTAAAAAGCAAAATGGTGGAATCAATTAAGCACTTCTGTCTTCATGACATGTTACATCTGGAGGTATGTGGGAAAAAAGTGTCATTTGAAGTGTTAATAGTCACTATTATGGTCCTAATGAAAGCAGATGTATTTTCTTTTGGATATGTGGTCGATTTTGTCCTCTGTCACAGCTAGAAAAGGTCATAAATGAAGCACAGTCTGCTTTTATTGACTTGCTCTATTTGAGCCAAACCCCCTTCAGTCATGCAGTAACCTAGTAGGGCAAACAATATTCAGCAAACAGTAGTTATGTAGAATAAAAGTTGCCTTTCAAACTTTTACAGGCACTGGCAGCAAACAAAAAGGGTGATTATATTTACTATATATATATATTCCTTTTATTAGTGACATTTTTATATGTCCATATACAAATAATTTTAAAAGAAAAGTATTGTGCAAAACTACTGAATAAGAAGAACAAATTTTCTTGGAAATTCCGATGTCAAATGTTCTCTCCATGCTACCCTAACTTCAATATGTCCAAAACAGAGCAATTCCTAAACCTCTCTTTAATAGAGTCTTTCAGGGAGGCACAGGAAGAGGAACAAATGCCTCTATTCAGTAGCGTCCAAAATGCTAATGCCTCCGGCTCTTAACACGCTTATAAGGGTTCCCATGTCACGACATGGCATAGTCCATCCTAATGGTGGCTGTGGCTTGGGACTGCATGAAAAAGCCAGACCACGAGAAATATGACAACAAGACTGCTGGTTTCCTGGGGAACAGGGCATCTGAGTCCCCTATTCTCTTTCTGGAAGGTGCATGCAATCATGTTATGTCATGTCGAACATTAAGGTTTCTTTTCTTCACAATGTCTTCAGTGACTGAAACCTCTGTTAAGAATGGAGCTTGGGCCGTGACATTTAAAATATCTAAACAAAGTTACTGGCATTGTGTGGTTTTGTTACTGTAACAACCCCCACATCAGTGTAGTCATGGAATTTGTTGACTGGTTGAAGGGAAAAAAGAGGCAATAAAAAATGACCAATAGCACAGGTGCTACCATTGGAACATTGTTGACCATTTCAGTGGGTTATATTGAATTCCAGTAACTATGTGCTCCTATATGTAAATGATGTTAACACAAGGTTCTGTATTGGAGGAACTTTCTGCAAGCAAATAAATGAAGGGCAAGCAGGGTTTAGTGATTGTGAGGGAAAGTAATTACTTCTTATCTGGATGTGTGTTGGAAGGCAGTCTGCTGAACCTCCAGGTCTTTTTGGATTGATAATATGTCAACTGCTCAAAAGGTATTTCTTGCGTGACATTCTGGCCAACCTGTGGAATGGGTTCAATGTTGTATTGACCAGTTCAAATGATTAGACAACAGAGTACATCAAACTTTTCTCTCAACTCTTAATTCCATTTTCAATATGTCATTTCATGATCTAAAGCGTACAGCATACAGCTGTTTGCACAGTTTGGACCGACATTATTGAACTATTCAGAGGATGAGATACAATCTCTCAAGACTACACTCCCAATAGTGCTATTGATGATTGGATAGAAAGTGCACAATGAACATTAGAGTAAATTGACTGTGCAATGCTTGGACAACAGAGTGACAAGCTGCCATCAGTGCCACTTTTCAACAGTAGTGAATTACTGTGTGGGAGTACATTTCCCTTGTCTTTCCTCAAGCAATATTACTGTTGGATCATTTAAGCAATTCAAAGACTTCAATTACGCCTACTAGGCAAAATTTTTGTGTCCTTGAGGAAACACACTTCTGTTTTGTAGAAGTGTATTAAGACAAACTCGTTTACAGCGGCACAATAATTTATCAGTGTTTATTTTTTAGTTTTTTTCAACTTTTGAATTCAGTTTGGTTATAATAATAATAATATATTCAACATAACAAAAATTATGAGCTGTAAGAACTAAATGTAAATGTATACAGCATACATGTATCTTTCCCACACTGTCAAAAGGCTTCTGTTCAAAGCAGTAGTCTAGAACAGATCAGTCAAATATTTGGGCATCCTGCCATGAACAAGTGGACTGCTATTGTTTCATCACAAAAATCTGATTCACTGTACCATTGCCCAGTCAATGGTACATCCTTTTTGATGAGCCACCTTTTGTTGTCATTGTTCCCCATTTCTTTTCTTACTCAGTGTTGTGTGTACACTGCATCCTCACCATTACATCATTGACACTTTTAATCTATTGACATGTATATCAAAAGGAATCATTAGATTGAGGTGGCTGGTACCTTTCAGTGAAAAAGACCTTACTCTTTTTTTGTTTGCCTTTGGGTGGCTTGTTGTCGAGTTCACAATGCCGCTGGTTCAGTCATCAGTTAACCTGATTATACAGCCACCACATGGAGCTACAGGGAGGTCAGCTGTGTGCCCTGCTCGCCGCTGGCCAACCTGTTACTGGGATGTGGTCCCAACCACAAAACAAATCTATATTGCGCCAGCATTTGAAGTATCATGCATGATTACAGTACACCTTTCTGTTAAAATGAGTTGGATCAGTGACAAATAAGAGTATGCAATTCAAAAATCTTTTACAAACTTGTTTTAAAAGCATGCATTGGGTTTGTTAAAATATACATTTTGTATTTATGTTGGTTTCATTTCATTTGAAATGGCATTGCACCATTTTTTACAAAAGGTAAGACTGAATGCACCTGAATATGTCAAGGGGTGTCACCACAAAAGGATGAGAAATATTTTTTATCCACTAAGAGTGTCTGGGAGTGTAGTCATAAAAATAATTGCTTCATTTTAAAATATCACATGAAAATAGATTTTATTAAGATTATCTCTAAACTTAAATTTCATGCGTTTTTACAATCTTGAGGGGGACATTCTGAAACACCTTGGAAAGTTTTTACTGTTACACCACATGGACACCATCCCTCAAATATTCTCTCAAAATTAATTAAAACCAGAAATTTTAGACTACGTCCTCAAAAAAAGGAAAAAAGCAAGTTTATTTTCAAATTTTAACCCTTTCAAATTTCACTAAACCACATGGACACAAAAAATTTGCATCATCACAGATAGCATGCCAGCACTAATGATTTTTGTCTCCATTTTCTCTCCGCAACCTGTCTTGTTGTAGGTTCGATTTTATGTTTAAGCAAATTAGATTTTATCCCACTCAGCACAGATGCTTGACCGCAGCATAGCAGCTAAATGCTGTTACTGCATCAGTACTTCAACATATACTCAGAACCTGAGGACGCCAGTCTCTTTTGCTCTGACCACTTGATACCTCTTGAGACCTGAATTAACTCCCTCTTTGCTCATTTGAAATGTAGAGCTTTTTACTGCTCTTACCTCCCACCGCTTAACCCTTAATGTAGCATGTATCAATGAAAACTAAAAGCTTTTTTTGCTTGGCTTTGCGAAGGTTGCATAGCTTAATTTTTTCCAATTACTGTGAGTGAGTGAAAATTTGTGAAAACCATTGCACAGTTTTCTTTCTGCTTGCATTTTCCCGCCATTGTTCTTTATATTTTCTATTACATGAGGCATATTCTGTTGTGTCCTTGCCACAAAAGGACCTTGATTTCTGTAAATTGTGATGAACAGTGTCTTCTTGCAGTGGAAAACAGATCAACTTTTCATTCAGACCTCAAATATGGAGAAAAATCTGTTTAAAACATTTTATACTGTAATACTGGTTGAAAAACCTTGATTTGAAAAAGTTGTCAAGCTAAGTCATAAACACAATGTGTGGGAAAAATACAGCAGATAGGTCTCCTGTGTGTGACTTTTAGTACAACAAACAGCAGACCTCCACCCACACACAAGAAACACAAAGCAATATTCTGTCTTCAGGCAGAGCTTTTGATGTTAGCCTGACAAAGGCACCAACTCCAAAAGCCCCTTTCACTGGATTTTTTAACGCCCCATGCGTCTTTTCAAGTTTTGAAAAGATGACTTTCTGGGTGTGCCATGTTTCAGTTGGAAGCGGGCATTTGCGTCATTTGTTCGAACATCCTTTCAAGTGGCATCAGCTCTTGGAAACATTGAGAGTTTTAAGCTCTTGATTTGGTGAGACACTCCACATCCGTCATTGTGGTTTGATGTTCGTAGATATTTCAGTACAGTGGTTATGATTTTTTTTCCACAGTCATATCTTTTTACTTTACCACTGATGCACATAAACAGTAACACAATTATGGAAACCAACCATTTTTATGACTAGCCATTCAATATTACACCTAATGAGGAAACTGTACCTGTCTTGCCCTAAGCCACCAGGTGCTGCTTTATGCTCATCCATAAATTTCTCAAGTACTCTGTAATTTATTAAGCTGTCTGTATCATGCATGAGGTTGTAGGCAAATGTCAGGTTCTTGCACTTCCTCAACTGGCCCCTCCAGACACATGAATAATTTATATTGATTTTAAGTTTTATAAGCCGCTGCTACCCTGAGTCCCAAGTATCCTGTGCTGTGCTTGATTTTTTTGGAACATATGTAGCTTAAAAATTTGAAAAAAACACTGATGCAATCCATCAAGTAAAGCCAGAAGGGATATTTGCATGGTGTACTTTATAGAATTGTGCCTGTGGGCTACTACACCTGACACAGGCTAATTGGCTATCAAGAGAGGCTCTGAGAAGAATAGGACTGCGGGTTTCCCACTAGTGCATGCTGCCTTTGTGAAAAGTGAAGACAAGTAAGAAGTATGTGGTACCGTTGCAGGGTAAGTTCTCCTAAATGGACACATTTTTAGGTAAATATTAGAGAAGTAAGGATTTCTTAGTGTTGCTAAGGCAAAGTAACATCTAAACAATATCGTCAGCCCACACACCACGTCCAAAGCAGACCTGCCAGTGTTCTTTTTATGTGCTCAGTGAATAGCCATGAGGATGAAGCTCGAAAAGTTGGCCAGCCAGCCTATTGAGCAAGTCTGTGTAAAAACACACACACACACACACAGGCAAGGCCGCACCCTCAACACCCCCAACACCCCCAACACTCCCAACCCTCCACACACACTCATATATCTTTAATTCGTCTCAAATATTGGTCTGCCCCCTCATCTCTTGCTGTGCGCCCATGTGAGACGGATCCCACCGACATTTTCCACCGCAGGATTAACTGTGTAGCGCGACGGGCTGCTCTGCCTCAATGGTCCTAAAGGGCTGACCCCAAGATGTGTGTGTGAAGAGGTGGCCAGCAGGACACTCCTTAAAAGGCTATTAGATCCTTACTGCTTATTATGAGTGGGCGTGCAACTAAATTATCTGCTCTGCTTTCCCTTGTCATAGGACTATAGGCAGAAAAAAAAGCTTGTTTTCTGGAAATAATTAATCCTCCTTGTGGGCATAATAGCACCAAGCAGAACAAGTTGCTAGCGCCTCGAGTGTTGAAACCTTTCAAACCCTTTACTCTGACAGGTGGGCTGCTACTGATGGAGATGATCATCTTCTCATTTAGCTCCCTGCCTGCAGGACCTTTCCATTAAATTACAACTGAACCACCCTCTCTGGAGAAGGGGATTTGATTCAGGCTAGAGTGTGCACTTGTGTGAGCAGGTTTCTGCATGCGTGTGTGTGTGTGTGTGTATGTTTGCGCACACAGTGTCTGTGCCAGTGTGTGCATGCTGATCCCTCCAACCTAGGCTGTGTGTCTAGGGTGTATCTCAAAGCAGAGCCAAGGCCGGTTACCATGCCTACACGTTTTACTAAGAGACACCGCATTTATCTTAATGAATTCATTTTCAAGCTTATGTTTGCCGCTGTATTCTCCGTCAGCTGTGTACACACTCTAAATAGCTGTGGAGTTGAGGCCCTTCCCATTGCTAAAAGTGACCTGAGGGAAATAGCTTATTGATTCTTGGGGGAAACATGATTAAATTGAGTTCTAAGTGGACACTTCATCTGAACTTGTCTACAAGAGAGAAGATGAAGTACAGGAGCCATTCTGCTTTTGTCAAGGGTCAGGTCTACAATTTCCCCTTGAATGCAGTTAATTGAATTGCTCCCTTCTATTTTTTTATTTGTATTATTTATATTTGTATTTATTCATTTATTTTTAATGTAATGTTCAAGTTATATTAAGTTCAATTGTATCTTGAGGACTATTGACATCTTACAATATTTTGAACTTGGATCATGTCAGATTACATTTACATTATTGTACTGACACGCACAATGTATTTTGCAAGCATATCATAGTTATAATTAAATCAATCGAACCAATATGCAGTTTAACATCTTGTAAAGGTCTTGTTTGCTTACGATGCAACCCAGCTACTGTAGGTGTTGTGCAGCCAGAGAGGGAACAGACGTTGTTGTGCACATTGTGTTCAGTAGGTGTGCTAATCAGGAGTAGAGATCCCCTGATCACTGCCATGATCGCTGAGCGCACCATCTGTGATGCTCTGATGGCCAGCAGTCTGGCTGAGAGAGCTGGATAACAGTCTGGTACAGTCTCTCTCCTTTGCAATCCCTGTTCTCACAGGCCTGCAGTCAGGGCTCTGCCTTCACACTCTCCTCAGTATGCTGTTTTACTGGACTTGAAAGTCTTGGGACCACTTAACACTTGCTCACAGGCACTGTTATAATATTAAACATTTTGTATAGTTCAGATAAACCACAGAATGTGTGCAGATTTCGAATGTTTTTTTGATTTATCTGTTATCTGTTGTTTGATCAGATTCTTTGTAGTGTGCCGTGCCGAATAAATCAGCTGTCAACATGGATCTGGAAATAATTGAAGAGACTATTAAAGTGCCACGGATAATAGGGGATTGCACACAAATGTGGGCAATTTCAATGCTGGAATTTTGTCTGTTTTTCATTTGCAGTAAACAGTACCAGTCACATTTCTGGCAATAATGCATGGGCTCTTGCTGAGTTCACATAGAATTGTAACTTGTTTTTAATGAAATTCCTAAACTGCGAAGTGACTGAAATATATAAACACGGTCATGTAGCATGCCGCAGTAAACAGCAACACAATGCATCAACCCAGGAAAACTTTTCAACAATACATACTTTTATTGATCTGTATGAAGTTAGGGGCACTTGTTACCATGGCAACTTATAAGAAAACCACACACGGAAATGCATTGGTTTTCATATTGATTCAGAGCTCAGAGAATGAAGCACATGGTATCAGCCAAAGGCAGGTTGCCCTGCTTCTATCTGCAAGTGCCAGGTTAGAGGCTTATTGACCGTTTTTGACAGACTGAGCAACAGACGATTTTTTGGTGAAATGGGCCGTGTGCCCAAAGTTCAATTAAATGCCTCACACTGTGAGTGGCCAGCATATATGCCAAATAGTGGGAAAAGTATAAATCAGGTCTTCGTGCTACCTCAGCAATCTGGTTGTCCTTCAGGGATATTGATGGCTTTACTTAAACTCATTTTTTACAATTCACTTTAATGCTATAACATTTATCTTATCCTGACAGGTTGAAGGAGACTTTTAGGTATCACGTGAGTGCATGCTTTGGAAACACATGGTGACATTTTGGGGTTTTAGTGGGGCCGTGAACTGCGGATGTAACCACCTGCATTTTTCTTTCCCTGCTCTCAAAGCAAACAGTGGGGGAGCAACGCGGCTTTGAATAGGCTTGTAGTTGTTCTTTGCTTTCCTCTCATTTGCTCTGGCTTGCCCAAGCGGGGCAGCAGGTCAAGAGAGCGTTATTTTAATTCCACTGACAAGATACGGTTGCAGACCTCCGTCTTGTAGCGCTCAGATAACATTTAGTGATTGCTGCTTGAGAGAGATAAGAGATATGTCATAAATTAAAGATGTTGTAAACATTTTATATGGGAGAGCAGCAGGGCTGCTACTAATGATTATTTTCATTATCAATTAATCTGACCATTATTTTCTTGATGAATCGATGAGTTGTTTGGTCTATAAAATGTCAGAAAGTGGTGAAAAATGTCAATCACTGTTCCTCAAAGCCCATGGTGACATCTTCAAATGTCTTGTTTTATCCACAACCCAAAGATATTTAGTTTACTGTCATAGAGGACTAAAGAAACCAGTAGGTATTCACATTTGGAACTAGAGAATTTACTCCAAATGATTAATGGATTATCAAAATAGCTGGCAATTAATTTAATAGTTGGCAACTAATTGATTAATCGACTAATTGTTGTAGCTTTAGGGCACAGTGGATTATCTCATTTTCAGTTGAATTTCTGAATAAGTCCCACCCAAGTGAAGTCAGACTGGATACTCAAGACCATATGAGACTGTGACAAATGACACATCAGGTGCCAGCGAAGCATGATGACAGCATAAATAAGCCAAATGAATTTATGAGAGTTTATTGAGTTGCACTTTCTTTCCTTGACTTCCTTTATGGCATTTTAACAATTGGTTCAAAGTGTGAATAAATGTTTATCTTCTCGCCTCTGTAAGTCATGTCCAAATCAGTGAATCAACTTGGGCTGGAAGTGTGAATGAGCCTGAGTAGCAGAGAGAAAGGGGAAGAGGCTTTCCCCGGGGCAGTGCCCAGGACAATGTCAGGTTTGTCTGGCCCGAGTGCATGAACACTAAGCTTTTCGGAACTGGCAGCCCGCCTCAGTACCTACCCATCTCTCCCAGCTTCCAGAGCTGTCCAGCCCCGGAGCACTAAGCATTTGTGTAAAGTTCATAAGGCTTCCCTCTGTTTGTGTGCCCATAATGGCAGCTCCATCCTGTTGTAACTCAAAGAGTGCTTATGGGCTCTGAGGGCCTGGCGCTGGCACTGCAGAGGCGTGTGAGTGTTCTCAGTTACTGACTTTGGCTGACTTGCTCATTATTGAAAAGACCAGTGTCTCCCGACAGCTCAGAATCTTAGCCCTCCAGTACCAGCATTTCCTTCATCATGTTCTCCGTATGCTGTTTAAACCCAATTTACTTATTCTAAACCTCAAGCCAGATAAAACGGAGTCAGTGCATTCACTTCAGACCGCTCATTTACTCAAATAACGAACCAAGAAAGCTAAATGAAGATATTCAAGATGACAGAGCCACAAATCAAAAAGGTTGAAATTAATTAGTTTTTTTTTAATGTGCACCGATCCCATAACAAGCTGCTAAATTACCAAACATATCTGCACACAATCTTCCCTCCACCGTTTTCTAACTGTCAGCATTTGTGAAGCCCAAGTGATAATAACCTTGTTATTTGTAGCTGCAGGTTCCGTTGAAGCAGCCATGCCTTTGGTTGGTTTTCCACCGCGGTTACGACCCACATCAGCATAATTCAAGCATGACCCTCCTCCTCCTTTTCATTTTCTGCCTTTCTCCCTGTTAAAACCTAAGTCTCAGACTAGGGTCCACACCATACATCATCCAGACTGAGGGTGCTTCCTCCCTTCCCCCTCCTGTGTGTGTGTCGTGGGAGAGAGACTGCGGTTTTTTGTTGGGCTGATGGAAGGCTCTTATCGACAGTCTCAGCAGTCTCTGTGCACCGAGCTTTTTCCCCTGACGTGTCACCCAGCCTTCCACTCAGTCCATCTGTGTAGTCATGGGGTCAGCCTCTCTGTTCAGCAGTGTGTGACAATCAGGTACACTCACATCCAGATGCCAACCAAACCAAATCCTTTTGCTTTAGAAAGATAAGACAGTTAGGAGCGTGCTTCAAAAGATCTAACAATGCTGGACTAATGCTGGGCGACAATCTTTAGCAGTATTAACAATTAAGAAGATTGACTGGAAGAAGATTGCAGCAGGAGCAAAACTCAACAGATTTTCACACAGCATGAGATCTTTGCTCACACCTACTCTGATGTTCTTGTGTCTCTTCAGTTGATTATTGCAAATAAACAGTTTTCACCAAGCCTTCAGGTGCAGCAAACATCTTTCATGACACTGAGGGGGGGCGAGATGGAACTTGCATTCCTCCACTCTCCTTTGTACACACCCGGTGAATAGCCTTTAGATCGGGCTTTGTGGGAATGATTGTCAGTGGCTTAATGAGCGTCTTTGCCAAGCTAGAGGCTTAGGCAACATATGTGACTACAGTGCTTCTGTTCCTCCGTCTCCAGCCTGTATGACACAACACAGAACGGGCTCGGCATTCTCCATTTTTGTACAAATCAGATTTTTCCTATCTTATGTTTTCTTTTTTTTTGTTGTTGTTCTGGAGGTTATTACCTGGAAGGGAATAGTTACTCCTCTCATGGGGACCAGAGCTGAATTAAATATTATAAATATCCTCAAGTATCTGGGGATGTCCGTAAAGCTGCTGCAGCACATTTGGGTTAAGCATGTTTTGGTCTTTCCACATGCAAGGAGATGCACAACTTTCTTCCTCTAAAAGCAAAAACACTGGACACTGGAATTAAAAGACAAAAAAACCAGATGGGTGACATGGTACCTTTTTTAGCAACCAAATTGCTCCAGTTACATCCCTATGACTAGTATTTAATATTTTTTTATAATCAGATGATCTGCTTGATAAGGGTAACCTAAGCATAGGCTATAGGGAGGAAAAGTAGTGAAAGACTGGATGAGTAGGTGAGGATGGGGCTCAAATGAGCAAAAAATAGAAATAGTAATTAATATCCAACATACATACATACATAAAAAGAATATAGACCTTTATAGGAGTAGGCTTCAAGACAACCCCCCCCCAACCTCCCCACCCCCCAAACAACACTATCATCATCCATAGCGATGTTTCACTGGGGATGTCATCATATTCTAGGTCGGTAGATATTGCCTAACCCTACTCTATGACTAAACAAAGTATTCGTCAGCACTTTGAAATTCTAAACAATAGTCACAGAAAAATCAACAGTTTGTGAACATCATGAGGCGCTCTTGTTTTATTTACTGTGATGTCTCATACATTCCAGATGAGGGTGACACTTGAACCCTAGAAGTAAAAGATGCTTTATATGAAAAGTTAAAAGTACAAACTGTTGTATTTTGAGTCTTAAATTTGGAATTGTGCCAGTTGAATAAGATTTAATGTAAGGAGTATGCACGGCATATTAAAAGTTCATTCATATAATGTAAGTAATGATACATCAGATAATACTGTGTATTAACTAAATAAACAGGACATTCATGAGACTAGACATAATTAAATACATAAATACACTGGCTGACTACACAGGTTGGTCAAGTTCAGGGATCAAATATCATCTTTTGTTGTACAGAATGAATCAGAGTTATTTAATTATAATTGACACAATCAGATTGAGTCATTAGTTGTATTTTCAGGCCTTGTAGTTTAGTATTTCATCTACAGTAGTAGATGTAGTGTATCCAATTTCACTTCAGTTCATTCCGTCTCTTGCCTTCTGCCAAGACAAATTTATGTCAAACCGACACTGAACTATTATGTGATGGCTGTCAAACTGACCTGTAGGCCTCCAATTAGATTCTTTTACTGAGCCATTGATTGTGGATTGAATATTTATAGTATGAGGTAGCTTGTTTCAGATCGTGATATTGTAAATACACCTGAGTCATTATGTGTTCAAAATATATTCCAATTGATATTTCCCATGTAAAAAGGAAACAATTCAACTACAGGAATATGTTAATTCTCTTGATATCCTGTTAAATAAGTTGATGATTATGTGTCGGACCCACAGTGTGAGCTACTGGAGCTTGGCAGTAAGTGTGATCAAACTCATTTGATTCAGTTGTTGGCTTTCATTGGTTTGTTTTCATTGGTTCTAGGCAGATCCTAATGTAACATCTGACAAAAAGAGCTGTTAGATTTGAGAGAGGAAAACATAGAAAGGCAAGTATGACACTCTGTCCTATCTTACTTCTGCCTTAGTCGTTGCTGAGTTCCCAAATAAATATCAAAGATGGAGTGGGATTTGTTTTAAAATGTTGAAATTTATAACCAGGTTGCATGTGGGAACGACTTTGATCAGCAGAGTTTGAAGACATTGCCAGCTGATGAAAATCTCGCTTTGAAAACCATTGAAATTGTTTTTGGCTGTTGAAAGTTTTATCCTGTTTTGAAGCAACACAACACTTTGAGGCTGAATAGTTTTGGTGGGTTTCGCAATGTTTTGTTTATAGACGATTAGCATCCAACTCATAAATACTGAGACTCTTCCTCGTTATATTTAAAAATGTGAAATCTTCAGTGTCTGGTCTTGATCTCATTCCATTTGATTTGTCTCAACACAACCTCGGCTCGACCCTGTTAAGTGATGGAGGGGCACAGGAACTGGGCCACATATCCGACAGCTGTGTCAAACAGCTTACCCAGAGTAACACTGTCCAGATGCTCAGCTCAAGCACGGAACAGGAAATTCAAATGCTGAATTACAGTCAGCACAGAACCTCTCATTTCACAGGCTGAAATTATGATTTTACTGTGTGTATATTAGACACCTGAAGGGATAAAAAAAAGAAGGATGAAGCAGCAGAGGAATTTCTATAAAAAATGTGGCTTTGCTGCTGCTCTGCGCGTGCTGTAGGGACATCAGAAATTCCTGGTTGTTGGCAGAAATAAATTGCTTCGGGGTCTGATGGAGGTAAGGATTTGGTATATAAGAGCCATCGATCATGTCTCGCTGTGGCACTGTTTCGTCCGGGGAAATTGCCAGCATCAGTCAGACGAAGTGAATGAATGTGGAGAGGAGCATGCTGTGTTAGCTCACACAAAATAATATTCCAGTCCCTGCAGTCCAACTTCTGAATTCATCTCTCTGCCGGCTACTCAGCGAGGATCACACACTAATGTGATTATTGTCCTGGGCAAGAGGCCACTCCTGTGGGACTTCAAAGAGAGCAGATCAGAGGAAAAATGAAAAAAAAAAAAAAAAAAGCTGTAAGCTGTGATGCAGACAGGTGCAGTGCACTTTGTTAAACTTTTTCTTTTGCCTCAAACACATTAACAGGTTCAAAGTGAGGACTCTGGCAGCATCTGTTCTGTGGGTTTAACATACATAGAACATGCATTCTGCATGATTTATTAGTCAAGTGACATGTTTTCATTCAGCTCATAAATTATGCAACAGACTAGAATTAAAAGTCATAATTTGGGGAAAACATAATAGTTAATTTATATGAAGATACTACTGAAGATAATGTTTATTCCTGTTTTGCTTGAAGATGCTCAGCAGAAGTTCATATTTTACTGAGACAAACAGCTTTCAGACACACAAAAGAGCAACAAATTAGAGGCTAGGGAAAGCCTTCATGCTCTTTTGGCCATGAAAGAAAAATGACAGGCTTTTAGCAAAATGAACATTACCAACAAAATAAAAAGTCTAGTCTGGTTTAGTGGTTGAAAACCTCTTCTGTTGCATTTTCATAGTATATCATACACACACTTGTTCCAGGATGTCTAATGCCAACTGCTGACATGATCAGTATGGAACTACTAGTTACATAAGGCTGTACGGGGGCACGATGGGATGTACACACCGCATCCTGCTCTCTCCCTGGTGAGGAGAGTTCATGTAGGGTCAGAGAGGTTGTTCCTCATTAGTTCATATAGAACACAGAGGTCACAGACCCCACAGTTCATCAGCGCACTCGCTCTATATCTGTCTCCAACTGAGCCTCATTCCTCCACATATGAGCTCCTCTCCTCATTCCTCCACCCCCAGCCTCATCTCTTCCCCCCCCCCCCCCCCCCCGTCATTCCTCTGCCCAGCCTCCAGTCCCCTCAGCCTGCTAAAGCTACACGCCCCTGAAATATTAATGGTATGATAATTGAACTGTCATGCTTTCTGAAGTGCAGTAAAATTGAGCAAAATCTCAATTATACAAGCATATTATCTAATATTGCTCCCACTTCCTAATCTCATTTAGCGTCTTGTTTCTATGTTTTTCCCCTGCCACTGATATTTTAATAATAGATGAATTGTATGGCCACGCTTGTAGTAGAATACTGACAATGCTTCTCATTGTTAAAGGTCACAAAACAATACTATTTTACATTTTGAAGAGTGAGAAGGAAAAACAAAATCTCCAAACACAGAAGAAAATTCATTTCTATATGGAAAAAAAAGTGGAAAAACCACATACACAAGCTTTGTTTTTCACCGAGTGCAAGATAGAGTGTCAGACAAACTAAATGAGCAATTTATTGGACAAAAAGAACAAAACGACGACCAAAAAAAAACAGCGCACTCATTACACACATCAGAAGCAGTGCGAGTCAATTGTAGCTTGGAGTTAATCAGCTTGGTCGTTGTTTTAATTGTTCTTGAATGATCAAATGGGAATCAGTGTGGAGGCATTATCAGGACTGTGAGAGGGGAGTGTGGAGCTGCTGTCTTCCCGTCGCAGGTCTTTAGCGAAGAGAATATTTTAATCCAGCCTGACAAGACGAGGATCTGCTTAATCCTATTACAGGCTTGCACATTAAACTACAGTAGGCCCACACTTCTCCGCCTGTTGTCTTTGTGTGAGAAAGCAGCAGATGGTGCCAGCTCAAGAGCCTACTGTAGTCAACTTTGAATGGTTGCTCTTGGACCCCACCCCGTTACTAAACAACACATCCACAAGTGTGTAGAATTTTCTAGGAAACAACTCGTTGCTGTGGAATTTTTTTTTTTCCTGAGATACTACTTACATGGCCTCAACAGTGTTTGATGTGTGTGATAATAAATGTGTAAATTTTTCTGTGGGTTAAAGTCAAGGTGTCACGCCACACCAGATGGTTGAAATATGAGAATCGAGAAACAGGCAGAGCTTGCTAATAATACTATGGAAGTTTGCCAGATTTTTTTTTCCTTAAGGAGAAAAACAGAAACTGCACAGTCATCAGAGAAGAGTGAAGAGAGAAGAGAATAGAAACTTCGACTTACTGTCAATAGGTTACATTCTTGACAACATACTAACAACCAGTCACAGAAATGAAGCTGTTTCAAACCACTCAAAGAGGAAAGGACAGGCTACTTCCCAAAATTGGCACATCAAGGTTGGTTGAGTTACCTAAACACACAACGTTAAAATTTTGGTATGAAAAGTCAAACACGGGAGAGACAAGTGCTCCCTCTGAGGAAACTTTGTCCTGGAAAACAAAAACTTAGCGGTCACCACAGCCTTAAATGTGAAGATCTATTGTGGTTAAACAAGGGAACAAGAAGTCTGCGTTCTGGCAATACTTTGCCCAGTTTGCCCATGCATTTACCGTCTCAGACACCAGCAATTAGACCCATCCCCTGGAATGAGAAAACTAAAACGTTACTACACATGATTTAGCTTTTTTAACGGCTCAAGTGACTTAATTTCTATCATGATGAATAAAGTGATTGTGATGAAAGATTTTTGCCTATCACCATAAGCCACAAGGTGAAGCAACATGTGAGCTCATAACAGGATTTGGGAAAGTTTTGAAATTGAAAACTAGCTGACTAGTTTTTTATTGTGACAAAGACATTAATGATGATGGGAATAATTAGGTCACAATGCTTTTGCATCACATTGGTCTACATTTGAAATGATTCCCTCTTGTTGACAAGGAGAAAGTTTGTCAGCGAGTGCGCTACATCTGTCACTCAGACAGAGCTTTAAAGTAGGGAGGCAGATTTCACTTGGCCCACATTGCTTCATTCCCCCTCTCTGTGCCCCCCTCCACCGCAGAGCTTCTGTCCCCTCTGAGCCTTGGCTGAGCAAGGTTAAGGTTCATATTGGCCTTCCCATAGCGAGCAGCTTTTAACCTCCTGCCAGCTTCATCAATCTCAGGCTGGTGTGATCGCTGCTGAAAGGGGCGGGGATTAGGAACAGCCTGCCGTCCTTAAATCAGGCGAGCTTGAGGGGGCCCCTCTCGTGTGCATATATATAGGTCCAATAGGCACCATACCCTATGACTACAATGTAGACATCATCGCTCACAGCAGTTAAGTCCTCAGCTCACCTCCCTCAACCAGATGGCTGAGTTGGTTCGCAATAAATGTTTAACAGGGGGAGAACAAATTAAATCAGAAGGCAAATGATCAAGCACAGTTTGAACAAAGTGTAATCCATCTAAAGTGGTGTTAGGCTGGTAAAGGGTTTTGGCCAGCACAATAACACAATGAGAACACATTGTCTTGTGGGGATTGTAACCCCCCCCTCTGGCTCCCCTCTTAACCAGGCCAATCTCACCAACAAAGCACAAGCCAATTAGCACAAAGCCCTTACCTTTTGATTTTAATCAGTGTTAAGCAACATAAATCAAAATGTCTGGGAAAGACTGAAACAAAAGGAAGCCTTAGGCATTTTTCTGGATGACTTATAACAGTGAGACACCAATTTCCAGTTAGAGATAAAGTCAACAGGCCTGAATAATGATTGAGTGGGGTGGATGTATATCAGGTACAACACTCAGAGTCTTGAACCTTGTTGGTAATGCTGTAGGCTGGTGGGGCAGGGGTCACAAGTTGGTTCAAAAAGGCCAGTATTGAGTCATAAGGACCCCAGACAGAGCTAATTTCATTAACATGAAGCATGGTGGAAAAGTTCAGAGTGCACGTTCATCTGAAAACAGGCTGCACCGAATGAATGAAATCGACTCTTTTGTTCTCTGGTCAATTATTCAATTACATCTCTTGAGCAGGAGTTTGACCTCAGTGTTTCCTAGTAGGTTTGTTAAGGCAGCAAGAAGATTAGAAAAGAGCCAGAGTTAGATTCAAGCACCATTGTGAGCACCTCTCTAGACATTGCACAGCTGGTTGAGCATGCACTAGTTAGTCTATATCTCCTGTCCTGGTTCCTGCTGCTTAAATAAAGTCTTAATAACATAGACGCCTTCTTTGACATTAATTGGACACCCTTTCACCACTCATACAGTAATTGCAATTACTGGACTTTACCATTGTGATGCCTGTTAAAAAAATTTCTATATTAGATGAACACCAGCAAAATGCCCTATAGAACAACAACCTTATGGTTTCACATTTCTCCTAATACTGATTATTTCTCTTATTGTTATGATGGTGCGTGTTAGCCGTCGAGCTAATTACTCCATCATGACCTACTGAGCTGGGTCACGGCCAACACGAGGAAGACTAATGAACGGACACCCCGGAGGGTTTACAGAGCACTGATACAGACACTAAAATTCCCATACATCGCTCTTTTCCCGTCCCCCTCCCTCCTCTAGTTCTGCACTCTGGACCAATCATGTGCTCATTATTGTCCAGACTCTGGTCTGTTAGCTGGAAAATGATCCAGCGCTCTGTTCTCTGCAGCTTGTCAGTGTGTGAGTGCAGACAGCTTACTCCGTCTGACTGTTAACTACGTAAGCTTATTTATGCCTCGCACCCCTCAGGCAGCAGTATTTGCTGCAATAATAGATAAATGTGTAGCTGCATTGTTAATCTCTTTTGAGTTATTATTATCAGAAACATGCAGGCGCAGATCAAAACAGCACTATGATTAAATCCGCAGAATATCTTAACTTTGATGGTAATTTTGATGTTGATTTCAATCTTGGCTCTATTTTGGAATGAATGCCATTCCCCCCCTCAGTAATGTTGAACATCTGCCATGCATTTATAAATCCACAGGCCCCTTCATTTGTTTATTTATTTATTTCCATTGTCGCATGAAAAATAGACTCCCTGCTACACACTTCCACAGACATCAAACTACAAAACAATTTGAGTCCCAAAGGAAGGGGGGGATGATAGGAGGCTTTAATGTCAATATTTCTTTGTCACAGCAAAATTTGAACTAGGACTGAACAGAGTCCCTGTTGATGCAAAGGAAAATGTGCCTGTTATGCCTGGCTGAGCAGAGAGCAGCCGAGCTCCCAGTCACGGGGGATTTGTTGTGTTTGGGGTTTTGCTTTCCGTCTGCCAGCACGTGGGTGGATTCATGGGGCCTTCTCTGTTTGTGTGCCGCTCTCACAGGTACATCACTTCGGTGCGCCAGAGACATGAACTGAGGACACAGAGGAGAGCACTTGTTTCTTTAAGACATCCGAGATCTACAGTGGAAATCATGAGGTCGCAGAGGAGCCCGGGAGCGGTCGTCGTGCTGGGCTTGACTACCTTTATTTGTGCCTTTCATACGACTACAGCCATTGATATCCCACTGGAAGGTGAGTGCTGAATTGTACTATTGTTCATCAGTAAGGAGCACATCTTCACAAAGGATGCAGAAGGATACACGTTTTCTTCAATGAATGCAATAGTTAAAGGTGTGGCTCATTCAAATAACAAAAAAATACATTTTCTCAATTACTCCAAGACGTTATCAATAGTTTTCACACTACATTATATTTAGAAATAATCTTTATACAAAAAAGATTACATAATTTTGTGGATTATCCACATGGATTAAGCCATGACTTTGAAAATCTTTTAGATAACACTAAGCTACGCTTTCTGTACTCCCAGCACAACAAACTCCTCCCAGCATTCCTCTCTCCAACTCTGTTATGGCTGAATATTTAGCTGATTTTGATAACAGCTCAACTCCCGTGAGCTTTCAGAACCAAAATTCTCCTTGAGTGAGACTTGGTTAGACACAATAACAAACAGACCAGATCAAGCAAAAGGTAAAGAAAAACAGTTTTATTTCTCTGTGTGGTCCTTTCCATAATGCTGTCAGACACTTATAATAACAATCTGAGCCTGTTAGTGGCAAAAACAAACACTTTTAGTAGACGTACATTGACAGGACGTTATTGCCCCAAATGATTACATTACAGCCTGTTTCGGGGCTGCCAGCTGCAGCACTCTTGCTCAATACTGGACCAATTACAGAAATTGTTTTCTTATTAGTCACTTAGACACAAAAAGATGGGTTGAAAATACTGAAGCTTCCCTTTAACATGTGTTTTAATACACATACAAGCTTCCATAGAAAAATAATCCTCATACAGTGCATGCTGGGAAGTCAGCTAATATGCTGATCATGTTTCTTTAGAAACATATTGTGATGAGGTTAATAGATTCTCAGCAGTACATCTATTCAAATCATCATTTCAAGTCTAAAGACTTTAAGTCAGAAATTTGAAATAATTAGAAATTTGAAATCAGGAAAACATATGAGTTAGTGATAAAAGATTTGTTGATTTGAATAAGTTGCTAGTATGATGTTTTATAGAGTAACCAATATGACTCGGCTGAATTTTGCCATAATAGACATGGAAATGTATCTCATAAACATACATTATAAGCTTCTCCAACAAAGTCAAGCATGAAGCAAGAATCTACAGTGGAGTATATGAACAAGAGAAGCTTATATGTAAGGAATCCGACACTTTCTTATGCTTAGCTATAGAAAAACTTGCCCTTGGTTTAACTTGAAGTGCTCTTATCAGAAAGTAGAGTTGAATAATTTATAGGTGAATAAATCACACCGTGGAGAGCAGTTACAACCATTGAACATTCTGTGAATGGAATATATTTACAGCTATTATCTGGTTTGAATCAGGTTTCTTGTTTCTTTTGTGTCAGATCTACATCTATCCCAGTGTCCTTGGAAACGCATATCAAACCTCTACCTCTAAATTATTCAGACATATCTTTAAGGCCTTGATGAAAACTGTAAAGACAAAAGCATTTTTGGGCTCAGTGATGTCACAATATCTTTTTAATTCAGTCCTCTGTTTAGCATTACTCATGTGTGTGTTTAAAAGGGTTTGTATAGAGAATGCTTGTGACATGAAAAGATAATTCCCAAACTGTTGACTGTTTTCGTTTTGTTTATTTCCCCCCGCTGCCATGGATTTTCTAGTTTTAGGTCATGTAAACAGTAAGTGCACTCTGCCATACTGTAGCTGGTATTAGTGACATCCTCGTCTCTCTTCTGTTAATCTCCTGGCTCGCTGTCGAGCACAGCAGCAGCTTTACTGACAGCCATATGTGTTGGATCTGAATCTCATGTGTCATCTGTCATGACTCCATAATACTGGTATTTTAGCATCATGGCATTTGTTTTTCCTTTACACTTAATCAAACCATTAATGTGTGTGTTTTTCACTCTTAGCACATGTCACAACTCTGTCATTATAAGATCATATCAGACCAAAGTTTTATGCCAAAATGAAACATCCAGTCTAAAAAAATGACCGAATCATATAAATGAAATAATAACAATCCTATTTTAGCGATTGTGATGAATAAAGTTATTGATATATGGAGAACAAAGTTTTGGGATAGAACTCTGGATATGAAAAACATCATATTAAAGTGGTTCCCAGACCGAATGTCAAGACCCAAATTGTCCCAAGATGAATCTGAGTGGTCACAAAATGTTCTGACTTTTTTGCTTTTTTCTTGTGAAATGCTTTCACCACTTTTTACTTCTAAAAATCTTTCCAATGAGACAATCTAAGAAGGAAAAGTCACTCTTTGCTCGGCCTTCTCACAGCCCATGTCCTCACTAAGACCTTATAACCTGTAATGAGGGGCCACAACTAGATATTACTTTGTTTGAAGGGGTCACAAGCCAAAAGGGGTTGGGAACCACTGTCTTAGTATCATGTTGAATATGAGATGATTCTGAATAGAGCTCTTTGTTGAGCCCTGTGTTGTGTTTCTCACACTTTCACGCCTGTTTGTTTGTTGCCCAGTTGAGCAGCTGCCCACCATCACCGCTCAGTCGCCCAGCTCTCTCATCGCCTTCCCTTTTGATGAAAGCTTCCCCATGACGTGTGAAGCCAAAGGGAATCCCGAGCCAGAGTAAGTACCGAGCTTTGCATCACTTCAGATGGGAAGAGGAGAGAGAGGATGGAGAGTTTGTTAGCAGCCAAACAGACAACAACAAAAATTTCCCATCAATTGCTCAGCATGTTGAATTTTGCTGCTTCGCAACTTTGAAAAATGAGCATACTGCAGTCTTAGCTGAGGGACTTGACATTTCAATACTGGCTCTCTTTATGTAGATTCAGGTGGATGAAGAATGGCCAGGAATTCGACCCCTTTCTAGACCCCCGTCTGATGAAAGAGGAGAATTCTGGGACCTTTGTGATACCCAATAATGGGAACCTTACTGAGTACCAGGGAACCTATCGCTGTTACGCCTCAAACAAACTGGGGACTGCCATATCGAAGGAGATTGAGTTCATTGTACCCCGTGAGTTACACACATCTGTGCCTGTGCATGTGCATTGGGCGGGGGGGGGGGGGTCTCTGTTACAGTGCTTTCAAAGTGACTGTGTAATGACTGCACCTGACCTCTCCATTGTGAGCTTCTCATTGTATGGGACGTGGCAGAAAGTCATTGAGGCTCCCGAGTGCTTCACCCCTCGCAGCATCTCATCTATATCTCTGTATTGGAGAAAGCATCGAATGTGATCTAGCCTCTCCATCATTTTCTTTGCTACATTTTTCATTTTTGTTCCCAAGCACAGTACATAAATTCTCAAAGAAAATCCACTCCGAGGGCGACTTTGACTAAATTTGGCTGGGCCTCAACCGCTCAGCAGTGTTGACAAGCCACACATAATAGTAGTAGTGATGTCTGTTTTGTTTCTGCAGGCCAAGAACTAGGAAAAAATCCCATAGAATTTACTGAATGATACAGAGGCCAACAAGCACATACTATGGCTCACACAGAATTCAAGAAAATGATATTACTGCCATCTTCTGGAGAGAGGGAGAACTGCATTATTTGTTTTATTCAGTCATGTCTGTCTTCATTTACCCACTGCAGCTTTGGTCTGTTTTTCTAGATGTCCCCAAGTTTCCTAAAGAGACGCTTGATCCTGTTGTGGTAGAGGAAGGTCAGCCTTTTACTTTGAAATGTGAACCACCTAAAGGAATACCTCCTCTGCAGATCTACTGGATGACTATCAGTAAGCAATATCTCTTAAAATATATTGGTGTGCATGTTTGAGCTCAAATCACGTATTTATACCTATGGAAAGGAGACATTTATTCTTACTCATCAGGAAATATTTGCGCAGTAAAATATTTCACATTTTTAAAAATTCTTCTGAACTGTTAAACCTCTTAAACCTCATTGGTCTGTCAGTCAGTCATTACAAACTCAAGCTGTGCAGCCAAATGTTGTTCAGATTAAAAGAATGTCATTTAAACTTTCAGCAGAGATCTTAAGGTTTCTAAACATACCCAATATACCAGGTTGAATTTTGGGGAAATTTGTTTAAAATGATGCACAAGACGCCTGGAATATTTCCGTTAGATGGAAGCCAACTTTTTTTTTTTTGATGATTTCACTCAGTTCAAACATCATATAGCTTCAATTAAAAGCTGGAACAAGATGTTAAAACAAATGTAATAGTATTATACATGGTAAAATAAAATGATTTTTCTAATCTTAAGAAAGGGTTCAAACAGAGGTTAATGTTGTCAGGCTGATATCTTTCTCTCTAGTAAGATAAATCACCAATATTACAGGCTAAGCTGTAAATGAAATCATATTTTTTCTGTGCTTAGATCTCCAGCATATAGAACAAGATGAGAGGGTGTCTATGGGCCTGAATGGAGATCTTTACTTCTCTCATGCGGTGGAGAAGGACAGCAGGAGAGACTACTGCTGCTTTGCTGCCTTCCCAAGAATACGAACCATCGTTCAGAAGACCGCCATGTCTGTCATCGTCAAGACAAGTAGGTGTCACCCCAGCTTCTTTGTTTTCCTCTCAAACCAGCATGATGCAAACTTTGATTTGTGCTTCAGAGCACTGATCATTTTCAACATTCTCATTGATATACATATTCATAGCTGCACTTCAAAAGCCATTTGAGTGTCATCCTGTCTTGTTTATGTGCATCTTCTCAGTTTTATGTTGTGATTTTGATCTTGATGTTTGTCATGTTGCATCCACATTTTCCTCATGTTCATAGTTTTTTTTTTGTGTATCTCATCCAACTCCATTTCAGAAAAAAGTGACATGAGTCCTGAAACTGGTGAGTTGAAGTTCTCAGAGTAACACACCCCTGTTTTGTGCACTTTTTTTCCTGATACATGCGTGAATAGCCATGTGCACAAGGCAGGTGTGTGAATATAAACGTATTAGTATATAACATCTTTGTAAATATAAAAAAAAAAGAACTGTATATCTGGATTTCTGCAATTCCTGATGTGATTTCTGTCATACTTTCTAATGCATACTTTCTATTATACTTCTTCAGCCAATGCAATCCTGGACAGGAGACCCTCTCTTCTGACGCCCTCTGGTGTCAGATCAGAGACACAGCTGGTCAAAGGAGAGGACTTGAAATTGGAGTGTATTGCTGAGGGATTGTGAGTAATACTACCTGTTTAATTAATAACTTGAGTTTTTTTATTCCCATTTTAAGAATTTTAGTCCAAAAACAAACCAAAACTATTTTAAAATGCTGTCATGAGTGTAAAAGTGATTTTGGATCACTGTAAGCTATTTGCTTATAAGACTTGAGGTTTGAGATTCACTATATTAATGTAGAAACATCATACAAACATTTGGTAATGTTGTTTCTGCATAAATAAACATGAAATCCTACATTTTCAGTCATGTATAGGCAAAAATAGATGTGTAAATAGATATGTTTTGCCCCCTTTCTGTTAGTCCAACTCCACAGGTTGAGTGGGTGAAAATTGGTCACGAGCTTCCCATAAAAGCAAAACTGGAGAGTCATGGGAAACTGCTGATCGTGCCGAGAGTTGAACAAGAAGACAGTGGGAAGTACATGTGCAAGGCAAAGAATGCACTCGGAGAAGCCATCCATTACTTCACAGTGACAGTCGAAGGTAACTGCAATGTTCCATGAGGTTGTAGTGGTATGAGCATATCTGATTCATGTAAATCTCACAATAGTTTTGAACTAAATAATAGACAATCTTTCTTTTTTATGATCCTTTAAGAGCAGCAACATTAAGTTTAGAGTAAACTGTAGGTGTAATGTGGCTGTTTAAGAGGATGTTACAGAAAGGTGCACTGTTATGTAGGCACATCTCTGTTGATGCAAAGCCAAGAGAAATAATAACTGGTATATACTGACATGACACTGATGTGGTTAGGACTGAAATATTGGCTCCTGAATAAATCTCAGTGTCAATGTGAAGTTGTTACTTTTCACACATTGTGTAGTTAACCACACTCTTCTGCCGTGTGGTTTCTTTCGCTCCCTGCTGTGTAAGAGCTGCAAGTATGATTATTTTCAATTATCAATTAAACTGTAGATTATTTTCTTAATTAATCATTTTGTCTATAATATGTCAGAAAAACAATGACAAAGGTTGGTTAGAATTTTATGGTAACATCTTTAAACGTTTGGAATTTTTTTTTTAATAAAAATAAAAATAAAATAATTATTTGTTATTAAAATAGCTGATGATAGATGATGTTATTTACTGCTGATCAACTAATTGTTGCAACTACATTTTGATTATTTTCTCAATTAAGTGTTTGGTCTATAAAACTCACGCTGCCATCTTCAAATTGCTTGTTTTAATTAACCAACAGTCCAACACCTAAAGATATTCAGATTTACTATCACATAGACAAAGAAAAACTGCAAATCCTCACATTTGAGAAGCTAAGTCAAGGTAATGTTTTGTATTATTGTTTGAAAAATTACTTTAACAACTAATCAATTATCAAAATGATTGCAAATTCATTTTCTTTTGATCAACTGATTAATCAACTAATTGTTGCAGCTCTACTCTGTGCTATGGTGGACTTTATGCCATCTGTGTCTGTAAGTCCAAAACAATGTATGATAGAAACTTCATATTTAGACATAATACCTACTGTATGCCAACAGTGATTCTGACAAGACAGTGTACAGCTGAAGTGCCTCTTGTGCCTCATGTCAGTCTGTCATTGGTGAACTTGGAAATGTAGACTTTACTGCAGCAGGACTCTTGCATTGAATAACACATATTGCACAACTGTTCCCGTGATTGTGTCTGCTGTCTGTAACTGCTTAGTGTCAGCTTTATTCTTATACTGACAGTCATCAGTTTGATAACATCATACTGACTGTGTCTTCCCAGAGCCTCCAGAGTGGGTGTTTGAGCCTGAGAGTCAGCTCAGAATGATCGGCTCAGAAGTGCTCATCAAGTGCTCTGCCAGTGGGACTCCTCAGCCGACAATAACGTGGAGGGTGAACGGTGTACCTCTGCAGGGTCAGTCCCACAACAGTCTCCAGTTAGATTCATTATTTAAAACCTTTCGTCTCAAAAATCACGCAACAATTTAAAATCACAAAAAAAAAGCTAAATATCAATGTTGTTTCGCTTTACTTTCTTAATACAACATATTAACATAACAGACAACATAGGGATAGAGAGTTAGTGGGGAGGAAGGGCAGTGAAGCCACAAGTACTCAGAAGGATGATGAAGGAATCCACTTAATCCTCAGCTGTCACCAACTCAGGATTCTTTAAATTGAATTCTCTCCACTGGGATGCAAACATGATATTGAAGAATAAGGAAACAAAGTCACACCATGTTGCCACGCTAATCACACTGATGAAAATGGTTAGGCTGCATTCAGACCTGTGCAGGTTTTATGCCATACAGTAAAGATAAGGGCTGGAGTTGTTCAGAACTCTGTAGTGATAAAGTAGTTGTATTTTTCTTTATTTACAGTGTATTGTGCATACTACTATACCATTAATTTACCAATGAAAACATGCAGTTTTTAAAAAAAGTCAAGAAACAGTCTAAGCTGATTGCCGGTAACATGATTAACAGAGAAGGAAAGAGAAAACCATACTTGTGCTGCACCATATTGCTCTGCTGATTTTCTCAGATTTTTATAAAATGTTTGCTTATTTTGTTATGAATTACTGGGTTGAAATTACTGACTGAAAATTATTCAAAGAGCACAAGGGGGAAAAATCACAATCAGCAGAAATAAGCGGCTGGTAAGAGGGGGATGCAAATAGCATCTCTTAGTCTTAAGGGGTCATGTGCCATAAAGGTTCGGAGCCACCACGACATTTCCAGTACAATGTTCAATAAGTGCAAATACAGTACACGGACTTTACTTAACCATCAACAGGATCCAGATAGTCCAGACTGCTGTGGAAAAACAAATATCAATAAAGGAAAGTGAAGTGAGAATATCTGTCCTTTCCACAGTCTGTGGTATAGTAACAAACCCAAAAGGGGGCCTTTAAAATGTGTATGTTGGTGTATATATGCAGGAACCTGGTTTGGAAAAAAACCTGTTCACAAGCCAGGGGAAGATGGAGGACTGGAGGTCAAGGAAGTTGGAAGTGATAGGTTATTAGCTTGGAAATGAGGAGAAACTGTGGGAGAAGGGGCCAGAAAGGGAGGTGCAGTCAACCTGTAGTAGCCAAGTGAAGGCTTGAATCATCAAATCTGGGGGGATTCAAGTCTATACCAATTTATATTACTTTATATTTTATATAATTATTTATCTTAAATGTAAAAATGGTATTGCAGCATGAATAATACCTTGAACACTGATGTTTTGTTGAACTGATCTTTGATCTGTTGCAGAGGCCCCTGCAGCCAACAGGAAGGTTTTTGGCGACACAATCACTTTGCACAATGCCCAAGCATCTGACAGTGCAGTCTATCAGTGTGAAGCCTCCAACAGACACGGAAGCCTTCTGTCCAATGCAAACATCATGATTATGGGTAAGTGAGACAGATTTTAGGTCTGTGAGCTGTGATTCTCATCAGAACCATCATGTTCTTATCAGGCACACGGAAACACAACCTATGGATTTGTTATAAAAAGTATTTGTTTCACAGTGTTAGCAAGTGTTAGACTTTGCAGTTAGTTTTGGGAGACCGCTGAGTGATGTGTCAGGGTAGAGAGCTGGCGCTGATGTCGGCATATGCCCATAAAGCAGCGAGGAGCCAAGGGAAGGAGGGCTGTCTGCAAACTGTACTCCTTCATTGAGGCTAGCTGCTCTCCCTGTGGAGCAACAAGCCTTGTTCACTGCCATTTATATGCTAACAAGTTCCCCCCAGTTCCATACTGATTTCAGTGCCATAAGACAAACATGTGCTGCTTTACAAGCGCAGATTAAAAAAACGAAAGACAGAATGTTGCTTTGCACAGATGTGGGGAATTTGTTCTTGGTGACAGAGGAGTTAATAAAGCTGGACAGTGTCTGAATGCTAAGTCCCAGCTGCTTCCTTTGTAAACAATTAGGAGAGACAGACCATTTTAATGGGAGGCTTTGGCTACAACTGATAAGGTGCATGCGCTTGGCTAACTCATTATTTCATTGTTTTCTTCTTTGATTTGATTTTCACATTCATGTATTTCTGACAACCTGACAGCTGAATCATTTTTTACACAAAGGAGCCTGCAGTTAATGCACAGCAAAGGCAACAGTATTTTCACCTCATTTAACTCACTATGTTCTAGCTCATCCCATTCTAGTTTTATTTGGTTTTAAACTGCAAACCTGATCTATCTGTAGTACAGTAGTTCAGGGCCACACCTTGTTTCCTCCATGGCAGCATTAGGGTGTCTGCTGTTTTCCTAACAACCTCAGACTGATGACTCCAATCTACTGCCGGTCTTTGCAGATCTGCCCCCCATGATTTTGACCAAAGAGGGGAGGGATTACTCTGCTATCGAGGGTAAGGGAGTGATTATGCACTGCAAGGTCTTCAGCTCTCCCCCATCTACTATCACTTGGTAAGTGCACAGTTTGTTCCTGTCTCCCTCACACCAGTAGAGAGCAGTAGATCTCAACTGGTCAGTGCATACAGCCCTCCTGTACATTGTTTCTTCATCTGTGAACCTGCTGTTTCTTTAAAACACGCCAAAATAACCCCCATCACTCAACACTAATGTTCTATTCAGCAACTTTTATTTCATCTTTCCTGCCACAGTGCGATGTTTATCCCTTTAGACCGCTGAGGTGTTCATATTTAATTTGACCTGAGTGAACTTTGAGACTTAAATGGCTTTTATTTTCTGAATGTTTAACAGGAGCAGGGATGACTCTTCTGAATCCGTGGAGGGACCGAGGTTTGCTGTTCATGACAACGGGTCGTTGGAGATCTACAGCGTAGAAAAAGACGACACAGGACAGTATACATGTTATGCCAAGAACACAGAGGGGTCGTCTGCCATTGATGCCATGCTCTATGTAAAAGGTAAACAGTTGTACCTGTAAAATTGTTTGCTGAGGCTCTCAGTCCTTGAAAAGTAACTAATACAGTCCTGCCTATGGAAGATCCCACTAGAATAGCTGTGGCCCCGGAGGACCTGAAGATCTTAATAGGTACCACGGCCCAGCTCTCATGCCTGGCAGAGTACGACAAGTCCTTCAGCAACGACTTTGAGCTCCTGTGGGAAAAAGATGATATGGAGATAGCCCTCAACTACACTGAGAATTCAAGGTAGGATACTGGATTTCATTATATTTTTCACAACATTGCAGACTTACTTTCAGCTGCAAAGTCATTTTAATTTTCAGTTTTGTCAATCAATATTGCGTCTCTGTCTTTCTGTCAACAGATACTTTGTGGAGGACGGTATCCTTCAGATCATCAATGTAAGCCACAGGGATCAGGGTGTCTACACATGTGTGGCAAGAACTCCAGTGGACCAAGCCATAGCCTCAGCGTTGCTCATGGTGTTAGGTAAGCCAACATATGAACAATATTTCTGCTCGGATCCAAAAGGATCAGAGACCTCTGATGCTACATTAATGTATGACACATTCATGGACAGATCAATATGTCAGGAGGCCAGAGCAGAGCGTGAACATGCAAACCGTGACTTTATTAGCGAACTGTTGTGTCTCAGAATAGCCCTGAAAGATACTGTTGACTCCAGATCTAAAAGAAACTGTGGTAGCCTATGCAGCCATGCAGCCCGTTCCACATCCTCTGGCTCTCGGGACGATTTGATTGAACATTTGCTCCCTTGGCCTTTTTTTGTTGCAGAGATTGATGTTTCTGTGATTTTCCAAAGCTATGTTGTTGTGATGGTTTTCAGATGTCCCTGATGCACCTGAGAACTTGGTACTGTCTGAACACAAAAGCAAAAGTGTGAAACTGAAATGGATCCCTGGGGACGATCACAATAGCTCAACCACAGGTAAAAAGGAGCATCCATGTGTGCAGGTGTCATACAGGACATACCGAGTCAGTGCATCTACCAGTCTGTGGTATTAATATGACATGCACATTTTTGGGCATCATTCTGCATGTAAATACATTTGTTTGATACCATCTTGTACAATATGAATCTATTATTGATTCATCCAAGCATGAATTATGATTAATCTCTCTGAGGAATATACAAGCCCAGAGCAGGGTTTGAGGAGTTTTCTGCACAGCTGGTGGTTAGATAAGCAATCCTTTGGCAAGAACCATAGTGGTGAGGGACTACTCTGATTGTCTTTCTGCCTGTCAACAGAGTTTATTATCGAGTATGAAGAAAGCCAGTGGGAGCCAGGAAACTGGAAGGAGCTGCTCAGAGTACCTGGGAACCACGGCTCGGCCATCCTCAAACTCCACGGACACGTCGACTATCGCTTCCGGTTGTCTGCTGTTAATGCTGTAGGGAGGGGTCCTCGCAGCGAGCCCACAGAGAGATACAAAACCCCCCCTTCAGGTCTGAAGCGTCCTCCTTTCATTGTTTATACTTTTTGTTAAAGTCTTCCAGGCCACTCGAGCTACCAACACTCTGTGAACTTTAAAACACTCAGACCTGCTACATAATTGATTCCACTCTTGTTGAAAATCTGCTCTCTTATGTGCCTATTTCACTGGAGATTTCTTCCACTAACAATGCAGACAAAATCTATATTCCTTCTTTTCCACAGCCCCTGACAAGAACCCTGAAAATATCAAAATTGAAGGTCATTTGCCACATGAAATGGATATAAACTGGGAGGTAAGAAATAGAGTTTAGGCTTTTACTATCGTCTTACTGCAAATTCTGTAATGTGGGCTACCTTTACATAGTGAATTATTCACATCTGCTACAGTTTTTGGAAGTCAAAGAATTACTGTAAGAGAACAGAGAATAAGTTTTATCAATGTTTCATAAGGAATTATCAATAGAAATTTAGGAAATAGAAATGGCCCACTTTTGATATTTCATTCAAGGGCTCAGAGCCATTTTCTGGTATCACTCTGAATGAGTTTCTATTGAAAGCTTCTCATTTAGCTGCTTTGATTAGAAAGAGAAAGTTATGAAAAGGAACATTTTCTTTTAACACATACAGTAATATATTCTGCTTTATTGTAGAAAGATGAATCTCTCCTTTACTTATTATCTGCTTGCCCTGTCGTGGTAACGTAGCCCCTGAATCCTGGATTCACGAGCTCTCCCACTGTTAATGATTTGCTTTTGTGGATAATGGTATCTCGTTCTATTTCTCACGGGCTGACTTCTGTGAGGAGATAAATCTTTTCATCTACAATGTCTTAGCTATATCAAAGAAAAGCCTCGCTGCTAGACCAGGTCAATTGTTCCATTGTTTTACCAGATAGCAGGATAAAACACTGCCAGTGTACCAAGCACAGTTCACTGGGCTAGCTTGTCATTTTAATCCCACAGAGCCAGTGACATTGAGCGATGAAATACAAGAAGCGTCTTATGCAATTGTGAAAGTCTCTATGAAACCCTCCACACCATTGTTCTTCCTTTTCATTTTCGCTTTCTTTCTTCCATCTTTCAGCCCTTGTTGCCGATTGAACACAACGGTCCCGGTCTGGAGTATAAGGTGAGTTACAGACGACAAGACTTGGAGGAGGACTGGAAGGAACACATAGTGAAGAGACACTCATTTGTGGTGAAGAACACTCCTACCTTTGTGCCCTACGAGATCAAGATCCAAGCCAGGAACCACCAGGGCTGGGGCCCAGAGCCAAAAATAGTGACTGGCTACTCTGGAGAAGACTGTGAGTATTGATTCTTTTCATTTAGTTTAATGCTGAACTAATTAGTATTTTTTATCAGCCATGGATCAAATTACTGTAATGTGGAAGGCATCGCTTGTAATGACAAACCCTCAGAGAATTATGACCTAACTCTGCAGCTCCTCTCAGCTTTATGAAGCTGGGCTTTACTTCGCTGTTTTGGTTTTATCCCCTTAATTTCCAGCAACAACAGGCAACTGTTTTCATTAAAAAAAAGTTCTGATAAACCCACTGTACACTTGCCTAACACCAAACCGCTGACAAAGTTAGCAGCTAGCTAGAATAGAGAAGCTAAAGACAGATATTCCTAGCAGGAGTTGAGGTGGAGACTACAACAATGCCAATCATCAATGCCCAGAAACACAACTCCAAATGAATGTTAAAGTGAGACTATGTCATTTCTGAAAGAATATATTATATAAACATATTGTGTATATATATCGGAGACTGCTCTCTACTTGTACAGTTGCTGCATTTTAGCATGTCACAGATAAAGGTTTCATTATCCTGTAATTGCCACTATTGGCCACAGTGGCCACTGTTTAGCAAACCTAGTCTTGCTTTAATGTTGCTCCCCTTCTGCTGTGTCTGGTGTGTAAATAAGCAACTGTTTGCCTTAACAATTTTGTAAGGCCATAATATGTCAGACATTGTGTTATTCAGCTTGATGCAGCATAAGATTGTCTAACCCCAAATGAGCAAAAAAATCAGTAATGCAACTTAAAAAAACAACATTGTTCACAATATTGTTATTCAGATATTCAGATATACAAAGAAGAAGAAGACTGTACCTCAAAACAGAGATATCATAGATTTTCTGTTAAGGCAAAATCAAATTTTGTTGAGAAAACTTTTCTGCTGCTTCTACTGTCATAAACTTAAATAGTTTCTAGGTATATAGATTCACAAAGTTTCCACTTACTGCAATTTTGAGTTGTCAAAGTAGCCAGTGTCGCTTTGCAGTTTTTTTAATATGTGGTTTAATTAAAATCATTTTTTACCCTCTCTGCTTAACTTTGATATTGTAACCTGCATTATTCAGGTGGACTTGCAAGCTTTGTAATTTCGTTGAGATGTTTTATACTCTGAGTTTGACTTGGACTTGGAGTTTCGAGGTTATGTTCTGTAACAATTACAGTTTCCACAAGAGAAAAGCACAGAAACCTTCTGTATGTCCTGTGTTTAGCTTTCTTCTGGACTTGCCCCGAGGAGGTCACCTCAGGTCATGACCCCTCTCTCATTTGTGTCAAATGTGGTGTTAGGAAATATAGTATATGACCCCTTTAGCTCCTTTAACTGTTCAATGAGGTAGAATCCTTTTTTTAGGATCAGCCCTGTGATCATGTGCTCACTAAATGTAGCTAGTTAGTGTAGTTTTTTGATATTTTATCTGCTTTTATTTCTGATATAGTTCAGCATAAATATTTCAGATTGAGTTTTTGTCATGATAACTCAAACTGGTCTGTCGAAGTTACAAATCTTGGCTCTGGCTCTGTTTCTCCTTTTCTTACTTGCAGCATGCTGTAGATTCTAATATGTGTTTGCCTTTGCAGTTCCCTCTGCTGCACCTGATGATGTAGCTGTGGAGGTGATGAACAGCTCAATGGTCAAGGTTAGCTGGATGCGTGTACACAAGGACAAGTTACATGGACATCTGGGAGGCTACAGGGTAATACCTCAAAAACAGACCTTTGCTTTTAGACACAGTTTAAAAGGAATGGCCCTGACCTTGCTCTAAACGTTTGCTTCTCTCACCCTACTCTGTCTCCTTTACTCGGCCAGCTCAATGTTTTCCTGCACAGACCACCAGCAAAAAACACATAATAAATCATTCAGCATTCTTTCACATATACATATGTATGATCTGTAAAGTTTGATCTCTCTGCTTAGAATGGCGCTGTGTGTCTCTTCTATGATGTAGATAAACTGGTGGCGTCTACGCAGTCTGGCGGATTCAAAGAAAAGCCACGGAGAGAAACACACACTGATGTTCCCCGGGGACCGGAACCACGCTACGGTACCGGGAATAACACCCTTCTCTGAGTACAGCCTCATCGTCATGACCTTCAACGGGCGGGGCAACGGCCCCGGCAGCCATCCCGTCAACTTCAAAACCCCAGAGGGAGGTAGGATTGTGGAAAAACAGCATGCAGTATATTGATTCACAACTACTGAAGAGAAAATCTAATAATAGCCAAGGAAACTGGGTTGCAGAATTTGACTGCTTACTGTGTGTATTACCTTTTTTTTGCCCCCACAGTCCCTGAGAAAAATCCTGTTTTCAGGGTCACAGATGTACAGAAGCACACTGTCTCTCTGGTCTGGGCCCCGCCATTGGAGCCTAATGGCATTCTCACCGGGTACTTCCTTGAGTATCAGCTGAGTACGTATCCACTCTCCTCATACTTATAGTAACTCAGATATAATGGTGATGCCTCCTTCCTGCCACAAGAAGATATTGTTTTTTTCCTGTGTTTAATAGTGTTTACATCCCTCTGTTCCTTTTTCAGCTTGCACCCTCTTAAGAAAAAGGAAATTAAGTGTACACAGAAACGCACAGGCCATATATTTCAATTTGGAAACAGTGTCTCAGTCATGAATAGCCTCACTGTTTTAAATGCACAGCCTCTTCCTCCATATTGAATTGTTCTGTATTGATACAGACGAGTATGTGCAGTACTTCAGGAGCGTATCGGGTGAGAAAGGAGGTGGATCTTTGGCCTGCTGGTGATTGTCTAACCCATGATCCTCAGCAAGGAAAGGAAAACCATTGTGCTGCTCTAATAGGGCTGGGGTCATAGTGAGGTCAGAGCATGTGTATAGGAAACATGTCAGGGTGATGTCTGCTAGCCTGTGTGTCATGATCATGGTTTGGCTAGTGCTGACCAAGGCCACTGTGTCACAGTCTGTTTGGGTCTACTTTTACTGACCCCATCCTGTCCACAGGGGACATCTTCACTATAGCTCAGAGTCCCAGAGGATAACGTCACTGAACACTTCCCTCATGTGCGCACATTTTGCTGTCCTTAAACTAAAGTCAGAACGAAGCTAACGACTAACTTCCAACAACGTCTTAGTGCCACATTTCCCGGCTAATTGAGTTTGATTTGACAGTGGCACAAGAGGGCCAAATGTCATAGCGTATTTCAGGAGAGGACATTTTCATTGTGCCACAGCAATAAAGCTGATGGACTCTTTGAAGTGTGACTTTTTTTGAAGTCCCCTTGAAGGAAGTCATGTGCGAAATTTTGAGGATAATGCAGCCAGCTGTCAGCGTATCATCAGTGACACAAGTGGAATCTCAAGGTGCAGCACAGCTGTTTTAGGGCTACACCCATCAGCAGCCTTTAATAGCTTCACATCTCACAGGTTTTCATAAAAAGGCTGATTGTCACATTGTTTAGCACACTGACCACACAGGAATACGAGAGTGTTTAAACAGTTAAACTAACATGTATCAAGTTGTCGACGAGGAACGTCAGTGAAACTGATGATAGATATGTAGGATACATACAGTAGATGTGGACATGATGGAGGTTTTTCCTCTACCAGTACACTTGCTAGTGTTAATAATAGCAGATCAATAAACTCATACAGACAAGAATATTTTAATTTTTAACATTTTCAGGAAGCAACACGGTTTATAGCATATTTTAAGTTAGAATTCTTTTATAAACCACTTCAATTTCTAAATGTAAAGGCTGAATGTATGCCAAAGTTTCCCTCGCCATTGAGTGGGTGGTTTGGTCACACTGCCTTAAAGAACTGCTCAGCCACTCCAAAGCCTCGGGCAGACTGGGCCAGTATAGACTAAACAACTAGTCTGCTTACCTCTCAGAAAGTTAGTCACACTTGACAGGGCAAATATAAGTGTGTCAGAAAAGCGAAGATTAGGGCTCACACTCAATCCATTCTGTCACTTCAAAATATCTTTCCTATTTTTCCAGTGCATTCAGCATGAACACATTTATAAGTACATGACTTGAAATGTATTTTTAAACCAAACAATGAATAATTTCACTTTATTTGCAATTGTATATTCATGCAGATTGTTCCAGGCACATTTTTGGACACTTCTGACCATTTTGTATTAGAGTTACTGCAGAGCAACATATTAAGAGTGGACCAAGTGGAGTTCAAAAGTGCACTGATCTAAAATTTCTACCTAAAGGGGAGTTTAAAGTGACCTTGGCTCCAATTCATTCTGTTTTTCTTCTCATTAAACTCACTTCAATTTGACTCTTGGTCTGTTTCACACTACACAAGGCCAACCATATTTGGCCCAGTACAAATATTGTCTGAAGTCAGTGGAAGAGCCAAAGTCTGCAGCCTTCAGCCAGTTCACTCTATAGGATCATATGCACCAGCTGTCAGGCACGAGTGTTTCCGGGTTGGTGAGAAAGTATCCTTCCGAGGGTAGAAACATGATGCTTTTGGCCTCTTCTCTATAGCAGCCTGGATTGCATAATTTACTAAAAATGGATCATTCCTGTCCCTAGAAAAAATAAAAAATGTGATAACTGATAACAGTGGGCGGTGTCCAGGCAGAGAACCAGACCAATACATACTTGTCATTGTTTCTGTTGCCTCCTACCAGAGAGACATAGCGCCTCTTTCACAGCAAAGGTCACCTCAGCACCTGCTGTGTTTGTTTTTGTTATAAAGAGCATAAATGCCACCTCTCTACCTGCTGGGCTGCTTTACGTAGTGAAAAATGAGCTCAGATCACAATGTAGACAGAGTGCAGACAACAACAGCACAAAGAAATTCAAGTGGTAAATGTGAAGATGTCATCTATTTGTTCAATTCAAATAAAATTGTTAAGCCAAAATTACAAGTTGTCTTCTTCTCAAGCAAAAAAAAAAAAAGCAAATGCGCAAACCAAAATGACAAGTGACATTTGATTTCTTTGACATCGCTGAAATGTCTTGTGCTACTCAGTCTGAGGTATCTGGAAAGGGCAATGGTTGGAGAGTTTTTGGCTCCAAAACAGAGTGCTGAAAGTTTAACATCTTTGTGTGTGACAAAGTACATGAATCACTTGTAACCATTAATTTACAACCTTTTGGTGACACATTAGGTTACATATGATAAACAAATAAATATGAAATGAATATCACATTTATTTGTCAGGGACTATGTAAAGAAACATGAATCTCTTAAAAAGTGAACCCTAACCCTAACCCATAACCCTAATATTTTGTAGATTTACTAGCTAAGTTCCATCTGCAGGTAGACACAAACACTAATAAAAATTTGTATGTAACACGATTGTAAGTGCAGGGAATGCAGACTGTAAAATAAAGCAGTCATTTGTCACCCCTTTGTCACTGCGAATACAGTTTAGTTACAGGGTATGAGCAAGGTAACAGTAAAATGGCCATAGCTTTTGGAGACAGTACACTACCATCAGGACAAAGCATTACACTGGTCGTTTATTACAGTATAAGCACAGGGTGTGAGGTCTGTAAAATCATCCCCTGTTCAACCCTTTCTCAGTGTAAAAAGACCTAGGGAAAGCTCGAGCTGTAATCTAAAGTTTTAACTTTCTTTTTCCATTTTTATATTTAGTCAACGACACAGAAGAAGTGGGGCCACTGCAGACAGTAGATATCAGCAATCCCGACACCACCAAGTGGATTCTGCGTGACTTGGAGCCTGTAAGCAAATACAAGTTCTACCTGCGCTCCTGCACCACGGTGGGCTGCGGACCGGTTGTCAGCGAGGAGTGCACCACCACCTTAGAAGGAAGTGAGTGATGGAGGGTCCAGAAAGCAATTGACTGGATAAACTAGTGTGTAGGTGTTGGTTGGTGAGTGTGCTGCTGTCTAGGAGAGACAATGAGAACACAGATGAGCTTTGAAGAACAGAATTGGCTCTGTAGAATTCAGGCTAAGTGAAGTAGGTGACAAAGCCATTTCACTATTTCAAAATAGCATTGAACGGGCGAAATATGATATATGCCTGGGCAGCCAAGCTTTTCATATCTCCATGTAAGTAATTTTTGTGGATAAACAATTTCATATGGGTGTAGTGGAGGTTTTCATTTGTCACTGTCATGAGAGAGCAAGTGCTTATTGATTGGACGGAGAGCGCGAGCTATGAAACAATCAGCAAAGAAAGAAAATTGCTTTGAGCAGTGGGGAAACTGAAGGTTTTGATAGTGAATTGTGTAATCATGAAAGAGTTGGTGGGTAAGTCATCATAATGAGCCGGCTTGTAGCATGTAATCTTTTCTTTTCAATTACATATCATTTGTTGAGGACCGCACGCCATACCTCAGCCGCCTCAAACTCAAGTCATGCTTCTGTGAGATTGTGGGCAGTGGTATGAATGATTAGACGGGAAATGAAACTGCATGTGGATTTTACCTGAGTGTCAGTAAAAAAACGGACTGCAGCAAAGGATGCTGTCAGCATAAATAAATGGGTGGCGCTTTTACATTACTACTAATTCACCACAAAGAAAGTTAGTATCTCATTCAAGTTGTGTTATGCATAAACAAAACGCGCAATACTTATGTCGAAACACACTGCAGGTGTTGAATACAAGCGATTATTTAGTGTTTACTGGAGGAATCCTCACAATCACAGAGAAACTTAATTGACTCTGAGGGGTTGTTTATTTGCGTGCTGAAATACCAGCAAAAATGATTACAGGGAGAAGAGCTCATTCTTTATGTATTGAATTGTAATTTTGTGGCACCATTACGTGTGTGTATGTGGGAGAGTATTAAGATTTGAGCATGAAAGTTATGGGTGGCAACTATCATCATACGTGTATGTCAGCATCATTTTTGTTAATTGCTCTCTCTCACGCCACTAAAATGTACATTGCTTTAAGCGTTACCTTTGATCATACAGTGTGTATTGTAAATGTGTGTGAATGCCTGCTTAGCAATGCAATGCTTTTCCCCCCTCTCTGTCTTTTTCTGTCTTCCTTTTCCTTCTCTCTATTTTTTTTTCCTGCAGCTTCGACTTTGGCTTCCACTGTCGGCCTCAGTATGTAGATCTGTATTCATGTAGATACTGTGGCATTTCATACCTACACATACAATTTCACACTGCTCTGAAATAACAGGAACATTTCATTTTTGGAATTATATATGTTTGAATGTGGTGTATGTTGGTATGACATGTTCAACAGTAATGATTATTACTTTAGGTAGTTGGTGCATGGTTAGATTTAGAAAAGTGGACAGGTGTGGCTGTTGAATAGGCCTGAATAAATCATCAGGTTTTGAGTCTTTGATCAGTTGGACACATTATATTTTGCCTGTAGACAATTAAAAAGCTCCAAACACTGGGCTCCTCTGCAGATAATTGACCTTGTCTGCTGTTTGCCCTTGCCATCAGCAGAGAGCACTCTGATGCCTCCTTTCATTAGAAAAATGTCAACTTCTTCATATATAAAGTTTGTGGCTTCCTCTCTAATAGCAATGGTAATGAGTAACCTAATTATAAATTTGTATTAATCTTGGCTCATTAGTGACTGTAAACGAATATTGACTTTTATCCTAGCAACAGAAGACCCAGTGCAACATGTCAAACTCAAGCTGAGGAAATAAATGAAGCTTTGAGAGCTAAACCCAGAGGGACCATCAGACACGCCACACATTCATCGTTCTTTCTTTTAATGATGTGCAAAAAAGGAAATTAAGTCGATTTTACGAGGCAAATTAAGTCAAATTAAATATCACGTCTCACCTTGCTGATAAACACATGACATGTATTTTTATGACTCTAGTTTATGTTTTGTTGTAGATATATAGTCCTTGTGAATAGCTACTAATTTTAGAGTGTAGCTGGAAATAGCATGCGTGCTAACAGTAGAATGTAGTGCCCCAAACTCTACTCCAATTGATAACCACCAGATCTGTCTTTCTTTTCAGGCAAGTCAGCTTCCCCCTCACCTCCAAGCACTCCAAAGTCCCCAGTGACCAAACCCACTCGTTCCACCATAGGTAGAGCTGCAGCACATCCCCACACAACAAGCATATAATAAAATATCAAACAAACCATTTTGTCAGAACGTTTTGCAGTTGCTAGGTGACGTAATAACTCCTTTGGCTGCTGGCTCAAAGTAAATTAATGACCAAAACAAAAATGTGAAATACGTATGTACAGCATTATGTAGGTTAGTTACTTACTTTCATGTTTTGTTTTGGTTTTTTTTGATAGTCGATGTTTTCAAGGGCTGGAATATTCAGTGGTGTTACAGCTTACAAACTGAGTGATAACAGATCCATTTTATTGTTTGTCATACGACAAGTGCTTACTGATGAAAAAACTGGTTTTAATTTCCCTGCTGTACCACCGGGAAATCTAGGATACTAGATCTATATCCCGACCCGACAGTGTAGCTGTAGAGAGCAGTCACTTGAACGGGACAAATATGTCTAATTGTCAGTGATTGATTTGTTGGGCCCTGGTCCCCCTTGTACACGGTAGCATATTGACCCAACAGTCACCTGACATTTCCATGTAATCTTCAACTGGGTAAACAGCAACACCGCTCTGGGACAAGGAGTTGTCCGGGGCAGCATCTGAGCGGAGAGAAAATGGTGAGGAGAAACATCCTCCTGGGCCATGCAGGGGAGGTGTGAGCTCATACTGGGAGGGTGATATTTACAGGACACTGAGATAAGTGGATAAGTGGAAGCTGTTGAAAGCTCCTATATCAGAATATTTTCTGGCCTCTCCTTCTAAAAAAGCCTCCTGACTTTGAAGGGGCGTCTTCCAGGGCATCAGCACCCTGCTGGGTGAGCAGCTGCTTTCTGCAGCATTTAATAGCAAGCTGAGGAACGCGGTGACAAAACACGGCAGCCAGCCTTAGGATATTTTTAGCGCTGGGGCCTATGTCAGTCGAAGTCATCATGCAGTTCCAATGATTGGAATTACCATAGTTGCAGACTAATCCATCAACATTAGTCAGAGAGTGTCATTCCCTGTAGTTGGGATGGGCAGCACAGGCGCAGGTGTCCTTGTGTGCTGAATTATCACCTGACCAAATAATGCACCTGAGCTGGAGACACAGCAGAAGATTTGCATGTTTGCCATGGGGAAATGAAGTGGATTGTGCTTTGTTGACTAGCTTAGACAGCTGCTGTCAAAGCATACTAATGATGCACATCATTCACCACATTATTAGACTTTCTTTTTCTTCCCTATTTGGGCATCAAAAGGCTACATGACTCGATATGTCTGATTTAGATGGAGCCAAGTACACATGAAATCTGTTGACACCTTTGCTTTTAAGGCAAAAAACATAAACGTGATAAGAAATGAGTTTGACCAGTGCTGTTCCTTCTTTGGAGCACTGAGGTCATGACCTCTGTGTTGGCTGAGGGTTTTAACATCCTGAGTTGGAGTTTACACTTTATAATAACATATGGTGGGTTTTGTTTTTCATTGTTGTTATAATTGACAGTTTTTAGGCAAAAAGTATTAAACACAAAATGATGAAGATATTTGGTATTTCCCTACTGAGATTATACCACAGCGGTGTGAAGAAGGCTTTGAAACAGCATTTAGATCATCATATAGGGAGATAAAATTGTAGGAAATATAACATAACAGTAAAATTAATGAATAAAACGAGAAAAAAAACAGACAATCTCTAAACTAATGCTGACCAGTGTGGGTGTGATACTGTACGTCAAGGGTAAAAGAATTATAAAAAACTCAGATATCATGTTTTTTTCCATCTTCTTCAAGCTCTCTGCGGATTTTCATTTAGCTTCACAGGCACCACCTGTTATTCCATTTCCATATCCACATTACTCTTGTCATGTGTGCTGTTGAGAGATTCACCTGATGTCTCCTCTGTCAGACATAATTGATGCCTCCTTACAATAGTGTTAGGAAACAGAAGAGCACGCTGGCCTGTTTCATAGAAGGTGAAGAGAAACATCCTTCAGCGTGTAATGACAACACTCCTAACTCCTCCATGATGGCTTAGATGCTGCTTTGTCCTTTACTAACCCTTCTTTCCAATTTCTCTCCTTTCTCATCTTGTCTCAGTCCCGGCCCTATTGAATGTTAGCTCAGCTGTTAGTGACAGCTTTGCAAATATCAGCTGGATATCTGGAGGAGAGCGCACAGAGTTCTATATTGCATATATGAACAACCGTAAGCTCATATCACCGTTTTTTCTTGTTAGTTTCTGGGCAGAGTGATTTTGTGTCAAAGTAGAGTCTGCAAGTGAAGCATCTAATATCTGTGTTGTGTCTAAAATGTGGCCCTTCATTTCTTTTCATTCATATCTTCAATATATAACAGTAGCTGTGTGTTCTCATGATTACTAACCCATCCTGATCATTCACCCTCTACACAGGTGAGGGTCACTGGAATATATCAGAGGCCTTAAACGCATCTAAGACCTTCCACATCATTGACGGGCTCGAACCTGGGACTGAATACACTGTGCGCCTTATGCCTAACCGCTGGCTTGATAATTCTAGTATATTTGAAGATGTTATCACAACCAGGTCCACAGGTGAGGACCAAAATAGCTCAAGCTACAACAACAAAAAAAAAAAAAGGATAAGCGTCAGAACTCATTGACCTCTCATTTAACAGAACGGAGGTGCACCCAGCGCGTCCTTGAGTGGTGACTCAAGCCGCGGCATGTGGTCCTCCGCGGTGTCACAAGGATTTAATTTAGCTGTGTGGACTCACTGAGAGGAATTATATTTGTACATCGTTCCTTACTTGATTAATTAGACAAGCGGATTAGCTGTTTAATATTAATATTGGATCGTTTCCATCACCAGCACGCGCTGCCACCTTCTGCCTTTGCATCAGATAGGCTTTGTCGATGTAAACATTAAATCAAGTGTCCTGATGAAAAGACCAAGGCGTGTCAAAGTCACCGGGTATTGTTCTCCTCAGGTCTGGCCAGCATCCATGGAGGAATATCCACCCAGGGCTGGTTTATCGGCCTGATGTGTGCCATCGCTCTCCTCACACTCATTGTGTTGATCGCCTGCTTTGTCAACAGAAATAAAGGAGGGAAGTATTCCGGTAGGTGCTCACTTACAAGCATACACACACACACATCACCCTGTTTGAATACTAATTGCTGTTTCCAGTATATATATCATTATATTTCCATTTCACTGTTTGTTGTTATGAAAGAAATTATCAATCATCCCAGAAGCCATTACAAGAATATGTAAGCTGATATGTGTGTTTTTTTTTTAAACAGGCGTCAGGCCACAAAATTATTGCAATGCAAATTTATACATAAAATGGGCTTGTGTATTGATAGGAAAACGAGCATTTCTATGTCCAGCGTTTGAAATTTGCATTATTTCGACACGCACCTTTTGCAGCGACAGTCTAAACAAAGTGCAGCCCAGAGCAAGACAAAATGCAAATTCTGCACATGGTGTTGCTGCGCAGGGAATGATGACATAAGCTCTGTGGTATCTCAATGTTATTCCTCCTATTGGGGACATGAGAGTCCTTATCGGCTTTATTATTCACAGCTAATGGCCATCAGGTTGTCGTCTGGGCAGTGATCACTACACTCGTCAGCAGAAAAAAAAAAAAAAGAGCGAGACGCGGCTCTGTCCTTTTGTTTTCTCATTAAGTTCTCATTATCACCCGTAGTTCTGACAACCTATTCTCTCATTTGCCCGAGTCCGGTTTTGTTCCTGTTAAACATCACATATAGGACTATACATTTGCATTTAAACTGTGAATTTAACATTTCTATAAAAAGGACATTTAGATATAAAGTTTTAAGATGTTTTATAAAAGACCAGGCTTCATTTTTATATGAAATTTAATGCAACATTTATTTGAAATGATCTTTCTATCATTTCTAAAGGTTGCACTAAAGTTTCATGAGCGAATGGGTGAAGGAAATCAGGGATGGAGACTGTAACTTGTTCAAACATAACAGTCAGGGGACAGAGTGATCTTCATTTGCAGAAGTCTTTTGAGTAAATCACTGATTTTGTCTCTTCATGTTGCGAGCAGTAAAAGAAAAAGAAGACCTTCACCCAGACGTGGAGTCCCAGGGCATGAATGATGACACATTTTGTGAATACAGGTAAGCGAAACCCTTGGAGCACTATTTCACCACCTAACTGCAATTCACGTGCAACAGTATAAATTTCTCTTCTGCTAGCGGTCGTTTCCATCTTCTTCCTCTTCTCTCTGTAACTCTCTCTACTTTTCTCCTCTCACTGCCAAGACAACCCAGCATGTATGAGGTTCACGCGGAGCTTCACACTTCTTCTGTGCAAGACGTTTGATGGGTTGAGTAACTGGAAAGTATGTGGTAAACAGCAGTAGCATCCCCGAGCTGTTTACACATCAGTGTTGTCATAGTGATAGCATCCCTTTATAGGACATTGTGGTCTTACATATGGTGTTGTGTTAGTGTTTGTTATAGACAGTGGATCATAAAGGGAGCCGCTGCACTGTTCAGATGCTGCCATTTTTCTGTCCGGATGGAGCTAAACGCAGGCTGCCCAGCACACAGCAGGAGGCTAAAACCAATCAGTGTAATTGAAAGCAGCTCATCTCCAGGGCAGTAATATCTGGGCACGTTTCATTAATCCTGTAGTGGTCCAATTCATAACAGTCTGCCGCCGTATGAGCTCCAGTATAATTGTCCAATCACTGGGATCTGCACGGCACAACAAATGCTGATGTGATGAAGTAAAAAGTGTCTGAGTGTGACAGGATTTACACTTTGTCGTTTTGATTTCAGCAGCTATTCATAAATCCGTTATTAAGTTTGTCCATCCTACGTTCTTAGTAACAACTAGCTAGTTTCAAACTAGTGATTAACTAAATCCTGTCACACCATTAAAAGCGTGTAATGTGCAAATCCATTGCTTGGAAACATCTTCAGCAGTAGCAGTATGTAACAAGTATATAGACAGGAAGTCACTTCAGCACTACAAGCTGTAACATAACTTCCAAATATAACAGGTTTTGGGGACCAAACGATATATTTAATATTTTGACTATTTGGTAAACAATCTTTATCAAATATTCACTTTCTTGCTGAGAGTTAAATGAGAAGATTGATACCTCTCCTCTAAGGATTTACTGTATCAAACTTCTCATCTAACTCAGCAAGAAAGTAATATTTCCCAAATTGTCTATTCCTTTAACATACATTTCTTTATATTTTGTAGGTGTGACTTTGTTGTATTTGTTGTATATATATGCACACATAGAGAAAATGTGTGTTTGGGAATGAACAGTTTTTTGTAGCATCCTTCAGTAAGAAGACTGTACCTGAAATGAAATGACTGCCAGACTTCACAGCATCTAAGCTAACAACATGTTTACTGACACCCTGGAAATGGAGTAATTCTTGGCTCTCTAACTGTAACATCTCTGACAACAGAGACAGTCACAACATTACAGTTTCTCTTTAACATCTTCCCAGTCCAATTCAGTATTCATTTAGAACAAGTGGGAAATATTATATGTTCAGCTAACCGACCCTAATAACGTTATTGGCATAACAATTTATAATTTGAGGTATGTTGTGTATTATTGTGAAATTTCATTTAAAATCTAATCAGTTTGCATCATCATTAAACAGCATTTGAATCAAGTGTCGGGTCAGATATGTCAGCCATATTACATTATATCATTTACTCCTCAAATTGCATTACATGTTTTAATATCACATTTCTCCACCAGTATTCACTTTGTCAAATGCACCGATGCATATATGGTGCAACAAGCGTAATATTGTCTCGACTTGTGCATCTGTGTGATTGTTTCCGTTTGGTCAGCCAGAGGTAAACGCTAATGCCAATCACAGAGGCTCATCGTAGAGGCAGCGATAGCTCGAGCCTGCACCCCCCCCCCCCCGCCCCCGTCCTCTCCAATAAGCCATAGAGTGAAGCCATGGGTGAAATGAGGTGATTCTGAATCCACTATGCCTCTCTTGCAGCGACAACGACGAGAAGCCACTGAAGGGCAGCCAACACTCGCTGAGCAGAGAGATCAAAGCGGGGGACAGCGGGGACAGCCTGGTGGACTACGGCGACGAGGACGCTCAGTTCAACGAGGATGGCTCCTTTATCGGCGAGTACGCGGGACGAAAGGAGAAGAGGGTGTCAGCTGAGATCAAAGCCACCATTCAGACCCCGGCATGAGGAGTGGAACCGCCATTCATCCTCCCCTGGACACCGTTTTCATTAAACCCGCTGGGAGGAACAAATGACAGAGGAAACAGACATTATCCATACTGAGCACAAGTTTTGTGTCAAATGTAATGCGTCATTGCCAACTGCACACTGCCATCCTCATTTTATAAAGTTCTGTTTTGTCAAGTTGCAACAGAATGACCATTACTAAATACTGTGTATATATAGTGTATATTGTATGTGCAGAGTGTCTTCTTTTTTATAATTATTATTACACAAACAATTTAGAGGGCTTGGATTTTCTTTGTTTATTTCCATTATTTCAGCTGCAGTACTGTTTGTAGGAAAATTTCGCTCCCCATTACCCATCATTATATGCAGCTTTGCCTCTGATGTCATCTTGTAGCAGACCGCAAATACATATGTGGGGATATCAAGTTGATATTTTTCAATTGGAGCAATTATTACTGACCTTTTATATTTGAAATGGATTCATTAAATATGATGTAAGATGTGTATAAAGGTTGCTTATTAACTTATTTTTTTCCAGTGGTTTTATACCTGACAAAATAACAAGGAAATTTACATATCATTACATATCATAAACATTGATTATTGAGTCATGAATCTCCCTGTGATGTTAGAAGGAAATATTTAGTTATTATGAGTATTTAGAACCATTGTTTCATAGTCATCACAAAACTCAGTCTGTGCTTACTGTAACAGCCCATCAATGCAATGCCAGATACAGAAGATATTTCAAAAAATGTAATCTATTACAGGTTACTATTTATCTGATTATGAATAGAACTTATAGTATAAATCAGTAGACTTGAACAAATTATCACAATTTAATTAAAAATTTCAGAGCTTTTTGACTTAAAATTACATGAACTATTAGAGTTGAGTACAGTTAATAGAGAAAATATTTTACAGTGCTACCTACAATTGCAAATAGCTGGTATTTCGAATGATTTACCAAGTGCATTTTCTCTGAAATTCTCCTTCCAAAGCAGGTTTCAGATTCACAAGTAGCCACATAGATTTTAAAGTGGTATTCCAGTGATTTATTATTGCACTTCCATAATTTTGGTGGACTTGTGCAGACATGGTTAAAAAAGAACAGTCAAAATCAGCCACTAAAATATCCTGACTTTTAGTCCTAGTATGAGTGAAGCTTCAATGCTGGAGTTTTTAAAAATTCCACACCCCCAGTTCCTAACACAGGCTTTCTGTCATAAATATTTAGTCTCCAAGTCCAACCTGAGTTGTACTGTCCTTAATGAATTAACTGGTGTGAAATTGGGCTATTACCCATTTAAAAAGAAAACGCACAGTACCTGTAATGGATTATAGACGTTCCTTTATGTAATCAGATTACTGTAATCTGGTTGCATGATATATGACAGCCACCTACTCTGCTGAGATACAATATCCTGTTGTCAGTGTTGCACCAGTCTTAACATGAGAGCCTTACTCTGTTACTATGCTGTAGGTATGCTGCCATTCAAAACACAATCATCATGTTGTTCAACGTTAACATTAGCACCACAATCACATAAATTGCAATGTTTTGTAAAACTTCAGCCATTGCATGTTCAGAATGTTAATTGGTGTTTTTTGATGTCATTAAATTGTTTTACTTTCTTACATTGGTGTAATGGTCTGACTGTCTGTTAGGTCTCATTCATCACTGAGGGTAAATGTTACAGTAAACGCATACATGACGGAATAAATCTCACTTTTCTGCCTTCACAGTATCTCCAGTTAGCAGTAAAATACACATAAAGAGAAAGCAGCACCTGGTGAAATGTCCTCATTCATTCTGAAATACATGTTTGACAAATTGCTCCCCATTTGCGATATGACTTTAACAAATGTCACGCCAGGGTCAAGTCTCTGTCTGAATTGAGCGTCTTGTTTGATTACTGTGGCTGCAGGGGGAGAATCATGAGAAATCAAAGGAGTGGGCTCAGACAGGCACTGGATCAAGGAGTGAGAGCTGTAATCATGTCTGATGGCTGATAGTAGGGAGTGGAGAGTGTCACTGCGTGGGTCACATCTGGCTTAGATACTCTCATCATACAGCCAGGTTTGCAAGTGGTGTGGCCGAGCTGCTGCAGTTAGAGGCTTCCGCTCCCGCATAAACGACCTTCAGGTGTTGGTAATGGACCCTCTGGTAGCCATATTGGATGTCCTCAGCTCGTTGGCAACAATGTGAACAGCTGGACACACATGCAATCAGTGTTGGGGAGGCTACTTACAGAGCGTAAATCTGCAACATAACAATTACTCTGGAGAGGAACTGAATTACAGCTACTCTCTTGAGGAATATAGTTTGGGCAACTAAGCTTCTTAGAGGAAATACTGCGCAAAAGACAATATGACACAAAATATAACAACTTAATGCAAAGTTAAAGATTTGTTTGAGTCTATTATAATATAATACTAATGCTCATATGTACTGTGTAATTGGTCGCTGTAATAATTCCTCCTGATCTGCGTTAATGCAACTCCAGTGTTAGAGACACGGGACAAAAGTCATCATTGAAACAACAAATTCCTCAACACACAAGAAATGTATTTGACTGAAAAAGACAACGGTTCATGAGGTAAACTGCAAATATGATAAAGAGCTGTATACAATTTAATGCTGACATGATTATATGAACAGTTCATGGTAGGATTGGACAAATAATTAAGACCAAATACATCATCAGTGCCTGAAAAATCACAAAGAACAGTCACAGTTCCCACAAAATATATCCAACAAATATCTTGATTATTTTTATTTGAGAGATATACAGCTTAACAAGGCGAGACTATACAGAAATTAATAAACCAGACAGACAAAATTCTTTGGACAAATTTAATTAGTCAGAATTAATCCTAAAAAATTCTGCCAAAGCTATTACAGGCTTCAACAGTCTGAGTTACATCAATCAAGTGAATATTTTCCAAAATTGCAGTCTGGAAAGTGACCAATAACTCTTCAAACACACATAAATTCAGTTTTGATTGGGGGGCGGTTTGTTTGTTTGTTTGCTTTGGTTTGAATCAGTGGAAAACTTGTGAACCAAAATGAATCACTACAAGCCAGGTGAGAACGCACTCTGCTCATTGGTCAGATGTGGCTGAGGCGGGAGCAAGAAGGGGAGCAAATTTATACTGGCTCGCCCCCTGTGCTTGTTTTTTGATGTTCTTCCAATGCAATGTTCTTAACATGATGATGAAAGCAGTTCAATATGAAATAATGTTCATATATTATAAAACTTTTTGTGCTGGGAAATAGTACCAGCATGCTTCCAAATCCTGCTGCTTGTTTCTGGACAGATTTAAAGGTTGTCTATTATTTAGACAAGCAACAAGCCAGTTGTTACTGTTATGCTACCTAAGAAATATGGATACAGTACATGCAAACACTGTCAAACAGGGAAGAAGCAGCTGTAAATACATGAAGTAAAGCTGTTCTGAGCTGATGCCACACAGTGTTGAGTAGGCTTCTCCTATTCTCACTTTGCTTCAGCATTAGCAGAAGTTAATAATCCCTTTATTTAAAAAAAAAAAGAAAGTGTAACAGCCGTGGTGCAATAATGAGTCTTTGATGTTCATAACTTCCCCTGCCCTCATTATCATAGCATTTAGGTCTGTGTGTGTATGTGTATGTGTAAGAGAATGATATTATACTGGGGCTGCACATTTTACATCAGATGTTTCTCAACTTCTTTTCTTCTTTAAATCCTGTGACTGAAGAATTAACTTGTATGACATGATAGTAGCGATGTGTGAAGTGAAGGAAGTTCACATAAACACACATTTTTTATACATGGAAGTAAAATTACTCTTTTTTTTTACAAGAGTGATTTCCAGGAAGGGAAATTTTCACCACCTGCTGTGCGTCATTTCTTCCTAAATAATGACTGTTTTACATATTCCTGGTATTTTTGGTGTTTTGTTGTCCTTATAAGAATTGACCAATGAATAGATTGAGGTAGTTTGATGATACACATGCAGGGACAACGGTTATGCATGACATTTAGAATAAACAGCATTTTGTAGTATGTTTTATCAAAGGAGAAGACTTTTCTTCCACTATGACTTTTTAACTTTGAATCAGAAACCAGGTTCTTTTTCAGCTTTTTCACTTTTTCAGTGAGCACAAACATTAATGAACAATTTGAGGTTTGAGGTGAAGTTTAGGTGAAGTGCTGTAACTATTTCTTGACAAACAATAGTGTATCCATCCGCCCAGTACTTCTCTATATTGCATAACTAGCTATAGCACAAGTTGCCAATATGTTCCATAAGCAGAGGTTTTGGTTTTGGTCTCCATGCAGGCACGATGGTACCAAAACCTGGCAAATAATGATACAATAGTGAGCACTTGAGGTTTTTTGAGTTTTTTTTAAAAACTTGGTACAAAGCTAGGTTAGCTGTTTCTCACTGTCTTTATGCTAAGCTAGGCTGAACACGTCCATCCTTACTCCAGCTTTGTATTTAACAAACAGACAGTTTAATATCAATCTTTTTATCTCGCTCTCAGAAAGACATGTTACATCCCAAAATATTAAACTATTCTTTCAGACCTGTGAACAAATTTTATGTGTATTTTCATATTTTGCTGCTAAATGGTTAAAGGTCTTTACAGTACATCATGATGGAATACTTTTATTATTTGTTGTGATAATGCCTCCTAACTAAACAAATTTGGACCCATTTGGGCATAAAAATCTATTAAATTCAATAAAAATATATATATTGTTTTTAACTTGCTGGTTTGACCTAATCAATTAAAGCTGATCTCGCTTATGACCCAGTGGAGAGAGTTTAAGACCAACACTGAGGTTTTCTATAAATGTATCTGCTTACCGTGTTTATATACAGGCTTTGCTGTATAGTGAAAACCTTGGATATGATGGCTCACTATCAAACAAACACACACACACACACACTCCTGGTGTATTGTGTGCATCGGGTCAGGGGGTCACATAATTTATTTGAAGATGATGTATTCAGGTAAACTCCTGTGACACCCCTGGAGCAGCACTTAGGATAGAGGTGAAAGGATTCCCCTATAATATGAAAGCCATAGAGTACAGTAGGATATATTTAACCAATATTTTATGCATTACACCCAACATATCATTCTGTGACCCCGGTCCATTACAATGGCAATGTCAAAGGCTTAAAAAATGCTCTATTGTGTGTCCGTACCTCTAATGGAATTCGCAGTGGGGAATAGAAGCGAGCCTCTCTACAGGCAGCGCCATTTGTTCAGCGATGAAAAGAGGAGAGGGAGGGTCAATGACTTAGAGCACGAGGTGGACTTTTAAGAGCTCCGATGACGTGAGAGAGCTTTTTTCCCCAGACAAAGCGCTCCAACAGTGTTTCATCTAAATCAGAGTTATAAATAATACAAGACTCAAATGAATGTCAGAATTGCCTCGAAGGTCTTGCACTGGAAAAAATAGCTGCATTAAGTAAAGAGGAAAAATGGACTCCGTTCTCTTCCATATAAATTTCTTCCAATGTTGCCAAAAAATGCCGTAAGGCCGACATCACAATAGCAAAGGAAACAGTGGATCCAATTATCATTTCACAGTTTGGGAGTGATAAAACGTTTTTATAACTGTTGCCTCATGCCACTGACTTCATATTCCTTGATAAAGCAAGACGTATTACAGTCTGTTTCTTCAACAGACAGAGATGCCACTCACTGGTCTACTCAAGTCTACATCAGAAATTATAAATGGAAATTAAATCTGTGCATCTGTGTACAGGAGACCTGCCGGTCTGATTCATACAGTCAGGTAATGAGAAATCCTGCGTTACAGTGGCAGTGAGTGCTCTGTGCTCTGAAGCACTGATTCATTTGGAGCGCTGCTGAATTTTCAGTGCCAGCACAGGACTGTGACTCTTTCAAAGCGCTCTGTCTGGGACATTTGAGGGACTGATCTCAACACATCGCACTTGCGCTGCAAATGAATTGGTCCCCCAGGTCTCCAGAGCTGTCAGCAACTCACTTTGTATGAGAGCTTCATTCATCAACACATTTTTCCCTGTGAGCAGCAACTTTTGAAAAAAAAAAAAAAAAGGGGGAAAATAAAATACAGCAGAACTTTTTTTCTCTCTCTCTCTCTCTCTAAGACTTGTCCTTTTTTTTGGGCGTGCTGAATATCCATGTGGCATTGAACATTTGTGGAACTAAATCATAAACTGGTGCCCGTCAGGCTGCTATTTCTCAGGTGAGGTGTAATAACAATGTTCTCACCTCCGCAGACATCATTTCCTCTTGAAAAATGCATGAAAAACTGTATGTGGCAGAATTTATGCCCCATGCAAAATGTACTCCATTTGCATTGATATATATGTTTTTGCCAGTCTGATCTTTTTATGGTTTAGAAGTCTGTCAAGTTTAAGAAGAATTTGCATTTATCATTTACACTGCATAAATGATAAATTAAGCATTTACCCAGTGCATAAATGTTTAATTTTACATGTCCACAAATTTCTGCTAATTTCTTAAGAAGTTCACTGCAAAGAACTATGTAATTTGGAATTAATTATAGGGAAAATATTAATTTCACTGAAGGGAAGGTGCCATTTAAAATCAAGTAAATATTAAATTGTATTTTCCATATATGTTGAATTGTATGCTTACCTGCAGACATCATATTTTTATATCTTCAGCTGACCTCTAGGTTATGTTAGCCATGAATTGGAATTAATTGATTGGAATTAATTGGTTAATTGGAATAAACACCTGTTTATATTTATGTCTGTAAAAATGACCCAATAGCATAGTTTTTCCAGGAACTTCTCTCCATATTCAAAACTTTAAATAATTTTTATTTTAAATATAAAAATATCTTGACACTACTCCAAACCAACAAACATCTTCAACTGACACAAGTGACAGTCATTCAAGTTTCTGAAGAAAACAAACAAACAAACAATAAAAAAATGAAATTACCTGTCTGTAAGCTTAAGACAATCTTGACAAAGTTTTTTCATCTTCATTTGCAATATTCTATCAATACCACCATTTTCCTTCAGTTTTTTCTTTCCATCTTCAACATGGAACAACATGGTCCAGGCGTCAGGTCAAGGTAGGACTAGACTACTGTTTACTCTCATGCAGTAGACTTGGTTTGGCTGTTAACAGAGTGAATGTTTGTATGGGGAGAGAGAGACCACAAACACTCTGTCAGTTCTGTCAGCTCAGCCCACAGATGAGCTACCCCACGCTGGCCTGAAATGCACTTGTACTCTTTTATATCAAATTGCATTTTACTGTTTTAGGATTTATTTTTTTTATTTTGTCTCAGTGTGATCAAATGTGTTTTATTTATTATGATTATGTTATGGTCTTACTGGGTATTCTATTGCTTTTACTGTGGTTTCTATGATGCTTTTATGTCTGGCGCGATGGACCAAACAAATGTCCCCTGTGTGGGATAATGAAGTTGATCTGAATCTGAATCTGAAATGATACGTGTTAACTTACATTGTAAAAAGCCCATGAATTGAGCCTGTGAAGTCTTACAAACAAGGGAAAAATGTACCAGTGCAGTAAAATTACTTCAGCTTGTGTCCAATACAAATCAACTTTGTAAGATGAGCCAGTATTTTGAAAGAATAAAGCACATTGCTACACTAAAAACAAGAAAAATGACACTCAATTCTACAAAATTATAAAATGTGTTTTCACGTTCATCTGCTGAGGGAGGAAAGTTTCTCTGAGTTAAAGGCGTGTACCTACGAGCAGGATTTGTGACATCACAACTAGTTTTGAGCCAATCCTGGTCCAGTATGCAAGTTGCACAAGTGTGATGTGGAAACTTGAAGCCTCTGGGGCACATACAGTGAGAATGGACTTTAAAGTGGAATAGGAGACATCTTGAGTCCAGCAGTTAAACTTTTGGAATGAAAAATATTTGCATATTCACAGATTCTATTTTTTTCAAGGAAGGATAAGAATAGATGTCAGCTGTGTCTCAGTTCAGAGGCCACATGCTTCGAAGGCTGCAATTTGAAGACCGAATGTGTCACAGCGGCATGACCAAGGCTGTCCCATTTAGAAGGCTCCTTCAAATGCAGCAGAGGAATGCAGCCTTCTTTGCCCAGATCCTTTGTGGCCCAACCTGTCCCAGAATGCATTTCATCCTAACCGGCAGCAGCAATGGCAGAGATTTTGAGCAAGGCTAAGCTGTTGTATTTTTCGCTGTAGGACTGTGAAAGGTTTTTTTTATTTTTTCAGGTGAGACAGTAACCATTTAGATTCCCAATATGTGGTCAGTTTATCCAAATAACGCCTGTCAACATCTGTCGTCATCTCAGGGAGAACATGATCCGATGAACTGACTGGTGCAGCTCTTTGGTGATTTACTGCTGGCCTTAATGTCTCTGCAGTATTTTGATATATAATATAATTCCTTTTGTCTGAATGTAAAGTGAAGCTTCATGTTTTTACTGAACACAACAACAGTGCTGCCTCTGGGGCTCTATATGTACAGATATCACCACATTAACATAAATATACATGTATTAAAATGAACAGATCAGTCTATATTACATTTTGTTTTATTTTATTAAATTACACAACAATTTGAATTTTCGTTTATAGCTACACTACAGACTGAAATAATTGATTGCATCTGTCGATGAGGTTATTTTTTGTGAGGAAAAAGTGTAAGTGGAGCTTTGAGTTGAGATTATTTTGTCACAGTAGAGTCAGGTAGGTGTGTTGAAGATGAGCTGCTGCTGTCAGTAACAACGCTGCTGCAGAGAGAGAATGAACAGGCTCTTCTCTCTACTCCAGAGGTTTGTTGAAATATAAAAAATATTGAATGGATGAATTAAAATAAAGTAATTGTTAAATACATTGTTTATTTCATCTACAGCGGTCTTCACAACTATTTACTCCATAAATAAAGTATGTAAGGAGTGGAATAACAGAGTGTCTGCAGGTCCTTAAAAGTCTTAAATTCAATGTTATAAATATTAAGTCTTAGAAAATGTTTTCATGTATATTTTGGTTAAGCTGAGCAGGGAGTCCCTGGTGCTGCTGCTGGACCTGAATGGACTCCCACGATAATAAAATTAAAAGTTCTGGCTTCATTTCTACTAGTTGTGTCCCGATTGTCAACTGTAGCTGTCAAGGTTGCTAAGAGACAAGAGCAGCGCTTTGTGACGTAAGGGCAGCTGGAAAACCTCGTAGACCAGACCATCTCATTTAACAATGCTTGGTTCCGGCCTTCATGCTCTATGGCGGACACACCTTTGTAGACTACATCTTTCGAAGGATGCGACCCCTTGCGACAGCTTTTGTTTAAAGTAGTTTAACGGGGTAACTTTATTTGTGGAAAACCCATATCAGATACAAATTATTTTTCCAAGCAGAATATGTCTTCAAATATATATGGAGGGGATGTTTAAAATAAGATGATTTGTACTGGAAACAGGTTGAATTTATCTTAAATCTCTGATGAAGATTTTTGGTGTGTGCAGTAAAAGTCTTTGCAACAGCGTGAATGACAACATGTCATACTGTAGGTAAATATTTTTGGTAATTTTTTCCTTTGAATCATTTATCTTACCGTGCCTCTATGGCAGACAGAAGATGATATTTCAGGTCAATCAGTCAGTGCATTTCCCTTAATTTACTTAAACAAATCTCATCATATACTGTATCATCATAACTGTAGCAGTAAAACAGGTTATACACAGATCTGTCTTTTTCAGTGCTGCAGTCGAGCTGCTTCTATCATTGCAATTTCTCCAAAATCTTACGAGCTCAGCCAGACGGGCACTAGAATATACACTTCTTAAGACTGGGAGCAGCTTGAACATTCAAGCATTTACATAGCATTTATTGTATGATACTTGATATGCTGACTTCCTTGTGACCCTACTTGAGAATCAGTGCTGAAGATAATGATGATTACACAGCAATGTCAACTGTCTGGGCCCAGCACTTGATGATGTGTAATCCAAACTCTCTGGAAACACCGCACTTTCTTTCTGGGGAGGTGATAATTTACTGGAGAGGTGTGGGAAGCCTAGTGCAAGAATATCCTCTCAGTATTTGTGGAGGGACTGTGAGCCTGACGTATCTAGCACAGACAGATGCTGAATGTGGACTCGGTTGGCGCCAATTTGGGAATGTAGGCTACAGGGGAACACATGGTGGGGCAAAGGTAGCAGGGGACCCAGGGGAGGCAGGCAGATGGGCTGATATTAGACATTTCATATGGCTGTGCTTCTCCCTGGATGCTGCCCAACACTGCCAGGTCAGAGAGTAAAGCATTGGCCTCTTCAGATCCAGGTGGCTCCATGTTGGACCTCACTTCTCCATTCATCTGCAGCCACGTGTTCCCGCCTCATCCTGCATTGCTTTGACATGCACGATTAAGAGAAACCTACTATTTTTTTCTCGCAGGAAAGCTAGCTGATACTTTTTGATTTCGGTCCAATCATGCACTCACTTTTGAACCACAAAAAAGGTTGCAGGATAATTGTGAATGGTTAAACATTGTGCAATAGTAGCACAAGCAGAAAGGAGTCTTAAAGGGGACGTATTCTGTACATTTCCAGTTATATGTTTTTTTCTAATTTGGAGCTTTACTGGATTATCTTTGCATGATTGAAAGTTTAAAAAACTCCTTACTTATCTTATACTGACCCTTTATGCAGCCCATCAGTTCAGCCTCTGTCTTAAACAGGCCGTTTTAGCCCCTGTCTCTTTAAGGCCCCCCTCCCGAGGAGCCCACTCTGTTCTGATTGGTTAGCTTCTGGAAGCTGTGTCAACTGTCATAAAAGTATATAAATAACAGAAAACCAGAAAAAGCATGTCCCCTTTAAGGTCAAACTGACGCAGTAATTTCAGTTACACAGGAGTGTCTAGCCAACGTTTGCTAACATTCGCTAAAATAAGCCACCATATGCTACTGGTCATCCCAAACTGAACGCAACAGGAAGCTGAGTGCCGAGTGTATTCAATTGAGCTAGTCTGTTTTACTGCATCTAAATTCAACTTTTCTTTTGTAAAAGGAAGGCTTTGTTATTTTCCTTTCAAAAGTTACAAAGTCTCACTTTAAATCTGCATTAATTAAAAATTTGGCAGTGGAACAATCAGCAAGCAAGCAGTAGTCTATTTACACATCCGGCAGACACAGAGTGAAATCAGCATTCATTTAGAGGTGTGTTTATATCCACCTGGTGAATGTAAGTCCAATAATCACTCTCCTTTTAGCTTTTTTAATATCTTGCTCTATCTGCTAAATGCTCCATATGTTCACCAGCTTGTCGCTAACCAGCTAAGTCTGTCTGCTGTTTGGTGCTGGGCAGGTAGCATACAGTTTTTTTATTAAGGCTTTTTAGCTGAAAACAACTTTCTGAGGGCAGCATTGTGGCTGGGAGACTAAAAGTTTATTCTCTGTAAGTTTGTTAGACACAAGTGACACTTTTCATAATACAGTTAGTTATTCCATTGCTCACTGTGACATTTTCACATGAATACACATGGTCTTGCTACACTCTGTCTCGCATAGTTTGCTCTTCTTAGTGCCCGTTAGAGTTTTCCTACAAAAAATACTCTATTAAACATCAAGTGATGTATTCAGTTGTGTTGATTTAATAAAATATGAGCTGAGTCATACCTGTTCTGAGTACATTTAGAAAAAAAACACATTCATCGTAATTACTTAAAGCACTGAACCACCCTGAGATGTGATAGATACACATGAAATCATAAGAACACTGCCACTGCACGTATTACATGTAATGGCTAGATCAGTGGATAATTACAGAGAGTCAAAAGTTCAAATAATAATTAAATCTCATAAAGGTCCTCCACATTAAATACTCCCCATCTCTGTGTAATGTAAATTGATACACAAGGAAAAGGGGTAATCCAGGAATTGCCCCGAGCTTGTATTCAATAACAATGCAATTTCAGAGCTGTATGTATTATTTATTGAAGTCCTATTGAGGGCACTGAACAAATTTTCTTTATTGTCCAAATGGTACTTTGCAAATCCTGGTTCACTGTACTTGGGTTTGACAATTATTACCCTTAACACAACATCCTCTGCAAAGGACAAATAGACTTTTCAATGTAAGTGTGTGGTAATGAATATAGTTAATACAATTAATATATTCTATGTGTTGTCATAAGCCTTTCAGGGCATTAGAAGTTTAATTTACAGGCCATCTGGGGGAGTGTAATGCAGATTGCCAGACTAGCATATGTGGGGTTTTGCCCTCATACGTTAGTAACCTTCCCTCAAATAAAGTTTTATTGCATTGCACCAAGGAATGGGGTAAAATGCATGATTTAACAATATGTTACCTCTGCTAGAGTTTATTTTCACTGCCGGGCAAGAACAGGAGGAAAAATTAAGTCTTTGCTAAAACTCAAAATGATGCATCAAATGTGCAGGCGAAGCAGGGTGAAATACTGATGTTCTAACAAATAGAGTTAATGGTACAAAAGAGGCTTATTGGACAACAAATCAATCCAACGTCTTCTCCGATGCATGTGGTCAGCATACATACTGTACGGCCAGTTCTGTCCCCATCAGATGAATATAGGTTATAAAATGGACCTTTTAATTTTAGTAATGTGTGTTATCCTGCAAAAACTGCTGTAGTGCAATCAATCAGACAAAGCCTGTTTCTGACACTCCGTTTGGTATGAGAGGAGGTGTTTCCCCTGGGCCTCGGTCTTAGCTCAGGGTAAGACTAATGACTCTCTGACTTGAGTGGCCTGAGCCTCGCTGTGGCCCTTCCCTGTGGCTCCCAGCTGCTGCGGTGCCAACGAGAAGGCTCCTCCACTCTGATCCAATCAGGCGTGGACTTGCGTTATCTGCTGCGATTCTGCCTGCACCACCAACCACATGCACGGGCCGCCTCACCGGGGGCTTCGGCCTGCAGAGGCAGGAGCAGGTCTTTCAAACAGTTGGTCCACATTTTTCACACCAGTTACTGCAGGATAAGCTCTGAGCCAAGCTCCTAACATGGCACTTTGAAATGCCCTCCTACTTTGAGAGGATCAGCCTCGGTGCACTACAGTCATAGCAATTTGGGCTCTGTTGCCTCTGACCTTCAGCAAGAAGAGAAAGTGGATAAAATATTGAGCAAAGCAATAATAAATAAGATTTTACTTTTGCTGGCACATGCCATAAAATGGCTCTGATAAATCCACAGGGATATGAAGGTGGATTTTGATCAATAGCGTACAAACAATGCAATGATAACTTCACTTCAAGAGGTGAGACTTTTGGTTGTCAAAATTCACTTTCTGTCCTTTACTCTCTGTGTTTCAGAGTAAAATATCCTCAGGTGGTGGCACCCTTTCCACCTGATATTAACATGCTGTTCTGGCTTTATAGTTCATGTCTGGCATACGCATTAAAATCCAATTTCTCTCTTCCTCACCAAAAATTCATCATGCACACCATGAGTCTTCCAATCTCTCTCTTCCAATCTCCTCTTCCACCCTGCCAGAGCCGACAGTGCGTCCATCACTACATTGGGTGTACTGTATTTGCATTGTTCAAACTCACAGAACTTTACTTAAAATTCTAGATAAGATGTCAAAGGGTCTATATGTCAGGCCGAATTATGTGGTAATGTGTATAAAATATCAAATAAAAGATCTAAGACATTTTCATGATGATGTAATGAGGCATCCTTCATTTAATGTCAGCATCATACAGTGTATCTGTAAATGTTGAAACAAGCAGATACAGAATATAGGCTAATGTATTGTTTTTTTTCACTTAGAGCTACTTAAAAAGCTACTTAAAAATTACACTAATTAATATATTTATAATAGCAGTGGAATGAAGAAATGAAAGACGTCACTTGTAGGGATGAACCCACAGAGAAATACCACCCAGCTTTTTAGCTTCTTTTAGCTTATTGTTTTGGTTTACCAGCCTACAAACTCTGCTCTCTTTATACTCATTTCCAGCTGTTTTCAGCATTTTTTTTTCTTAACTTACTGTACACCTGTCCTGCACCAAACAGCAGACGGTCAAATTTGGAACATTTAGCAGAGCTTAACAGCAAACTACTGAACGCTGATGTTGTCTGCTGGATGTCCAAAGACACTTGTTTGAATCCAGTTTTGTATTAACAACCGAATAAGGTGATAACATGTCTACTGTTGTATTTTCAGCTACAGCAAACTGCTTTAGGGAGGTGATTTACAGAGTTTGCTAAAATTCTAAAACAAAAACAAAACATCTCATTTATGTGTCAGTTTTGTGTACCCAGATTTTGAGATATCTGTCTTTGATATTTTTCTGTGCTCATGATATTGAAAAATGGAATTTAGGAAATTCAGCAGCAAGATGTCTTTTTAGAAACAGAGTCCCAATTACAGTGAGGACCCACTGCGAGCAAACAAATCGCACATCAACACCTTTGCCAGTGTGTCCACACTTGCACGCTAGAAAGTAGCTTGCTTGTTAGCAAACATTGAGTAAATAAGCAACCAACATCCATCTCCAACATTTTATGTGAGTAGAAACATTTTGGGTTTTTTGTATCTGTAAACATGGAGGCAAATGACATACAAAAGAGAGAAACTACAATAATGATCTCCACATATCTGCAGCAGGTAAAGACTAAACTTCCTGACCTACCACTGCATCACTTTTTTATCTGGGCTAACAAACCCGACAATATCAGCAGTGTTAGAAACCACTAGAGATGATATATTTGTTGTTTTGTCTTTTTGTAATTAGGCTGAACTGACCCTGACCGAGGGTTCAGGAGGCAGACAACATGTTCTTGACAAGTACTTTGTTATCTGAGCTCTCTATCGTTTAATTAATCTTCATGCACTTCCTGGTAAGATCTGCTTGTGAACATTAAGGCATCTGTTTTATGTGGCTTGGAGAATAATTGCACCACTATTTTTTTTTTGTTCTGTGGCCAAATCTATTGACCATGCATGTGGTGTTTTGCACATTGATTTTAAGCATTTCTGTACCGTCCTCTCCCACAATCAGATCACCCAGGATGTATTTATGCTGGGGCTTGTAGTGATCTGACTGCAGTGGGGAGCTGCAGTGGAGAGCTTAAATCTAAATGACTTCACAAAAGATGGTATAATACACCAACAGTGCCAGCAGAGATTATTCTAAGAAATGATGACCTCGTCGACATTGATCTTCTCTACATGAAAGGAGACGAAGGAAGCTAACAGGTGACGCTTATCTGATGTTGGAGCAGATTTATCTGATTTCATTGTCTAACTGACCGGAATCCTGCTGCTACTGTTTTGCTTCTGCAGAGCTCACATATCTTAACTTGATCTCGGTCTATAAATCAATTTGAGGCTTTGTGTGTATTTTTGTGCATCGAGAATATTAAAGCAAATGTAAAAGGTTAATCCATAAAAGTAAAGTCTAAACTTTACCAGTGACAGAGTACATATGATTTTACAGCCTCATTACAACATTAATGTATTGCCTATATGCTTTTGTGCCCCCCCCCCAAAAAAGCCAATGCCATGGTATAAAATATTACAATGACTGCATTGTTGTGAAAATCAAATAAAACACTTTCCTTCAAGAAAGATGAAGTTCCATCTCATTGATAAGGTAATGATGTATGCCATGGGTCAGGCAGAGAGAAGCGATAATGATGATAGTCATTTAACATATTTACTGGCGTACACTGGATTACCATCTGCAATTTTACGGTTGATGGTGGTCGGTGGTTTAGAATCACTTTATCCTCTCTTTTATAGCAGAGATTTCACAATCAAATGTGCATCAGCCATCCTTTTATCATTTCATGTTTGCTGAGCCAGCAAAGACCGGTTTATTGCCACAGAAATAAAGAATATTTCATGATGTCCTAATACAAATGCTCTTTATCTAAGTCTGTTTTCAAAGGAAGGCCTGTTCTGCTGGCTGCTTGACTGACGTTCATCATTACTGAGCCTTTGACTGTTCGCTGCACGGTCTTTACAAGGCTATGAATCAGTTATTGGTTTGAAGGATGATGTTTGGATCCACCTCCAAACAGAGGCTTTGATCTTTGGTCCAGAACATCACAAACTATAGATGCAGTACTCCCTTGGCTCACTCACTACCAATGTTAAGTCCATAGCAAAGAACCTCTGGGTAACTTTTGATAGTCACTTATCCTTTGAGCAGCATACCAGAAATATCATCTAAGCTTGTTTTTATCAATTAAGAAACACCTCCAAGATAAGACACATGCTCAATTTTAATGACACAGAAAAAGTCATACATGCTTTTATATCATCACGCCTAGACTACTGAAACTCTCTTTTTACCTGTTTAAACTCCCACTCACTGCACTGGTTGCCCATTACTTTTAGAATACATTTTACATTTTTATTAATTACCTACAAGGCCATCCATAGTCTGGCTTCAGATTATATTTTAAAAAACTTTTAACCCCTTACAGCCCAACCAGGCTTCTAAGATCAGCTGATCAAAAACTTCTAGCTGTTCCACCAACCCAAGGGTGACCGTTTTGGGTGACGACCTCTCGGCTTTGGAACAGCTTTCCCCTAAGTATGAGATTGGCAGACTCCACTGCAGCTTTTAAGTACCTCTTCAAAACTCACTTTTACAGGATGGCCTACACATAACAATGTTTTCCTTTTCCATTATCGCATCACTTTCATATTACAACTTTATGGTGTTTTATATTATTGCCATTACAATCTTTAATTGTGCTTTTTGGTATTTTTATATGCACTTCCATTTTTTTTGCACTTTTATTTGTTTTATATTCAAGAGTTTGTTCTTTTATTGGCATTCTATCTGCTTCATATGAGATCATCTCTTATATTTGTTTATGTGTGGTTATTTCTTTTACTTAAATGCCACTTGCTTTATATGAGCTTATTTCTTTCATCCACATTTTACTTATTTATATATAAATTTATTTCTTTTATTTTGCACCTGCGCTTTCATCTGTTTATGTATGGGCTCAGTGCTGCTTGATATATGTGCTCTCATGTTCCTAATTTTTGTATGTCTTACATACGGCTTACATGGGTTTCTGATTTTTTAATTTTTGTTCTGTAAATCCTTTTAATCTGGAAAGCACTTTGTGCTTAAGCTTGAAAAGTGACATATAAATAAAATGATTATTATCACCAGACATTTTCTCCCTTGTGTGAATGTGCAAGTGTTAATATGCAAACACAACCTGAGCTTGTGATGTTGTGTAAGTGCTGCGCAGACCATATCAGCAACTGATACATTTTCCTGCAGTATATGACTGCAGGAAAATGTATAGACTGTGTAGTATATGAGACATGACCAGCAGGTTTCTAAAGGTTTTAGATTTGGTCTTTATGATGACCACCTTCTCAGCACTTACAAGAAAATTCAAATTTGAGCATGTGTGAGATGAGCAACAGTAATGTAAAGTACTGTGACTGAGTACATTTACTCAATTTTTAGGCACTTGTGCTTTACTTGAGTATGTCCATTTTATGCAACTTAACAGTTCTATCTCACTACATTTCAGAGGGAAATATTGTACTTTTTACTCCACTCATTTATCTGACAGCGATAGTTACCGTTTACAGTATGATTCAGGTTTTACATACAAAATATATAATGAGTTTATAAAATATGATGCATTACTATATATTAAACTACCCAAGAGTGTCTTAAGCAGTCAATAGAGGTTTCACTTCCACCAGGGACAACATAGAAATGCTGCTCACACAGTAATACATTAGTAACAATAAACCAAAAATACTGTACATAATAATATAACACTCACAGGGGCCATTGTGCTGCATAAAGATGATTTTTTACTTATGGTACTTTAAGTACATTTTGCTGAGATAGATTTTGAATGCAAGGCTTTTACTTACAAGGAGTATTTTACATTGTAGTATTGGTACTTTCACTTAAATAAAACATCAGAATATTTTTTCCACCACTGATGAGTGAGCAGTGATTGAAGTGTTGCAGCCTGAAACACCTCATTCACATCAACCATGCATCTCTTTAAAGCTCCACTAATCTATTTTTACCGTATTTTCTCTAACAGTGGCTGGTATTCAATTAAAAGCCGGGTATAATGAACGGGGGTGTGGTCGACACAAACAAATAAGGCCGGCCCCAAATACAGGCCGGGGAGGGAAAAAACAAGTGCCACAAGATGGCAGTAGCTATATGTGAAGTACCAAATAGGGCCTGTGCAAGTGTCAGTGACTAAATACCAATGCCACAACACTGTAGAGAGCGAACATGGCACTCACCAGACGGAAGTTTGAAGTCAAATTCAAAGAGAGAGTTTTGCAATATGTGGAGAAAAATTAAGGAGTGAAAGCTGCAAGACATTTTGACACAGACCCGAAAAGAATCAGATACTGGAAAAAACAGAAGCGTGAGCTGCTGTTAACTGACAAGAGGAGAGCACGGCTAGCTGGAGGTGGGAGGAAGAAAGTTAGCTTGGAGCTAGAGAGACGACTGATTGATATTTGATATTTGACTGTGCTGTTAACTGGCTATTAATGTTTATATCCAGCGTAACATTACCTCAGATTTGTTTAGTTTTTAACTGACACTGGCCATATTTCCCCTCCGGTACTTGACCAGTCATACTTCACACAAGTTATATTGAAATGTTTGTGTAATGTTTCACAATAAAAGTCGGGAAATGAAGGCTTTTAATTTTATTAGTAGCATAATGCAGTAACAAAAATTTAACAGAGCAAACAGAAGCAGATCAGAAAACAGGGAGGCTTTGTACTAAAACATGAGCAAATATACTTATCAAACAGAGGGAATTAAGAATAAAGGGCTTTCTCTAATATAACCCTGCTTCCAATAAAGGCCTGGTGCTCTCTGCAGTTGAGGTAAATAAAGGCCCCAGCCACTAGTAGAGAAAATACGGTATATTAACAATGGATCATTTGATTATATTTAATGTGAAAGGTGTTGCTCATATTATTGAATCCACAGGAAATTATAACACATTTCTGCAGTTCCCCTTTGGTATTGTTTGGTTCAGTCTAACGGCTCTCATCAACCTTGTTTCCAGCAACAGCAGGCAGCTGCAGACAGCTGTTGCTACAAGGACCTACAAGAATCACTAGAAACAGGAGAACCCTAATTGATATGGTATTTACCAATAAAACAGATTGGATAACAAAAACATACAACCTACGAACTGGTCTGTTTGACCATACTAAGACTCTTACTGTATGCAGTATTTTTGTAGCAGAAACCGTGACCGGGTAAAGATGGTCATCCCTAAGTCCAAAATTGTGCAATTTGAACATGATCTTGGGAAAATTAATTGGGATAAGATCATAGAAATAGATGACATGGATGTGTGTTGTAACTCCATGACTACTGCTCTAGTGAAATAAACAACAAAAGATACCAAAAACATGAAATGTAAACAAAGGAAAGAAACTTTACCATGGCTAAATAATGAAATACGTAAACTTACGAAAAAACGAGATCTGGCCTTGAAAACATTATTATCTCCTAAACGCAATACTGATCATCTGATCTACAAAAGTTTAAGAAACAAAGTAGTCCTGGAATTACACAATGCAAAAGCCTCCTACTACACACATCTTGCAGGAAACGCCAAAGGCCATAACGTATCTCTTTGGAAACACTTAAATAATTTAACAAACAAATCATCCAATCAAAAAGGAATTAAAGAACTGAAAATAAATGGTACCGCCATCACAGATGAAGCCACCATGTTGCACGAATTTAGTATATAGGCCTATTTCATACAATCAATAGAGGAATTGACACAAAATTTTGATACCCCAACTATAACTAATAACACAGAAGCTATAGAATCACCAGATTCTTTTTGTATCTAAGAGGTCAATGAAGCAAAAATTGCAGAAATTATTAAGAAATTATCAGATTCTAAGGCAAAAGTCATTTATAATTTGGATATTTGTTTCATTAAGAAATACAGCTCCATATTAATAAGACCTGTGACTCATCTCATCAACTTATCAGTTAGAACCAGCGAATTCCCAAATAACTGGAAAAAGGCAGTCATCACACCGGTTGTCAAAGCAGGAGATCATTATCTAATATGCAACTTTCGCCCTATTTCTATTCTTCCTTGCCTGTCAAAGGTACTTGAGAAGGTTGTGGCAGCACAGCTAGTTGACCACTTAGAGACCAATCAACTCCTTCATCCACAACAATTTGCTTTTAGACCAAAATGTTCCACAGAAACTGCAAATTGTTATTTCATTGAAAATGTAAAGTGTTCTTTGGATGGGGGTAATGTCGTGGGGGCAGTGTTTCTTGACCTAACAAAGGCATTTGACACTGTCAACTATGACATTCACCTAAGTTCTCTACATTAATTTTTTCAAAACAAGCACTTGATTGGTTTGAGTCATATCTTCAAACTAGAGAGCAGTGTGTGAAAGTTATCCCTTTTAAACAACAGAATGGGTACTCCCCAAGGTTTGATCCTGGGTCCGCTGCTTTTCAGTCTGTTTATAAATTACCTGCTTACAAGTTGCCCAGAGGGCCCAAGACAATACCAGAGTAACTAGGAGCATGATGAATGGCAACTGTAAAATACCATATTGTAGATCTAAATTTGGACAATCAGCCTTCTCCATAAAGGGCTGATGACTCTGGAACACATTACCAACTGAAATCAAATTAATTCCAGATATAAAATCTTTTACAACAAAGGTTAAGTGCTGGCTAAAAGCAAACCAGAGCTGTATCCATTTTTAGCTAATTGTATTGTATTCTTAAGTTTTCTTTTTTCTTTCTTTCTCTTTCAAACTGTACATCACAATCAATGTATTTCAGCATGTGTATTTTATTGTACTTCCATATCAGCAGTGCACTGCGGTTTTATGATGATGAAAGCTGTATATATTTTAATTATACTCTATATGTAAAGCCCAAATAGGGACAAGAGCTGAAAATTAGCAATAGCTATAAACTCTCTGTGCAGCACATCAGTTTCATGCTCTGTACTGGAACTATGTTAAATGGCATTGTCCCTATCAAATAAAAATAAATAAATAAATAAAAACCATTATATTTACATGTCTTTCACTTTTTACACATGGAGCACAAATTTGCAGGAAAGGATAAGACTGGCAATATTCTTTATTATTCTTATTGTAGCCCATCTATCCCTAGCCTAATCAGGGAAGGGCCCTGAGTTCTTTAAATCAACTAACTTAATGTACAATAAATAATAATTAGATGTTATCCTGTTTCTCTCTTGTTTATATACACTATTTCATTTGTCCTAGGTTCCTTTATTCACTGCTAATGAACTGTAATACACTTATTAGACTCTGTTTTACTTAACTCTTTATTAAATCTATGCACTGTAATCTACCTGATGAATTAGACTACTGCAATGAAATAGGTGTATCACTCCTTTAAACAAAACTGTCACTGATATCCACTGTTTAATACCTGTAGTTAAAGAAATAACCAAACATCACACTGGAAGTTGTTTTAGAAATAATGAACTTCTCTTATTTACTTTGGCAAATTTCCCATATAAACGATGAAATAGGCCTAATATTTAGTCTCTTTCAATAACTGAGATATGGCAATAACTCTCTTCAAATGTAGACAATATACTCCAAAAGAAATTTAGATTTCCTCTGATTAAATTTATATCAAAATTTATGGGCCCACATTCACCAAGCACACACACACAAGCCGGCAGGTATTAAAATAAGATAAAATAAAAACCCCTCTTGCAGGCCTGATTCGACGCTTGTGAACGGAGAGGCCCAAAACTATTTGGCCGCTTCACTTAAAGAGCAACAAAATTAAATGTGGTACCTTTGTCATGAAGTCTGACTCCAATCAGCAGTTTATACCAGCCTCGGTCTCCGGGAAAGAACAGGATGCAGTTTACACCAGCCTCGGTCTCCGGGAAGGAACAGGATACACGCTGAAGTCCAAAGATGGCGGGTCCGGCCCATGTAGTGAAAAGTCTCTCTGAGCGATGACTTAGTAGCTCATAGCACTGTCCGATAAATCCTCAGGGTTTCCACGTCGAAAACGATGAACTAAAGCTTTTAGCATAAGCTGTGTTAGCTACACAGTGGCTATAAGTCCATTCACTGTGCTAATGAATGCTAATAAATCACTCGTGTGTTAGTTATAGTGACTATGAGTCCATTCACTTTGCTAATGAATGCTAACAAACACACGTTCGGCTAATGAGCTAATAAACAAACAAACTTGAACAACTGTACAACAAACTTCGAGTAGAAGTATATCCAGCTGCTATCTGAAAATATGTAGCATGAGTATCCTGGCCTAGACTGTTGGGCAGATAATCTCAGACAACAGCTGCAGATTTGTTTGTAAACACTGCGCATACATCGTTACTCAGTCCATCAAGTTACACAATTCCACTCACACTCTACTTCCTCTCTCTCTTTGCATACACCTGTGTTATCCAACCCGCTTCAACCAATGAATGACCAGTATTAACTTACTCTGGAATACTACTTCCTTTTACGACTATCAACTCTTCAAAATAAAACAAAATATTTATAACTATACATCTGCATATTTTTTAATTTATTTATTTCACTGAACCTTTTAATCTTTTAGGAAATAGTTGTTTTTAACCATATTTATGATGTATCTTTTAACCTTAATTAACTTTATCTTAACATAAACTTTATTACAATATATGGTATTTTTAACCTGGCTACATTATTATCAACAAATAACATGAAAAGACCAGAAACCAACAAGAAAATGATCCTAATATTATCCTGCTAGAATATTATTGTACCATAGAGCTCCATTGTTAGAGCTCCAAAAACTATTAAGACACCATTTAGCCACATGTTGCACATGGGCACTGTAGTTTGTGTATTAATCCGCAAATGAAAATACTCTCCACCAAATGCACCAGTCACTCCTTTTTGAGTAAGGTTTGCTAAAATCTACAGTGCCCATCTGTTTTAGAAAATTGCTAAGCACTTTTTTTTTTTTTTTAGAAAATGAAGCTATATATTAGTGACCCATTTTTCAAGATTTTCATTTTCAGCAGGAACTAATGGGCTTAGAGCTGAGTGTTACAGACAAGGTAGAGCGGTTGGAAAGTATCAAGTTTTTTTTTCAAACACAGAATTACACCAGCCCTATCCTTTGAAATATTGTGCACAAAAGATCATGATACTACATATCCACTTGTTATCATGTGACAAAAACTCTGAAAATTCTAGTAAGTGAATCAGGAGTTGAGATTATTTTATCATACTTTGTGACTTCACAATACAAGGCTCTAATTTGACAGATGTGAAATTTAATGTAATTTTCTGTAGTTACCGCTGACACCAATCATGTTGATTATCATTAATGTCCAGTAGCCTCTACAGTAACATACTATAAGGAATCACAAAAAGAAGCAAACACCCTGCTGATGTCGTGGCACACTGCCAATTTCACACCTTTCCCACCTGTCAAGTTACAAAGCAGTATGCACTGTGGAGGAACTGTGTTTACCCAGATGGCATTTAAATTGACAAAGGAGTAAAAGCCTTAAGCAATGACTATAGCTATGTTTGCAATGAGATAAAGAATTTTTACTTGAATATAAAATGTGGGCTTTCTTTATCCTCAAGTTTACACAGGAGCATAATGCAATCATTTAAAACAATAGGTCATAATTAAGATTCCAAATCGTATTAAAGGCTTACTAACATCTAAAAAATATGACACCAAAATATTTGCAGCAATGTGATAGCAATACAAACTTCATATACCCACAATATCACACTCTCTGCAATGCGGTGTTTGCCTACTGGGTAAACACATGGCATTCTCCCTCTGAATGTAGACACCTACCTGTCATCCTCGTAAATTATTTTTTACTTTGCAAGTTAATGAATACTGAGTGTGGTGGGTTTGAATGTTACCCTGGAAAATAGATGTACACAACAAGAGTCAGCCTTCTTTGCAAAGGACAACAGCTTTATCCTTTCTAATGCTGATATCATTGTCACAAAGAAACTAAACATGCAACTGTGGGATTCACTGCTGGCATGTGTTGCTGATAAATTCATCCAAATGCTGCAGATTATTGGACCAGACGTTCCAACAATGGAGTAATATTTAAAATAATATTGGTCTACAAACAAAAGAAATTCATGTTCCATGACTAAACAAAACTCCTAAACAAAGAACTTATCAGTGTGACCTGTACACCAATTCAAAATCATCTTTAACATACTGTACAAGGTTATGTTATATAAAACACATACCATCAAAGAAGAAAAAGGGCCTTGCTGATGTAGATCCAGGCTGCCTTTCACCTCAGTGATAGGAGATCCAAAATATGCTCAAATTGTCTTTGCTGCCTATTTCATGTGTCCATGGCTGGAATTTCCCTGTGGAGATCTCCATGTGTTGTATTTTGATTGGATTTTAACTGCAATATTAAACCTCAAAATGGTGCTGTCCCACCCTTGCCCATCTAATACTGCGTTTACATGGACTGAGGAGCCAACACCACCTTTGGGGCAGCACAGGAAAAACAAACAAACAGTCCATCGGAATGGCAGAAACGGCAAAACGAAACACGCATGACAATATGTTGTTATAGTGATAATGTATTGTTTACAAAGAACTATGAAATAAAATATAATAAATAAAATTATTTTGTGTCTGTTATTGTATGCAATTATTCTAGCAACGCATGTAGCTATAAAATGCAGCTTTCTCTAAATATTCTATTGCAAAAAATTAATGTTAAATTCCCTCCAAAACATAAGGTCATTCATTCATTTCCAATATAGAAAGTGAAAGGAGAACTACACTTGTTTATGTTTGTCTGAAAAAGAGATGACATACTGTAATATCTCAGTAGGATGTCAAGCTCTGATCGTATAATTCTGAGTGTTGTTGCACCAAAATTATTAGCTTCTCGTTGTCCAGATCACCCTTGTTTTCTCCTAGTGTGAGGGAGCTATGTAACATCTGGTTATAAATTCCGTCATGGAGGATGGCAAAAAGTTAAAATATTTTAACTTTTGATGGCGATGCTGTCTACTCTTACCATTGCTGGTATTCTCTGTCGGCCTCACCTAATTTTACTGTCCTGTTCTTGTCCGCTAAAATGATATCTGGTTTGCCATCTACAGAAATGTCAACTCTCCTGTTTTTCTGGGGTTTCTCTTGTATTTTCACCCCCTCTCCTAAAGTGTCGAACAATCTTTTCTCAGAATCACTGACTCTACCTTTAATGTGGCTTGATAGTTTGGATAGCTTGACAGCTGATGCATGTGTGTCATTTGTCCAAAATTACTGTACCATACAAGTTAAAGTTCTGCATCATTCTCTATCTGATTTTTTAAAGGAAGGCTTTTTAAATTTCCAGAGTGAGTGAAGGAATCAGGAGAGAGGAGACAGATGTAAGGAATTGCAGGATGTAATGATGTTGAAAGAAAAACAAGAAAAAAGTAAAGAGGACACAACTGATTCGAGATGGAAAGAACAAGTTTAAGGAGGAAAGAGAAACACATAGAAGCAGCCCAGGTGTAGGGTGATGGAGGGACATGAACAAATTCAAAGCAGGAAAACTGGTAAGGAATTAAAAGGGCATCCCCACTAACAAAAGTCATTTGTTCTCTGATCTGATTCACAAATCTTTTAATACAGGCTAACTCTACACAACAACTCTATTAACATGATGTTTTCTTAAGCTGTTAAAGGGTTGTTGACCTCAGTAACTGTACCTTAAAGAAATAGGTGAAACACCAGCAAAAAAAAAAAAAAATCTCATTCTTAACAAAAGGCATGTTAGGAAACAACTATGCGTTTTGCAAGGTGTGTAGGGTGAACTTCAGTGTTGGTTATGGTGGAAAAAATGATGTAAACCAGCATGCTAGGTCTGTAAAACATAAGTGTGCCCAAGAAGCCACAAAGAACACATCAACCATCCATTTGATTACAGCAGGGCAGGCAGTAAAGACACCTGGTGATTAGATATCTGGAGTCGAGAGAGGAAACCCTTTTCATAATGTAAAAATTATGGTCAGGTGCAAATTTGAAATCACAAATTTCGACAAAAAAACATCCTCTGAGTTAAAACTAACACCGACCCAGTGGTTATATGGGAACAAAGTGTTAAATTAACACTTCCGAACAAGTTAACATTATAATCACTGTGACAATGCTACTTAAACTCTTATAGTGTAAACTATTAACAACATAATGGTTAACAACACCACTGATCAGTGTTCAAAGTTAGAGACACTAATGGAGTAACTGGTCAAATGTACAATCTGTAAGTCTAGCCCTCCCATCACCCATGTGCAATAATCACTCTAAATAGGTATTGCAATGAAAGATATTTAATTTTTCTCCTGTAACAAGGGCTTCATATTATATTTGACAAACAGGACACTCATAAAAAAAAACCTTGTAGTGACCTTGTACAATATAATACTGCCAAAAACATGAGGCAGTTCATTACTGTTGCTTGCCCTATATAGTGCAGCTATCTGGCACAACATAGGAAAATGAGTCTGTACCATAAGACATTTGGACATGAAAGGGCTTAAAGTATTGCAACTGATGAGGTGTAATTATTGAAACATGCACTTGGTGAACAACATGAAAAGCATGAAAATGCCGCACAGATGTAGTCTCCATTTCTGATACCAAAAAAATAGACCTTATTTCTCCGAAAGATGCAAACAATCTTACTGAACACTAGCATCTCATGAACAAAATCTGTGCAAATGAGACCTGTGTGATGTTCAGTACCATTATGTTTAACCTAGGTTGTGACACTAATTTCACTGGACATATCAATTTGAAAGCTTTCTGAAATCAATCATTTTCAACATCAGTCAGTATTTTCATTTTGAGAGGCCCACCCAGTACCTTTGGCAGACAGTGATTCCCAATGATGGACTTTGTTATATTCTTGAAGTTTTTAATGATGGATTTACAGAATTTGTGTTTGGCTTGTAACATGTAATAAAGGACCAATTTTCATATACACTCAGGATAGTGAACCATGAAGTGATGTTTTGGGATCAAATTATTTTGAGGATACAAATCTGTAAATAACCAATGATACTCTTAAATAAGATGTTTTAAAGATACTGTCATTCCCTCTGTAATACATGGGGACAATACAGTGTTGTATAGTATCAACAGATGCCAGTGTTTGTCACCCTCTGGGACAACATCACCAAAGATTAGTGGGAGGTTCCCAAAGAGGCATAATAAAGGTTGGAAGTGATCATGGAATTGAATGGACTATGTGGGAAGGACACTACTTTACCATGGACTCAAAACAGATCAACAAGATCATGCTAACACATGGCTAATAAGCACCAACAAGACTACAAAGAAAAAGGATGGCTGTATACTGGATAATAAATCTACAAGTGGTAGCCCTCCCTGGAACTCTCTTGGAGCAAAAGCCTAAGAGTAAATCATTTCCTTGGGAAATGGGAGGACGAGTAACAGGCAGAGCCCAGTGCCCTGAGATTTGTGATGCGACTGGCTGGCTTGCATTATCATCCAAGCAGAGCGCCTCTTCAACCCCTGTATTTAGTAGGACACAGCCGTGGACAGCTGCAAAGGGGGAACTAACAACAAACCTCCCCAACAACCGAGTGTGCAACTGGAGAACAGATTTGTTCCACTGTTGCAGGACCCTGGATCTCTGTCTGATGACCTTGGTAACCTCTCATCTTCACACAGCAGGGTAAGGACTGAGAGTGAATCAGAAGGTAAAAAGCTACAGGGAAAGCTAATGACTGGGCCTCAAACTCTGATTGTGGCAACTTTGCTGTAAAAGCTGTAAGAAGCATGTGCAATAAGAACACCAAAATACTCTGTTTTCCCAAGGACATGGTCTCTAACATGACAGAAAGAATCCCGCATATCGTGGCTGCACATCCAACTGTGAAAAATATCTTTGTGCACACAGGGACCAATGATGTTGTGAAACAACAGTCTGAAGTACTAAAACAAGACTTTATTGATCTGTTGAACACAGTCAGCTCTCTGAATGCTGAGGTGTTTATCAGTGGCCCTCTGCCGCCAGTCAGAAGAGGAGTTGAGAGATTCAGCAGATTGTTGGCACTGAACACATGGCTCTCAACTGCATATACTGTCCATTCACAGCACTTTATTGACAATTTCTGCAGACATCTTTTCAAGGCAGATGGACTTTGCCTTAAGACGTCAGGAGTAAAATTGTTCATTTCTAACCTATTTTACTTCCTGTGTCACCCACGTGTTCCCTCTTCCAAGGACAAGAAACAAGAGGAATCAAAACAAGAAGAAGACATAACACAACACAGCAGAAACCTTGACAAAGCCACCTGAGCCCCTGCCTGAAGAGAGCTTCAAACATGAGAGTTATCAGAGCCAAAAGGAAGAGTTACCACCTCCACCCCCCTACCACCTACCACCCCTCCAGTCACCCTTTCTCCCTCCTCCCCCCTCTTGCAGTTCACTGACCAGATGAAAGAGCTGCTCACTGCTGGGACCAAACTTACATCCAGTCCCTTCCCCGCCCTACTCTCATTTTCTCTCCCCTAAACCCCCCCTCGGCATCCACCTCCACCATCAGCTTTAAGCCCTCAGCCAGTTTTGACACATTTGTCATAGTTACATTCCCCAGCCCCTACCCCTCCCTCCCATCCACGACACGACAGGCATCAGAATCATCCTCTGTCTCCCCAGCGTGATAAAAGCACAGCACGTCCAGTTATTTGTGTACAAAATACAGCAAGATCTAACTGATATCTGCTGGGTCCAGGCTACAAGGCTGATGGTACTCATGAATATTCCTTCCCAGGACAAGCCGGGGCCCAGTCTGCCAGTAGCTTCCTAAATTCCTGTCTTGATAGGTAATAGAAAAAGAATGGCGGATCTGCTAAGAAACAGGAAACACTCAACCGGTTCTGCAAAGTTATCAAATTGAGCATCCATTCCTCATCAGCCACAGCCTGCCACAAAAAATTGGGCAGATAATGCTTTTAACACACTAAATTTAGCATTATTAAATGTCAGGTCTTTGGCAGGAAGAAAATTTTTAATCAATGATTTTATTTTCAAGCACAATCTTGATTTTATGATTTTAAATAAACTTGGTTAGACTAAGATAACAGTGCAGCTGTTCTTATCCGGTCAACCCCTCCCAACTTCAGTTTTATGAGTGAAGCTAGAGTTTATAAGAAAGGACGTGGAGTTGCCATTTTGTTTAATGATTCCCTCCAATGCAAGTAGATGTCTTATGGAAATTTTGCTTCTTTTGAATATGTGGCTCTTCAGCTGAATTCCTCCTCTTGAGTTATATTCCTAAATATCTACAGGCCTCTTAAATACTGTGCAAACTTTCTAAATGACTATGCCGAACTGCTGTTTGTATTCTGTATTGACTTTGACTGCGTAGTTCTAACATCCATGATGACAACCCCCAGGACAGACGGGCTAAAGAACTGATCATTGCCAAAAACAATAATAATGCATGCGCCTTGTTTGCTAATCTCGACAGGCTAACAAACCCTCCTGTGTCAGTGCCCTTTAAAATTCTATCCACCAGGGCCTTCAGTGAATTTGCCTCCTTCTTCATTGACAAAATTCAGGAAATTATACAAGTAGTCAGTGCCTCCATATCAGGTACAGGATATGTGTTGTCACTGTGTCCACTTAAAATCAATTGAAGTAGTGTGACACAATTTTATCCGATCAACCATAAAAACCTGGAGGATATTATACAACATCTGAAATCCTCCTTCTGCTGCCTTGATATTCTGCCAACAGGCTTTTTCAAAAACGTTTCTAATTGCATGCCCTCAGATCTTCTACAAATTATCAACACATCTCTTCTCTCAGGTTTCTTCCCACAGGCTCTGAAAATTGTAGTCATGAAGCCACTCTTAAAAAAGAACAAGACACCTCACTAATGAACAATTATAAGTCCACATCAAACCTCACCTCTTTGAAAAAGCTGTTTTTCAACAGCTGAACAACCTCTTGGCACTAAACAAGTGTGTAATTTATGTAGCAATTTATGTGCTCAAAGCACATTCTGTGGCCCAGTACATACCTTGTAAAACACAACTAGGTGGCCCACAGCCTGGGATGTGCTGATCTTCAGTGTTTTTTTTTTTTTTGATGGGCTGAGGTGGTACGATATGCAAGAGCAGTAGGCAAGATGCCATATCACTGTCCCACTCTAAGCAAAAATGTCCGGCATCAGCTTTATTTGAATCACAACTATGTTCTTTTAAAACTTCAATATAACCTACTGCCCATTACCTCTGCAGGCTTTCTGAGCTGTCTTAAGTTCTATTATAAGTATGACCCGATGCATTCAAAATCATTTAATTTGGCCTTTAACTGAATATATGGATGATCCTCAGAGGATTCATCATTGTACTGATTCCTGGCATACTTCAGCAATCTCTGGAGTACTGGGGTGGAAGTATACCACTTCTCCAGCAGTTTACTGGCTATTTCTGATCCAAAAAGGAGGCTAAAATCTTGAAGTATTTGAAGCAACACAGAGAAAATAACATCTTTTGGTCAATATATATTATCTGACAATCAAATGATAAGCTTTTAGCAATGAATTGTGGTAACAGAAAAGGATGCTAATACTTACTAGCCCTTTAGAATCCAGCAGCCTTGCAAACACTGAGAGTAGTGTGTGATTCATTGGGGTCATGGATAAGATGCTGTCTATACTCAAAGGTCTCCTTCATCTTTGCTGGATGATTTCTCTGTCATTGGTGTGGTTCATCAAGGATATGACTTCTTTACAATGCTCTTCATCTAGCTGACCACCAATCAGAGGCAGTTCCCTTTCCTGTCTTGGACCACCTCCTCCTGCAGATTGTGAGTTCGGTTCCTGGGACACAAGTTTCGTCTTTCTCTGAATTGTCTTGAGCCATCACACCAGAAATCTGGTGCCACTTTGGCCATCATAAAAGTGTTCCTTAACTAAGACTGAGACATAATCCAAATTCAACTTCATAATCAGCAAATAGCAGTAACCCCCTTTTAACAATTTGTTCATAGAATTAATAAAAGCCAGGAATTAGAAGAATCAGAATTTAGGTTAGATTCTGAAACAGACATCCCTCTGTGATAACTGACATCAGTAGTGGAGAGTATGCATTCATGCCACTTTTTCATGTCATCCCCCCTCACAGAGTGTTCAAAGTTGCTATGGCTGCTATAAATGGTGATAATTATGCACCTATCTAAATCTAATGCAGTCCAGTAAATCCTCCTTCCATGACGGTTATAATGTTCAGTTTTTGTTGAAACTCATTTTGAAGGCTGTAGTTTGTTCTACTGTTCAGTTGCATTATGTTATACTGAAGGTATTTCTAATTTTTTGTCCACCCCATTTATATCAGTGAGGGCAGTTAGAAACACTTCTCTGTATAACATAATTTAATATACCAACAGCACAGTATTACAGCCTCCAAAATAAATCTAAATTTGAGAGCACCTCTCTAAAAGTTTTTTTTAAATCAACATTAGAACATTCATAAAGGGAGGATTTATTTAAGGAATGTATTAGACTGCCTTAGTTTTATCTAGGACCTAATAAACTGGCAACTGAATGTATTTGAGCATTAATAATCAAAGGGGCCCTGTACAGTGTCAAGAGCATCCCTAAGTAATCTCGACACCATCATTTCTTAATGCAAAAATTCAGTTTAAAAATAATATGCAATTAAGGTAAATTTCCTTTCCTGGAGAGGGGATCTCTTGATGCGGGGAACAAGATGACAATTCCCAATGCATATTTCTCTTTAGTAATTTGCTCCAGGATTCTCTTGCAAAGAAAAAAAAAGGAAAATTGTTTGCTCACTTACCCAAGTACCTGATAGCACTTCATAGGGATGGGACAATTATCATATTACTGCAAGAATATGAGTCTACTGCAAGGTTAAGACCAACACTTCCATTACTGTTTTTTTCCTCCAATCTCAACTGCTGATGTCCTTTCACAATACAACAAGGTGACTAGTAACAAATTACTGGCAACGCAGCCGAAATGCACACATTTCTGACTACCTTCCTTAAAGGATGACTCCAACCGTGTTCTTTTCCAGGTTTTTCAAATGGAAACGCTCACTCAGCCGTCAGTGATGTGGGTCAGAGCCAGAGCACTGACCTCCCCGCCTCCCAACACCCACACACACATACACACACACACACACACACACACACTACACACATGCATGCAGTTTGCTGACCGTCTCTTCCTAACATACTTGCTCGCTGTAAGTTAGAGCACAAAAAATTGTCTAGATATACTACAAGTGATGCCGCAGTGCTGCGTCTGAGTGTGTGAGATGTTTATAAATGCACTGGACAGAGCGGAGGAACAGACAGCTGCTGAATGCTGGGAGCTCTGGAGGAGAGAGCCGGGAGCAGAGCCGGAGCTTCTATATCCTGCTATCATCAACTAACCCCTCAGTCTCAACCACGTGTGCTGCAAGAATGTTAACCATCTGTCTTCTGCTTTCACACAGCGTTCCAGTCTCATCATATTCTTCAAGCACTGTTGTCCCTCCAGGTATTTTTCAGCAAGATCTATTTTATCAGCTACACAGATGACTACAATGAGTTTAAGTGGCACTCATGACAATGTACACCTCTAACAAGGCCAAACAGTATGATCAGGATTGGCTCTGTGTCTATCAAAATTTAACGGCTTAGTCTATGGATTGCAAGGAACCAGAGTTACATGGGAGTTAGTACAGAAACTTGAGTAATTCTGTTAGCATGCACATAAAAAAGGCAAAATAATTTCCTCCTTCCCGAGGTATGGTTACGAATTCTGATTTAACTGTTTTCAGTCATCATTATAGCATGATGATAATGATGATCAAGTAAAGCCAAATTTGAAAGGACACATTTTTCCTTACTCCAGACTTTTGTGAACTTAATGTTAGGATTTCATATTGACATGGGTTTTTTTTTTTTTTAAATCTTACAGTGTGTTGAATGGCAATAAAACATTCAAGCACATGTAGCCAGGTTAAAATACCATATATTGTAAGTTTATGTTAAGATAAAGTTAATTAAGGTTAAAAGATACATCATAAATATGGTTAAAAACCGCTATTTCCTAAAAGATTAAAATGTTCAGTGGAATAAATAAGTTTAAAAATATGCAGATGTGTAGTTATAAATATTTCGTTTTATTTTGAAGAGTTCATAGTCGTAAAAGGAAGTAGTATTCCAGAGTAAGTTAATACTAGTCATTAATTGGTTGAAGTGGGTGGGGATCAGACAGGTGTATGTAAAGAGAGAGAGGAAGTAGAGTGTGAGTAAAAGTCATGTAACTTGACGGACTGAGTAGCGATGAATGCGCAGTGTTTACAAACAGATGTGTAGTTGGTGTCTGAGATTATCTGCCCGACAGTCTAGGCCAGGACACTCATGCTACATATTTTCAGATAGCAGCTGGAGATACTTCTACTCGAAGTTTGTTGTACAGTTGTTCAAGTTTGTTTGTTTATTAGCTCATTAGCCGAACGTGTGTGTAGCATTCATTAGCAAAGTGAATGGACTCATAGTCGCTATAACTAACACACTAGTGATTTATTAGCATTCATTAGCACAGTGAATGGACTTATAGCCACTGTGTAGCTAACCCAATTTATGCTAAAAGCTTTAGTTCATCGTTTTCGACGTGGAAACCCTGAGGATTTATCGGACAGTGCTATGAGCTACTAAGTCATCGCTCAGAGAGACTTTTCACTACATGGGCCGGACCCGCCATCTTTGGACTTCAGCGTGTATCCTTTTCCTTCCCGGAGACCGAGGCTGGTATAAACTGCATCCTGTTCTTTCCCGGAGATCGAGAGGCTGGTATAAACTACTGACTGGAGTCAGACTTCATGACCAAGGTACCACATTTTATTTTGTTGCTCTTTGAGTGAAGCGGCCAAATAGTTTTGGGCCTCTCCGTTCACAAGCATCGGATCAGGCCTGCAACAGGGTTTATTTTATTTTATTTTAATACCTGCCGGCTTGTGTGTGGTGTGTGTGCTTGGTGAATGTGGGCCCGTAAATTTTGATATGAATTTAGCCCAGAGGTAATCGAAATTTCACTTTGAGTGTATTGTTTACATTTGAAGAGAGATATTGCCATATCTCAAGTTATTGAAAGAGACTAAATATTATTTCACTGTTTATATGGGAAATTTGCAAAAGTAAAAAGAAGAGAAGTTCATTATTTCTAAAACAACTTCCAGTGTGATGCTTGGTTAGCCTATTTCTTTCACTAGAGGTATTTAACAGTGACAGTTTTGTTTAAAGGAGTGATTCACCTATTTCATTGCAATAGTCTAATTCATCAGGTAGATTACAGTGCATAGATTTAATGCAAGAGTTAAATAAAAGTGAGCCTGATAAGTGTAATACAGTTCATAGCAGTGAATAAAGGAACCCAAGACAAATACTAATAATATATATAAACAAAAGAGAAACAGATTAACATCTAGCCTAAGTATTATTTATTGTACATTAAGTCAGTTGATTTAAAGAACTCAGGGCCCTTCCCTGTTTAGACTAGGGATAGGTGGGCTACACATAAAATAAATCAAAAGGGTGATAATAATAACAATTTAGATAGCATTTATACTGTCTCTATATGGAGACACCTGATGATAAACTTACCTCTCTGGCTGAAGAACTCTGCAGTACCTCTTCATCACTTCTCATTCGCTTGGATGGTCTTGAGATCTCACTGTCACTGTTACTGATGGACACAGAGTGGAAACTCCCACCTGATGAAGATAGTGGTGTGGATGGTGGTTATGACCGAAATGCGCCTAAATCTCAAAACAAAAGATATGAACAATTGACCTCATTTGCAGTTATAAAATCTTGAATTCAGCAGTAGACATGACACCTGCTTTTAGCCATGCAAGAAACTCTGCTTATATATTTCCTGACTGAACAATTAGGAATCAATAGAGAAAAGCAATCCTTTATCAATTAAACCCAGTACTTCAAGTTAAACCTTTTCTAACAATTGTCTTAATATTCCATATGCTAATATTAAAACTAGATTTAAGATAATTAAATCAATGCAATGGTTGCATCTCCAATGACCACTTCTGTTAATGTAATATAAAACCAAGCTATTTTTTAAATTTACCATTGTCATCATGACTGTCCTTGATGACAAATCCCTTTGAGAGTGGATAATTCTGCCTCAGTGCCACAATCATCTTCCGCAGTGATTTTGTCCACAGGGATGGAGAACTTCTCTCTCACTATGTGATGAGGTTAAGAGTCAAAATGGCATGACAAATCGTTTAAATTATACAATATCATCACTTAAACTCTGTTTGAATTACTGGTTAGTCACACCAATTGGGAAGTTTACCTTCAGAAATTAATTCTTCAAAATCAGTTGATTGTAATTTGATGTATTTCTGGCGGTTTTGATACTGTACCTGCATGACCATTTTGCCATCTACAACATCAGACTGTAGAGAAAGAGGGGGACAACATGAAATTTCTTAAGACATCCTTTCAATGCTGTTTTAATTATGAATCAATATTGTCCTCTAACAGCCTAAAAGACAATTAAAAACTTTCACTACACTCAAATGCTCTCTGATGGCCCAAATACTTGTTGGAAATGAGGCTGGCGGGTATGCAGATGCTCTCTTTCTGTCTGAGAGGTCTGGAACTTCATATAAGCTCTTCACACCTCTTGTGATGATTGCGATATCTTTGTGTCCTACCAAACAAATGCACTGAAAAACACAGAATGGCCTCATTATGCCATCTTGGCTGTTATGGCCTAAATTCTAAAGCTTTACTGAATACTAGTCAAATATAATAGGGGCATTTGTTACATCGTTATATTTACATTATAGCATCTTAAAAGGGTAAAAATTTTGCCCAACTTAACTGAAGGATGATTTTCTGAATGGTGACCCTCCTGATCTTGTTGATAGCTACGTCAAGAGATGCAAAGAAGCAAATTCCTGTCTACTATGATGACATGACAGTACAGTATTCATTCTTGAGATACGTCAAATTGATTACAATATTTAAAAGAGATGCAATTGAAGGCTATAAATTCACGTTACATCTGCTGGGCCACATATCTAAAACACCATAACAAGCGTGAGCTAACATTAAGTTAATACATAATACTACTAATTGTTATAATCCATTAAATTATATGAGGTGATTTGGGAAACACAACTCAAGAGTTTCAAGGCAGAGCCACAGCAGTGCTTCTTTAAATCATGTCATAAACTTCAACTTGTATTATTTTTTATTCATAAGGATAGATCTTTCACTATGACATCAGAACAGTTAAGATGTTTTCAATTCTGCTACGTTTGAAACATTGTAATGGGCGTGGCTTGTTAGGACCCTTTGTCGACTAACCAGGAAATGAACAACCTCATTACTTCATCTTTTAAACAGAACAGTCTGCCGGAAATTAGTGTCGGTCCTCATTATGAAAATAGTGGTCTGGTCTTATGGATTAAAACAAAGAAAACTCATGCAGGATTTGACCGCTGGAGCTTTGATTGTTACAATTTTTTACATGTGATGACTGCATGTCACTAAGGCAAGAGGAGATGACAATCCGTTCATCTTGTTGTGACATCATTAAGAAACACTGTACAATAATAAAACCTTAATGCTTCTAAAATCCTTAAGAACAATGCTTGTGGTGTTTATACTTGTGTTCCAGATTTCAGCAAACTAGCATGCATTGTGGATTATAGACTGACATACAGCATAATGCAAGATAGATTTAGAGCATATTGTAGCTATACTTGCATTATTAAAACCCACCAAAATCAAATAGTTCAACAAAACAGAATAGGCAAAATGGCAGCTCTTGTTTAAAGACAAATAAGTTAAAATGCAAGCTTTGTGTCTTGTTATAATAGCAACTGGGCTTAAACAATAATGTGACACGTTATAAGGAAGGACAACAATAATGATCAGTAATATATGTATATGTTTTTTTTTCTTCATGCAGAGCATAAATAGTCTGTCTCTGTGGAGGGATTTCTAACACAGGAGAGGTGATACCACAGTTTGTGTGTGGTGCAGTGAATCTGAAAGGGAAATGAAGAAAACGTAAACTATGGAGAATACCATATTATTTTTTAAACCTGTATGCCAGTGTGTCTGATTCTGAGTTTAAATACTAGTTGTGGGTCTTTGGAGTCAGCATGTTCTCCTTAAATTTCCTTCAGGTGCTCCAGTGTCCTCCAAAAGTGTAAAAACATGCATCCAAGGTTCTTCCCAGTCTTTTGGTCAAAAGTTGGTCTGAAGTTAAATTAATATTCTTACCCATTCATCAATGTCAGTCCCTGAGCTGTCCTCCCCACAGGCCCGACACAGCTGGGATAGGTCATCTGTACAGGTAAAATACAGGCATGTAACAAAGTCTGCAGACATTTTGATTATAGATAGATTTTGTTTACCTTGTATAGTATAAGTGAGTCTTTTAACAAAGATGCTGTCATGTTCAGCCTCAACCTGGCTATCCCTTCCTGGTGCACAGGGAACTGGACAGTCTTCCACATCAGGATTTGCTCTGCGAGCTATGACATCATGGGTGTGTGATAAGTATAATTATAATGTCACAATGCCAGATTGACAGAGAGATAATCAGTTAGTAACCTTGCACACAAAGACGCTGCATGATGTTGTGTCCTGCTGATGGGGATGGCTCATTGTGGAGCACGCCCATCTTGCCACTGCTGGACACTGTTTGCAGACCGGTGCTCTTCACATAAGGACCACAGAATCACTGTTTGGCAAACTTCTCACCAATCCATGTGTGAGCCTTTTCAATTCAAGAGCAGTTCATCAGGCACTTCATAAGGAAAAATTCATCTTAACTTAGTTAAACGTTAATGTGCCCTGTGTTGCTCCCTAAATATTGTCAGAATTGTCAATGCTGTCATTTCACTCACCTTGTTACATCCTTGCACCAATTTGTTTGTTCTTGGGTGGCTCCAAATGGGTCCAAGAACAAGGCTCTCCTCTCCTTCAGATACATAATGATAAAATATGAAATTAAACATTACAGCCAATACTCTTGTACTAATCCTTTTTACTGTATTTTAATCTGCCATCCATCTGGCCCAAACAGATCATTTTCAACTGAATTCACTGACTTTTTGTCCTCTATCCTTAAATTATCCACATTTATCATTGCAGTCTTTTAATCTCACTCAGCATGTATAAAGTCCTACACACAAAAGAGGACATACTCTGGACCTTGTTTTTACTCTCGGTTTGAATATTGATTCTTTATTTTTCGAGGATCTTTTTATTACTGACCACAACTGTATTTTGTTTGATTTATCTTTTAACCTGGATTCCTTTTAATCTGTATTCCTTTCAATCTGGATTCTTTACCTTGCTGCCATACCATTAGCTTTCGCATCCTTAACCACCTTTCTGCTACAAAGTTTTCTGCCACTTTTCATTTTAATTCTGATATGCACTGTGATGTTGACTACTTGGTGCAGTCTTTTAATGAACAATGCCTTTCAGCATTAGATAAAGTGGCCCCTATTAAAACTAGATCAGCTCCTTTGATCAAGTCTTCCCCTTGGATAAATGACAGCATTCGCCCCCTTAAGAGAGACTGTAGGAGAGTGGAATGCCTATGAAAATCCATCCAACTAAATGTCCACTATCTTTATTTAAAATAACTTTTCATGTCTTTCTATAATGTGGTAAAGGATTCCAGGATCCTTCTGTGCTCTCCATAACCTGCTCAATTCAAACATTCTTATTCAACCACTCAAAAAATCAAACTTTGATCCATCTCTACCCCAAAATTACAGGCCCATCTCCAAGTTACCCTTTGTAGCCAAACTATTAGAAAAAGTGGTTGCTAAGCAGCTCACAACTGCAATAGATGAGTGAAATATCTTCGATAAGTTTCAAATTATATCTTATTACACAGCTTTGTTGAGTATTCGATTCTGATTGGTCAATTACGCCATTCTACAGTCTGTTATTTCTGCAGACCGCTGCTATGAATAACAGACTGTTGCTAAGGACACAGTCCTGTTCATAGACTCTGGAGAACTACATCTAATCATATCAATCTGCAGAAATAAGGCCTTTAAAAATGACCAAGTACAGCTCATGCGCAAAACCCTATGGCAAAAAAATGTTACAGATAATGTCTGTGACTGGGCACAGATGTGATGGCAGCCTGAAGAGATACTGGGCTCCAACCATTACAGAAAGGGAAAAGTTTAGCAAAATCCTGTCCTCTGATCCAGGCAACTTCGCCTCCTATTCTGACACTCTGTTTTGTGGTGTGCCCTAAGGTTCAGTCCTTGGTCCTATTCTATTTGCCTTGTATATGCTTCCCCTTGGACAGATAATAAGGCACTTTAAAGGTATGTCCTATCACTGCTACGTAGATGATATTCAATTATATGTCTCATTTAAACCTCAAAACATAGCCAAATTGTCAGTTTTAGATAATTGGATAAATGCTCTAAAAGACTGGATGGCAGATAATTTCTTACAGCTAAATGCAGAAAAAACTGAAAGCCTTATTTCTGCTCCTTCTAGTGTTATCTTTCAGATAAGGGATGGTCTTGGGTCTCTTACCTCGTCGATTAAATCATCCATAAGAAATCTAGGTGTCACTATAGACCAGGCTCTGACTTTGGACCAACATGTCAAGTGTCTGATTCACTCTTGTTTTTTCCAGCTGAGAAACATTGGAAAGCTCAGGCCCATTGTGTCTCAAGCATAATTCATGCCTTTATATTGTCAGGTCTTGACTGTTGTAACCCCCTTTTCACCTGTCTCAGCAAAACATCCCTGGATCGTTTATAAATGGTCCAAAATGCTGCTGCTAAACTCCAGGTCCTCCAAAAGGTCTCAAGTGATACCGATTCTGATTGCTCTTCACTGGCTCCCCATCAAATTCAGAATCCAATTCAAAGTTCTTGTGATCACCATGGAGATCACCACTCTGCATGGTCAGGCACCTGCCTACAGATCTGCTGCAGCCCTACGTCACCAGCAAGTACCTAAGGTCTTCTAATCAGGGTTTGCTGGTTGTTCCTAGAACGAGCCTAGACTGAGCTTTTGAGGTTGTGGCTCCTAAACTTTGGAACTCTCCCAGTGGATTTAAGATCTGTGGACACTGTGGACACCTATAGAAATCAGCTCAAGACCCATTTGTTCAGACTAGCCTTTGTGCAATTGTTCTATTTTCTATTTATTCTGTTCTTTATTGTGTATTATGTCTGTATGGATGTTGTATGGAAACAAAACACAGAAATTAACACACATACACATCTGAAGGGGATTTTATCTGATTGTGTAACAGCTGAAATCCTACCCACCTTAGGCCTTTTTCAGATTCCTGCCAGACTGACATCATCAAGTAGGAGTCCAAAATGAGCGCACCCACTTTCCTTCCCACAGCCATTAAGTATGCATTCACAATCTATAAGTGCAAGAGTGACTTGTGATCCATTTTTTCCTAACAATCCTAAAGATAAACATCAGAAGAAGTATTTTAGAAACATATGCCTCATTCTCCAACTCTTTCCTCTGGGCCGAATCCATAATATTCTCTGAATATATTTTATATGGTCCAATCCTTGACCACAGTGCCATTGGTTTTCTCCCAGCCATATGTTTCTGATTACTGTAAACAATGTCAATGTCAGTCATATGATGAAATGCATCATTTTAGGTGTAATGTATGTCAGTTTACTCACAGGTTTCTGCATCGTCACAGGGGTCCGGAGACTGGGAAGATGTTCAAGGTGTCAGGTGTAATGAGGTGCACGTCTGTGAAGTCTGTATGTGTTGTGTTGAGGTTTGTATATGTAGTGGGATTGTCTCTGATGGACCAGCCAGAGGAGAGGGATCCAACATTTTTCTCAGTTTGGCAGGGATCCTCTCCCCTGGCTGGTGATCAATGTTTATTTTGACTGTGTTTTTCCCCCTTTCAGACACCAAGTCAGCACTCTTGCCATCAAGAGATATAATTTTGAGGGGTCCCGGCATGTTGTCTCCATCCCCACCCCCCTTTTCTCTGCTCTTGTCTGATGTTCTTTTGTAGGACAAGATCTCCCACCTGATTTCACCAAATTGTCCTCTTGGCCTGTCTCCTCCTTTCCTCTTCAGACTTTATCCTGGCTTTTTTAAATGTTGTCCTTCACCTCTTTGAAGTCAGATTTTTGCTCCTTGGCCTTCACAAACCTCCTCCTTGAGCAATAACTCTGTGACTTTGTCTTCTGTAACCTGCCAAAACACATATTAAAGTGATGACATCCATTTTGAAAGTTTTAAGGCGTTTAAAATTGGGTGCTACCACTTAATCAGTTTCTGAGGGGAAACCCTTCAATCATTGCAAGAGAGAAAACAATTACACCACTCAACCTTCCTTGTATGAAAGATATTGACTGAAATGGACTTACGAAATAACATTGATATTTAGTGACATTATTAACATCTTCTTTTTTTTTAGACTACTGGATACTTTTTGAGAAAAATGTAGCTTGTATACAATTCATACTTGACATATTCATTTAATGTGGTGTGTTCGATTAAGTGCCCACTAGAGTATTAGAGCACAACTGGCAACCTGTTGAATTTTGAGTAGACTGGAAGAAAAAGAAAGAATCTGGTGCTCTTCAAGCCATTGATTTCGATGTAGACTGGTGACATTTTTAGTGCAGCCACTATTTTTTAATGTAATGGTGATGTGAATTATATTTTACATTGTGACTATTATGTTAAAAAAAAATCAAATTTAACTTTTGTCCTTTCATGAACAGACTGTTGATTAGAAATCACAGTTTTCCTGTTTAATACACCACACTTGTGTATAGAAAGAAATTCTTATATAATTGAGACTGGATGAAAACACACATATGGTTTGTTGTTCACCTTCTGGATAAGAATGAGAACCTGTAGAGGATATAGAGTACAGTGGCTATCAGAGCATGGGAGCAGAGCGGAGTTGGAGTGGAGAAGGGAGCAGAGCACCATTAATTTAACCTGGGCGAGGAGAGCACTTGAACCATTGACATATTTAAGAACAGATACTTGAACTTGAAAAGATGTCCCACTCAAGCTTGCTAAATTTGCTCTGTGGCACTCACGATGTTGCATTACCTAAGCAGCACCCCTGCCCAGATGATTACATATATTTGGCATATTCCTTGGTATTTGATATTAAATGTTCAAATCCCCACTTTGACCGCCTGTTGTGATTTTATTAATTAAAATTAATAACTAACAATAAAATTAATAACTAACTCTTAACTATTATTGGACAAAGTTTCACTGTCGCTGTGATTCCTTCTTTTCACATGTCCTAAATTCATAACCTAGTCAGCCTAATATTTTTCTGTTTTCCTTCAGTAATTGTCCCTATAATCAGACTATAACGCATAGTTTTTTTCTGTAGACAATGTGTGCATTATACACACATTTGAGTATTTTTGTTGCATTCCTTGTTATTTAAATCTAAAATAGAGACTTTCCATAAACTATGGATAATAATCCCTTTGTTGTATATTAGTAACAATCGTATTGGTTTAGGCTATCATCTTTTCCTGTTGTGATGAATAAATAGCATGGGTTGCCCAGATTATTAAAATAATTTGAGTCAAAACACTACAGTTTTTTTGGCTGATTTGCAGAAAAAAGGAGCAAATTTGGAACAAGTTTTTTCCTCTTGGGAGCAGGGAACGGAAACAGAGTGGAGTGAAGGTAAGAGAGGGGAGAGTCGAGCAGAGCACAGTTGTTGGTCATCTGATGATAAAAGCTAGGTATATTCTGCAAATGTACGACCACAGCCATTCAAAAAGTTTCTTGAGGCCATTCTTTGCTCTCCTCAGCCACCAAGTTCAAAAGTACCTACACAAATTGATCCACCCCGCACAAATGGAGTCCCAGTTCTATAAGTCATGTAATAGGTATGTAGCACAAATGTACCCACTAGCAAGAGCCCACAACGTAGGTATACCTACAGCCCAATGTAGCTCCTTCAAAAAGGGGTGGATATGTTGACACCAACCAATAGCATGGAAGCCTTAAGACGCCTTAAGATGTTCGAAATGGACTGGTTAATTTCTGTCATCTTAAGACGTACAAACTTGACATAATATTACAGACACCAAACTAGATGTTTTGGTCCAATCTGTGTTCCATAACAGTTACATTCATAGGTGTTGAATACAGTAAATCTGTGATCTTACACCAACAACATTAGGTTCTCTCACCAGGTACAGAGTTGATTCCACAGAACCAGCACCAGTGCCTCAACACTAGAATTTTGACTCCAGTGAATTTGCTGTGTGGGGTCAGGGAAAATCTCCCCTTATTTTCAAAGCCCAACGGTGACAGGCATGGCCACCTACCATCTGCCTGAATCCATGTGACCGCAGCTTAACATGAGAGGAGTTTTTAAGATGAAGAACATGTGATTTCAAGTCTGATCCGGAGGATCAGCAGCAGGATACACGGTTAGAGCATCTCCGGCAAGACTTGCAAGAAGTCACAAGTTTTGACTAAATATTGTAATGAGAGCCGAAATGATGTGGACTATAATGGCAAGATCTGTCCCAGTTGTCAGGTCCTAATGACTGAGAGATCTGGAGCAGTTAGTGTTTCCAGCATCTTTTCCATTTTCTGCTTTAGACTCAGTTTTCTGTTCAAAGCTGCCCTCAGTTCTGCTCTCTCTGAAGGTAAAGAAGCTTCCATACATTACAGCAGAATTTTACAAGGATAAATGGGGGGAATCATATATACTTTTTTTCTTAAATAGGATCATTACAGTTGGTTACATTCCCCTCTGAACCTGTTTTTATGCTCTTCTATTCTCTTATCTCAAACTTTCTTTTTTTGTTGTTATTATGTGCATTGATTATAATTCATTAGTGTAGTGTCCTTAAGTACCCTGACTGTAGCACACCAAATTCTCTTTTGGATTATTCAAGTATTCTGTCCTGTTCTGTCCTACAGCAACGTTGGCATTGTACGTTTCTGCAAACCACAGAAAAGTGTGTATGTATATATATATATAATATATATCTTTTAACACATGTATATCGTATCAAAATTTCAACAAAACATCATCTCAACATTTCTACAAAACGTAGCATATCAAAATTTCTAAAGTGACCTAGTTCACATGCGATCTATATGAGCTGACTTTCCTATTAGGAGGATGAGGGGTCGGTGGATGGTTGGTAAGTTTCTTGGCAGCAAGTTGGAAATCAGCAGAGAGCAAGGTTCAAGACCACCTCGAGGGTTGGGTTGTGGTGATTTAGGATAATAGGATGGGTATATTTTTCATATATCAATACTGCAGAATTGATGTAGATAAACACATTTTTGGCTAGGCTTTTGTGCTCCTGCTGAGTTTTATTGGACATTATACCAGTTCAACATTTATGTAAGATGTTTTCTCTGATTTCCATATACTTTTTCTAATGCACTATGCAATCTTTACTGTAGGTTACATGCGTACACTGGAGACTAGAAGACAACACAACAGAATTTGTTCTTGATTATACATCTTGCTGGATCAAAGTTTTGCATGTATATAAAGGTCTATTCTTCTTCTCTGTGTGTTGGCACATTGTGACTAAGAAGTGCACTAGACAGCGGGAGATAGAGACATTGAAATATTTCACACCTTGAACCTCCTTTGAAACCTCAAGGCATCAACATGGAGGGGGCAGGAGTTACCTTGAGTTCAGTAAAATGGAGGCTATGCAATCTTGATTTGCAAATTAAAATATGCTACAGCTAAAACGACAAGGAAAAAGACAAACAACGCTCTGGCATTTAAAAAAACCATGTACTGTATGTCTGTTTAAATCGGCATAGCCATTTAGTGTCTTGGCATACACATGATTGTATGCAGCACCTCCTCTGAGAATTCATCAATAGCATGATCTTGATGGAAAAATACAACTCCTGACACACTTTACATATTATTATTGATCTGTCATGTTTGGTGCATCCCTGGATTTACTTTGTGGTTGTAGCCTCCTTCCCTCAACCTGTCTCATCAAAGCTACTGTACACTCCTCAGGCAGAAAAAAGGGACAGAAAAGAAAACCTTCCATGTAATTTATGAACACTTAAAGCTGCACTGATCAATATTTTTTCAAAAAAAATAGTCAAATGGCGATGTTTAATGTGTGGTTGCTTGTTATGACAAACCCACAGAGAATTATCACCCAACTTTGGAGTTCCTGTCAGCTTTGTGGAGCCTTTAGCTTATTTTAGTTGATTGCTTTGATTTATCAGCTTTTTCAGTGAGAAAGCTCTCATTAATCCAGTATAATTTCAAAAACATTGATGTAGATCAAAGAGCTAGAACAAGAATGAATATTGGGCTTAAATTGATCAGGTGACCTGAAACATGATAGCATATCAATACTTCTGTAACGGTGCCCCATGTCTGCTGCTTGTGTAAATGTGCTACAGTTTGCAAGTTAGATATCAATTTTACAAGGCCATAATATATCAAACCTTTATTTTTGCTTGTTGGCCAAAAACCCCCAAAACAAAACAAGACAAGACAATAAAACTGATAAATGCAGCTTTAAAAGTCCCTTGATGTAAAGAGAAACTGTGGCCTACACAATAGCCTTTTATTATTTAGTATTCTATATGAACTTACATTACTGCCTTGTTGATTCATTAATTAGGCTAAATATTATGCTAATCTTTGTCTTAATTTAATTTGCTTTCAAAGAGGTAATTTTAAAATGGCTTTAGGGCAGAAGCTGTGTATATTGACTCCAATATTATACACAATTTTTATTTCTGTTTCAGTATTGATTACAAGCCTTACAGATTTTTAATATTTCTTCTGTTCTTTTACATTTCAGAGAATAACTGATAACAACAAATAGAGAAGGACTGGAAATGAAAATGTATTGTCTAGTTTTGTGACTACATTGTGTTATGACCTATTAAGGCCACTCTCTTTGAAGAAATGTCTATTTCTGTCCCTTAAACTCGGCATTTTCTGGTAATTGTGATTACATTTTGTATGTTTGAAGGTTGTTGTGACCACTGGTGCTTTCAAATGGCAGGTTTGACATACATTTTGTGTAAAATCACAAGAATAACACACAGGGGAGCGATTTATCAGAAAACTGTCTTTTCAGAAATTATAGCTGCATAAAACCTCTTAACATTCTCCAACACATGTAATGTATATTTATGCTCATTGTATTGCCAGTAGTTGTTTGGTGTTATTCTGTTGTTCACGCTGGTTTTGTTCGTCATGTTGAAACATGTACCCTATTCTCAGACAACTCACTTAATCTCCAGCTTTGACTAAAAATGAAACGCTAGTATCAGTTTCATACTAATTTGTTTAAATTATAATTTGAGAGAAAATCATTGTACTGCAATTTTATGCCTGGCGTGTTTGAAGATAATGATATTGTTACAAATAACATAACTACTTTTCATTTAAATGATAATTTTGTGTCATTGTGTATTTTTCCTGTGCTTGCAGAGAGCTGCGACAGCAATGTGGGTCATTTGAAATTAGGCATTTAAATGACAAAGAATGCTCATGCTGGGACAACGTAACGGCTCTATTCAGTTTTGTCTAATATAAGTCAAAAGTCTTTCATCAGCTTTCGATTTGATGAATGAGAGAGCAGCTTGGGCTGTGTGCTCTACTGTATGCCGATGCGCCAATAGTGTGACAAATGGCTGTGGGCCTGGTGACTACAAAGCACAGTAAACAGAGCCAGAGCTGCCACCGCTTCACACAGCCGAGCTTTCCACAGGGCTTCCTCACACATCATTAATCTCCTTCATGGCTTGATGAAACTGTAGAGAACGCACAATAAGGATGGCGTAAGGGTTCATACAGTACTGTACATTGGAAGACAGTTGCTTTTTTTGCCTCATCTCTGATATATGGCCTTTGTGCATGGCAGTTTCCTGCCTTAGATCAATATGGATGGGTTCATATTATGTAATGTATGCTTTGGGCAAAAACACACTTATATACACAGCAATTATATAAGATGTTTATCCAGTACTGGACTTGGGTAATTATATTTTATATACTGATGCTGATGTCATCCTTGCCTTATATATATAACCAAACATCTGCAAACCTATTAGCCTCAGCTGTACTTTGTGTTCAGTGCTAATTAGCAAATCCAAGAATGCTAACATGCTAAACTAAGATGGTGAACATGCGGCCCAGCAAAAGTTGAGCCAGGTTCAACTCTTGCTGGACAACCCTAGCTTAGTCTTGTTTTCAAATAATAGCTGTTAAAAGTCAATATAGATTATGGACCAAAAAGCAGGACTCAGACACAGAAATGTTTCCACAGTTCAAAAAGGTTTTTTATTGTATACTTTTTGTGAAAATGGTTTGGGTAAAGGGCTGGAGCAGCTGGAGAGCAGGACAGGCAGCAGAGGAGGTAACTGAGCCAGAGTTGTCGGCAGTGGCTGGTCAGACTGTGTGCAGGTTCCAGAGCTGGAGCTTCAGACACGACGGTGAGCTGGGTGAGGCAGGAGAACAGGAAGGCAGGCAGAGTTGAACCACGTAGGTGAACGGACCATCTGGCGAAGAGCACAGTGAAGCGTTGGTGTTAAAATACTGCGATAACTTGTTGAGTAGATGAGATGATCAGATGCAGGTGCACAGGTGCACATAGGTGGGAGAGGGAACCGGAAGGCCATGCCCAGCACAACATGGAGAGAGACAACTTGGGGACAAACAGGAAACACAAAGGATGGGAGAGGCAGAGCAGATACCCTAACAATAATATGCTTTTTACTGACAATAGTGTTGCCCTAATTGCAGTAATATCACCCAGACAGATCAAAATTACCTTAAAAAAACCAAGATAGTTCGGTGAAAATTTTAAGTGATGAACACAAAGAGAGTTTAGAAATAAATTTGACTTGACTACAGTCATTGTTGCTAAGCAACAGGTTTCAGAAGACCTCTGCCATTGTAAGTCTTGTCCAAAAGAGACAAGACAGAAGTTTGAATGTAACAAACCATGTAATATAAAACAAACAAGCGGATGAGGGTTAGTATTGTGTTTTCTCCACCACAGCCACTCTTGAAATGATACACTTGCCGGGAGGCTTAAGTCAACTCAGCTGGTAGCACCGATGCTGTCCATTCCCTTCAATAACGTTGCCAACACAGGCAGCACCAAACCCTCTGTGAAGCCAATTTCAAAATGTAGAGCTGTGATTCCAGTTCAGGCTCCTGCTCAGTAGGTGAGAGGCCCTGATTGTTGCTCTGCACAAACTGAACAGAAAATGATTTTTATCCTTTTTCCACAACTTTTATTCCAGTCTGGCTGTATCATTAGAGTGGACAGAGCTGCATTGTGTACCACATAGAAAACAAAATTCATCAAATCTAATGACATGTGGAATATCTCTGCGAGAATAACACATAATTATAAGCATAATTGCATCATTGCCTCAAGATGAGGCATAAAACAAAATAATACTTTTATAAAACGCCTATTAAACGGGTGTATTCACCAGATAATCACTGCCTGCAGGTTGAATGAAATGAGGTTAATTAGAAGGCCACTGGAGAATGGGAATATAATAAAATAACTGAACTTGAGAGAAGTCATGATGTGTTGTGCGAGTCTGGGATAATAAAAAGTTGCTGAACTTTGGACAAGCTTTAAATTTAGAAATTTGGTGAAGGTTATGTCTGTTGTTGGGCTTTATTCATTCACTCAGAGGTTCAATTAGACTTGCACAAAAATGTGATGCATGGTTGAATGTTCTGGACAACTTCCTGTCTGGGCGAAATTTTTCTCATGTTTCTTATACATGAGTATCTTTTCTGTCCTCTTCAACAAGTCCTGATGCTTGAAGGAGAAAAAGGTTGTTTGTCCTTCTAAAATGACAAATAAAGGCCATTTTTGCTGATCTGGTTCCAAATCAGTACAATAGGATAAAAACAGACCAAACCAATTCATTAAGGTTAGGGAAAAATCTTGGTCATGGCAAAGACAATATAGCTAAGGTCTGGTAAGATTTAGACAATTAAAAGTATTTTGTTAAGGTTAGAAAAAGTTTGCCATCATGATTTGAACAAGCTGTGTTGCTGTTGAAAGTGTAAGGAACTCATTTCATGTATTTGAACAAATGAAAAATGCTGTTGTTCACATTGGTTTACATCTTAAATGCAAAATATTTAACCAAGCATTCTGTCAGATATTGATGGTAATATTTGAGAAATAAAAATAAAAATAAAATTGTTCAAAACACAACAGGTAGACAGAGTGGAGCATGGTTTAACCTTGTCTCCTAAACATAATGCTCAATTTGCAATAGGAAATGCTTTTGTTAGAAACTGACTGAACAAAGAAACAGTCATACTGAATGCATCTGCACAATGTATTTCATTTGTTTTCCCATCAATATTTGTTCTTGGCAACTAAAGCATGATGAAAATTTTTATGCTTAAATTTAGGTGCTCAAAGCACTTGGTTAAGGGTAAGGAAAAATTGCACTCTTGATTAAATACACACTTTTCAATACTTACCAGAAGGTCAGTCAGAATAATTGCAACTGCAATAAGATTTCATGCTGCACAAGGTGCGAGTTGTTTTTCACCCAACAGCAGGACACAGTCAAGTTTGCTGCCTTGCTGAGGAGCAGGAAGTGTGCAACCTATCGCCTGAACTCTCCATCTAACAGCTCACTGTGGCTGCCCCTGATTGTTCCAGGACTCCTTTGCAAAAATTTAAAATAATCCACTGATGAAAAAAGGCCAAAAAAACGACTATTGTCTTGTTTTGAAGATGCACTTTTGATAACCGACTGCTGTGACACAGTGGCTGCTTCATAAAAGAAACCTCATGTTCACTAATTGAACACTTATAATGTGCAGCAGCAGCCGAGCTAACAGTAAACAGTGAGGCTGTTATCAATGAGATTACATTGTGCTGAGTTTCATGTATGCATGTGAATGCGCTTAGGTAGGTGCATATAGAGGGATCATTTCTGGTTGTAAAAACATGGAATGGCTATTGCAGAATAAATGTCGACCATGAATAATTATGAACCATGGTGTCTGGTCCCATGTATGACCAGAGACCCTTGATCCTCCTTCCTATGATTTCTGTGTAGTATAAGTTCTTGCTTACATCAAAAAATACCACAGCAAAACTCATTTGCGAGTCCTGGTGGAGTTGGGTGACATAGTGACTACTTGCACTCTTGGTTGCAAACCAGAAAGTAAGTTAATATAATTATTTTAAGGCAACCTACCTTTCCATCTATAACTGACTACAGACAGTGCCACATCTCTTTGGTGGCACAGTTTATACTGACTGAGCAGGGTTATATAATATTTGAAGGAGTAGCACGGCTAGTATAATAGCTTTCTCCATTTTGGACATTCAGTTCTCCATTTCCTCAAAGGTCAGCATTGTCAAGATAGTGGGCAGTTGGTCAACGGCACGTGTCAAAGTTTAACAAAGTAAAACTCTATCACAGTGACTCTATTAAAATGATTTTGATGTGAAATTCTGCACTTCCAAGGAGGACAAAATAGTCCAAATAAACAATGCTTTGTGAAAAAGCATGTCTGCTCAGCTTCCCCAGTGTCATTTTTCATTTTTCTTATCTTCTGCACCTTGAAGGCTGCCACAGAGGAGAAGTCTGCGGCGCTGCTCTCCAGGAAGGCTTCAGTGGTCTCCAGAGGAAAACTCTTCGTTTAGTATTGAACAGTCCAGTAACCATGTCTCTGAGCTGTGTCTGATGCCATTCTCTTCTCTCTGAAACTTTCAATTGTGAGTTTTCAGTTGTGAGGAAATGTAATAGCATTTTCTTGGGATCTCTGTGGATATCAATACCTTTTCTCGACAGTGTCTGGGCCTTGAATTGCTTACCCACAAATGTCATAAAATTGAAATTCTTGAGGATCTGTTGACAGGCGATTTGAGAAAATAGAAAACAATGAAGGAGAGAAAGATTTGTCGGGCCGCTCGCTGTTTTTATGCAACTGACACTGGAGAAATAGGAAACGCCTTATTTGCTGTGGGGTGGGATTTGCTTTTGCTGGCAATTTCCACAGTTTTGAATTCTGCACATCTAACTATGCCTGAACCACTTGATAAAAGCAATTGCCACCGTCATGTGCAAAATGGGATTTGTAATATATAGTCAGCTATTTCTTATCCACTGTCTCTTAACTTACAGTATGTCTAACACACAGCCTGTTTCATAGCAGTATGAACTCTGCATACCCACACGATTTTATCCTGTAAAAGGTATTAGTTTTTTCAGATCATTGGTGACAGTATCTATCAAGAGTAGATGTATAATGCAACTTTTATATTTCAGCTGAGTCTGGTGTAAAGCCCCAGTGACTTTATGTATTTGAACATATCACCTCTGACCCTCTTTCAGATGGCAGAGGGTAAAGAACAGTAGATAGAGGATCAAAAGACATTCACCCTGAATTCACATCCATTCTTTGTGGACGCTTTTCCCTCAGCGAGTGGTGGAAATGTATTCGTAAGAAAGGACATGTGAAGAATACAACACATGGTCAGATCTTTTGATGAACCCATATCTTTAAAGGCGAGTGGGCAGCTTGTGTACCTTCAATTGGAAAAGTCATACGGGTTGTTATGGACGACAGACAAATGACCTATTATGTCATTTAGGTATGAGGAATAATACAAACTAATTCCTCGATTTATTCAAACAAATCTCATTCCTTCTGTATTCTGTCCTGAATTTTCCCAGGAACAGCGCCAAGTGTTTAGAACAACAAATGTAAAAGCTTCAGTGCTGAATCACTGCTGTGATGTATCATCCAGCAGCGAAGAAGAGTAAAAACAGCTACAGCTAGATTAACCAAGCACTCCATGGCCCCTGGGTACACATGTCAGACTTCCCATTCAGTATGCACAAAACCTGACCATCATTGACCTTGGCCCTGTTCAGCAAAATGTTACTCATCTCTCATGATGTCAGTCAAAAATGTTTCTTGATGGAGTCCCCTGTGGTCAGAGGGGTCACTGTTGGCAGTGTGGCCTGCCGCTGCAGTTTCACTCACAGACAATCATTCACTCCCTGATCAAATATCCTGAATGTAATCCTATAATCCTAGTAGCAGCAGTATTTGTCGTCAATGATTTTTTACAAATGTGTTTTAAAATACAAGTGCAGTGCCCAGTCAAAACGTGCCTTTTGAGAATGGAAACACATAGAAAAATTAACACAGTTGATGTGCTATATACCAACAACATGAAAGAAACTAACATTCTATTATACACTGATGTTATAAATAATAAGTACTCTAATAGTAAATAAATGTTCTTTTCTCATTTCTAGTAGCCTAAAAATAAGGGCTGCATTTAAAAATAAAATAATGTGCATCCTAAAATAAAGTGGATTGATCATATTTGGCTCTTAGATCATTCCTATGTTCTGTGCCTTCAGGTTGGATTTGAGTGAATATGTTTGCTCCAAAGACTTGTGCTTTATCTGTAGTGGCGCTTCAGAATGGCCCCAGTCTCGGAGCATTTGAGACAAACTGGATGTGAACTGCCTGTGGAAGCATTTGCCCTGTTTTACATGCATTACTAGAGTTATGCTCGTAATTGTGTATTTGGCTCTGAGCGCTTCCAAAATGTGGGTGACCTACGCTCAACAATGTACCTGAACGCCTCCTGTGTAGTCACTTGCTGCTGCTGATGATCTGCTAAATGTACTGCTAAGGCTACACTTTCTGTCTAGACATAGGGTAAGAGTGTCCATTCTTGAGTAAGAGCTCTGTTTTCGTCTGTCTACTTTTCTCTTTTTGGATCACTTTTCTCTGACTCGTGTCACACCTCGTCTCTGGTCTCTCCCTGACATGCTGGAGTCAGTCGGCATAGCCCTGAAGCTCTGCCCTGCCCCTGCACAGAGATCTCTTCCTTTAGTAGAGAGATGTATTTACTTTTTTAACAGTTATTATTGGACAGTGTGCCATTTGCATGCTCCTTATCCCACAAACACAAACTTTTTAAAGATACTCTAATCAACAAATCTACATGGATCAAATGACTATACATAATGTTAAAGAGGTCTCTCATAGTGACAAATCAACAGAAATTTACCACCCAACTCTGCAGTTCCCCTCAGCTCCATGGAGCATTTTAGTGTCTTTCAGTTCAATGTTTTGGTTTTACAATTTTACTGTTTTGGTTCAGTCCCACCGCTCTCATCAACTTTGTTCACAGCCACAGCAGATAATTGTTTTCAGCAAAGAAGCCCTGACAGACTCACTGCATGCTTGCCCAGCACACAGACACGGTTAGAAACTGGCGAACATAATAGAGCATTTAGCAGCTAAAGGGCCAGATATTTCCCTCAGGAGTTAGTGGAGCTAACAGGAGAGTGAATATTGGCCTCATACTCACCAGGTGGTCAAAAACATGTCTCTAAATGAGAGGCAACTGTTTGCTAATGCAGCTGCCAGAACAACTTTATAAGGTGAAAATTTGTCATTGTTTTCTTTACAGCTTGTTCAGCTGCCCCCAAGTGGTGAAAAAAATCAATTAATTCAGTTTTAAAGACTAGTTTTTGGACTTTTGCCTTTATGAGATAGATTCAGTGGAGATACAGACAGGAAACATGAGGGGAGATAGAAAGGATTTTTACATGCAAAAAAGGTCTCTGGCTGGAAATGAGATTTGCTCATAAAATGCAAGAGCAAAATCATTTGTTCAACCACAAGGCAAGTCTCATTTTGAAGTGGTGGGAGAGTTGGATGGCAGATTATTAGTTTAACTTTTTCAACAATAGGTGTCAAAAGGAGGACAAACTTAATGGTGAACATTTATTGAAAGCATTTGATTATGTGTCTAAAATGTTGACTACACTGGCCCACTGGTGCATCATTTGAGCTTTGTAGTTGTGTAGCAGAAGTTACTTAATACATTGGAGTTGGCATATGTTTCAGTGCAACAAGTCCTCCAAAGTAAATGACAAAAAATGTTGTGGGTCCATGTACTCCAGAATGACAGAAGCACATAATTTGTATTCTTTAAATGTTTATGACCATACAGATTATAACCATATATATACCTACAGTACATCAGCTGCATTTGCCAGGTGGGTTGTTCTTTTCCCCCACTGATCCCTCTGTAATAGAGCAAGAAATAAGCTGAGAGCTCAGAAGAGTCTTGACATCAAGTAGGTTGAGTGTCTGTAATCAGTAAAATATTACTTGTGTGCCCATTTGCTGGCATCATTCAGTTTGATGACTTATTTCATATTTAGGGCTTTTCATAGTGCTGCAAATAACCATCAACTCACGTTGATTCTTTGGTATAATTGCTATTAACAATTTATATCATTTTTGAGGAAGCCTCTAACTCATTGTAGTTAGTGATTTTCCAAGACCTCACTTACTATCACTAGTTTATTATGTTTCTCTTCTGATTCATTGGTTGCTCCGGCCTTTTCAATTATCCTGAGAATTCATGTAAAAATGTATGTATGAAAATAAATACTCTTAAATTTCAGATGGATGGCTGATGGGCAGTATATAGGTGTCATTGCAAGACTTCTGGATATAAGAGATAATAAGACTTCAAAGCTATGCTAAATTAGCAAGTTTATGAGAATGTGTCAAGAAGGAAAGAGGTGCAAATTAAATTTGACTTCTATTATCTTGTTCATTGTGTGGCATAAAGTTGTCATCACATCATCCAGCCTTAACATTATAACTTCAAATATGTTTCACAGATGCAATGTGGGTCTCTACAAGCAGTGTGCGAATTTTACAATAGCTTTCAAGGGAGCTCTTTTTTTTAAGGGGGGGGTGGGGTGTGCTTGAGGACTGACTGCGACTCGTGTTTCAGAGAAACCAAAACATCACAGTATGATACAATATGTCCAACTAAAGCAGGGCACAGTATACATTGCAGTGTGATGTATCAATGTACTATATTGTATAGTTCATCAGCACATATAGCAAAACAGCCTATAAACACACAAATGCATGAACATTAAAACAGTCTTCATCAATAATGGTTAAAGTTATCCATCACATACAGATGATGACAATCATTTCTCGGTACAATTAAGACATCAAATGTGAGAGTCATGTGTCAACAAACCAGCTTGTAACAACTCACATGCATGAGCATTGTATATACCAACAAAAATAGGCCAGACTGCCTACAAGGGATCCAGTCCTCATCAACACACATTACATACAGTGCCAACAGTGAGTAATAGTTCACTGGGAATAGCCCTTACCTTAAAACAGAAGCCTGACTTCAGAGTCAATTGGCTTAGATTTTTTTGGTAAATCCAAAATTTGCGAGTAAGCTTCCTTGTTTTCTTTTTGACAAATCTGTATGCTGACTACAAAACAGAGAAATGAATAATGACGATTTGATGCTGAGACTGAGTGGGATGAAGAAAGTTTGTTTTTTCTGATCAATAATAGCCTAGTTTTAAACATGATCCATGATGATGAGGATAAAGAAAAATAAAAATGCATGGCAAAAATAGTATATTGTCAATATTTTAGAGCCCCCAAAATTTCACAAATCATGTTTTCAGGGGAGCTCATGCCATATTAAGTGGAGCCAAGCTCCCCCTGGCTCCCCTTTAGTTTGCACCCTGTCAGTGTACACTGTATATTTTGTTTAGAAATATGTGTTATTGAAACTGTCAAATCCGCACCTGTACTGGTTGTGGCAACACTTTATCCACCTGGGACATGGTTTTGGAATTGCTGAAAAACTGTGCTTTGCTTTTGGAGCGTGTGCAGGGACTGGCTGTCAAAACACAACACTTACTATCACATCATGTAGACTTAACATTTGCACATGGCATGGAAAACTCATTTTCATACAGAGGCACTATAGCAGAGGTGTATATGGAAATTCTGAGCTAACGATTTTGGTAGCGTAAGCCTTTATAAATACACAAGACCCAGTAGTGATTTGATGTCAAAAAATAGCTGAGGTTTAGCTTAGAGTGATACTGGTGTTATTTTCCTTTTTTTCTGTTGGGTTATTCCAAGTTTGTAACTGTTGGTGAACTGTTGGTAGTTTGAAACATTAATGTAAAAGGGTGACACATATTTTAGCTGGACTTACCATAGAGCCAAAAAACAAAGTGCCCATATAAAGTATAATTCAATCTTTTTTTTGTCCTGACCACAATTTCTATTGGTTTTGATAACATTGTACTCTCCAGAGTAATTGCAGATATCTGAGAACACGGTGACATCACAACTATGAAGTCCAACCAGGCAAAAAACAGGAGCAGTCAGATGATCAGACTGGTTATAAACAAGCAGTTTAGTTAGCCACTTTATTAAAACGAGGTAAAACGAAAATGAAATGCACCAGAAATGTTGGTAATAATCCCTCATTGCATAGGGAAACTGTGTGTATGAACAACTAAGGTAATACCATGTTTAAATCACATCATTTAAATTGTATTCCAAGCAGCCGTTGGTAAAAAAACCCCCAAAAAACACATTAGCTTCCTAGTTGTAATTCCAAGATATTGTGAAATTCTGACGGCTCTCTTTCAACCATTTGATGAGAATAAAAGGCACAATCACTGTCAGTTGCATCCAAATAAAATTCAATGTTAACATTCATATAATTGATTTACCTAATTAAAAAGAAGCTGCCCTGTACTGTATCTGGTTTCAGTGAGTTTCTACAAATGAGAAACATGATAAAATAGCCAACTTAGGTTATTTATCTGGTGGACTATAAGGTTTTAAATGCGATTTTGTACCATGATTTTATAAAATATTACTTGAATTTAATCATCTTTGTATGTTTACAGTCAATTTTCCATAAAATGTTAATGCATATGACAGATAGTACTAATCCAAATCAATAATGATAATGCTACTTAGCATTATTGATTTGGACACTTTTTCCCACGTATTAAAGCATTTTGAGATTAGACTATCATCTGTGATATATTCTGAAAAACCCTTAAAGCAATCTCATTGTTTCTACATTCCTATGTGTGTCCCTGCAGAAACTCAGCAGTTGGTTGGCTTCCATCTTTACAATCACAGCGACAAATATCGCCATTTAAAGATATTGAAGTTAGTCATGAAGCCATGTAATAAAAGAGAGAACAAAGCACTAAGTAGTGAGCATTTCAATAAACAATTTTAAAGCATCATTAGCGCCCTCATTACACAACACATAACGTAGTCAGGCCACAGCTCCGTCTAGTTTAATTAGCATGATTGACCTTGTCATGTCAGTATTAGCTATGCATGTATAGTGCTGCAAGTGATAACAAACCATCAATTGAATGTGCCATTCATTTTAACAAATATATACTCAATATGTGAGCCTGCAGCTATTTAAAACAATCCTTATCATGGCTAAACAGTACTGCAATTCCTTTCTATTTTGTTGTAATTCATCCATCAAAGAACACAACAGTCTTCAGTTATGGGGCTGCGAGAAGCCAAGCCCAAGGTGAATTCTCACAGTTTGAGACAGTCTGACCCTCATCAATGATTTGTGGCTGCTACACAGGCCACCATTTTCCCTCCTCACCCCCTGCTTTGTGTAGAGGCCTTGGGTTGGTGCACGGTGGCTGGAGGATCTTACAAGGTGGTGACAGCAGGAGTAGTGGGCCATCCGGCCATGACGGGAATTAATGAGACATGCATAGGTAATGAGATTACAAAGCTGTCGTAGGGAAAGCCAGAAAGGAGGATTACCAGGTACACACTGTCACAGCCTCACTTCCGCAGAGAGGAGCTGGGACGCACCTGTACGTGTAACCTGGCTAACATTCACAACAATGCCAGCGTGGATAGAGACATGGCAGCTGTGCGATCTCATTTGTGGTGTCTGGGACTCCCACCACTCCCAGTGGCGTCAGGTTCATGGCAAGAAAAGACATTTGCCATGCTGCCTCTTCATCCCCTGTGGGTTTTCACTGAAAAGACAAGTACAGTCTGCAGGAAAAAAAATATTGTTACAGATAATTGGCAATAGCAATTATGCAGTTAAATTTATGAATCTTTAGTCACATGTGCATTGAAATTGTCATTCTGAATAAGAGCAGCTGCTAAATATCCAAAATGTAAATGTGACACCAAAATTATATATCATCGTACATGGAGACACACTGTATGACAAATGACTGTGTGCAGAGACAATGGCCATGACCTTTACATATTGCATCATCAACGCATTAATAATGCATTCTCCAGCACTTTGCTCAGTGCCATTACTATGTTTCATATTGTGAGTTGAAAAACAACAACAGTTCATTCTCCTGCTTTTGCTTGCCAGCTTTGTCTGTCAACCAGACCTTAAGGGCCTGTTTAAAAATTAATAAGCAGTGCTTACACTGTAAATAACTGCTGGTAATGCACCGTGGGTTATTTGAAATGTAAAACCTACTGTCGTGCTTTGATTATCTATGTATCTGCCCTAAGCGCGGATCCGAGCGCGGATCCGAGCACGGAACCAGCGTTCCGTGCAATCTGGTTGCCGGCTGACTTATTAAGGCTTGCTGTCACTTGTGAACATGTTGAACAGTTCCCCTGAGTTGAGAAGCAGTGGGGTTGTGTACCAGCATGTTGAGGGCGCTTCATGTATATACATAATGCAATGTAGTTCTGATGAGGTAATTATTTTTCGGACTCCGAGGATTTACTCAAGCAACACTACACTGCTGAAAATGTGTCATGGGAGTAGATGGTTTCTAAAGAATCTCAAACATTCATTCTTTAATTTAACAGAGAAAACATTACATCTATGGATGCCTTCCTCCTTCCTCTTGTGTAGCTAATATTGGAAAAGCCTTATTCAGCCAGATTTTCAGGAAAGAACTACATGCAGAGGGCAGACAAATAGCCTCAGGTTCTGCCATCAATCAGTATGTCAGTCCCCATTAGTTTTATTCTGGATGTACCCTTAAACAAGCCCAGCCTCGTGTTTTTGTAATTGTGTGTCTATCTACTGATACCAGCCTCCTGCCCAGTGAATAATTAATTTGGGTAAATTGTGCAGCTATAATTTGGATTCCTACTGTACTAGCCTCATGGTCACCCTTACTCTATATCGAACTGGAAGTCTATTTTCTGCCCCATATCAATTTTTCATATGCAGCCATTTGTCCTTAGGGGACGAATGTCATCTCAACACTGGATACTGAGTTTTCACCTGTCCCCACGGCACTCCACTGACATTTCCTGGACACTGAACGACATGAGGGAAAAGACTTGGTTGTACTTTTTCTTACTTTAAAACTTGTCCTACTTCTATCGGACACAGTCCTGTTGCTTTGAACAATCGAGCTGCTTTGGGTTCACAAAAATATTTCACCCACGCTGTGGTTTTCAGAGCACACCGACCCTACATAACAATCATGTTAAAGCTTTTTTTTTTCTTTCATTCCATTCATTCCATCCAGTGGTAACATTTCACCAGCGGCCACAATTGACCCTATACAGAGCAACATGAATGAGTTTCGGTGGCATCTGATTATCAACCTGCTTGATGAGTCTGGGCTCTGCCTCCCACACATACGCAGTTTAGAAAAAAAATGAGTGAGGCTCGCTCCAGATGGTCATGCCCTTTAGAAGTCTCTCTCTTCTCTGTAATGGAGCGAGTTGGCTCTTACTCCCCAGACTGACTACTGGGATCAGTCCAGGCGTCTGCTGTTAATGAGCCTCGGTGTTCCCTCCTCTGTTATGCTGGGGTTTCTGGCTCGGTATATACCTTGCGTCTGTTTTATCTGCCCATGTTTCAGCACAGGATCAGACAGGGGGATGAAACCAGCAGCATCAGTCTGTCCCATTCACACTGTAGCAACTTCTGACATGCTAACCCAAATGTGCCTCTACACAGCAGTGTTTGAATGTTTTATTGTTCATTTACTGTTAGAATATATACACTATGTGTTCATATCATTAAAAATGTATTTAAGCAAACAAAGAAGAGAGTTGTTAACATTGATTCCCTCCAAACTAAATTGATACAATATCTTTTCTACCTATTACACAAGTTGAAAAAGAATTTCTTCTTTTTGCTTTTAGAAGGAGATTATTTACATTTTAGTCGAAATAATCTGACTTTATTCATATTGTAGTTTGGACGTGAGATTTTAAAAATATGCTATAATTGGCACACATGAATGTTCTGCTGCTACTACCTCCACCACTCCGATACTCTACCTCCTAGAATAATACTATTAATAAAATGTTAATTTAATCATCATCATTAAAGCCCTTATGGAGAACTATCTTTCAAATTATTCAGATGGCATATGCGATTCACTGTCTTTTATTAGTAGTACCACAAGGAGTTGCCAATGTCAAAAAATATAATATCCTGCACATAAATGCTTTAAAAAATGTTGAAATATTTTCCTTAAAGCAGTATTAATTTATTTCTTTGCAACTTGGGGGCAGCAGAACAATCTGTAAACAGCACTGACAAATTACCACCCTATAAAGTCCATATGCCTAACATTAGAATTGGAGCCGTGTTTCCGGCTGTAATGAATGTAAGTCCATTATTTACTTTCTTTCTTGCTCTTTAGCTTTTGGTCTCAACCAATTTCTGAGGTAAATAACTGGCTCTTTTTCCGTTAAATGCTCCATTATGTTCATAACTGCTAACTTGGTCTGTGTGCTACATGACTCTGGCAAGGTAGTGTGCACTGGGTTTATCAGAGCTTTTTTTGCTGAAAAACAGTTGTTGTCTGCTGCTGGAAACAAGATTAATGAGAGTGGACCAAAACACTAAAGGGCCATGAAACTAAAACAATGGGCTAAAAGGTGCTGTGATCTGTAGAACAAGGGGAACTTCAGATTTGGGTGATAATTCTGGGTTTGTCAACATGAGTGACCTCTTTCACATTACACATAGCCATTTCATCCATTGTTAATATAAAAATATTTTTAGTGCAGCTTTAATGTATACAATGCTGTAAATAATAAAAAGCAAAACAGTTGCATGAAGAGCATCATCAGTACATCATTCAAATATTGTTCACACCATTATAAAATGTTGTTTATTTCTGACTATAGAACCTGTTTGGAGAATGAGTTTTTAAGCTTCTTGGCCACAAACCAGTGGCATCATGCACTCAATTTTTGAGGGGGCACATCAAATCATGTTGATACCAGTAATTATCTACTTTGGCTTCCATGTTTATGATCAAACCACAATTACAAATTCAATTATATCATACTGTGTGATGGCGTGAGCTGAGATTGGATATTCATACCTCACACTGCAGTTAACAACAATCTACATGACTTCCACAGCTCTACTAGCTCAACTCCTACTATGTAGACCTTTCTAGCTGGAAGTAACCAAATAGCCTAAACAGAAAAGGGGGTCTGTGTGGCAGGCAGAGTTAAACACAAGTAAGAACATACAGAAAAGCAACTTTTGAAACATACTACATTGGCAAATTAAAACACATATCATGAAAATAGAATTTAACAATTTCTAAAGCCATCCAAACTCAAATATTTGAATGGGCATGATACCTTTGCTACAAACTGATTCTCCACCACCAACATGTTGTAACCACAGGCTGTCTCCCGCCTGTGGCTACATTAATAGGTTGGGTTGGATGTACCGTGTAAGGCACTTTTGCCTGTCCCTGGGTTTAAGGCTTTGAAGAGGCCTGTATCACTTGAGAGAAGTGCTGGCCTCACAGTGTAGTACAGTGAGGTCTGCAGAGGAGCCTGTCAACACCTTCAGTATGATTACTGACCATTCTGGTGTACTGGGTTAGGTGTCCCTCTAGGCTGGTGATATATAGGCCTAGTGGGAATCAAGTGGGCACCTTCATCCATGTGTGTGTAAGGATTATTGCCTGTTTCAATGGCCATCTATTCTGGTAACATGCTGGTGTCTTGGTAAAGGGGTGTTAGTATCAGACTTTGCGCAGGCAGACCCTGGCACTCCTTGAATTTTGACTTTGTGGACTCAAGCTGGTGTTCTGCAGCCAAATTGGTGGGGCCCATCCTCATTGGCTGAGCATGTACTTGAGAATGACAGTGTGCTGCCCTGTATTCGGACAATGGTTAAGTCTATAGACTTATCTGTCACTGCAGTAATGCTGGTGTTGCCAGAGAGCCCAACACATAAATCAGCTGGCAGGGTCCAGCTGAACACAGTTTCACTGACAGTGATAGAACATATGTTTGGACTGATCATGGTCCGTAATCAGCCATCTGACAAATGAAGGTAGGTGATGTGAAAATGATTCAGTCTTAAAACCCCAGTCTGTCGTTGTTTATTACATTGATTTTTGGACTGACCTTCCACGGTATGGATGTGAAAGTGGTGCAGAGTAAATCAACAATCTAATTATAAAAATGGAAAAAATATGAACATTTTAACGTGGAATTATCTTATCTTTTTGTCTTGTCTTTTTGTGGCAGGGAACTGTACACAGAGATTATAGGACTTCATTGAGATTGCTGCTACCATTGGAGAAGCCAGTAACAGCTCAGACCAGAAAGCATGGTTTTGATGATTTGCAGAGGCACATGTGTCTATTTCTATTAAAACAGGGCTACATTTTGTTGAAAACTGCAGTTTACATATAACCACTATGTCAATGGCCTTTTTATGACTCTGGCAAGTTCTGCAGGATCTCCTGGACATATTTTTGGCAATAGGTTTGTTTATTTCTATCTACTCTAGAGTTTGCTACCTTTGTTTCCGTCATTAAAACCTACTTTGACCAGTATAGCACAAGACCTATTGACAATATTATTATCATTACAAAGAACATTTACACAGAAAAAAAATCTATTGTGGGCTGATTGCTAGGACACCCTCAATAAACGACTATTAGCCTAGAGTATAGAACACTGAAGTTCTCTAAGTTGTCAAAAGACTGACATCCATGTCATGTAGGAATCTGGCATAGTTCAGTCATTTTGCAACATCAATCTATAAAAATACCTGCCTGTTCTTACCACACTTCAACAGTTGTGGATACTGACATATTCTCCATTCCTGTTACAGTTAGCTGTTGCAATAACACAAAGAAATACAGGGGTACTTTTCAATACAGCTCACACCAATCGCACCAATCCTTCATTATGGCAAAAACACACGCAACCTGGAGAAAATTGGTCTGACACAGTCAGTCCTAGTGAGGCCCAGACCCAAGTCAATAAAGTTTTTAGATAGTAGATTCCCATCTAGCAAGACATTTTATATTAATGATTTTATTTCTGAACATGGTCTTAGCTTTTTATTTTAAACTGAAGCCTAGCTTACTTCAACCGCTTCTCAGTTCACTTCACTTCTTTTATACTCCAGTAGACTAGCAGTTTCACCTGCATTCAGTGTTCTTTTGGCAATTTTCTAACATTTGAATACTTATCAATGGTTGTCAAAGCACAACAGTCTGTACTCACTGTGATTGTCTATCGGCCCCCCAACATGAAAGCAACCTCTTATCTGAATTTTATGATTTTATGTTCATTGTTCTTACCATTCATGATAAAACCATTTTACTTGGTGATTTTAATTTTCATGTCAACAACCACACTGATTCGAGGGCTTTGGATTTCTTGGATCTTGTGGTTTGTCTCAAACTTGTTCAGCATGTACAGAGTGTCACCCACATTCATGGAAATACACTGGATTTAGTTATTACTAGGGGTATTGATGTTGACATTTTATCCATTGCCAAAGTCCCTGTTTCTGATCATTTCTGTATCTTTTTTAACACCACTCCTTCTACATCAAATGACTGTCTAGACACTGTTGTTGTCAGTGAAGTTACTGACAGATTTTCAAATCTGGTGAATACTTCCCTCCACCCACAACTGGCTTAGTTAATGACATTGTTGACAATTTTAATGATAAATTAAGATTGTCATTAGATAAAGTTACTCCTGCACAAATAAAAAAGGCAATTAATCCAAAATCAACTGCTGCAATTTTTCAACTGAAAGGAAATTGTTGAAAAGCTGAGAGATGATGTAGGAAAAGCAAACTATATGCAGTGTTTCCCCTAGGTTGACTGCTTTGGGATGGCGGGGGGGTTGGAGGCTGATCAAAAACTCGGAAGACACTCAGCAGCTGAGACTGACACTAAAATCAGATTAGCTGGTCCACCTTAAAGGTCAGTCCACTTTAAGTGAGCCTGGTCAGGTTAGGCTAATGCATTGTTGCTAACTTTGGGGTTAACCCCCTTCAATAGTCAAGTCTTTTCTTGGTCTTGAGAAGCTGCAGCATTTATTAACTGACAAACTGTTGCCTGTACTGTACATGTACTGCCAGATTGACAACTTACTGCTAACCTTTTCCTTTGCTCTGCTCACATTAACTTTTCTGCCACTCGCTCAACTACACACTCCCTACGCACACACATTACACAGTGCCCTATTCCTTAATGGAGCTATGCTACTATTATAACAGTGCCTTTCAGGTAGATGTCTTTTGAAGAATGAGGAGAGGTAGGATGACTTAAAACAGTTCCACGGTAAATTAGAGTGTTATCGTGCTCACACAGTGTGTGAGTGAAAATCATTAGTAGCCCACTGATTTTAATGAGCGTGTGGAATTTTAGCAGTGGCACTCATGATTTTGGGCAGAATGAATATAGGAGGAACACTGATATATTCACTTTGACATTTTTAAAGATGACATTATAATTTACAATAATGCAGTCAGGAAAGAAAGCCCATTTCTCAAATATTATTGGAGAAAATAAAAAAAAATCCCAAAGTGCTTTTCCACAGTTAACAGTCTCCTAAATCCATCACCTGCTCTCAGTCTTCATAACAACTCAACTCTTAAATGCAAAGAATTTGTTTGATTTTTAATGAAAAAAATAGTTTCTATTAGAGCCAGCATTGTAAATACAGACACACAAACTCCCTGGGATCTCCCTGCCCATGGAAAAATAATTAGCAGGATGAAGTCTTCCACTTGTGTTCTAGACACCATCCCAACCAAGCTGTTTAAATCCTGCTTCCATAGATTCTCCCAAGTAACAACAAGTATAATAAACCCCCCTCTTAATTTAGGCATCTTCCCCAAAGCTTTTAAGACTTCAATGATAAAACCTCTCCTCAAGAAATCCAATCTAGATTACTCAATCTACCATTTCTAATCTACCTTTCCTTGGTAAAGTTTTAGAGAAAATTGTTTTCAATCAACTACATCTTTATCTAACCAATAACAGCATTTTAGAAAAACTCCAATCTGGTTATTGAGCAATGCATAGCACAGAGACAACCCTACTGAAAGTTGTAAATGATTTGAGAATTATTGTCGATGCAAACAATGTGGTTGTCCTTCTTCTCTTAGACCTCAGTGCAGCATTCGAGACAATCAACCACAAAATTTTACTTCACAGACTTAAGATATGCGTGGGTTTCTCTGACCGTGTTTTAGCTTGGTTTCAGTCTTATTTAACTGGTAGACAGTATGTTTTTGTCAGCCTGGGTGCTTATTTATCAGAGACTCATGGTATTAAATATATTATTCCTCAGGGAAGCATTCTTGGCCCAATTTTGTTTTCGTTATATATGCTCCCACTTGGAAACATTATTGACTATCTATGTCAACCACCATTTTTATGCTGATAATACACAATTGTACATCTCTCTTTGGCCAAATGAGCCCAATGAACTGCATGCTCTCATTGACTGTCTCACTGACATTAATGTATGGATGGGTAAAACTTTTTAAAACTAAATGAGGAAAAAACTGAGATTCTTTTAGTAGGACCCAACGTAGCAAGAGAAAAACTGCACTCAATGCTTGGTGATCCTAACAAACAGATTAAAACACAAGTCACAAACTTGGGAGTGATTTTAGACTCTGATTTAAATTTGAATTCTCATTTTAACCAGGTCATGAAAACATCCTTTTTTTAGTTTAGGAATATTCACCAAAGTCAGACCTTTTTTAACTCAGAAAGATGCTGAAATGCTCATTCATGCTTTTATTACTACCCATCTGGACTATTGTAATTCTCATTTTAATGGATTACCAAATAAGTCTGTAAGAAAACTACAACTAGTTCATTATGATGTAGCAATTGACTTTAAGGTTCTTTTACTTTTTTATAAAGCTTAAAAGGCCATGCTCCTCACTACATCCGAGATTTTCTTTCATTTTATGTTTTCAGCCAGATCACTAAGGTCTTCCACCGCTTCGCTTTTAAATGTTCCTTCTGTGTCCCATAAAAGTAGCGGTGAGGCTGCCTTCTGTTTTTATGCCCTTAAACTGTGGAACACACTGTCTCTGGATATTGGAACAGCAAGCTCTCTCTGTGTTTTTGAAAGGAAATTAAAGACTTATCTCTTTAATCTGGCTTTTAATTTGCAGGTATGTTATAGCTTTAGTTTTTAGGTTTTAATCATCGGTATTGTTTTCTTTTTATCCCTGGTGTATATTTTATTTTATTGTCTTTTATTTATACATTTATTTTTAACATTTTATGTTTTATTGTTGTAATTTTTAGTCTTGCAATATTTTATTTATAGTTGTCTATTTTTTGTTTTTATTTTTTGTCTGTGTTGTTTTAATTGTGCTATGTGAAGCATTTTGGGCTGCATATTTGTATGAATGGTGCTATATAAATAAAGTTGAGATGAGTTGAGTTGAGTTGAGATGCAAATCAAAAGGGCAATTGATACTGCTGCATATCACAGCCCTCTCAGTAAAATATAGAATTCATTACAAAAATCAACATAACTATTAATGCACATTTAGAGCAGTAACATGCTGTCAGCTCAATTCGAGGCTATACAAAAATGTTTGAAGTCACAGACACTCAGGCACCTGTTGTCTTTAATGTAGACAAAGGAAAGGAGATCAGTCTGAGGGTCTATTGCTGTGCTTCAGAAGGACCACTTAGAGGAAATCTTCCTCTCCTAGTGTGCTTTTTCTCTTGCCCAGAGATGCCTCACTGATACTGTGGGGGTGGCAAGTCAGACAGGATAGCAGAGACACTGTCACAAGGATAGCTTTTCATAAAAAAAAAGATGCATTATCCATCACCTTTGAATCTGGAACAGTACATACTGCACATTCCCACAAAGGTGGGGACTGCATATTGTCCCCCTCCACTGGCTCGGTTCACATAAAACAAGATGTGAATATAAATGTACAGTATATAGCACTAGAAAATTTGAAAAAAAGTGTTTTTTATACTATATGAATATCAGTTTAATCAAAACATAAGCTATTGTTCTATGTGGCCAACAAAAGGTGAATTATTCATGTATGTTGCATTATTGCTTTGAACCCTCTGAAAACTACCCTATGAAACTTTTCTCCAATTAGCCCTAAATTCCATCCCATTCCATTCCAATTAGCCCCTTTTCCATTCAAAAAATAAATGAAAAATGATCAGTGCAGCCAAAATATTTGGGGAATATCAGATTCCTGGATACTTCATGAGGAATTTCAGATTCCTGGTCACAGATCATACCTCACCACTCCAGCAGACAGTATTGCTGTTGGTGCTCACTATGTCCCTTCAGTGGTCAGATAAAAGTGGGTCAAAAACCCATGTTTGCTCTCTTCCTTCACACACGAAGACCCCTCTCCCTAAAGAGACAATTAGAGGGAAAAACCTGTGTTGCCTCAGCAAGCAAATAAAATTTCAGGGATGTAATAAGACAGAAGTGTGACTTGAGGCAATAGCAGAAGCCACCACAGACACATTACCAAGTGGTTTTCTGATTAAAGCTGCAACAGCCATAACAGTATGACAAATGGTGGTGGGGTTTCATAGAATCAGAGTCATTATGTTCCAGTTGCACAGATGTTTATAGAAAAAGCATTCATGTGATCATCTTTAAATGTAGCTCCTGTATTTGGGGGAGATGGAGGAAAGGCGGGGAAGAGTTTCAAGTTAAAGTAAGTATGAGAAGGCTCTGTCTCCACGGGTTTCATCTGCCAGAAAAGGAAAGGCTCTCTTCTGGTCCCCTGTGAAGCAATTTGTTGAGGCAGCACATAAATTACACAGCCAGGCTTGGGTGTCACTTATTACAGACAGGTCAGGTCCTGATTGAAAGGTCTAGATATAAAAAGCATCTCTGATTTGTCTCTTTCCCCTGAAATGTTACTAACACCGAGTGGGAGGAAATTCTATGAATCATTATTAACAGCCACAGCGTGCAGGACTCTGTGGATGTGTGCACCTCATCGGTGACTTCAGCATGGAGTCCAGCAATAGCATGCCATACAAAAACTATAAACATATACATATATCTGCAAAATCTGGAATAGTCACAGAAAATTGTCTACTTGATGGGACACAACCTCAGTGACTGCTTTGCTGTATTTCAGCATTGTCTCCTAGAAATTACATTACAACTTATTTATTTCACCTAATACACTTTGAAGAAAATGTAATTGCTCCCAGTATTTTCTATTTTCAGTGGCAACATTTTTTCAGTTGAACAAAGTACATTATTGTACAGCATGTAAGTTGTAGGGAGTTCCTTTGGTGGGGTATGTGAAGTGAAGTGAGGTGGGGTAGATGGTGGGTGTATTAAACACTTTGATACCGGAGATTTGGCTTCATAAGTTTAGGCAACAAATGTGCCTTGGTTAAGACTGGGAAGGAAAGGTTGTGGTTTCAGTTAAATGTTAATAGAGTAAACACGTCCGGTTGTGTGTTTCACCTTTGACTTTTACAATGTTTAACAAAGACCACAGTCATTCCCTAAACTTATCCAACCCCTAACTGAGCGATTTGAGTGCTTAGACATAACCGATGACAATGTTAATCATGTTTCAGTAGCTGCGAGCGCATATTTAAGGAAGACTGATTAAATCTGATGTCAGTGAATGTTTTGCAGAACATACTGGGACTTGGCAGATACGTTCATCAAAGTGTTTCCTCACGTTGATGATAAAAACGTAATTCAGGAAGCATTACGTCTTTCAAATGTATTTACTCTTGAAAATTAGTAGTATATAATTTATTGGAGACAGTGTTGTGTATTTCAATGTAAATGTAAATCTTTTCACCACGACTAATCACTGTGGTTTTCAAACATACGTAAACATACATTTTCCTTTTTGTAATAAATTACTGGTTACTTATTACTCATTGAAAAAAGAATTACATTACTTTGCTAATTACTCTGATTTAGGATACATGGATAAAGATGGATGCAATAATTCATTGACAATACTTGCTTGACAGATTCCTGCGATTTTTCAATAAATGAGAAAATAACACAGATGTTCAACAAGGGACCACAAGCATGACACAAAGCAGCAGGACTTTTATACTTTATCATAAATTGAAATGACATAAATTATAATTATAAATCTGCTGCGAGGCATACACAGTGAGGGTGATAGGTGACTTTCCACTTCCTAAATATTACATCATCACATAATGGAATAATTTACATGTTGCATTGTACAATACTTCTTTGTAATGAAACAGTGAGAAAAATAAAAAGGCATGCGCTTGTATTGTGTTTCAAACATTAAAGCAGTTGAGAGCACAGGTCTTTGCCCTTCATGTTTTCAATTTAACCTCTGTTGAATGAATGTGATTATGTAAATGACAATACAACATCAAAAGGCATCTGTCTCATTTTCTCTTTACAGTCAATCGATGAGATTTCGTTTAAATTCAGGACCAAACCCTCCTCCATATCAAAACAACAGCCCACTCAACAACAAGATAGGTCTTTGTTTCGAGTATAATAGGTCTCTGCCACTGCTGTAAGAAAAGCTGACTTCTGTCTTTACACACCTAAGCATTATTGCAGTAATTTGGTTGCCATTACAACAGTCGCAGCTGCAGAGCAAGTGACCCTGGAGCCCCCAGAGTTTTCAGTTTTTTGCTCAATGGCACCGGAATCAGAAACCTATGTAACATCTAACAGCTGGTTCGCCAAATTATGTTTACTCCATCGGAATGATTAATTTGATCAGGCAGTAACAGTGATGTTTTAACTAATGTGGCAGAAAATAACTGCATTGAGATGCCTAAAAGTGAGTCTCAGTCCTCCAACAAGAGAAATATGGTGCAATTTGTAGTGTGAGAACATAATCAGTCAAACTATAAAACAACGCTGGCTCCTAAAAGTAAAAATGACTAAATGGTTTTGCCAAGTACAAGCACAGAGGAAATGTATGTGTGGACTATGTTCCATGTTAGTTCAGAAAATGCTACATACAAAGCTCAGAATTTTGACAGTGAAGACCAGAGTTCACATCTTGTGGTTGGTTTAGACTACAAAAACAGTTTTAAGTGTAGGGAAAGAACACATTGCACAACTCCTCTCCAGAACACCATCTTCTATTAACCTCAACAAAGGATTTTGGCTATCTCGCCTTCATCAGGGTCTGAGGCTATTTCCAGTTTCCTTAAATACAGACCATTGATCAGCCATGTGACCTATAGATCACCATAGATACCAAGAATACAAAGCAACATAGTATTTACTTATTTTATTTTTAGAAAAATAAATGGCCATAAATACAAAACATACTATATTACAACCAACTTCTCAGAATACAGTCTTTTTACTTAACCCATCAATGAGTTAAACTGAATATCCATTTTGTAATACAAGGCAACAAATTCTGCATTTTTTTAAATCTAATTTCTTTAAACATGGCATACTGAAGTCTCTTTCATCTCTAAATATTCAAAGACAACCATAACTAATTACAAAGTCAATCTGCAGTTGACCTTAATACATCCATCACTTTAAGTGAGCATGCTGAATTTCACTGAACAGTGGCCACTATGGCCAAAAGTAACAATTACAAGATAAATGGAAAATGCTAAAACATATAAAATATAATAATACCATAACAATAGCCCAAGTAGAATAATGTTGATGTTACAATAATATATATGTAACATTTGCTGACATTAGCTAACATAAGTTATTCGTCACACCAGCCCACATATCCCCTGACTGTTTCTAAAACAAAGTTATATAAACTAGATTTTTTTTTTCCTCTCCCATTGTCACCCAAATCTCTAATCTGGTACTTGACATTTTACCAAAACACTATCCAATAAACAACTTACTTCTGTTTACCTTTATTGTGACCTGGTGAAAATTAACTTCTCGGTGTAAGAAATCCTACTGTTTCTCCCAGCTTTCCTTACATGACAGCAAGAAATTCAACCTACTTCATTGGAAACAATAACTGACAGGCAATGACAAACATTGAGTTTAAAAGTCACAGTCTCACCCAAATGATTGAAACCATCTAATATTACTGAGCTCTGCAACACTTGCCCAGGTTGTTCAATATCAGGAAGTTCATAATGTAACACTTGGTGTCCCACTGGATTAGGCAGTAATTACATGAAATGAATACTTTAATTATGTAGACGCTTCTGATAACTGCATATTTGCCCTTGGTGTAGTTTGTATTCCTGGATCCTAAGCACATTCTCCACAGATCATGAAACTGAAATCTACCCTCGCCACTTCCTTTCTATTTTGGGGGGGCTGGAATTTCACAAGGGAGTTGACTATATTGATAATGATGTGCATACTGCAGGCATACCTTCCTCTGGGATTTGTCCTTACATGAATGGCCCCTGGAGTTATTATCTGTAACGATAATGACTTCTCTCTCTTTCTGCTGCTTTACTGGCCAAGGTCCTCAGAATGAGGCCACAAACCAAATTCCTGCTCTCTATTGTGTGGACAAAGAGAAAGCCCACATCTAAGGTTTTTATCATTAATTCCTTCTTTAACTGATCATACTGGCACTAATAGAATCTGCCTAATGCATCACAAAGTGCAGATTTTGATAGGACTGCTATATGCTCAGTAAGAAGACACTCTTATTGGCATATTATTTGTGCAGAAAGATATTTTGGAACATGAAACTTACCAAACCAAGAAGTGCTTGGTCACTACGAGCTGGAATGACAACAGAAAAGGAGAAACAACTCTTAAGCTATGCAGTTCTTTTACTTGAATCTGTTACAGAAAGAGCTTAATTTTAGCAGTTGTTTACCATTCAGAGCTCATATTTTTAATGTTCACACAGGGCTTCAAGGGCATCTTTTTCTTTTTCAGTTCTGGTACATTTTTAATTATCTTGAGTGCTTTTAATTTACTTTCTTTTATCTTTGTTAAAACGGTGGTGGTCTTTGTTTTTTTCTTCGTCAGAAAATATTTTCTTTCCCAGATTTCAATTAAAAATAGGTTAAAGTCAAAGTCATTACCTTGGTAAAATAGAGAAGTACAAATACATTTCATCAAAAGGGCAGGAAACTCTGAAAGAGGTGACACCAGTGGATGAGCTGCAGCAACCTCATTTTGTTTTTGACCTGACGAGAAGGATTTTCAGACACAGTATGATAAAAGATTTATTTGAATAAAAGAAAGAAGGGTTGGAGTGTTTCTTAAGTGATGGTTGATTTTTGATGTTAACCCTTACATGCATAAATGGTAACATAACATTTTTTTTTTGTTGCAATTTTCTTTGTAACAGAAATATTTCAGCATTTCATATTCTAGTTACTCCAAAAATATACCAAAAATCTTATATTTTAAATCAATCCATTCAAACTTTTTATATGCCTCTATTACTTTTGAAGATTTTTTTTGTTTTGAAAGAATGTATTTTTTATTATTATTACCCAAATTTTCTATTGGCATTGTAGATCAAAACGATCCATGTGCATTTCCTATTGAGGGATCTTTCCTCTTTATTAGGCACTTATTTCAGTTATATAAACAATTTAGAGTGAAACAGCCATCAATTTAGTGATATCATTTTTTTAGGTAAAAAAAACAATAGGCAACCCTTAAGCTGGATGTATCAAATGTAAATGTGTCTTGGTGTGTAAAATCAAGCGATGAATAGTGAGCTAAAATGTGTTTTATATAACATTTACATTTTGATTACAATTCTGTGAAAGAATTTCTGCTATTGTAATGAAATTACCATACTTTATCACAAGCCAACATTGACTTTCTAGCATTGCTGTAGTTGTGTTGCCTAGTTTATATAGCTAAGTAGCAAGATTGCAAGTACAAGTGTAGTACAACACATACTATAAACATGAAATAATGCTGTTGTGGCATTCAATGAAATATGTTGAACAAAATATATGAATATGACATATATTTATACCACTTTAGGTCATTTTTGAGCAACTTATAGAAGAGTTTTTGAATGACCTGTTCATAAGAGTGTAAATGGGTTAAAAAGGAACCTGAGTGGAAGCTCCTCAACATCATCACCTGTCAGACCCACGTGTTGAAGGCATGTGATTCATGTACTGCTGTCTATGTTTTATGACTTGCAGAATATCTCTGATCCACATTTTACTCTAAAAAAAAAAAAGGAGAAAGATTGCAAACTGCAGAACGTTGCCTCCATAAAGCACACAGGCCAGATGTTACAGCCTACACGCATGAAGAATGAATCTTAAATTAGATGCCAATGAGGAGGAAACAGTTGGAAATAGTTTGATATAAGGGGGGAGTGGTCTGAATCTCGCTGTCCTTTATTGGCGTGGATAAAGACAGACGCACTTTGAGTTCACAGCTGGGACGTCTAGCGGTCCTTTCATCAACAGTAAAGGCTCTGTGGCTCGGCGCTCTGCCCGACATCTTCTATCCTCTCTCCTGCTTTCTGTCGTGTCTCCTCTCCTGAACAGGTAAGGCATCTATCAAAGTTATTGTGCCACGCAATAGTGTGCTTTCTTTGTACAGTTCAGTGTGTGTATCGTGCCTGCCCGCCGGCACGTTGCAGCGCTCAGATAATTCACTGCCATGCGTTTGCACAGGTACCGTGTAAAGTGCACAGTGTGAGATGATCCCCCTTGATGCGCTATATACTTCCATATAGCCCGTTTTTGTGTATTTTCAAGAAAGTTAAGACTACAGTGTCACTACAGGAGAGAGACATCGTGATCCTTTGCGCATTCCACCAGGCTGCAGCGCACAGTTAAAGAGGGATGTTGCATTTTTGGTAGCCCACGCTGTGGAGAGAGATAACCGTTACTGTAACCGTTAATGTAAGAAAGAATCAATTTGCAGGATGCTCTTAAGTGCAGCAAGGTGTGCACGTAATTTGTGTGGATGGCGTGCGCCCTCCCTGTCTCTCCACATTCCATCACTATTTAGATGCTACACGGTTGAAGCGCAAGAGACACCTGCAGCGAGAACAGAGAGGTTAACGGAGGCATTCTCAAAGTGATGTTTCCTTGTATTTCTTGTGTTATTCTCATGTGTTCTTATGGGAAATATATGAAAGAAAACAACGATTTTTTTCATTACATTACAGTACATTCATTTGGAATCAACATAGCTTATAAGACAAATTAATTATAGGATACTCAAAATATAATTAGAAATGTGTTTGTGATAAAGACCTTGATAATAAGTGCTTTCATAGCTTATCCCTACAAGGTGACAGAATCGTGCCCACCTCCAGTTTTTCATCTAGTGACTCTATGTGTGTGTGTGTGTGTGTGTGTGTGTGTGTCCTGGAGGTGCTTGCAGTATGATGTTTATCTCGTATTTGAAGTGCTTTACCCACATAGTTACCACACATCTTACTTCAGATGTCTTGAGCTATTCATGTTACTTTGATTATGTGTTTGTGCTAATATACACAGGTCATTAAGATGAATATGTACCCCCCCATACCTCCACACACACTCACTCACCCCTTTCCCACCCAGGATGGTACTACTGCATAATAAATATGCCATTAGCCATTTTCATTCAAATGCACCCTTCCTCAAATTGTATTCAATGATCACACTCCTCTGTCACTTAGTCCAGTGAAATGATGATTAATATGCTACTTTGTGGCTTAATTTCTAAGCACTGACTTAATAAACCTGCCACGTTCATGTAGCCCTGTCGATTACTCTCAGGAGGGTCATCTAGATAATACACACGGGCCCCTTCACATCCTCATATTCACATAATGACAGAGTTAGACAGACTTTGGCCACCGGGTTTTTCTTTCAATCAAAAATTGGAGACATTGCAGTTAATAAAGAATTCACTTCAGGAATAACACAAGAGTATACAGCACGTTTACTCTTGTTCCACCAGGATTGCAATGTAGTCTGCATAAAATGCAGCTGATACACCAGCGTTAAGTTCAGTCTCTGCAACTATAAACATTCTCAGTGCTTGCAAAATGATCACGTACACAGTGTTTCCCTAATCTGGCGCCAGAAACCTCCAGGTGGGCTTCAGGCAGTGTTGCCACATTGGGCTTCTTTTTCATTTACTTGGGTGGGTAAAAATAGTTTTGGGTGAGTTGTGATAATTTGGGCTACATTTGGTACCATTTGGGTGGTTTCCACAAACAAAAAGTTTGTCTATATTCCAATAAAGCGGTCCCTCCTCTCATCCAAGTAGACTGATACTGACAGTACAGTTCAGTAGGCTCATGCCACATTTATTTCATATCAGAATTATCATAATTATGAGTTTACAACTTCCGTATAAGCATTCTAATAGCTTCTATCAGTGTTCACCTCAACATCCAAGTCGCAATATTGATAGTCAGATTTTGCTTAAAGCTCCAATATGACTTGGCACTTAATAATATGGATGCGCCTGAAAACCAAAAACACACATTCCGCACACATCAGCCAAAGACCAATGTTCAATATAATCAAATCAATTTATTGTTTAATGTAACATTTTCTAAAATCTACAGAAGACAAAAACAGTTAAAACAGAAGACTGGAGGTGATAGGATATATAAATATACAACACACCAATAAGTTGTATAAAAATGGCAAATTTGAAAGATTTTAATAATGTGATGTTACACTAATATTCAAGTTCTGTTGTTCAGTGTGTTGCATAATGTGTTAAGGAGGATAAAGTAAAGGCATCCTGTACATGTTAAGTGCATTTCTTCACATTTAAGAGCAGAAACCTTGTTTTCTGGGTTATCACCTCATGTTGCCTGGGTTCTCTGGGTTTTTGCTCAACAGCAGCAGTCTGAGCAGGTAGGTAGCAGAGGCTGAAGGCTAATCTTCACAGGGGTGATAGAGATAACAGTGATGTATGGAGCGGATGGGGTGGTTTAACACCCAGAGCTGACTGTTGTCTTGCGGGGTCAGGTCTGTGATACTTAGTACTGCTTCAGCCAGCTCCTCTCCTGCCTGGGATTTGGCAGTCTTAATAGCTGCAGGTGGATACAAGCAGAGGCGGCCGCTGTATTCACAGCGGCAGATGCCTTGATGAATGCTGTGTTGCTGCTCAGGCATCTGTCAGTCGCTTCTGCTCTCCAAGTGAAATACTTCCTTGGCCACCAGCCAGACAGGCAGCCAGTGGATATTGTGACATGGTTATGTTGCATTTTACTGTTAGGTTTCACAGTAAAAGTGATGGCTGTGTTATTCCTTAAAGAGAAGCTTCAGTTGAAAATTGTCCTAAGGCATTTTCACACCTATAGTTTGTTTGCTCTGGTCTGAATCAGTTGATGAGTTGGTGTACTTGGTGCGTTTTCCCCTTGGTTCGGTTTCTTTTCACATGGAGAAAACTCTAAGCGAGCCAAAATGCAGTGCCACAAGCAGGTGAGAACGTTCACTTCACTCATTGGTCAGATGTGTCAGGGCAGGAGCAAGAGCGTAAACACAGGAAGAAGGTCCAGAAGGAGGTCCACTGGCCAAATACAATATACAACGATGAGCTAGTCCATGTCCGACCTGGATTAATTCTCCGGCTAGTTGCTTGATCACCTGAGGGTGATAACGGTATTCACACCTGCCCAAACAAATTGCGCCAAGGGGAAAAACAAGTTCGATTTAACCAGACTAAAAAGTGCAGGTGTGAAAACACCCTTAGTGGCATTACTGCACCTCTACATTGGTGTGAAGTAATTACTGTACATAACGGGCTTGTAAATATGGAATTTGTGATCTTGCATGTGTGTGAAAAGCATTTGCAGTGTGAGTGTTCAAATTCCCCACACACTAGGCCCTCTGCAATATGGTTAAATTGAATATCTCAATATTATTAAATCTGCACTAACCAATATTTTTATATTAACAGTGGTTAAAATAGCTATAGCTATAACTGTGTAAAATGAATGGCGTTGCTCGTAGTAACTGACACAAAGTGAATTATCAATGCAGTTCCCATCAGCTACAGTGCTCTATAGCATCTTTTAGCTAATTGTTTGTTGATTTTGCCTTTTTAAGGTTTTTTGTTTGGTTCAGTCTTACTGTTCTTTCCAAACCCAATTACCAGTGTTTTCAGAGAAAAAGTACTGATAAACCCACTGCACGCTACCTGCCTAACAACAAAGATATTTTTCTCAAGAGTTTGTGGAGACCAAAACAGAGCTACAAGGAGAATGAATATTGGACATTCAGTCATCAGGTGGACACAACACAACTCCATGGTGCTAATGTTCACTGGGTGTTTATAAAAGCAAGTCTTTGTGAGCATGTTTGCTGTATTAACTCTATAATATATGTCCATCTTGTGTTTACAGCTGGTTCTGCTGTCTAAATGTCCAAATGGCCAAATAAATTCAAATGATGCAGCTTTAAAAATATTTATCTGATACAAGTATATTATTCAAATATGGCAAATGAATGCACATTCAGATGTAAAATAATAAGTCTGATGTCCATTGTAGTTAACTGTTCCATTATTAAGTATTACATCAGACCTGACTCATACATATGTACAATTAAGCCATTAATGACTGATTTAGTTTTTTAGCTTTAATTATAAAATTCGTCCACAGAACTGTGTAAAATAATAATATGATATTAATATACAGTATCATCACAACACGATGGATGTCAATGACATCAATTGTTGCACTGGCCCCATACACACTGATTTTGAAATATGTCAGTCTATATAATTATTTCCTGACACTTAATTAAATTTGGTATCGGCAATCTCCTCCCAATAGTAATGCACTATTGTTTTTTTAGTATTGCTTTGTGAGTGAGCTCATGTCTAATATTTTGAAAAATCTGAAGCTTTTTGTTCATTATGTCTTATCATTTTGTAGCAGCATCGCATTTTGTCCGTGGCACACTGTAGCTTGAAGGAAGGACTGGTCAGAGAGATATCGATCAAGTGTGACCAGATCCCATCTGAGGGGCCCCTCAGGCTCTTGATCAAAAGTAATTTTTCTTTATTAAAAATAACCTTTTAGCCATGAAGGGTCTAGTCACTTAATGAGAAAATCTACACCAAATACAAAAATGTCTTAGGTTACCATTTAATTTGATTGTTGTCAGTTTAAGATGAGTCCAGACAGTAAGTGTGATTATTGCCGTGTGATTATTAATGATTGGTTGGCATCTATCCACAGGCAGTCCAATCTGTTAAAAAGTGTTGAGCCATTTTAGAAAATCTACAACTAAAATTTTAGAAATCTACTAATTTGATAGATAAGAATTAAAATGTCACCAGCAAAACACTGGATGGATGAATCAAAATCAAATCAAATCAGAATGCAATATTTCGTGAGTTGCAACATTAACATTTACGTTGCTGCTCACATTTGATCATTTGATCTTAATTTGATGCTATAGAGGCTTCTCACAAAAATATTTTTCCTCTGAAAAATTTAACATTGTTTAATATTTTACACCTTGTCTAATAGGCTAATTTTTTAATATGGTAACTATCATTATAAATTTGGGTGACACTCTTGTTCACCTTTACTGTATTGAAGATACTTCTCAGTCAATCATTTCATTGTTGTATCTATAAATTGTCAGAAAATAGTAAAAAAAAAAAAAGCCCAGTCAAAGATAATGTCTTCAAAAGTCCTGTTTTGTCTGATGAACAGTCCAAAACACAAAAATATTCACCTTACAATGATATCACATAAAGAAAAATAGCAAATCCTTATTTTTAAGAAGCTGGAATTAGAAAGTATTTGGCTGTTGTGCCTGAAAAGTGGCAAAAACAATTAATTGATTATCAAAATAGTTGCAGATTACTTTTCTGTCACTCCTCTAATGCATTCATTTATTTCATTTTATTTTATACCCATGCCTACTTTAAATAGCCTGTTCAGCTAATAAATATATTAATTTGTTCAAACATATTTATTTACCAAAACACATTCATTAGTCTGTAATTCAGCGGAGAGACTGTTTGACTTGATTATACAAATAATGTTTCAGAAGCTTTTAGCCTGACAAGCATTTAATTCTGAGAAAATAGTCAATAATTGCAACTGCAAGGTATAAAGATATTACATGATCTCACAAAATCTCAGGTATTGGTATCAGTACTGGCTTTCAAAAACCTACCTAAACTCTATTAATCCAGGCCACAGTAGTCAGGAGAGATTCCCAGAGAGACTGAAAGGTGCATGTGGTCGGGTTTGCAGGAGGCCAGGTAAGCAGGACAGAGTGGTGACCTTCACTCTCTGATAGAGACTGACAGAAGCTTGATGGAGGCTGTGCAGCCAGAATCATGTTGAATTATTTCTGACATGAAGCTGCAAGAAACCTTAAAGCCAGGGAATAGCAGTTTGCACCACAGTCCTGGAGTTAATGAATGAACCTGACCAACAGCCATCTTAAATTTTGTATAGAAACAAATCATTTACTCAGTTGATTGATACCAAAACTCTACTTGCCAGCTGTTGAGTCCAGCATTAGTATATTGCTAAGTCAACTTGTGCAGTGCAACACGTAAACTGTTCACATGTTGGTTTGATTTGTTTTGATTTGTAATTTGCTTTTCTCAGCAGAGTTGTTACCTGTGTGTCATCTGCCTTTGTCTAATGCTCCCTGGCAGAAGAAGCCCAGCTTATGAATAAATCAGAGCCCTCACTTTCACTGCTTTGAAGGATAGCAAATGGAATTACCATGTACTGTACCATACCAAACTGGGAGCTACTTTCATCTTTTTTTGCCCCCTCTCCTGCCAGAAAATCCAACTGCAGTAAAGTGCTGTCTATACATTTCATCGGTAAATTTATACACAATTTCATGAATAATTCCTGCTGCTGTTGTTGTTTTCCACAACAATAGTTTTTACAATCAATTATTCATATAAACCTGGCTGTGAACCCATCAGTTATGGTATCAGGATTTTGCACAAATAGACTTTAATTGCTTATCTCTTATGTAAGACAGCCACCTTCACTCAGTGGTCAGTCACCCTAATCTTCTTAGCCATGCACCATATTTGTCTTTGGAAAGCAGCAGATTATTTTTCTGTCAGATATTTCCCAAGAAATATATCATCTGTCAGGAGGGTGATTTTTTGATTAATGTTTGTCAGGAAGCAGATTGTAACTGTAACAGTTGTGCTTGTTTGTGTAGATATATTTAAACCTCTGTACTAGTTCCAATATTCCAGATTTAGATTTCCATAGTAATATCTAAGTATACAGCTACAGCCCTGCACAGGATTACCAAAGAATATTGAAAGTAAACAACTGCCTGTTCACAACATACTTTTAGAGAAAGAAGTTCTATCTGTTTCCACAGTTTAAATAAAGGAACAGATACTCTATATCTACTGAAACCACCAACATGCCAAAGTGAAGTTTGGAAATGTACAAACAGGCTTTCCAGTTAGACTGAGGTGTGAGGGACAGATGACTGAGGATAATACCTCAGAAAGAAGATGAGAGCCAAGCTTAGTTTCCTCCAATAAATCCTCTGTTGCACCAGCATCACTAACACATTAGCGGAGGGGCACGTTTTTAAAAACAGATTCCGCTTGAAGTCGAGCAACACCTGCACAAGACTGATAGAAAGCCTGTTATATGAACCTGTCACACAGACACTTTGCAATCTCTTCAACAGATAATATTCATAACTGGTGGAATATCAGCTCATCATTAGAATGGAAATCCAAAAAATGTGTTTTTGGGGAATAATTTGTCCTCTTAAGTCGTCAAAAGCACATTTTATAAGTTGAGTGATGTATGGATTTTTGGAAGGTAGAAGACTAAAAAAATATTGGTTAGTCAGATAAAACCTTGACTTGCATAAAGTGTTAGTTTATTCCAGCTGTGCACATATTGGACTTACTGTAGAATGGTTTGCACTCTTCAGGCGCTTTTGGACCAGAGGAACTTTTTTATAGTTCTAAGAACTATTGGAGGAACCACCCCCTTTTTAATGTGTCCGCACTGCAGGAACTGGGAATGGTCATAGTTCTTAGAAAGCTGCTTTTTAGCTCATACTTCAGGGTAGGTACTCTCCAAGCACAAGAGGAACCTTGACTGACATAAGTGTACGGTGATTGGTCCAGACGTAAGTGTACGTTCACTGGTCAAACACATGAACCGATGTGGCACTGGCAACCACCATTTTTAAAACTGAAACCCACGACACACAACAAACACACAGCTCCGATCATGGTGTCCTCCATCTTGTTGTTGTTGTATCTAGCACAGAAGTTACGTTGCTATACCAAAAGCCAGCCAGGCTTACGACACTTAAGTGTTCCTATTGGTGGTGCAGATGCAAACAGAAAAAAAAGCTTCTGAAGGTATGTAGTTCTCCGGGGAGCTCCCCAGTGGGTAGTTCTTCTCAGGGAGTCCCCAGAACTTGTTTGGCCCAAAAGTGCCTTTCAGAGCAGTTTTGTTCCTTAGAGCAATGTATGGATTTTACTATCTGGGATAGGAAGCTTCTGTGCGTCATGGGAGTGTATATTTAATGTAATTTTCTTGCCAATATATGCAGTAATAGTTACCCATACAGAAGGTGATTCTAACTTTATTTACAGAAACCATTTGACTTCACAACAGCAGCTATAAGACACTGTTGGAAAGAATTTTTATACCTGTCATATAAACTGAGTTACATAGCTGTCACATGAAAAGAATGACTATTATAGTCTTTGGCAGTGATGTATCTGGCCATATTGTCACACTCATTCACAGACATGACTTTACAGTGATCCTTATTCTTTGTGGATCACATATTGCAATTCAAATCTGAATATGAGAACAATGTCAACCAGGAGTGTCATATGATGGAGAGGTCTTCCTAGAAATGACAGATTGTGTAGGGCTCTAGGCAGTTGAGTTGAGTTGCTTCATTGCTGCTCTACAACTTTGATGTCAAACAACACAGACATGAGTTACTGTTGCTACGCCTGTCAAGGCAAAAATGCAGTTCACAATGATAACAGCACCAGATTTACCATCAAAAGTCTTAGTAATTCTGAAACAATGGGTCCTTGATTTCAGACAGGTAGACGCAAAAGCAGGCTTCTCATTTGTAGCTGGTGACCTTCACCAGGACATTTTGCTGGTGCTGGCAGATTTTATCAGCTGCAGCTAGCTTGCTAATTGAGCTAACGGTAACTCCATGAATTGGATGACAATTCTGTCTCAGCCTGACTTTTTACAAGTTGACTCAAAACTGATGTAGTCAGCTTATGAAATGCTCCTTGGCCTTGGAAGAAACTTGGTTGGGTTACTATGTAGTAAGCTAGACAGCCGGATATGCTATTGTTTGCAGTTTACGTTATAGACTTTAATCCCTCCCTTACATGTTTGCTCTCTCACTGTTGGTTTTGGAAATGCTAAAAACCTTACTACAGCCACATGCACATCATTTCAAAATGTGTAGAAATCCAAACTTTGACTGGCGTGCCTTGCCGGGTATGGTTGCTAATTTACGATTGTACAATTGCTGTTTGGGGGAGGAGTTTAGGGAACAGTCAATTTGCCAACATCCATGTTCACAATGCACCTAAATGTGTGGATGACAGTCCTCTTGCCTTTGTACAGTATATACCAAATGTATACTACAGTGCATCATGTGATACTACCAGCTGTGTAGCACTGTGCCTCTTCTTATTCACAGCAGCTAGAATAAGTTAGTGGAAATTACTTTCCCTCTGGCACCTCCATCCATCAAATCCTGTCTTAAGTCCTATCTGATGTTGACAAACAATGTGAGTGTGTGTGATGTCTCATGAATCCATGTGCTTCTTGAGTGATTGACTATTTTTAATATAAGTGTATTCAGCACTCAGCCTCTCTCTTGATGGATAAAGTTGGTTCTGATCAAGTTTGACACTCGCTAAATGATCATGATAGCTTTTGACAATCAGCGTCTTTCTTTGTGCATGCCTCATAATGGAAAACTATTAATCTAATAAGTAAGCACACACTGAGGTAGGTGTATGTATGTGTGGGGTACTTGAGAAGGGCGCCATGTGCGTGCATTCATGGGCTATTTTTACATCTAGGTTAATTCATATAACCTTTTTGTAATACAGTCTTATTCTGTGATGTGGTGACATCACATTAGCGCTGAACACCCCACTCAGTGTGGCTCTGCCAGAAGAATGTAATTGAGAGAGAGCCCATGGGAGTTTGATGGGGAGATTGAGAATCTTATAATGATATCTACATCTGCTGTACAGCAAGCTATTCCACAAATGTCCCGGTAATATACCTTTAAACGTTGTGAACGCAATGCTTAGTTTGCAGAGAGGGCTGAATTTCATATACAAGTCAGATTGTCCGTGGCTTCTGTGAACATACTGTATCAGTCAGCTGCTTGTCTATAAAAGCCCTTTGAGCATGTATGTAACACTACACGCAGCATTGGAAAAATGAATGAATGCGGTGAGCATAATGAGAGCTTCCTTGCTATTAAGCAGAATTTCCAACACTCCTCTCTTGTAATCTACAGAGTAGCATAAATGGTGAACCTTGGCAGCCTGCAGCATGATTAATGCACTGCACACTAAATGGATTTGCAATGAACCAATCGTGTGATGAGCTGCTTACACTCGCAATAAACTGGTACCCCGACAGTAGTGTGGCTTTTCCTGCTCTTTTATGTGTGAATTTGCATGGCAAATAGCCACGGTAGGCTCATTCATGTGAATATGTGTGACCAGAGTGAGTCATCCATCACAAATACAGGTCTCGGCTTTCTCATGGCCGTTTGTAGAGCGTGTGGTGTGCTCCTCACTCTATGGAGCAGGTCAGCTGGTCAAAGGCCTGTTTGTCCTCTGCTGGGTGTCTGTCCCTGCAGCCTGACTCTGTTGATTTTGTCTCCTGTGGCACTGTCAGTTATCTGGCCCTGTGACCTGCGCCATTTCTCCCCGATTTATCCAGGCAATAGCCCCAGCCCCAGCCCATCTCTCAGCACCGCTCCTCAAGACATCATATTTCCAAGACAACTCATATCCTTGCACAGTGAAAAATAGCTCCTGACATCTGTGATTATTCTAAACCTTTAAACTGTCTTTTCTTAATACACTTACCGAGTTGTGATAGATTAAGCTTTATCTTCACGGCCACATTGCACCTCCTTTTTCTTTGCAGTGGATTGTTTATGTTTGTGTCTGTCCGGAAAAAAAGCCTCTCCTAGCAGGAATTCATCAATGCGCTTTGTCCTAATATCGGGGCAGCATAAAACCAGGCTGCAAGGTCTAATGGATTAAGACCACGGCCATCCTTCAACCCCACCACTGATGGTGCATTGTGATTTCATTACCCACAGGAATGTTCTTTTACTTTTGTCTCAGAGCAAAATTGTGTTAAACTGAAATTGCCATTTCCTCTTAATAGAAAACATGTTCTGAAGATAAAAGGGCATTGCTGTGTATCTACTGTGCTGACATACCGTTATCAACAAATAGAGATCGTTACCTGGCCGGACAATAACTGGACCTCGGCTGCAACAATTTGCGGTTGAATTTAAGCCTTGAGTGAATGAGCACCCAACATTGAAAAGTAATATTTCTTATAGAAATGCTGTTGCTGGATTTGACCTGCATGGCTATGATTAGATTAGATGCGGCCTTCCTGTCAGGTGCTTTTGTTGGTGGGAGGGGGGGGGGGGGGCTGGGATGTGCCTGTGATGAGTGAAGCCACTGCCCTGCATGGTGGTGGAGGATGGATGGCCTCGGAGTACAAGGTCCAGGAGAAATGTGCCCACCGTGCCGTTAGGGGATAGGGAGGAGATGATTCATTTTCGGCATCACTTCACCCAGGATGATCTCATTACTTTGTGCGAGTGGACAGTCCCAGCGATGAGAACTCTGCAGGTCCGCAGAGCCTCCACCCTGAGACGCGTGTCGTATGAGACATTACACGCTCTTCTGCTGTTTGTGTATTGATTATAGAATATAATAGAAAGATAGGAGGAGCACAAATGTATTCATGGTGTTCTTTCGCATGATTTTATGCAGCTGCATCGAAGGCTGTGTAACTGAAAAGTGAAAATAATAGTTTTCCTATTCCTGATTCAAAATATTTAATACATTTTTATTTTTATTTTCGTTGCCAGTGAGATTGTTAATAACCCAAATTCATAAATTTAGAGTGGATGTTATTTACGATCTACTTGTGATGCATCACTTACACACTGAAACATTCAGCCCTTGACACCTGTACGTGTTCAGGGATCTCAATTATAATGCAGACAGTCACTGTTCATATTCAGTGGCCTTATTATCATTATTATTATTGCTTCTTCTGTTTACTTGCTTATTTTGCATATAATCTATGTGTTGTCTTGATAAAAGACACATAGTCACAGAGTAAGACAGCGGTGATCATCTTTTTGACCTTGTCCCATCTTCTTTTTATTTTTGTGATTCATAATTATTCCAGTGTGATAACGTATGTTCTAATTATGGTATAAATACAAGATTAAATCAGAAAATCTGAAGGCGTCTGTCAGTTCTAGAGGCTTTGAACACATAGAACGAAGCTGATCATACCTCTGTGCACGCTAATTAAAATGAGGCACAACTTCATGTCTGAGTCATATAGTAGAACACATTGTGTTTTAACAGTGAGCAGTGGAGCGAGAGCACACAATCTCACTATGCCTTGTTCAATGAAAAGAGAAAGATTAAACACAGATGTTATGGAGCATTTTAATAATCCATACCTGCACTGTAGCCTATAAGAAAGTTACTAGAAAGGTTGCATGTCTTCATATGTTTAATTAGGATGTTGCTTGGTCAATGTGGTCTTTGAATTATGGTGGACCAGTGGTGGTCTTCAGATCCTTTAATGAAGAAGAAATACCACAATGTAAAAAATACTACATTACAATTATTATTATTATTATTTTTACATAGGTACTGTCATAATGTTATCATATATTATATTATTGTTTTATTATTATTGATGCCTTAACATGCTGCAGCTGGCTGAGGTGGAGATCATTTTAAAGTTGAACTGAAATTTTAATTATTCTCAGTTTTTGTGCAATGAAATATAAACTATACTATTACTGCAACTATTGTGTATAATCCCTTCTTTAAAAAAGAAAAAAAAAAGTTTTTTGAGATTTAATAGGAATGAGTTGGGCGCCATCTTTGAATACGGTATCCAGTTCTCATTAGTACATCCATGTGCACTAATAACTGGAGCACATATGTATTACATTCAATTCATACTAGTTTATAAAGCTTTATAATAATGCGTCATATTACAATACAATACTTCCCACTGAGATGCAGTAAATTAAAAGGAGAAGCGGCATAAAATGGAAGAACTGCTAAAGGAGATGCAAGCTAAAATTTACATTATTTCTGTTGCTCCATGATGTTCCCTTTTATAAGTTACTGCATTACAGTTTGGGTGAGTGCTCACCATAGACAATTACAAAAGATTTATCAGTTACACAATTCAGAATTATATTTGGTGTTGGTTACAGGGAGCACATAGATGTATACATTCTGCCATTCTCATATATTGTCAAAAACTACAAATTCTAGGTATTTAATGATTATTTCAACTCACTTAGCACAGATCACAACTACTAGACCAGGAACAGTCATTAGCTTTGGCTTGCATTTTCAAGTTCTTCAAATTTTATTCAGAAAATGTATACAATACTTGAGTAAATGTACTCAGTTTCCACTTTTTTTTGGAACCAGGGGGGCTCAAGTATGGTAATTTGGCTTAAAATTCATTCAGCCTAAACATTTCCTGGTCACAAATGAAAACACACTTGACTCGAATTTCCCCTGTAAGCCTGTTTGTTTCTAAGATTTTCAGTTGAGTTCATTTTTCAAATAACTATGTCAAAACTGAGGCGAATACTAACAAGATCGAATTTCCTCAGTTATGGTTTTACAAAGCAATCCCAAAGTATCGATGCCAGTCTGCCAAGTGATGAAGCTCACAAACAGAACCATGACCTGTGTAGTTTGTTTCATCGATGTCAAGAAATAACAAACCTTTTCTCAGTATGTATTTTTATGTGGGCTGTGTTAGTACAGAGCCTTATTTTTCGTATTGCTCAGTGGTCATATTTTTAAGCTTTAATTGTGTTTGAATTTTAATGTGCTATTTCTACATTTTTGTGTGTGTTTGTGGCTCTGTACAGCTGCCTGAAGAAACGTCTGTGTGTAGACTTAAGTGATCTATTAATAATGCACCCATGCAATATAGAGTACATTGTTTTGGCTGTGTGGCATGTTTTTATCTTTTTTCTTTTGAACTGTGTTCCTGTGAATTTGGGCATCTGGTAGGTGGGTGTGACTTTGCCACATCAATGTCTGTTGATAGTTGATATGAGTGGATGCACAGACATAGACATAATATAGTGTATGTATTTGTTTCAATGCATTTAGCAAACTAGTGCCTTATTTCTTTTTTTTTTTGACGTGCATCATTGTGGCATTGTGCAATGCTGGACATGCTCTTGACCTTATTTTGCAAAAATGCATTTTGCATTTGCAATAGAAAAAAACACTCTGAATAAAGAAATGCCAGAGCTTAGCTTGTGAAAATTTACGCCCCACAAAAGTATTGCTTTTTGACACATTATGAATTTATAGCTTTGGAGGACAACATTTAGTGATTATTACAATTAGGGAGGAGGCTAAAAGACAATGAAGATGAAAAGTGACCTTGCAGTTTGGAGCAGCCAGATGGTTACGTGAAATAAACATGGAGGGTCAGAGCAGTTTTTGACCTTGACCACATGGTGCAGCAGGTACTCCAGCATGGGACTGATGTGTGAAAAGACAGTGTTTTTTTAATCACAACAAAAACATGGACTGCAATTACTATGTTGTTGGGAATTACATTTTTAAAAAATGGTGTTTTGTCATGTACATCAGCGGTGACACAGCTGCTCTCACATAAAACACTAGGTACGTTTTAAGTCTCGCAGTGAAAAGACAGCCATGCGGGAATTATGAGTTTAGAAACAGATGTGCACTGACATTGCAGAATGACACCAGTGTTTACTGTATGTCATTCTGCGATTGTTGTGCAGAATTATAAACTGATTAGGACAGTTATTAACTTTAATTTGTTTGCACTTTGCAAGGTGTAGTTTTCGTGGAGTAATATGAGCAGAGTTAAAAAGTCTCAGTCAGCTCTTGTTTGCAGGTTGGATCAGTTCAGTAGCTGAAGGATGTTGACTTTGTCAAGGTTGGCCTTAATGCATGTATGGCTTGATAGGGATGACATGCTCTCTGCTGACATTGCTTTTGATGTCTTTAAAGTGACATGAACTAGAAGGTAAGACTCAGCAGCCACTATACTCATTCTGTTTAGGTAAGGCTGTCCTCTCTTAAAGGAACACCTCACCATTTTTCAACCTTATCTCTATATTATCCATATCTCTCTAATTCTGTAAACTTAGGCTAGATGGTGGATATACGGTATATTGACATACCATAACAGGAAGAGCGCAGGTGACGGCATGGCTTTCTGTGATGTTTAAAATGGAACAGAGTCATCATTAATGTTATCCATTGCACCTGTTGTTTACTGCTACAAGTTTAAATGTCTGCTGTGGAAAAAGGTCCGTTCAACTTTTGTCTTCCTGGATTCTTAGCTGTATAAACAAATCTGATAAAGGTGTAAATTGCTGGGCTAGAAAGGGGTTAGTAACATACTCTCAATTACTTATCCAAACACACAATAAATTCACATGAAACGATAGCCTCCAAATATGAGTAAGACCAAAAACATTTTTTAAAAAATATTTACAGGTGTGAAGTTATATCATTAAACATTTAGAGGAGGACAAATTAAAATATAATCCTGTACAATACATGATTCAAAGATAGAAATAAAGCTAAAGGAAATATTTCAAATATTTTTTAAAATATTGCAAAAGCTCACTATTGTAGAACAGAAATGGGAAAAATAATTTGAAATGAACATATGAGCAGAAGATTGGAAAGACTCCCTAAGTAGAAACTTTAAAACATCACAATCAAAATACTGGAGGGAATTTGCTTGGAAAGTGAGCATGAGATATTTAATAAGCCTTATAAGTATGGGAAATGTTACCCCTTATCAGGGACTAGTTGCTGGAGAGGATGCGGGGAACAAGTAGCAAACTATACACACTATACCCTTTTGGGAAAAGGTTGAGAAAAGTATATTTTTGACTTAAAAGAATGTCTGAGACCAGAAAATATTTTGGGGATTAATTTACTTGGAAAGATAAAATCAGCTGGCATGCATCTTTTTAACATATTGTGTGTGACAGCCATGAAGCTGGTGACAAGGACATTAAACAGCCTAATTCACCAAAACTAGATTCATGGCTTCAACAACAGAGCAAATTTTGAACATGGAAAAATTAACTTTTACAATCAGAGACCACATTAAAAATTTGCTCTTTATTAATTTCACTTGTATAAAAATGTGCAGTGGACTCCTAAGTATACAATTGTATGGAAGATGATGTAAGAAACATTGTAATAGTTTTTTTTAAATGAAAGGTAAAACAACAAGAGTCTGAAGTAGTTAATTATCATAAAAATGTTCCTGATTGAGACTGACCTGTTCTATCAACCTACATAGAAAAGTGAAAACTGCCTATTATACTGACAATCATGTGCTTGCTCAGCTATGTGTTTTAAATTGTTTTTGTATTCTCAGTTTTTGGATCACACTGACAACAACATATCTGGTTTCAGTTGACTGCATTTTCTGCTTAATTCTGTTGCAATCCTTTTTATCCACATGTCATAATTGACAGAGATTGTAATTTTTAAAGTTACCTGTCACTGTGGGTTGTTTTGTTTGTCTGTTCTGTGCTTGTACTGCACAAAATCGAGAGTTTGTCCAATTGTGGAATATAATCAGTCGACAGTGGACATAGATTCATCATATTAGAATCTCCTGCTGCAGAGCTTTATGCGTATGATTCACATTGACTTTTTGTCATTCTGTTTTCAGATTCCTTGTTATCTTTGTAAAATACACTCTCAGCTGAAACTAATGCTTCACCTCAAAGGCGCTGAGGAAATAAAATCTTAATGCAAAGAAGCAACAGATGCGATTGAAATGTGATGTACAAAGGCCAGCTCATATATTTGAATATGCACATATTGGACTTCATGAGCCAGATGGGATGAGGTAGGATAACATCAGATGAGACAGTGGTGAACTGGCTTAGCTTTCCCACAATGCTGCTGCATTTCTGTTGTCTGAGCTGCTGTCAGTTCAGCACATGGAGATTAAAATAAATCTACCGCACATGCAGGGAAGCCAAACCAATAAATTTGATCATCTCACAATGTTTGCAATGAGCCTTACCTTCATTGCAAATGACATTCTCCCTGGAAAGACAAAAATAGGCTTACACATAGCATGCTATAATGTCCAAAGTGTGGAAATCTTCTTTTAATCTCCCCCCATGTCCCCATTCCTCTCAGTGAGCCACATCACGCCCTCTTGTGTTGTTTAGATGTTGATGCTTTTTCCTCATTGCAGATACAGAGATAATATGACCAGTTATATTCCAAGCAAATTTCGAAATTTTTTGAAAAGAGCCATGTGTTTCCTTCACAGTATTTGTTGAACTTTCCACCCAACTAGCCTCTTTTTGTGAGCTCTTTGCTGCTGCCATTCTGTCACAAAATCTAACTTGTTTCCTTTGCCACGTATGGATGATTGTATTGATCAGGTGGGTTCCGCCAAGTTTGTAAGCAAATTTGATTTGTTTAAGGGATATTGGCAAGTGCCTTTGTCCAAGTGTGCGCAAGAAGTTTCTGTGTTTATCACACTATAATTTGATGCCATTTCAGTTAAAGAACGATAGCATTTGATGAACCATGTAGTGTCTGGTTTACATGGTTGTTCAGTTTACCTTGATGATTTGGTCATTTATAGTGCATCCAGGCGCTGTTCAAACATTTGGCTGAAGGCAGCTCACTGTCATACAGACAGCATATCCTGTAGACCATCTGTGATAATATTGATGAAGTTTTACTTTAAGTTTAATTGGTGACAGTGCTTTTTTTTGTCTGCTCAATCATGCTGAGTGTCTGGTCACACTAGAAAGACAACAGAATGAATTCTTTCATTACCATAGGTAGTGCTGTAGGCATGGTGACTACCTGCGGGTTTGATTCTGGCTGGGGACCCTTGTTACATGTCATGTCCATCTCTGTCTGCCTGCACTGCCTGTCTGAGTCTCTACTATCACTGTCAAATAAAGACAAAAAAAAAAAAACATTGTTCAAAATAAGTTCTGCATGAAAATCCCCTGATAGCTGTGTTTCCAATGAATAAATGACACCATTCTACATGACATGAGGAAATGTGTCTTGACGCTATTTGACTCGATGGTATGAGACTCGGCCGGTGTGTGTTGCACTGAATCCTACTCATGCTGACTGTCTCGTTCTTTGATTTATTCCAAACAGAACAGGCATGATAAAGGCATCATTTCCTGTCCCCAGCAGATTTTTCCCATGAAACAGCTATCAGATTTTGGGTGTTTAGAACAGCAAATGTAAAAGCTTTTATGAACTCGGTGAAGGCTGAATAGAGGGTAACAAAAGCAACAGCAGAATGTCTCCAACTGTAACTTTAATGCCCCTTTACTCTTATTGGCCGAGATGTCAGGATGCTGAACTCCTGTCCAGCTGAATAGACCGTGTCTGACCCTTTTACGTTGTGATCTGGGCTTAGACAGCACCCAGACGTCTCCCCTCCTGAGCTCTGGGCAGAAACAGACGGTGAGTGTGAGCTGTGATAGCAGAAGCAACTTTGAGCGGTAGCCTATCAGAGGCAGACTGGCTGTTGGAGCTGGATGGGATTTGAAGACCTGGCCCTCCATTAATCATATTCAAATCAGCATCCTACCGAATGCCTCCCCTAAGCTCCTTGCTTCTCACTCACGCTTATCTTAATATGGACAGATGAAGCCACAGTCTTGTTTGTCATTTCTATAGTCATTGTAATCATGCGTCCATCGCTCATTATTGATGGTGTCAGAATTGTTGATGACTTAAAAATGCGTAGTCTGTTTACAAACTGTTCATCAAATTTAACTAGCAGCAATCAGCTCTGGCTTTGTACAGATTTACATAATATATGATTTTTAAATGAGCAGTTATTATAGTCATTTTGTTATGAATGCTGTATCATTTGTGTTGTCAATTATCTAAATTAACAAAAAGAAATGTGAGGTTATAGTTTAGTCACAACTCTGAGTAAAATCTTTGTTGTCACATTTCCTCACACGCCATCCTAGATGCAGCGCTGTCTCAACTTTACTCAGCTCAGCATTAGTTAAAAATGACAAGCCGTTTTGATAGATCTATCTCAAATACACAGCTGGTCAAAGAACTCTTAATTCTACTGAGAGCTTACTGAGATCTATGCATGTTTAGAAAGATAAGAATTTCATTATGCTCTCAAGGACTATAAATGTCGAATGGGAATTTGTCTCTGACGGTTTGTCTCTGTCTGCATCTCAATGATATTCAGCACAACACAAAGCTTTTGCCTCTTGTTCCTATTTGAACAATTGTTCTGAATGAAAAATAATATTCAAAACGACGTCGCAGACTACATTCAGATGAGGTCTGACCTTCAGTACTGCGCAGAATATATCCTATATGGAAAGGTAGCCATATCAAAGCAATTTTGTTTGCACATATGACATCTAGCAGTTAAAATCCATTGCTATCTGATAAATCTTCTTATTTCAGAGAATCATTTGTAATTGTTTCTGCTGTACGAAAATATGTATTATATGTAGTTTTATGCTGCATGAATATGTATACAGACACACTGATCATATGGCTTGACACTCATCTTGAAATTCCATTAATTATGTTTGTATGCAAACAATAATATAATTACTGTTTTTGCTCTGAGTATGAAAATCATTTGATTAAGCTGTTTCTGTTTGTTGCAGAAAAAGCTAATTGCTATAATATTCCCATTTTCATGCCATTCTCCATGCTCTTATTATTGACCTAACAGATACATTTCATTATCAACTTAGGCTTAAAGAGATGTCTGTCAATTCTCTCCTGCCACTTTGTTCTTATGTTATTGCCACTACTAATGTTACAAGTCTTAAAATAGTTGTCAAAAAAGATCCACCTACAAATATCATGTTAAATGTCCACTGGGCCAATGTGATAAACTATAATGCATAAACCTTTTGATTATATTCTGCACCTGTCCAACCAAACATATCTATTTCACAACTATTACACTCTGATTGTTACTGCTAAGCTGCATCAGGCAACCTCCTATGTTAGCAGCTCCAAATGGTAGCAAAAGGGAACAAAATGTAAATTTCAGGAAGCTGAAAGCCTTTAAGGTGTTGTCAGGAAACTGCACACAGCACGCTTATTTTCTCTGGCTGCTCTGTGATGCTGCACAGCAAAGAGAAGCAAAAGATGTTAATGAGTCCAGCTTTCTCTGGACAGTGTTCACTGTGCTCGTTTACTGCTGCTAGTTTGGAATTTCACTTTTGCAGTAAGTTTTTATTTATCATCCCTGTGGGTGGAGAGCTGAATACACCTGACACCAGATTTGATTTAGATTAACAGGGTGAAAGTACAGGATCTCTTTTTGCAGGGGTGGGATGCTGTCCTCTGTTGCAGCTGTGATTTTAACTGATAAAATGGGTGAGATTTTACATACTAATTCTACAGTTACACTCTTTAAGGCTGTAATACTTATTGTAGAGAAAACTATTAGATAAACAAATTGAAATTTTGACAAGATGATGGCACTAGATGGAAAGACAGGGGACAACAAGGGATCAGACACAGATCGACTTTCCTGCTTCATCAATACATGATGACATAAGGAACACATGAGGAAATAAATTAGGTGAAAACAATGATTAAACTAACGAAGGAAATAAATCTGGACAGCTTCTAGCTGCTGTCAGCAACAGGATCAGCACCTTGGAGAGCTGATGGAGTCCTGATAACTGTGTTAATGATTCTTTACATGATTAAAATTAATGATTTAATTTATGAACAATATTTAACAAATATTCTTTAACTTTGAGGGTAAAGCGATCAGGTTTCCATGCTTTTTTAAAAACTTTTTTAGCTGTTACTCCATGACTGAACAAAATGATTTTAAAGAAACCAAAGCTGTAATTAAAAAAAATAAACCTTTTCAAAAATCAAGCGAGAATACATTCACAACAAATTAATGAACAGGATCTTAAACTGGTGGTCTGGGGCTGGCCACGGGACGGTCCAGGAGCAGTAGGGGACAGTGTGCTCGTTATGGATCATGCGCTTTCACTTTGCGCACGAGCAGATCCTCTGCAGAGAAGTGCTTTTTTTATTTGGCAAATGTGCCATTATAATAGCAATCCGCCAAGGTGCAAGCGCACCTGGCTTTTAAACAGAATGGGAGATGACACTCTGATTGGTTCATTGCATGTTACGCCCAAAACACACCCATGATAAATTAGGAGACTAATGACAACCCCTTTGAACCATGTGCTTGGCACAGCGACCATTTTTCTGCCGTTAAAATAGAAAAAGTGGATTTGGACACACCGTAAATGCACTTGCGCCATGTGCTTCAGACCGTGAGCTTTAGATCGTTAAAATAGGGCCCTTAGAGTCAAGACATTTGGGGTGGGGTGGGGATCTTCTTTGATTGACATTAGCTGGCAGACTCCCAGTGTTACACCGTATGGAACAGGATACAAGTCATGGACAGTGTGTTGTTAGCAGAGATTTTGAAGAGCAACAACCAAACTAGCATCTAACGGGTCCAAAGTGACGTGCTGGTATTTTAACATGCTTTTACTGTGCTGCAGCTGAGCAGCTAATTGGCTACTTAGCCTTTTAATTGACTTTAGCGGTGCACTTTTCCCCAGCAAATGTTTGTTTGATGGCTTGTTCAACAAGCTCAGGTAGGAAAAGACGTGTTCATGTTTGTAAATTCGATAAGACAGAGACTTTAGCAGGAAAGCTAATGTGGGTTGTTGTTCAGAGTTTGTGGCTCTTGCGTTGTGTAGCAGGATGCTATCAGGCTCAGTGTGACTGTCTGTCTCTACCAAGTTATCACTTTATGCAAGATTTGATTTGCTGTATTGAAATAAGGTCTCCAGCTACATAGACAGATAACGGAACAGTATTTCATCAAATTCATATGAAACTAGAGGACGCCATCATGAAACCAAGAAATTTAAAATACACATGTCTCCCCTTTTGGTTTTTGATTTTTTTTTTCTCAAAGCAGAACACAGGAAAAGTGATTTACAGAGTCGATACTGTATGTATACTGTAGTGGACAACAAACACAAACCAACAAACAAAAAAACAAAACAAAAGAAAAACTCAATTTAATTTTAGTTGGACTTTACGGAAAAAAATTGACCTGCTGGTTGCTCTAAAGGAAAAGTCAAGGGATCATCAAAGTCATCAGGATTTTTCCTCTGGGGACCATGGATTTCTGTATAAATTTTCACAGCAATACATCCAATAGTTGTTGAAATATTTCAGGTTGGACTAAAGTGGTGGTCTGACTGACATTGCCATCCCTAGAATTATACTTGTACAGAGGCTAAAAAACTTGCCTAGTCTGTCTTTAGGACATGACTTTGAGTGTCAGGGATTATTGAGGATTGAGGAGTAGTCTTATCTATCAATTATTCAGCTGGATAATTAAAAAGTGACCTACTGCCTCCCCAAATAGCCACAGAGTCAGAGTGCAGCGGCTGACACCCCTAAGAGACTGTTGAACTGCTAACTCTGATTCCAGTAATAATTCTAAGAAATTATGGGCGCTTTTGTACTTAAACCCAGTCCTGAGGAAAACTGAGGAGGTAAACACTGAAGCTGGGTTTGCTGCTAGTCACACAATGCAGAGCAGCGGCGTTACCTCAGGACCTGCACTAGGTGATGGCTCTAACACTGCAGGGTGGATAACCTTTCGAAAAGGCTACAGGGTAGCCTAACCTTTGGAAACATTTAAACATTCATGTGGTGGCCATTAACTGTGATGCATGTTAAATCCTCTTGAGCTGTGAGAGGTTTTATGCTAGTGTTTGCGGCCAGTGGACAGGCTTTATTCATTAATTTTCACAATAGCCCTTGAAATCCCTGAATACGTATTTAGATTTTGCACAAAAACCCCCCCAAAAAACCACAGAGGATAAATCTGATTGATTCCTTAAATTTCCAACTTTTCATAATGAATACAATTACTTTTATGTGTACACAGACAGGTAAACACAAAATATCTTGAGCCCTTTTTTTTATCAATTAGTGTGACAATTTCTGGCATTTTTGCGTGGTATTGTTAGTTTTGAAGTTCCTGCAGTCATTTTGTCAGCTGTCATTCACATGGGGACAAGTCTTTGGTTTACAAATTACCGATCTAACCCCTCAGGTGAGTTGTCATCTTACCTGTCATCTTACTGTCTGAGGTTTAAAGGTGTCAAGGGTTACAAGATCTCCAGTTTAAACAAGCTGGCTCACAGGAAAGGTCACAGACACCTCAGTGCTACCAAATCCAATTACAGGACTGGCCTAGTAATGGAATTTAAAACAACCTTCCACCTGCTTTCAAAACTAGTTCTTGCTAGAAAACAATATTGCAAGGAAAGAAAAAGATAATTGCCATGGGAGCTTGTATGTTTTTTAATGCTTTAAACATTAAATGGAAATTTTTTCCCCCTCTGAATTGCATTCCATCTATTTCAACATAATGTCTAAATGTGTATCCGAATATACTGTATATCTTGTCATGTGCACATGTAGCTTGTTTTGAAGAACATAGTTGATTCAGGTCCCTTATTTTATTTTTTTTTAAACAGAAATAGGACGTTATCATATTGCCAATGTTTAATTTACATTCTACTTTATTTAAAACTGTGTATGTTAGCCCTGTGATAGACTGGCTAGACATTTCTGTTCTGCACTCTGCCTCATGCCCAATGCATTCTGGGATAGCCTCCAGTTCCCTGAGATTATAGTCAGGTTTCCATCCAAATGTAATGCAAATTTCCAGAAAATCTGCAAAAGAAAATGTGAATGAATGCACATTCATCTTTCCATCCACTACCACCATGCAAATATTAAGAGTGGGTGCACCAAGATAAACAGCTAGTGGCACTAATTCTCTAGTGGGGTGTATGGATGGTTACTGTACTCAAAGATGGTGCCTATTCAGTCAAATTGAAATTGCTCACCTGGCGCATAAACCAAATAAGTTTTCTTGCTTTCACGCTGTGGGGCCCACTGAATATGCCCCGCCTGCAAGTTCCCGCTCAGCCCATAGACTGTACATTGGGATGACATCACAAACTTTAAAATCACTTTTTTAGGCTAAGTTTTACAAATAAAAAACCTTCATAATACGAAGAGTAATAACTGACCTTATTTGCAGTTGGAGGTGTCCTGTCAACAGTTTTATAGACGTTTCTTTTATAATGGTGGTCTATAGGGAAAATGCTTTTGGGCCGTTGCGGATTTTTTTGCTGCAATACCACAAGTGGCCACTTTGAAAAATTGAGAGCAAGGCTGAGCGATGGCACTGTATCCAGCTCTCTTAATACATCCATGGTTGGGTTCCATTAAACATTGCAGAAGAAGAGGCAGCAACGTGATGATGTAATTAAAAGTGTGATAGTCAAACCTCAGATAATGGAAAACCATATAGAACATAGTAGAGGGTAAATTTAATGCACCATATAGTAAATAGCAAGTGATTGCGGACAGACAGTCTTTGGCTAAAATGATGATGTTTCAAAAGTGTCTGAAATCTCAATTTACTGCTCACTATACAGTAAACTATTGAGTGTACTGTATATAGAGAGTAGTGAATGAGTCAATGAGGGAGTGATTTTGAATACAGCTCCTGATCTTGCAGTGATGATCCTATCCAGCACTGAACACCATATGGAAGAGTGGTAGTGATGCAACGGTCCATGAACAGCAACAGAAAATTCATTGTTGTTTTTTTGTTTGTTTTGTTTCTTTGTAAATCAGTTATTAAATTGGGCTGGTTTCCACTCTATGACCATCTGTCTCACCTTATCTCTTAAGGGCTAGAGATATACGGTGGTATAATGAGGGAGTACATGTAATAAACACAGTAAAGTACATGTATGCAATGTCTATACTGTTCCTGTTCAAGTGTTTTCATGCCTAAAAGTAGTAACATGTATTTGCCTGTAACCTTAGCTCAACTTGGCAACAGTAGATCTGGCAATCTAAACAATTACCCCTACAGTACACTGCAGATAATGAGTGATGAGCCCCTCTGTTTCTTGATTAGGTAGTGTAACTCACATTATGGAAAATATGGCATTCTGCTGCAGGCTTCAAATGAACATAACATAAACAAAACAAGCTATTCAACATAATCACACTTGAAGTATCAGTGTGTGAAATACACCTTGAAGCCTCATTTACACTCCCAAGTGGACACGTACACGGACATCTGCAGACACCATGGACGTGTGGTAGTTAATTTTTATATTATTACAGCCCGCCCACAGGCCGTCAGACTGTTTAACACACAACTATGATATGTACACAGCTCCTATGTGTAAGTGGATGCTCATGTTACATATCTTTGGAAAGTTAAAATTCTTCTGATTTGATTGATGCAAACCATTTCAAGATGCAATCACAACAGCAGGTACAATCAGTGCCTCTGCCAGACCACCAACAAACAAACAATTACAAAATGTATGCAACTCACCTATGAAGCCTTATATTACACCACTGATCAATAAAACTCCAACAAAAATGGTACTATGATAAAGGTCAAGTTGATCCAGTCCAGTAAAATATTTAGTCCAAAACACATTATTACATCAATAAATATCCACAAACAGCTGTTGCATCATTTCAAATTAGCTGGCAGATGTCCTAATCTTTCACATATTTTCCATCATAACTTGAGTTAGCATGTAAATATTAGCCACATCTTGGTATCAAAATGGCAGCTGCATTCTGACCTATTGATTGACACCTCACTTGACCCAATAGGAGTTTCGATGTCCTCTCCACAGCGTATGATAGCCAATGAGAGTCCACGTTGAAAGGAAATGCCTGTCCCTCTTCTTTCATGTAAAGACTGAACCAATCGGAACAGATTCTGCTGATGACTGGCACTTTGAATAGTCAATGAAATTCCAAAAATGACCATATGCAGCTTTATTGGTTCCTATAAAGCCACGACATGGAAATTATGTAAATTTAAACAGTCTGCTGTGTGTTACTTTTTATATGAACTGCTTTTCCACCATAGCATTTATTTTGACTCTTTTATATGCACAAAGTTTACTTTCAAGAAGGGAACAAAGAACTATAATGTGTTTATGCTTCAGTTACTCTGAAGCAGGGGTCATTTGGTGTCTCTAAATGGCCTTTTTGGAAGATGCCTAGAAATACCCTTAGAAAAACATGTAAAATATTCATTTTCTGCAGTATTGTTATTAAGTTTGAACTAGTTAAGGTTTCATGCTGTGGTCCCATTCTGTTTTCCAGCTAATAAGTCACAGCAACAGGTCATCTGCAGGCATCTGTTTGCAAAAAAATATTCAGGTGGAAATAAAAACCTTCTACCTCAGTGTGTTCAAACTTCTTTTACTCAGTGCCATTCCGACTGTTGGTTACCTGAATGTGTTACATTTCAAAAGAGAGAAAAACCTTGCATGTACTCCAAATGGTTCAAGAACAGCTTACAATTTACTTGAGGTACGCCTTGGATAGGCATTTTAGGCTAATTTTACATAAATTTAAAGGATTGTTAAGGGGTTAACAAATGCTATCTCTCCAAAAATGTCTGTAGTTAATTGTGGGCCCCAAGTTTAATCACCACAATGGTCCCTTTTTGCTCTTACTTTCAACCCCACCATGGCGGGTATATGAAATTACCCTAAATTTAACTAAATTTAGTACTTCTGTTGCTGCTGTTTTTCTACATGTGTCTAGCACAGTGGAACTTTGCTTTGATTATACTTTCTCATTTGAAATTAGTTACCTCAGCCAGTTTTATTGCATTTAGACACTAGAAGGCAGAACTAGTTAGATGCAGAACCAGTAATAGCATTTTTTCTGTATGGCAACTGTTAGAGGCTGTGTTATCAATAGACTTAAATAAAGAATGTACAGTATGGATGGTAAGATTGTAGTGTAAAAGTATGAAAATATCTTTTTATTTGAGCTCTCTAACCACATAGGCTGCTAGTAATATTTCAGTGTTTTTGCATCATATGATTCTGGTTTAAACAATGGCAGTGTTGTTGATAAATGTTTTAACATGGATTTCTTCACATTAAATACCAGCATCACCAGCAGACTGCAAAGACGGAGAGCATTTAGCAACAAAGAGCTCGGAGTAATACCATGTTGAGGCAGCAGTGTGAATCAACCTTGTTTCATTTCTTCCTTGACACCATGCGACATATGTGTTTGATTGACATTCCCTTTTACCAGGAAATGCGTTGGTTCTTGTTCTGCATCACGACTGTTCCATTCCAATAAGTCCTGCTACCAAACTAATTGGGCTTGGTGTGAAACCTCAAATTGTTCAACAGGCTCTGACAGGCAAGAGAAAACAGTGATTGGTACAGTTGCATGTGCCTTAATAAAAATGTGTGGAGTTTAGCACCATGGACTGACAGAGATACTGGGGGAAAAAACCCAACTCTTTCACTGCACTGCTTTTGACAAGTACAAAATGACAAGTTGCAGTTGTGTGTTTTTTTTTATGAATCCAATGTGAATTTAACACATTATTTGGAGAACCAAATTATTTTCCTTGATAAACATCAGCAAGGTCACTGACTCAATTGTGCAGTTACCAAAAAAGCAACAGCAACAACAAACGAAAAATGTAATATTACATCTTTACAGGGTCACATCGGGCAGGATTTGTGAAAATGTGCCAGCCACTTACTCTCAAAAAGATATATCAGGATAATTATATACAGCTCTGTTGCACTTATTTGTTATATCTGTTTGATCTCTTCCCTTGCTGATATTACTGCACTTGGGTTTATACACCAACCACCCGAAGCCACTGCAGCCCCCTCCAGCTTCTTCTCTGTGTCTTAGCACCAAAGACCTTCATATTGTGGATCATATCTCGTTTTCTCTGCTGTGCAATTGATCTTAGACTGTGAAGAGGAAACCTGCCAGCTTTACATAATTGGATTGCAAAAGATTGCTTCTCCCTTTGAAGCTGACATCAATCTCTGTACCTATTAGAAGGAATGAAGTAAATCTTATTGTCATTTCAATTGTCTTTTATTGAAGGTATGCATCAGAGGTGTGCATCCTATGTGTCATGCTCCCTAGTATTACAGCCTCTCCCTAAAAAGACCGACCAAATTCAACAGAATATCAAAGAGTGACTGATTGTTTCGAGATGCTTGCAGCACAAAGGCAGGATGATGGTGATTACTGTCTGTGTTTGGTTAATATTTTACATCCCAATTGCAGCGAAATCCCTGAACACAGTAGATTTTTAAAAAAGGCTAGTTTGGTGTAAACCTTGCACAGTTGAATTACTATCTTTTGAGGGATAAACTGCTTAAATTGTAGCAATAAATTGAGAGAAGATTGACAGGAGGACACTGTGTGCACATATGTGACTGTTCAGATTACACAAACAAACCAAAAAATAAACAATGCATTCACTGCTCTAAGCCTCTTTCCCCTTTGCAATAATTTCACTCCACTTTCCGTCACAGCAGACTGTTGTGCGGGCTGTGATCATTCCCAGTTTCTGTGCGGCTGATAAGGTCCTGCTCAGTTCATTACGGTTTGTCACAGGCTGCAAACGCCATGTTCAGTGGACAAAAGCTTTGCATACTAATTTCAGCCTCACTATATTTTCAAGCAGCAGCAGCCAGGTGTGGTGATGTCCTGAAGAGTGTTTTTACCAAACTATCCCCTAGTCACACTCCCCAGTCACTGCTTCCTATTAGCAAATGCTAAATGTTTGTCCGCATGTGGAGGTGAAGCACAGCATTTAATAGGCTGCTGTGATCAACCAGGACAGCTTGTATTAAAGCACTTGAGCAGGGGGTGGCAGAGCGTTTGTGATCTTTTCTGTCAGGATCAAATCAAACAACCAAAGAGGTAATATGTGTGTGAAAATGAAATCCACACATTAACCTAACACCATTTAGAGATTTAGGGCTTTTATTATTGCTTAATCTGTTTATTTTCTTGATTAGTTGTTTGGTCCATAAAATGTTGAAAAATGTCACTGTTTACCAAAGCCCAAAATTATGTCTTCAAATATATTTTTTCCACAACAATCTACAACCCAAAAATATTCAGTTCACTGCTATAGAGGACTATAGAGACTAGAAAATATTCACATTTGAGAAGTTGGAACCAGGATTTTTTTTTCTTAAAAAAGACTTAAAACAATCATCAAAATAGTTGGTGATTAATTTAATGGTTGGCAACTACGGCTGTCCCCAACTCGACTCAGACTCATCGACTCAGAGTCAGCACTTCATACCGATGCATCGACTCAACATGTATTCTCATCTACAGTATATTTCTCTATATTTATCTTGTTGCATATATTTCGTTCTTATAGGCCTACACACTAAACAACATTACATTATTACTCTCTGTTTCTTTCTTCAATACAGCCTCCTACGAGAAATATTATTCTTGTCTCTGCTCAGTTACCACAGTTGCAGTAAAATCAAGTGGACCTACTGAGAGCAGCTACATAGCATAACAACCTACATGAGTTTCATATTTTACCCACAAGACTTGTGTTTTAATGCTGTTTTTTATCATCTGTGATGTGTAAACATCAGATTTACACACAGTCAGATAAATAAAAAGTGTATGTCCTGGTATTCAGTTATAAGATCCAAGCGCAGCACCAACTGTCTCTGCTGACGGCTGCTGCAAGCGCTGTTACAGTGCGCACAGGCTGGATGTGATGACGCATGTCAACAAATTCCATTCATTTTCTATGGAGAGCAGGAGATCTGGCCGTGCAGTGCATGATGGATATGCCGTGGCGTGTCGACGGACTGTTTGCCATATCTGTATTTGCATAAACACAACTCGACCTCAACCTTACGCAAATGAGGTCTGTCCAGCGCAACGCACCAGGCTCACGAAGCTCAGATCAAACTGTCAAACTAGACAGCGCTGATCAAATATGAATCAAGATTCTGTCACTGCATTGCCTATTTCTCACCTCAAATGTTTTCAGAAACATATTTTAGTGTACTGTTTAGCTGTAATGTGAGAAAGTTTTTGACCAGGCTGCCATTTTTTCAGCACTGGCCATCTCACAGTACGTCACCCACTACGTCACCTACCAGCCGGAGCATTTAGTGGTCTGGTGCATCCAGATGCATCTGTGCACTGCTTTAGTCAATGAGTCTATCACACTGGATGGTAGAGGAGACAGTAGAGACACTGACTTCACTGCATTTAGAACCGGAGCTGAGAGCTCAGAACAGGAAAAACAATCATTCAACATCACTCTGTCCTCCACCTCCATCACAGTTATGTATTTAGGTGATTTAGAGACAAGAATCTGTAAAAATGTACAGCCTGTCATGCTGGCACACTGTGTATAATGATGCGGATAAAAAAAAGGCAGCGATTCGACTGACAAAATGCAAGTCGACTTGGGGGTTTATTGACTGATGCATCAACTCAGCAACTTTTAGGGGGCAGCCCTATTGGCAACTAATTGATTAATTGACTAATCGTTGCAGCTCTAGTGCAAATTTACAGTGCACATGCAGGAGTAGTGTGCCGTTTATGTAACGAGGTGAAAGTAAGAATGTGAATGTTGGGGTGGTGAATGTGAAGTATGTCAGACTTTCTTGCAGTTGAGCGGACCTAAGCATCACAGACCTGTAATTAAAATTCCATCTCTTTTTATTCTTTTTCCATCCATCCATCCATCTAACCATGACCATGACTGTTTCCTAACCTTAGCCAAGTGTTCCAGTCTCCTAACCTTAACCATAATATAGTTGCTATGCACAGATATTGTAGAAAAGATTTTAAAAATATTAGCATTGGATTTAATTTGGGGTTTTACAGTATTGTCCAATAACTATGTCCTTGTTTGTGTGATAGGGTTTAAAACATTGCTACAATAAAGTCAGACAGGACAAGCAACGTGTATGGTCAGACAATCAGACAGGTTGTGAACAAGACGACATAAAAGCATGATTATCTAAACTACTTTGGGACAAGTTGGAAGTAAAACCGAAAGTGAGCACAACTGAAATATTGGTAATAATCCTTATTGCTCAGGAACTGCAATACGCACAACAGGTCAAAGGTGAAATAATGGATAAGTCATGAATAAGTTTAAAGGGTTTTAGCGGTTTGTTTAAATCTGTTTCCCTAACTCATGTTTCTTGCTGCTTTGAACTTCTTCTGTGTTGCATTCTGAGACCTCAGCAATTAACTTTTTGAGTACGATGTTATTATTATAAATAAGACTGTCCAAAACCAAGAAAATAAGACCCACATTATATGAAACTAAAATATCTGTTAATTTGGTAATAAAAAAAGAAGAAAACCTTCTATTGACATGGTGATTCATGGTTAGTGATACAATCCTTATGACATGAATATAATACTATATAAAACTTTGCAGTAACTAAGGAGTCGTCATCCACAAAAATATCATCAAGTTTGTTTAATGCAACTTTTCAAGCATATGTTTTCAGTGGAGGTGTCTTTCTTCTTGTTATTACTGTCAAAGACATCACATTGTGTGAAAGATCTATGATCTTGAACAACAGACAACAAATGACAGCAGGGGATTTAGGCTGTGTACACATGTTGGAAGCTACAACACTCAAGTGTTTGCTGATTCAGTTTGATTTATTTGCCCATCCAAGAACGGTGCCATTTGACTTTACATGGCACTAAATCTCAAACGTTGTCCTCCAGGTGATCCACTGTGAGGCTCATTTAGAATAAAGACATAATCAGGTCATCAGCGGCAAATGACAAAAAAAAAAAAATCTGGCTGCAGGGAGGCTGGAATAATGATCAAGCTCTGTTATTTCTCCACATGCACCAACAAACAGAGAGTTAAAACTTTAAATTGCTTTGGAATTTGCTTTGGACCCCCTATTGCTAAAATATCTTACTTTATAGATTACAAAAAAAAGTTGTTGGATTCTGTCCAATAAACAAGCTATTTCTCGGTCCATATGACTTGTGTTTACAATCCCTGCTTCTGTTGTAACTGTGCAGCTGGAAAATAAACAAACCAAGTATAAAACTGCAACAAAGCAAACTTTACCACTGCAAGTAGAATCGCCCCCAAGCAGCTAAACACTTATAGCATTGGTCCATGACTGAGCAGAGAGAAGTAAGACTTCCATACAGAGGAGTATGGTTTACACTAAAATGAACTAAAACATATCCGCTCCAAATAGATTTAACTGCTTTTCACAATCGACTTTGCTCCAGTTCAGGTTATGCCTGTTCAAGTCTGTCTGTCTGCTTGCAAGTTGCATTTTTGTTCCCACAGCTGGGGTTCCTGCTGCGTTGCTGGAAACCCTGCATGCCATCAAGCTTTGGCGTGTGAGCTCAGTAGCCCACTGTCTCTCTGAACATTTGTCTCTGAAATGCAAAATAGCCTTTGTGGTATTTTGAAGAAGTTTGCTGTGCCCTTTGAATTACCTTTCTGGGATGTTTTTGAAGACTTTTTGGTATTTTTTGTGATACTTTGTGTAGACTTTGAATTACTTTGGGTTGTTGACCATAACCCCAGAAAAATAATGGCAATGATTGTTTAAAAAAGTCATTTGTAGAATCATGGCTGAGTTTGGTGAGTTAAGAAGTTATGTGAAAAACTATTGGCTACACCGGTGATGATTTGCAGCAGATGCATCACCATAAAGAGGGTGAATACTGTTTGCAATTAGTTATATTGTGCTGTATATTTGTTCTTTATTTAGATCATTTTATACAGATTTACTATATTTGCCCTTTCAATGTCAAAAAACCCTAATTGTGTCTAATGTTTTGAAGCGAGAAAACATGAAAAGAGTATAGGGTGCATTAAAATATGCTAGAGTACTTGGACAATAATTAATTGCACTAAAATATTTTGAGGTACATATTTGGATGCTCTGCAGTTATCAGTAAGATCCATTCTAGCACATATTTAGCTATGAACTGATAGTAACAGCTACTAAGTTATACATCACAAGTGCAACACCAGAAGAGAATCAAAAATCATGAATGCAGCTAACTGTCACTGTAGATTATTTAAACATTTTTTCAATCATTAAGTGGGTTTTATCAAGAATTTACCGAAATTAATGAGTGTTTCAACCCACATTATAGATACAGTTCTGCAAAGAGAACCAATACATCTATGATTCAAAGTGAATACATGATTCATGCTGCATTAACTGCAGTTTATATATCAGAATATAGGATGAACCCTCCTGTTGCCATGGAACTGAACAGAATATTTTGCCAGACTTATAAAAATAGTTTTTTTTTAACTAAACGGGTCTCAATGCTACCACTTGCTGTGTCACAGAGGAGGACTTGTCTGGCTGATGTGCAGCTGGCTCATTCAGTGTCGCTTTGAAGCCACTCGATACCTTGGAGAGGCATGCGGCCTGTGTGACCTGACATCAGCTTGCGTGTCGACCTGGCTCTAAAAGCAGACAACAGCGCTCAAGTCCTGGAACTACCCTTCACTGTGTCTGCCAAAAAAGTCCGAACCAACACCCGTACCCACAAACTTGAGTCCAGCTCTGCTCGGTGTCTAGGAGGAATGTAGTGGAAGGGAGAAGTGCTCAAAATTTAAAATAGAGTTAATGTACACAGTAACTATGCATAGTTTAGATGTGTGAGTATATTCACTTTTTTCAGCACCAAGGAGAGCTCCTGAGTGCTGCAGTCAGTAAAAGCATTGACTGATGCTTATTCTTGCCATGACTACAAAGATAATGAGTAAGTAGCCCTCATGCTGACCTGTGTTGGTAGATCTGCTTTTCTAGCCTAACGCACAGCTGGTTTCAGGTTTAGCTTTATGACAAATTCCATACCCTACAGGGAAATGGTTTTAATCCTTAACTGATTAAATTCACTTTATGCAAGTCTCAGTTTAAACTTTATACATTTTATTGTCAGTTTTAGATTCTGATATGCTCTAATAATTTCACTGTTTGTTTCTTACAAATAGATACAGTAGATGGAAGCTGAAATCATCCACTTGAAAAATGCATTATGCAGCAAACCCTTCCTGGGGTTCCTGTTCTTTTTCCTGCTGTGTGATAAGGTTTTCTCTTTTTTTGTGTCAGATCCATGATTGTTCCTGGTGTTTCTTCCACTAAAATGCCATGCCCCTGTCTGAATCTCTTCAGCCATTTTGCAACCATTTTACTGCTCATGGAGGATGCCACTTTCACTTCCCTTGATAATATCCTCAATGAATTCATCAAAGAGATCATGATGGCTGGAGGCCCTGTTGTTGCTCCCTGCAGGAGCAACTCTATTTCCTCAGAGTGCATACAAACCCTGACCATCATAGCATGTCATGTTGGTTACATGCAGATTCTTGTGGTTGATTGGTTCTGTGTGACAGTTCTAATCACCCAGTGATCAGACATTCTTTTGTCCAGGGAACACGATCTTGATGCTGCTTTATTTGCATCTCAGTGGATGACAATTGCACGGTCCACAATGGGAAATATGTTAAACAGACACGAAGATGTGCACTGGTTAGATTAGGGGTTAGGAATTAGCAGTGCTGTATGTGTGGGAATGCCATGCTGTCAAGATCTGTAGTAAACTAAAGACACTGCTGTGAAATCAGGTTTGTGTAGTTATGCAGCACCAACTGATTTTACTAAGTTTTTAAAAGGTTGCTCACAGGTTTATTGGGTTATGTGGCTCTGAGGTGTGCTGGCTGTAGATTTATTCATTGCACAAAATACAGTGGCAACTCCTGTAAGGAGAGTGCAGTAGTATGTACACATCGGTTCTGGACAGTGTGCAACAGTCCTGAAGGTGGATGGCATGTGCTCCCACTGAAGCCAGTCCCAGCCCAGTATCCCTAAGATTTACACTCATATTGGACAAATCAACACCTCACGATTCATGTCTAAAGGGCTGTGGGTATTTCCTTCATGTAGGAACACATAAAGCAAAGAGTGGAGCTCAGGATAGTAGGTAGGCAAGTAGCTCAACCAACTCATTTTTGCATTAAAAAAAAAAAAACTTTAACCAAATATTTAAGTGGTCTAACTTTTATTTTCCATAACTACAAACTTTCTCTAACTTTATTCATACTGTCGACAAATTTTTATAAGTTGGCATTGAATGTTGTCACTGAACAGAATCCAGGGTTTTACAGATTCTTCCAACAACATTCTTGTCTGATACCTCAGGTATGTCCACAATTAATGTAATCTTTTAAATGTTTTTGGCTTTTTCTAGTTAAGATAAAAAAGAATGCAGTGCATTGCCAATGTCTTTGTTGGCCTTCTTTGAAAAGTATGGCATCTTATTATTATTTTGTTGAAAAATATGACATAATAAAAATAATGTGCTTTTTCTCCTCCTCCTCTTCCTGTTATTACTAATTGTATAACGACATTATTTTTTCACCATAAACTGATAGCAGAATTAATGACACATTTGGACAAAATCCTGCATTCATTACCATTAATTGAGGTAAGAAGATTAACCCAAACAGAAAGGCTCAGTGGATGACAGTGACAGATTGGCCATCTGGAAATTGAGCAAATGCCAGAAGGGTCACTTGGGCTGTTCAGAATGGGTCATTGCATTCAGAGTCGGAATGGCCATGGGGAGCAGGTTGCTATGTGGCCCACTTGATCACTAGGCTACTGTACAAAAACAAGAGTGAGTGTGCTGCTTGCTGTGAGAGAGATGCATTGTCGGACCAGCAGCATACCCCAACACCCGGGCCAGTCTGGGTAAAAAAGTTCAGGGCCGTTTTTTTTGTTCTAGTCTGTCCCTGGTGGATGATAAATGAGTTGAAACCTCTCAACACAGAGTCACCTGCAGTCAGAAGTGCTCTTAGTTGTTAATGATCACCAGTGGCAATTTTGCCATCAATTAAAGTGACAAGAGGATGTTAAAGGTGTCTCCACAGAAAGTCTCACTTCTACGGTATTAAAGCACTGACAGGGAAGTGAAAATGAGCCATGTGGACTGCTGACTGCAGCAACACAGTTCCCCTCTATGTTTCAGATAGTGCCACGCAATTAAGAGCCAAGCTTGTCTAATGGGGCAGCAACATGAAGAATATGTGGAGGCCACCAATGTGAAAGGCTCGACAGTCTGAGCTGTGAAGACTGAGCTTCAAATAGATGTAGGGTAAACCTTGTCTTAAATGATGGCTAGCAGATCAAAGTCACAGGACTTTAGCATGGATAAAGAGCACATCCATTAAAGGGAGTTCAGGGGAGTAATACCAGACTTTCAGGGAATGTGGCTCTTAGACAGAGAAACATCCATTTTTACACCAACTCGTAATCTCCATGCACAACAGCAGCAGAGGCCCAGAAAGTGCACTGTTACTCAGCCATGGTCTCATGTATAATGGATGATGAAATGTGTTGCATGACTTCAGCGACCTTTGCTCTTATGATTACAGCATGACAATCACAGTGTGAGTTACCCAGCTGCTATTGTGTGCGCCAGGGAACAGTTCTTCCTATTTCAGTCTTTTTTTTTACATTTTTGAGGAGTTTTTTTTCTTGTTTTCTTAAAGAGCTTGTGCTTGTTGTCTGTAAAGCCTAGTGGGACACTGTATGTGATACAGGTGTAAATAAATTTGACCTCACTGTACTTGACTCTATAAGTTATTTCATTGTCAGTGCCCAGGCTCAGCACCAGAAAGAACATTGCAGTTTCATTCCTGTTTTTTTTAGCCAGGCTAGCAGCATGGCTCTATGGATGGAAATGTAAGTCTGTCATCGCTTGGTTGGTCAGCTGGTTGGCACTCCACATTGTTCCAGACTCAAATATCTCAACAACTATTGGATTGACATGAGATTTTGTACAGACATTCATGCTCCTCAGAGAATGAAGATCCTGTGACTTTTCTTTTTGTGCCACCAGCGAGGTTGAAAGTTTAGGTTTTTAGCCTGGATTGCCATAAAATCTGGTACAGATATCCACAATGCCCAGAGGATGAATCCTAATGTCTTTTGTGATCCCTTGAGTTTTCTTCTAGTGCCACAAGCAGGTGAAAATTTTCACATATTCAGTGAAATATCTCAACATCTACTGGGTGGATTGACACAAAATTGTACACAGGCATTCATGATTTCCAAGAGGTTGAATCCTAATCACTGATCCCCTGACCTTTCCTCTTAATGCCAACATAGGTTGACGTGTGGTTTAGACTCCACAACTATTGGATGGATTGCCATGAAATTTGGCACACATTTTTGTCCCCCTCAGGAGTAATAAGTCTGGTGATCCTTTAAAGATGCAGTGTGTAGAATTTAGTGGCATCTAGTGGAATGGACTTGGCAGAAATTGAATATAATATTCATAAGTATGTTTTCATTAGTGTATAATCACCTGAATTTGAAATATGAAATAAGAATTGTTGTGTTTTCGTTACCTTAGAACGAGTCCTTTATATCTACTTAGGGAGTGGGTCTCTTCCACAGAGGCCAACATGTTGCACCGCCATGTTTCTACAGTAGCCCAGAACAGACAAACCAAACACTGGCTCTAGAGAGAGTTTCGTGGCCACCGTAGTTTCCTACAAACTTGGAAGGCAAGGGGGAGGGGAGGGGTATTCAGTTGGTTGCAACCTGCAGCCTCACCACTAGATGCCACTAAATCTTACACACTGGTCCTTTAACTGTTGACCTAAGGCCATAATCAGGTCAAAATTTTAATTTGTCCAATACTTTGGTATATGCAAAATACCAGCCAAATGACATACCAAAGATGGCAAACATGGTGAATATAAACCTGCTAATGACAGCCTGTCAGCACCTGTCAACATTCTGACATTAGTATTATTTCACTGCTGTGCCTAAGTACAGCCTCACAGAGGCACTAGCATGGCTGTAAATTTTTACTTTTATCTATGTGATAGTTAAGCTCTTGAAATCAAGAGTTGCCTGAAAAATTATGCCTAATAAGAATGTTTTTGTCCAAGATTTTAAAATGCTTGTGGGCCCTTTGGCGCCTCAGAATTGTTCAAGAGCTTATAAACTAAACCTTTCACTGCTCCAGTGGCACTTTGGCCAGTGCTGTACCCCTGAGATTCCTGAAACTTTAATTCAAGCTTGCTACAAGAAAATTCAAAGTTCCTCAAAGTTCAAGAAAGAAATGTGGAGATTTTTCACCTACAGTGTTCATAAGGTGTTGTTATCAGATATCCTGCAGTGTGATGGCAAATTATAGCTATTTAGACCTCGCCTACTGCATGTTGTTCTCATAGACATAAGTGCAAATGAAAAGGAGAAAAAAAAACAAGGCATGGAATGAAAACTGCACAATTTTCTTGTTTTTCTCGGTTGTGTGGCATAGATAGATAATTTGTGTTTTCACAGAGTTGTGGATTGTGTGTTGTTAGAGCTTGGGTAATATGTGTTGCCCAAATCCTGCTTGTCATGTGCACCTGTTGGATGTGTATCCTAACCTTAGCTGTGCAAGACAGAGGTTTGTTACATTCCCTTCCTCTGCAGGCACCTCTGCATTGCTGTAAAACAGAATGTGTCACTGTTTGCTTAAATAAGCATAAAATGCAGCATAGCAGGTGAGGAGTAAATGTCTTCTTTTGCTTTTTAAACCACAACAAATAATTTAAAGTTGCACAGATTTCCTAATGAATGGCTCATTTTTTTATTTAGGGAAAATTTTTCACCCATATTTTGTAGATGCTCTCTCACGAAACCAGCGGCATGATTTTCATGAAACCTTTGCCAATTCAACTTACTGTCTTTGGTGTGTCATTGTTTACATATATTGCCTTTCCTTGTAGAACAATACTTTCACCTGCATTCACACATCTTGACATGTATGTCCCTTGTTTAAATGACAGGTCGTTAGCTTGTTAGAGTCTGACAAAGGATCCAGGTGGCTCACCAACCAAATATAGACCAATCACCCAGAAGTGCAAGGACACCCTTGTGCAACCTTCAGCACACCAACATGCTCATGGTGCACTCATGCAGCTGTGCAATTTTCAACAAATGACAAAAATAATTGTGCATTTTCAATAATGAACACACATGTCTGTGTATATAACTCTCATTCCAGAGGCAGAGACTACTTTCATTATCCCCAGAGTATCAGGGCATTCCTTCTTCATCTGTAAATGGAGCTGGAGAACTGGCAGAAATGGGTGTCTTTTCTCCCGAGTTGATATTCTGAGGCTGAGACTCACTGAGAGCCAAATTAAATAAAAATCACGGAGGCTGGCAGATGAGTTTGGGGTACATGAGAGGGCAAGGGTAAAAGAGACCATAGGGAATACTGGTGTTTGGACTAATATTTTAATATGGAACAACTCAAGTTTTTATGAATATTTTCATTTTGTTGTTCATGTACAGAAGTAACTGATTATGTGATTGAGCAGATATTAATTGTGAAGATACAGATAAGTGGAATTCTGGCATGTTACTTGTTATTCATTGTTACAGTTTATTATAACATGGGTCTTGTAGTTTTGCCCATGGTTTCTAAAAAATTATGACCATATTTGTTTAAAAAAAAAATGTAACTATGATCGTCCCCTAACCTTTACTCTGTAGGTATTTTTGTAGCCATGATGACAAAGGTCACCTAACTTTAAAATGGAAGAACTATACGACGATAAGCAGTAAATGCAGGTGTGTTGTTCTTTTGCGCAGATAACATTAATAAATTACTGTTATTGGCTTTACTGTTATTCGCAAACCTTTCCTTGCACTAACAGTAACGTAACGAGTGTAGTTGTCATCAACTCGAGTACTTCACCTGGATCACTGTCCTCTACTTCTTCTGTGTACAGCACACATACACAAGGAGCCCTCACTGAAACACAAGACAGCACTGGAGAGGAGAGGATACAGCACGACCACAAATGACAGCAAAATGCAGCAGAGACTGTGTATTTATATTATTTACCTAATTTATGCGCACTTGTTTAATTTCAGCTCACTGTGAGAGTGTCTACTGTGTTTTGCTGTCATTTATGGCCGCACTACTTTGTCTCCTCTCCTCTGCTCTGAGGAGCCCCGAGGGGCAGGGCTCAGCCCTCTGTGTGTGTGCTGCACACATAGCGCAGCACAGGAGAGACAGTTATTGTACATGCAATAAAAGCTTCACGAGTAAAGAGCCAAGAGTAAGCTTTTAAAAAAAAATAAGCAGCTTCATACAGAAGCAAACGAAGAGCAAGTCTGATTAGCTCCGCTGATTTGAATGCATGGCGGGAAAGTCGCCACTGACACCTCTGTTTGTAATAATCATAATACTGCAAATGCAAGGGCTTTCATCAGTGGGCCATAGGCTCAGTCACCATTGTTTTACCTCAGTGGGCAATAGACAGTGGCTTAACAGACATTTATTTGAATAAAAATCTTCAGAGATCTTCGAGATTGACACTTTAAAGAATAGTAACTTCAAACAGACCTTAACCATACCATTGTCACATCATAAAACTTTTTATTAAATGTTTTATCAGTGATTTGTAACAGTTTTAGTGTCAGTTCATGATGTTGCCCTGCCAATTACTGCTGAGAGGAGCACCACATTAGAAAATTCTCCTATCTGTAGTTCTTGAGTGCGCATGGTCAAACAACATATTTTGTTTAATTTGGAGGACTTGTTGAAATCTGGGGTGGGGGAAAAATCAATTCAAATAGGAATTATTATTTTTATCTACTACAATTTTTAAATGATTCATAAGGTCAGAAAATCTACTCTTGTACATTGTTAATAATGTTATGATGACAGCCTGAACAATGCAGAACTTTGTTGCAAGGTCCCAGCTCAGCACTCAAACTTCACACCCAAGAGTCATTTCCTTTTCAATGAGAGCAATCTTTTGGCTGCATATTGGATTTAATAACTTAATAATTAGTTTTGCCAGATAAAGGTGAAGCTTTTCTTGAAAACCACGTATGCCACCAGCCAGAGACTAACATTAGCAAAGTAAAGCTCTAAATTCAAGCCTTAACAAACAGCCAGAGCCAAACAGTGCACTCTATACCACTTAACTGAACAGCCACCTCTGGTTGGGCAAAGAAAAATAATTTGATCAAAACTTGAAAGAGCTCTCTTAACAAGGGTGTGGATAATGATGGGGTTGCCTGATACTGGCTTTGCAGCAGAAGGTGTTCTCCACTACTGGTGACATAAAGCTAGCTCTCCTTTTTCCAAATGATTACAGCTGCTTTGTTTTTTTGGTCAGATGGTGACCAGTTAGCTTATGTTTCATATTGCTATTCAATGAATTAAAGACATTTTCTTAATTAAATTAATTAAAATATTAATAAATCAATCAATAATAACATATTGGTACAGTGCAGTGGTTCCATGTTTCTACTTATTAAATGAAGAATTGTGAAACTTGTATGATCATCTGACTTTCTTGTTTGATCTATTTTTTTGAGATTGCTGTGTTCTGTAGTTCTCAACAGTTATCTTGGTGAGTGCAGTATAATTGCTAGTAGAAATAATGGCCAAAACTACAAAAACAAAATTTAAATTGTAATAAAGCAAAATTATCTTTTGTGGGAACATCTCAAGTTTGACATGTAAATAATATCTCTTGCCTTTTGCTTTCCTTTTAACACAGACTCCAGTCAGACTCTTTCTGACATTTGACATTTCTGTCACTTTGAGTTTGAGTAAGTGTTTAACTGAGATTATGATATGGAGCCTTTTAAATCCTCTCTATTTGAAACTACTTTGTGTGTAGGGATTGTTTTGGCTCGCTCAGAGGGGAGTCTTGAGTCTTCTGCAGTGCATGACCCTAAGGCGGAAGAAATCCCAAGTCATTTGCATTCTGAAATTGAAATGTCTCAGCTTTCAAAACAGGTACATTGGTGTCCTCTATGGCTACACCCACTTTGTGTACAGAAAAGTGTTGTTAGATTTTCAATATATGTAGCTCTATCAACCCCTTTCGGCCAGAGTAGCTGTCAGGTGAGATTTGACAGTTTGTTGATATGACTCAAAAGCACCTTGTAACTCACTCATTCTAACACAGACACCAAACTTATTCTGACTTTACCCATGTGCTGTTTGTACAACTGAATATTTTATCATCACTGTACTTTATGTATTCATGTTGACTGTTGTGTGAACAGCCTCAACAATCAAAACTTCTGATGAGCTTTGGCAACAGGCCATCATCGTGCCAACAAGCCTTCCAGTATTTATATAAATGAATTCTTGTGTATTGGGAATGATGAAGAAGCAACAGAGACAATTGCTCCCTACAGTGCTCAAACAGAAATCTGCTCCACAATTCAGGACCACAGTAATGAAAACAGAGAATAATGTACTCCATTACCTATTTTCCCACAGAGATCGATATGAGAGTTTGGTCTAATCTATCTTAACGTCCCATTATGGATCAGGGGAAGTAAGTTAACCAAGATTTTTTGGCCACACTGCATTTCATAGACAGTTCAAATGTGTGGGATGCTTCTTAAATGGGGATTTTAGACATCAAGTTTAGTTTACTTGTCATGAGGAGTCCTATTTAACTTGTGAAAAAAGTGGAATATTGTCTTCTGTGGCTCTGGAGAAGCTTTCCAACGTAGGCGAAATTAACCCTGATAATGTCATGAAGGTTAACTTGGTTTGTGCTTGGAGACTACAAAGCCTGCATCATAAACTAGCTGTGTGGAGTAAAGACATAAGTGTAGCTGCCAGGAACAGTCTAATGAATGATACTACCCAGTTGCATCTTCAGTCAATACTAAATCCGACTTCAAGCCAAATATAGTTCTGTCACTGAAATATTTTCCAGAATGGGCTGAAACCTCAATTTCAATTAAGAAAGCTATTTGAAATCAGTTAAATGAACACAAACAGTTAAAATAAGAGCCCAATCTGAAAAGGAAATTCATGTAAACATCTGAAATAAACTAGCTCATTCAGAAAGAAGTTTCATTCTATTTGGAAAGAGGGTTTAAGGTAGTGGGTTTAGGTAATGGATGATATTATTCCAGTATTATCCTGCTTATATCACAATCACATGCCAAGAAAATGTAATTAAAAATATAATTTGTTTATATCATTTATTTATATGATTAGTTCTTATATCATGTTTCTGTTTTAGATATTATAAAATGTAGTTCAGATTTCCTGCTGTTTGCGTTGCTAGGCAACATCTAGCTTAACAGGAAAAGGTTCACAAGGCTGAGCCAGGTGTACTAAATTCCAGACCAGTTTTTAAATCGAGAAACAGTCTGGCAGAGATTTTTCCATGTAGTGCTCTCTCTCCCCGTCCCTCTGTCACACACTCAGAGACAAGTCCGTTAGCAGTCTATCTCTATCTCTGACTTCTCCTCATGACTTCATTTTCTCTGCTTTTTTTTGTCACATTTCCTCTCCTTTCCCTTGCAGCTGTCCTTCAGACCTGCAGGCTGCAGCTTCACAGTAGCTAACTTCAGAAGTCTTCTCTTTCCCTCCTCCTGACATCCAGATTCGCACAAATGTACAACACATTTGAAATCACATTTGCGTCATTCTCAATGAGCAGCTATTTATGTTTTTCTTGGTGGTGGTGGTGGTTACACAAATAACCTTGGCTCCAAGCTCTTTAGTGAGGCCTCACTGTTGCTCTGCCAACCTACCGTTTATTACTGATGCATTAACTTGGAACTTCAGACCCGCATCATGGGTGTCCAATTGTTATGGCTGTATGCGTTGCCTGTGTTTTTTTTTTTTTGTCTCTTTCCTCTGCTGTGCATTCTATATTCTGACCAGTAACTAAAAGTTTATTCACAATTTCCAGCCAGTCAGAATCAAAAATTCTCAGTGGCCATGGTATAACCTTTAATTATTCAGTCAGCGGAAGACCAGGTTTCATATTGTCTACTTAATAACTGCTGTATTAGTACATTCTCATTCAACTGTTCAGTACAAAATTATAGCGTTGAGCCAATAACAGTGCCAGTTGCTCAATGCATGCCCATCTTTTTGTTGTAAGTTATCTTGAACCGAACACTGTATACTGTCAATGTTCTTAGCACATGTTTTCTGTAAATACATTTGCTGGATATGGTCAGTTGAATTAATTACATTTTGAAGGAATAAAAACATTTCCATCGCTGTGCACACTGCTGTGAATCCTGAGATATAACATTTAAAAAATTTAAAACTGGTTGCCTATTTGCTGGAAAATGTATTTCTGTCCATAAGTTTCCTGTCTCTTGCACATAGCGTCAGTTTTAATATAATATAATAATATAGATTAATGACACTCATTAGCACAGTAACATCATTTTGGCCATAATAATTGAACACCTGTTTGTCATTTTTGTATTATTTTTTGAAAGTAAACACATCAATTTGGCAGCTGAAACACACTCATTTTAGACATTTTTTTATGTGTCTGTACCATTATTCATTTTAATATGTTTATATAAGGATTTTAGGATGTCTCTGTTATAGACTAATGTCTAATGAGAGTGTGTGTGTTTGTGTGTGTGTGGGTGATAGGGGGTTTAATCAGAAGGATTGCTATCAATTGATGTTGACCATCTCTTAGACCCTAAATCCATCAGCCTTTGTTGTGTTAAGAAGCTTTGAAGCCCTCTTCATCCATACAAATTAAATTTAGACTGCCGGGTTTTGCACAGGTTGAGGCCTGTAATCTTTCTTTGTGACTATCTCTCTCTCTTTTAACATGTTAATAGACGTGCGGCCATTTGATCCACGCACATATGCAAAAACACAAGATGCACATGAAAGACTCATTGTTAAAGACTCCAAAACAACAGACACAAATAATAATCTATATATAAGCTTGGTGATCTATATAAAGCGGGTGTGTACAGATCCTTCTTGCATGCTCTCACTGACACTCACATTTAAAATCTCCTGAGAACTGAGAGTAGATTCTTCATCAAGCTTCTTCCAAAAAGTCACCACCGGAACCTCGGAAGATATTCAACCGTCGAAGCAACAAAATGGCATGAATTTTTTATATAGTAACTATATTGTGGGGTTTCTTCTTATGTTCTTTCCACTCAAGTCTTTTGCTGGGAGCTTCCTAGCCTGAGCAAACTCCTCTCTCTCCCAGGACATGAGGGGGGATAATCAGACAGCCATGAACTTGATTTCTGTGATGACAATGCTCAGTCAAAGCCTTGTCAAGAAAAGCAGTCGCTGCATATTCCCAACGTTTACTAAAATTAGTCATGTGCTGTGTGACCTACTAGAAAAGATGATAAAATCCCTCTCCCTTGTCTGAAATACCACCGCTGTCTCCCACATTATTCAGGTGACTGACAGCTACAATTGCCCAGCCAACAAGACAACCAAGCTGTGACGACAGAACCCTGAGTAGCTGTGATGATACTGTATGGTGTGATGATGCGGGTGTTACAGCATCAGCAATTTATGATTGAGCAGTTTTTTCTTCTGCAAATTTGTTTTTTATACACAGAGCTGTAATTGCTTTGCACTGAAAACTATAATTTGTGGTGGATGTTTTTTCTTTCCGAGAGATTTTTTTAAATTTTTTTTCATGGATAAAATATGCAAGGCACTCACCAAAAGCATTCTTTTCAATTTGATATTAGTGTGCTTAACTGCATGGGGAAACAAAGATGGCTTGATTTGTTTTGGTGACACTTTTATTCTATTTTCTTCCCTTGATTGCTTGACTGTAATTTTCAATAATAAAAAAATTCAATAAAAGTGCTGCAATTTAGCCTTTAAAAAAGTTGTCCTCAAAGTAATAGAAATGCTAACACCATTTCCACCTCAGTTAGTCAGACACACCAAGTGAGGTTTTGGTCAATGATTACATGATTGATTTTCAAGTTGGAAGTATAAATTGAAAAAATACTGAAGAAAGATTAGCTAAATGTCACTACTTTTGCAGATATTTAGTCATAAACCAAAATACTGGACAAACTTACATTTTCATTTGATGATGATGCTAGATGAAAAGTCAGAACATGACCAACAGTGGTACAATATGAATGTCTACCAAATTTCACAGCAATCCATCAAATATATCTAATACAGACATTTCACTCAAAACCAAAAATATGAATCTGCTGGTGTTGCTAGAGGAAAATTTGGGGATCACTAAAGTTTTTAGGATTTATCCTCTGGAAACCAATGAATCGAGCAGATGGCATGATATATCAATGGATAACTGCAAACTCTGACCTGCTGGTGAACTTGGGCATCATGGATATCTGTACAAAAATGTATGGCAATGAATAGTTCTCAAGACATCTGACATGAAACCAAAAATTCAGAGGGAAACTGAAATATGTAGGATTCATCCTCTGGGGACCACAAATGTGTGCCCAAAATTTCATGGCAATCCAAACAATAGTTGTTGAGATATTTCAGTCTTTAGATACATTGCCATCTGTAGAGTCACATTGCTGAATTGTAGCTAAAATTAACCCACACATTGTTCCAATTATTAGAGTAATTCACCCAAAATGCTGGATGCAACAAGATCACACTTATTATCAGATAGCATTCTGATCATGCCTGACTGTTATACATAAAAATGTACTTGACTTCGAATTCTTATTCATTACACTTCACATTCCTAAGAAAATTATAAGATTAGTGCATACATTTACCGACTCTGCATTACCACCCAAAAGTGGAGCATTCATTTATACCATAAATAAAGAATCAAATGATGAATAAACAGGCCCCTGAGGGAGGTTTGGTGTTTATGCAGTAATGCAAGCAAGGTTCATATGTCAAATATCTGAAGACCAGGGGGCAAGTTATGAAGAATGCAAGTGTCTCTTACAAGCAGCTCCAGGTAGAAACTAACTGCCATGTTTTTTTGTGAGTGGTTTATACCTTTAAGCAACATGCACAGTGAATAAAATATTTGTGTAAAACAAGTATAATTGGAACAACATACTCATTATGACTGACAGCTTAGACAAATCACATCTTCTGCTTATATATTTCAATTGTCATCGTTCTCAGAGATAGAGCTTGTCTTTTGAATGGGCTGCTGAGCCATGGCCAGCATATACAGTACATCACTTGCAGTCACTTGGAGAGGAAAGTCATGATGCAACACAGCTGAATATTTGGAGGCCTGAAATTTGAAACCATGAATTATTCATTTGTGGCACTTAAATGAATGTGAAAAGAGTTCCCCTATCATTCATAATCTCTACAGCAGCTGTAATGTGACTCTCTTGCTGTGGGCACTTAGTGGGGTTTCCAACAGGTCATGTGATACCTGTGCGCATATAGGAAAGGAGTTGAAATAAATGTCCAGTGCATGCAGAGATAGAGGCAAACCTGGAAAGTGTGCAACACATCTGATAATATCTCAGGATTATTTCCCAAAAATTACACTGAGGGCATAAGAATCATCTAGTTATTGATATTTTCATCTTACTCTCCAAAATATGAGTAATACATCAGTGGCCCTCAGAGAAACAATCTCTAGCACATTGTGTAGGAGCTCAGGAACAGCAAATGTTTTATATATAATTGTTTGAAGGTAATGTGCAGATTCACATACAGTATAAATCACCTGCCAGACACAAGGAAGGACATAACTGAATGAAGACAGAGCAATGCATCATGATACATTTTCAGAATTTGTGCCAAACTGTTATAATAATCCATTAAAGGAAGGAATGCTTTCAGACCCCAGAAATATTTAATATATTTTCAATTGAGACCAGGCAGCAATGGGCCTGGGCAGCACTGGCCCATCCATATTACTCACCGGCCCACCCAGTCAAGTTTGATCAAAATACATTTTGTAACAATAAATAGAAAAACATATATAAGGAAATAAATACATTGTTGACTTGTATGTGTTGAATTTGTCCTCTGATTAAAACGGAACTGTTGAAATAAGTTGTGGGAAGTCTCCTCTATAGGAAGCTGCCTTCAGCCAATAGTTGGCTTTTTAGGTGATGTAATGTTAATGCTACATCAATGGCTAAACAAAGTGTTATTTGAAAAAAGTTGAGGAAGAAGACACGCCACTACCTCCATCGACTGAGTCCACCAGACTCATCAGCCCGACCGCTTGCTCCCTGGCATTATAGCGCTTTCTCCTGGTCATCTGTAAGCAGTAATCCTCCAGGTGGCTGCCAACCTATAGGCCCATTGGTGTTGTTGCAATAATAACTTTTTTTCTGTCATGTGCAAGCCATTCTGGCAAAAATAGACCCTGTGTGTACAGATAGCGGAGTGGGGAAAAGAAGTGTGAGACGCGTGGCTCACGGACCCAGTTGACACATGCTGGTTGTCTTCAGCAGCCTGACTACTAAAAATTGTAGTTATCAACTTGACAGACGAAACTCTCCAGACAAAACAGAATTAAACTTTTAGCTTCTGAAATAAATTTTTTAGACAGCTCTGATGGAGCTCAAGATTTATCAGGAGGACGGCTGCTTTACTCCAAACAATTTCACTGTATGAACCTGGACTGTGTGTGTGATCTTTTGGTTGTGTAAAAAATACCGATCATTAATTAATATTAGATCCTGACTGAACCTGATGGCTTGAGATTTAAATAACCAGTGAAGTTACACTGCTGTACCTTGTGCGTAAATGTGCACAGCGTCTTTCAATGGGGAGACGCACTTATTGTTTCTGCTGCAGTGGGATCACTGTAATAAACTCAAACATTTTTTGGGAGCGGGTGTTTAATAGTCAGCACCCCCACACCCCAAACTGAAGTCATGTTTTCGCAGCTATGGGTTCACCCGCTGATTTATGTGCCATTTATGAACCACATTCACATCCAAATTTGTATTTATTTCCCTGCACATTCAAGAATGGAAAATCAAGGTGCTTCTCATCACAGTGGTATGAACAGTTTTCTTGATGGAATAGAGCGTAAGGACGCAGTTTTCTGTATAATGTATAGATTTGGTTTTTCGTGAGCTGACCGGTACTGAAACAACAACAGCTAACGTAGTCTATGTTACATGTGCGATTTCTGTCAAAGTTAACACCTTCTCTGGAGTGTGGGTTTATGTTTAATTGCCACTTTGTGCAATTAAATAGTTAATTAACAGAACTGTGCGATGTAGAGGCGATGCACAGCTGGTCTTGCCAGTGCAAATATACTGTATTTTAGACCGGACAGGCTATGAAAGATGCCTTATGTCTGTACTGTTGTCTACAGCCTTTATAGTCTGATGCTCTGTTGGTCAAGTGTGTTGGATAGACAGTGTTTTTCTGTTATTGCCTTTGTGATGCAGAATGTTGCAAGTAAACTGGTCGCTCGGTTTTCAGTTTGTCTGTTTGTTCTTTTTTCTTCTTCTAACTTTTCATAAGTCCGTTTTTCTGGAAAAATATGACCCACCCACTTTTGTATTGGCCCACCCAAAATACAATTTCTGCCTATGCCACTGTTTGAGACATTGAAAAAGTAATCTGAGTTGTCCTTGATTTATTACTTGCTTATTTATTAATGTATTTATGCGCTGGTGCTTGTTCTTTGGGTTTACCATTGATGAAGTCAGAGTCTCTGTATTTCTTGTCTGGGCAGCCATGGTGGCTTGTTGTACATGTTAACTACTCAGGTCTTATACTTATTCAAAACAAACCCCTGTTGCTGCTGCCAGAATCATAAAATGCATTATTTCCTCAAAGTCTTTTTTCCTACCAGACCTCTGAAACAAAAAGTGTTTACAAGTATTTTTCCTCTATAGGTTGAATCATGAATAATGTGTTCAAGGACAGGGAAATGATGATTGTTTTGTAACTGTGACTGGATGCACAATTTCTTTGATTATTTTAATTGTATTTTGACTTTCTGTGAGAAACTGTTGATGTGCAAATGTAAACAGAATTACAGAATGTTTCCAAAGTTAGATTGCGACTCAGTGCTGTTTGTTTTGATCCATTTTACAATATCTGTAATTAATGTTTTTAGTGCGTTTCAGTCGTAGTCATTCGTTTTTACATTCATGAATTGTAGTCTGGCGTGGACTGTTAATTTAGAATGATGTTAGTGCTTGTGTTCAAATCCTGAGCTTAAGACCTTCTGTGTTGAGTCATATGTCCAGTTCATAAAATAATTTGTCCTCTCAACAAGCTGGCAGAGGCATTCAAAATGTTCCCCTTCCTGACCACTCTTCTGGTATTTTTGTGTTCCAGCTACGTTAGTACAGAAAGTGTCTTTGCTAATGTAACTCAGAAAGTTTGGTGGTTTAGTCCTGTAATCTCTCTCCCTGCTGTCCCTATGATAGCTACCAAGCCCCAGATTGGTGCTTAACCAGATGAAAAGCCAATCAATGTGATAGATCCCTTTTAAATTAACAGCATGCAACAGCTTTAAAGCCAGTGTTGTCAGACCTCATTTACTCAGATGAAAATGTTGATTATTTAATTTCTTCCCCTCACTCCACCCTTAACTACATTAACTCTCATAATCACAAGTTAAAACTTGCTAAATCTGTGTAACACATTGATTTGGGGAGAAAAGAGAAGCCCACCAAGTCTTAAACTGAATCTACCTTGTTGTAGCAGTTTAGCAGTTAAGTAGCATTGCTTCATTGCTTTCCTCATCTGCATAAAAACAATTTTTATTATTTGCAACAAACTGGATGTGAGAATGTCCTGGCTATTATCAGGTTTTTAGAGTATCCTGTTTATGTTTGCACAGCTACATGAGTTGCATTTTTTACCTGCAGGACTTGTGTTTTAATGCTGTTGTTCATCGTTTGTGATGTGAAAACATCACAGAAATAAAAAGCCTGCGTCCTGGTATTAGTTCAGTTATAAAATCCAAACACAATGGCTGCTGACAGCGCTGTCAGCTGGAGGGTTGATCACAGTGGACGGTAGAGGAGTAGACAGTAGAGATGTTGTTATATATCTGTTTAAACAGGAGTTTAGCTGACTGCACTGCATTTAACACCAAAGCTGAGAGCGTCAGCGCTCAGAGCAGGAAATACAGTCACTCTGTATCGTGCTGCTGTCCTCTACTTCCATCATCTCACGCTGATTCATTTTGAAAGAGCCATGGCCAACAGAGGAACTCCAACACTTGGCCGGCTGGCCGACCAATGTAACTTCATCACTCACTCACAGACAACCACGGTTATGGGGCTGGTCCGTGGCCAGTCCAGCCAAAAAGCCATGGGCAAATGCAATCAACAAACATTTAAGACAGCTTGAGTTTCTGTTAGTTTATGGATAGGCTACTTGTTAGCTACTTAGCTAAACTGTTACTATAGTAACAAAACTGCTAAAGAGTACAAGTTATTCTTCTTCTGGTGTTTTGTAGCTGTTACCAAACAGCTCCATGTGCATTACCACCACTTTCTGGACTGGAGTAGGGCCTACTTTGATTTGCATGAAGCCCAGGAAATCAGGAAGGATGCAATCAGATTTGTCATCTTAAGGAGGAGCATAAATGTGGCTAAGTGTTAACGAAAGTGTATTAAATCACATCTCGATTTTATCTGAGTGTAGGACATTGGAAACAACAAATGGAAATGAGGCCTAATGATCAGGTTAAGCTCGATCAGATCTAGTTTTTATGGCATGTTGTTGGACCATGTCGGAAGTCAAAAGTATTTATAATTGTTCTGAATGGCGAAGTGGAAAGACAGCCATCATAGAAGTGGGGGGAGGCTTGATAATCATCTAAATATGCACAACTGGCTAAAATGGGTGTGAATGATAGGCCGATGGTTCCAGAAAGTTGAAAATTGTCAGATGCCTTAATACAATATCAGAAAGGGGTGGGGGGGGGGACTCTGGAGCGTTGACTGTCCGACAAGCAGTTCTGACGAAGCATACTGGCAGCTTAAGAAACCTGGATTATTTTAGAATCATATACCAAACATGATAAAAACAACATAATACTCATAAGCAGAATACCAGTTTGTGTACACATACTCAGTCACTCTGTTTCTGTAAAGGCTGTTAAGTGTCCCATATATTTTTGTTCCATACTGTATGCTTGCTCTGTGGAGTGACCATGGGATGTAGGGCTGAAAGATGTTAGAGATAGCCACAGCTGACATGGTTTTCAATAATTTTCACTGGGAGAAGGGCAGAGAGGAGGAAGAGACATGAGTAAATTGTAACAGCAGAGATGAAAAGGTGATGAAAGATATGGATGGCCTATTCATTTTTTCCACATTTTATCAACTAACTAGCCTTTCCTGTCCATCAAAGAAATAAATTAACTGACCTGAATTCATCAAATATGCTGTAGCTGGTTATTGTTGGCCTTGTTCCACTGTATGAGATCACAGTATGTATTCTGTTGTAGTTAGAAAAAGGTCAGATTCAGAGCGCTCCAGTTCATATTCTAAGCATCGTTTACAATATCTCACACCTCTAGTTTTAAGTGTCCCTATCAGTAACTTTTGAGAGCAGAAGGAGAACAGCATCTTCTGGAACATATAAAATGAGGCTCCAATATACCATTTATTGACAGTAGCTAATGGGTCAAGTTTCAGTTTAAGAAAAATAATATACCCTTCAGATATGGTCATGATCCAGCTTACTATGAGTAAGCAAATATTTGCTAACCCCTGTGTTGTTTCACTTTGTGAAGTTGCTTTGACTAACACGTTATCAAAATGTAGTATTTAGCAGTCATTGAGCAACATTAACATTTATTTCGAGTTTTATTGTGAAAACATACAATAAATTTGCCATAAAACCAAAATAATGAACTAAAAGAGGCTAAAAAGTTCCACAGAGCTGCAGAGTGGGGTGGTAATTCTCAGTGAGTTTGTCACTGTTACATTTTTCACTTTGCATGTAATCATTTGTTTACAGTTTTTCTCAGTTGCTTTGGCACAATTCTCAAATGATAGTAAATATTTTCTGCTGGTCACTTGTTCACAAGAGAATTGAATTTCTCATTCTTTCAGACAAATTGCAAATGTTTTAGCATGTCTATGCAAATGAATAAATACAAATATGTACAATTTTCACAATTACCAAATGCATATGTCTTGCTGATCAAAACTGATTGTTGCCTCTCAGTGGAATAGTTGTCCTCTCCAAAACATGGAATTCTTTCAGTGTGTAAGTCATCACATGCACAATAGTCCATTCCATTGTCAAAATCTCTCAGGCACATATTCCATAACTAGCACTGATATGGAAGTTTTCTAACGTCTCCTAAATTGGTAAACTGCCTGTCAGGTGAAACTTGAACATCACTAATGAAGGGGAGTTTCTCAGATCTTACATCAACCATCCTGTCAAGTTAGATGACAGGTGCTATTCATGAGTTTGGATACATATTTATAGAGCTTGACCGCAACAGAATCACTACAGTTTCTGAACATGGAGGAACCTGGCCAGGTAAACAATGAACAAAGGCATGCCTGCTCATGGAAGAAGAGTAAGGATGCATGGTGGTGTAGTGAGGGGAAGACAGCAAAACAGAGGAAGAGGAGGAAGAGTACAAAGACGTAGAGCTGTCCCAGATTAAATACAGGCAATAACTGTGGACCATGTAATTAACCATGGCCTTACAATAGCAGAGGCTGGTCGCTGAGAGCTGCCTAATGTAAACCTGTCCACAGTGTCTTCAATTATCCAAATGTTCTGCAGGGAAAACAGGTATGTACTCACTCAATACTGTAATTATTCATGTTACAGAATTCCAGTTACAGCAATAGAATAACTAGTCAGTGCATATCTGAAACTCATGTTGTAAAAAATAAATGAGGCACACAGTACAGCACAGTACAGTGCAATACAGTACAGTACAAATAAAGTATTGTGACCTATTCTTGAATTCCAATGTCTAGGACTGGACGACTACCTTCTGCTGGTGGCAGAAGAGCAGCTTTTACACCTCAGCAAGAGCAAGAGATCTGCAGCATGGTGACAGCAAATAATGCTATTAGACTGAGAGATGCATAGTGCAATTTTAGAAGACAATGTCGTCTTTCAAAATATCAACTCTGTCAGCATCTCTACAATAGACAACGTGTTGAAGAGACATCACATCTCCATGACACAACAATAACAATAACTTTGTTTTGAAGTATGAGTTAAATGTTTTGGTTTGACCTTTTGCAAGTGAACTATGGTGTTGTGCTGCACCATATAAGCTTCTCTGACAAATGCACCTAGAGCTTTGAAAATGTTAGAAAATGAGCAAAGAGCAGGATCGGCAACCTTTTCAATGTCCTGTGCCAGTTTACAATGCTTTTTTTCATCTTGTCATTTATATTTTTTTATAATGTGCATTGATTACTTACTGCTGCTGCATGTCTCCCATACAAATGGACTAGCTTGCTTTACAATGCTAGAATACAATACTACACTAATATATAACTTGTAGCCTACTATTCTGTAGACTATATTATGCATTTTAATAAACACATTGCAGAATAAAAGAGATAAACACCAAAATAATACCAATACAATACAATACAATACCAATTTATTAGGCTACATTATAATTCCTTATTCATTCTTAATGAGGAATATTTTCAATGTTGCTTACTGTTGATAGCCTATACTATTTACAACATCAAGATCTAGTTTGTATTCATAAAATATAGTTTGTCAAGCGGCTGCACTGAAAAACTTGGCATGGAGCTGATGCTGCCTGGCTGCGCTATAACGTTAGCCTTGTATATGCTTTATCCCACACAAAATAATTGATACAATTAATGAATAAAAATCAACAAATTAATAAAAAGGAGTGAACAAAATTAATAACCATGCTTACTTGGAGTGACCATGCCAACAGATGGGGCAGCTGGCACAAACTTTTTGGTTTTTTGGCGTGGGGGTTCAGGCTCTGAACAGAGTCTGAACTCTACTCCTCACTCCAATCCACATCACTGAGGTCTGAAACTTCTCCACCATTAGACTCCCCCTCGCTCAGTTCCTGAAGCACTACCAAAGCCTCTTGAACAGTATATCTTGTTCATCCTCTCTCCATCTTCTGATCATTTCCTTTCCAAGTTTTAGGCTAGTGTGTAGGATAAATCTCGTACATAATCTCTCTCCAGATAGGTCCCACATAGGTCACAATAATCAATGACAGAAAGAAAAACCATAGATGCATGAAAGCAAACCTGCAAAATGGAAAAACTTACCTTATATGATAATAATGTATAATATGGCAACTGCAGTCTATATTACTGCGGTGGCGGTCAGTGGTATAAATGCTTAGAAATTGTGTGTTCTATTTTAGTACCTTCTATGCTTCAGAAAACATCAAAAATGCACATTTAGGAAAAGTTGTGGGCTGAAAGGCTCATAGTTTTCAGAGTTATTTGCATCATAAAAACCCAAACTGTCTGTCAGACCATCTTGACAGTGCTAGTGTTAATATAAAAAAATTGATTTCTCGGGCTTTATGGCCTTTTGCTAAAGAAAAAAAACATTAACTATAGAAAAAATTTAAGCAATTTTTGAAGACCTAAAAAGTGCAGGCCACTGACAAAATCACCTTTAGTCAAATCAGTGTAGTTTCCACACATGAAAAACAGGTTCTGATATGCTGGAATAATTCAGTTTGTTGATGCAAGCACCAACATTTGAGAAGTTGCTTGTGTAGAGCATTTCAGAACATTGGCAGGCATGTTTCATTTTTGAATGACCTTAATCTCAAATCTCAATACATTTCACTTTTTGAAAAGTTTCCAGTCCACTTTTCAAGCACATCTCTTGCATAATACCCAAGAACTGTTACCTATTTTTCAAAAAAAAAAAAAAAAAGTCTTCCCCCCTCGGTGTAAAAATGTTTGCTTTTCTCAAAGACAAGATACCCTTTACCTTCTGATGTTGCCAGTGTAAACTACTGAATATATTGTGTTTTTTATGGCCAGTGCAAGCAGAGCTCTATCCACCTGCAGAATCAATCATTCTTTTTGTGATGGTTCTGCTGGAGACTGTCTTGCAGGAAACCAAATTACACTGAGTAAATGGCCTCTTTGGTGCCAGTGCAGACATTCAGGTCATTATGATTAGTTTTGGTGGAAGTACTTGTTTGTGGTATCAGATTTGTTTCTCCTAATAAATGTCATCTCTTGTGGAAGCGTTCTAATGTTACTAATGTCAACTAATGTTTGTTCCCACAGTACATATCCTATATAATGTTATGGTTAATTATTTGTACTGATGGGCTGTCTCATATAGGGAGGAGGCGCAGTTTCTCAGCACAGTAGCTTTCAGTCATATGAAGGCTACACCTTAGTAGTCCTTGTTCTTCGAAGAACCCAGGCCCTGAAATGGGACACATGCTGACAGCCCAGTGAAAAGGTGCTAAATGAGGCGCTAGAGAGCATTATGAAACTATGTTGCCTTTGCTTATTTGATAGCTTATCCTCCCACTGAATAAATGAGAAAACAATCCACTGTTTACACCTAGTGAAGAACAGCATGGCTAAATTTGTTGTCCACTTAGTTTTTCCAGTAGCATTCGGTTAGCCTAGCTATTTTCTAAGTCATGTTATGTTTCAAGTTCTGATCTATTTTTTCCACTGGTGGGGCAGGTTAGCACCACTAACCGAGTAGATGCCTTTTGTACAATGTAGAAAAGGCGTCTGTAAAACTGTATCAAATTCTCTTAATACATCCATGCATTTTACATTATGGGTGCAGTTAGCTAGTCACCCAAAGTCAAATTTGTACATTTTTGTTTACACAAAGTTCAAGATGAGTCATCAAACATTTGAAAACATTTTATAGGAAGGGAAAAGGCAGGGTTTTTTGGACATAATATTGGCATGTAGCAAAAGATATGAATAATTAATTCAGGGGCACAAGATTAAAACTGGGAAAATTTTATTTCACTGTCTTTAAGCTACTTTTTGGCTGAACCGCAACAGTGGGGCCAGCCCTATAAATGCGAATGTCCGTGACTGACTGACATGACTGACTGATGAAGTTACACCACTGGTCAGCTGAAGGCAGCCTTTGCTGAGTATCCCAGAATGCATTTTGTACCTAAGAGCAGCGATTTAGCTGCTCTCATTTTTGCTGTAGGACTGTTACAATTTTTCTCAATTGGTTGAGCACAATTCCTGAAACAGAGTCCACATTTTCAAAACAGTTAACACAAACCACATAACACTATTTCAGTTTGCAAAAGAATAAATATGATGAGAAAAATGCTCTGAGATGTTCAAAACATTTAATAAATGTTGCAAAATGCTGTGAGATGCTCAAAACATTGAAATACATTGGCAAAATCCAATAACTGCACTAAAACAGATTGCCATTTCATCAAAATAGGAGGCTTTCTTTATCATTCCTTGAACATTGGCAATCAAAATTTAAATAAACCCATCAAAATGAAATGGTCAATTCAAATTCTTTCGTTCTATGACCCATTTGATGCTTACTGTGATATGATACAGTACTTTGAAATTACCTGGTTATACATAATCCCATTTAGATTTATATTCCTTATCCTTGTTCAATTGCAAATAACCTTTACACACAGAATGAACACAGAAAAGGACTTTTACACAGAAAGACAGAAAATTCCTCAATGAAACCAAAAGTTTATTCAGTTTTTTTAAGATGAATTTTTTTTTTTTTTTTAACAGGAAATTGAGGGGAAAAAAAGCAGATACGTCATAATCATCATCATCAACCCTAAGTTGATGTTACATAAAGAAAATAAAAAATACTCAGAACAGTTATTCATCCACTCTCTCCTGTGGGTCAAGCCACAAATTTTCATCAGCATCACATTTTATATAACATCTGCTATGAAAAATCCACCCGTGGCAGTTTTCCGCAGTAATTACCTCACAAGCAGCATTCATCGCGTCTAGTAATGACATCTGTTGTTATGTTTGATGATCATACACCTTCCATCGCCATGAAGACAAAAATTCTTCAATTGGATTCAGGAAGGGGGAGTATGGTGGTAAGAAGTCCATGTTAACACGTGGGTGTGCTTCAAACCACTCCCTGATGCAGGGTGAGCAATGGAAGCTCACATTGTTCTGTATGATGACAATATTGGGCTGTCTTGTGTCTGCCTCTTCTTAGAGCATGGAGTTTGCCATGCATTACATCTAAAAATGCAATGAAGCGTTCAGTGTTATTTGGTCCAATCAATGGCAATGCACATGGTGATGTTTGCCCCACATTGGCCTGGCACATCCGCTGTAGCTCTGTGTCCTATGATGTTTTTCCCTCTCTTCCTGACTTTCCCCAAGTTGAATCTAGCTTCATCAACATAAACAAACAGCTGTGGTGAGTCACCGCCTTCAAGTTCCAATATTCTCTAAAAAAAAAACCAAAGATGACAACAGACCAAATCATGCAAAGCACCATCAACTAGAAACACAATTACATTACAAGTAATGAGAAGAATACCAACCTGTACATACTGATTCCTCAGTTCCTTCACTCGCTCATTGTTTCTTTCAAATGGTACCTTGTACAGCTGTTTCATTCTGAGTTGATACTTACGCAGCACACAATCAATTGTAGAAATGCTCACACTGTGTATGGTGGGAAATATGCCACTGTCTTCAATGATGTGTGACTGTATTTCCCATACGTGTAGCATTGTTTGCAATCACTAAATCAACAATAGCCACTTCCTGTTCTTCAGTGAGAGTTTTCCTCTGCCACCCGTTGGAGGTCTTTGCTCCACTCTGTAGATGAATGCATGGACAACATTCATGCAATACAGTAATTGCTTTCATGATGGACACAACACTGAAATGACTGAAATGAGTGATTGCAAAGGAAAATGTGATTCATAGCTTACCTGTTTTCATTCCTGTAAGTCCTTATGACTGACGCACCAGAGGATGTACTGAGGTTGGGCTGTACCCTCTGACCTGCCTCTCTCATTGTGAGACCATGTGTAGCCGGCAAATGTCCCTCCTGGGCTACCGTAGGGCTAGACAGGCTTTAGCACCACCCATTTCCTGGTTGTCAATTTTGTTTGGTGAAATATATAAGCTGCACAGAAAAGACCCGATTTGCTGCTGTTCTCCTCCGGCCCCTGGTGCAACAGGTTGTTGCTGTTTAGCAAGATAACACTCTGGTCCCATCCTCTAGCAGCCACCTGCTAGTTTTGTTTTGTTTGTTTGGTTTAGCTTAATTTTCCTTTTCTATATTTTGTTTTCATGGTTGCTTTGATAATACAATTGGTTAGTTTGCTTTAATTATTTTATTTTTCTTTGTGGTATTAGCCTTTAGTTTCATTAGGTGGTCTCTGTTATTGTTAGGTTCTTTTGTTACCTCTCGCCGCCCACTGTGGCGTTGATCATTTTCCCCCAAGAAACTAGTAATGTAGTGTGCTGTCGTTTAACCAGTGTTTCTTTGTTGTAATGCTATAGGACCTGTGGCGAGCATGGCCGCCTGGACGGTGGAGGGTTTTGGTGATAGAGTCCTTACCGTTGCTGCTCACCCCCATAAAAGTGTGTTTGGTAGTCATGCAATTCCTTCACATTTAGTTTTTTTTTTCCTTTTGGTTTTTGCCTTGCTGTGTGTGTGTGCATGTGGGTGTGTAGGGCATGGCGGCATGGTGGGTGCTCTGTACCAGTGTAACTTGCCCTCTCCCTGTCGGTGGCTACAGCTGACCACGCCTTAGCGCTCCCATTTTCTTATTATAGTCTATTGCTATTGAAATATCTTTTGTACTTTTGCACAATTTTAAAGTAGTTAGTATTTAATAAATCTCCTGTTTTAACTTATTGTTAAATTATTACTGTTATTATTTTATTAATAAATTTTGTAATCTTGGGGGAACTCCTTGTCTAAGTCCATCATTTTCCATCATCTGTATCATTATAAGGGATCTGTGGCCTTTTATATGGTGTGAGTTGAATATTAAAGGGTCAGTGCAACCTAAAATTCAGAACCAAATTTGGGCCTTGCCTGTCTGGGCCCGGCCACACATCGTTTATCACATGGTCAACCAATGTTGCACAGATTTCATTCAAAATAAATGCATGCCTAGGTCTCCCACCTCTACCACCACGCATATGGACACATCCTCCTCTTGCTCTTGCTTGCCTTCCTTTCACTCTTTCCTGCTCCATGTTCACTACACCAAGTAACTGGTGACCATTTTTATATATGATTTAGGTCTGATTGGTTGATGAACAAATAAGCTGTGTGAAATTTTTGGGATGATCTCTTTCTGTTGAGAATCATGGCTTGTGTTTTGCATGTTTTGAGACTCAAATGACTGAATTTTGTGTTTCAATGTAAAGATTTGTGTTTATTGTTTTGACAAAATCCTTTTCACATCTGCTTTTTGTGTGAAAGGATTCAACATTAATTTACTGTTTTGCATCATGCAGAGGAGTTTTGAGAAATATGATAACTGTTTTGAAAATGTGAACAAAGTTTCAGAAATTGTGCTCAACCAATTGAGAAAAACTGTAATGTCACTTTATTAAATTTCAATATTATTTCAGGCAAGAATGTAACCATTTATATTCCCAATATGTGGTCAGTTTATCCGAATAATGCCTGTTTGGAAATTTGGTCCAATGTGTTTGGAGATGGAAGGAGCCGCTGCCGGGTGAGACCAGCCGGTCATCTCAGCTGCTAGCAGCCCAACTCCTGAGTTGATTGGCTGGTCAATGTCCATCATCATGCTGGGGAGAACATGATCTGATGAACTGATCGTTGCAGCTCTAATGTTTGGCTCTAATGTCTCTGCAGCATTTTGATATATAATATAATTCCTTTTGGAAGATAAATGTTAGTCTCACAGATGAAATCTAACAATTGTAGCTGCCGCATTCGTTTGTCTGAATGTAAAGTGAAGCTTCATGTTTTTACTGGACAGAACAACAGTGCTGCCTCTGGGGCTCTATACGTACAGATATCACCACATTTACATAAATATTCATGTATTAAAATGAACAGATCAGTCTATATTAAATTTTGTTTTATTTTATTAAACTACATGACAGTGTGGAGTTGTAGTTACATTACATAGTGAATAACATAATTTACTGCATCTCTCTGTCAATTAGGTGATTCTTTTGTGAGACTTAAAGTGTAAGTGGAGCTTTGAGTTGAGATTATTTTGTCACAGTACAGTCAGGTAGGTGTATTGAAGCTGAGCTCCTGCTGTCAGCAAGTACGCTGCTGTTCCAATTGCCAAATTAGAAGCCCTCTAGCATTTCTACATGGTCCAGCCATATACAAGATTTTGATCTAATCTTCTTCTCAGTAGCCTTGAGCTTTCTACATTAAAAGTGTTGTGTTTCTGTAGCTTAACTACTTCCAATTAAGTTTAGCTTCTAGCTTTGCTAGCTTTAGTTTCAAAGCAGTTTCCCCAGCACTGCTGTTTAAATGATAATGTTTTCACCATTGTCTGTTACTACAGACATAACAGTACCACACAGTAATTTCATTCAGTATTATTGACTAGAATGAATGAAACAAGTGATAAAAAAAACAGATAATATGGGACAACCTAAAGAGAATGAGCAACAGCCATACAAACTACTGATATCATGAAACCTATCACAGATTAACATAACTTTATTTTAGATCTGTAAAGCTTCATTTCAACAATGAGATCCATGAGCCTCCAGACAAAACAAATTGTACAAACACTGGCAGTAATCCAAGGGGACCCGCTGGATTCAGTGTCTTATAATGAATAACAAAACATTAAGAGTGTTTCATTTCAAAAGCCAAGTCCACAGAGCACAGTGAGGTGCTCCAAAATACAAAAAAACATACCACAAAGAGGTCTGGTACATACAGTGATACGTTATAGTAATCACAATCTCAGGAGTGACACATGCTTAGGGGAGTCCGAACCTCCCAAAATATTGTACAGACATGCCCCTACAATTAGAGACAAGCTTGGTTCTCATGCTGAACATCATGCATACCATGATAGCCTTTTGAGGGCAGAAGGAATAGAATATGTACAGTCCATCAGATGGGATGACTTTCTAAAAAATCTGCTATTGGGTTTTTTTTCTTTTTATAAACAACTTTTTTTTAATTCCACCTATTAATGGGACTGCATCTTGAGTGATACAATTATTATGGTCATGATTTCTATTCTCTTTTTTATTATTTTGATGTTGTTGTGATAGTTCTCTGTATCTGTTGGTTATGTTGTTATGTGATGAAGGCTTTTAAAATAAGTCTTCTCTTTGCTCTGCGTACGAGTGCCTGAGGAACACTTTCTTTTCTGTTCTGCCTGTTATAACTCTGTGTCATGTGTCTGTATCCTTGAAATGAATGATAGAAACACTGCAGTCCTGTAAAAGACAATATGCTCTATAGTGTCCAGTATATAAGCTTTACAAAGCACTAGAAATATTGTAGGAATATAATGTAGACAGTAATTATAAAATACAGATTGAAAGATGAATATGAGATATTTTACATAGTCTGTTTGTGATGTCTGTTTGATATTTTAATGCTGCAAAAAAAAAAAATACAATACAAAAATATATCCACATAAATGAGGTTTCTGAAGTCTCCAATTACTGTACAACAACAAAGAAAACTGTTAATTTCTACTTATTTAAATATTATAAGCAAAACCCCATTCTGCTTTTTTTTTTTTTGCAAATATCTGTTCAATCTGTGCTATTGTCTGGAGTATTGAAGGAGCAGACAGCCCAGAACCTGGTTTTCTTTGCAGATCGTATCCTTCCTGCTACAGCTTGAATAAACTCAGATCATTTCAGTCCTTGTGTCTTTAGATTATTGTTACAAGGACTCTCAATATTTTCTCTCTTTTCCATTCTTCACGCTGGTTTCTTTGTTGTCTCTCTCTCTTAGCTGGCCAAGGGGCTGATTGTGTGCTTGCTGCGGAGGAAAGAGCGAGCAGACTCCACTTACTCTGTGAGTACTCAATCAGTGGGAAACATGCTTGTCTGTTGGGCTTCGTGATTTATTATATGCTATAAATGTGACCATAGCTGTTTTTTCCAGGTAGAGGAGCCAAGGTAGCATATAGTAATCTCCTCTTCTTTGATCATGTTATGACAAACTTATCTGGTCATTATATGTGATGCATGCTGGTCCCAAGTAGGCTAAAGGAAACAGTATGTTAAACACACAGGGTCAATTAGTTATTAGTTATTGATCTAAACTATGACTTTGTAAAATGGACTAAGACTACAGGTTTGTGTTCAGTATAAACAATAGTTCTCTTCCATTATGAAGATAGCCAAGAAACTTTGATCGATAGATGACTGAATAACTAGATAGTTGATAATTAGGACAAATATCGACCATTGGGAACCCCAAACATGTATGACTTTTTTTTAAGGTTTTAAGATTGAAAATGCTGAAAATGTATGTAAAATAAAATGAAATACTGTGATGTGCAGAATGAAAGTCGAAAGTATAGCCTGACTGATACTGGATTTTTTTATACTGATACCAATATCAACATTTGATCATTGATTTTGCTAGTAGTGTGGTGCTATTGATGGCAATGTAGGTCCGCACTTTGGTCCAGACTCAAATATCTGAACCCCTATTGGATGGATTGCCATGGAATCTTTAGAAGACATTCATGGTCCCAAGAGGATGAATCCTACTTACTTTGGTGATAGTCTGTCTCCTCCTGTAGCACTACCATTTGTTGGATTTTCATTGTGAAATGTCTCAATCGTTGGATGGATTGCCATGACATTTGGTACAGGCAGTCATGTTCCCATCATGATGAATTGTAATAACTTTGGTTATGAACTCATCTAGTGCCATTATCAGGTCAAACTTGTGATTGCACAGCTTCTCACAGCTGCTAGATTGTCAGTCTCATGACATTTCTGTCACCCTGCACTGGAAAGCACTTCATGCTTATTGCTTAAGAGGGTTCTATGTGAAATAAATTAACATTATTATTTGAACTATTATTCATTTTCCACATAAACACATAACTAACTAAACTGAAAGGTCCCTTAAATGTTTTTTATTATAATATGTATGAATATGTATAACATGTAATTAATATGTACTGTCCAGGACATTTTGCAAAGGATCTCTAGTGGAAAAGCCATGCAATGGAGACACTGTGTCTGAATTACCAAAAACATATCTTTGGCATTTTTGTTTCCTTGTTTAATTGTCGGCTATCACTTCTACCAATACTGATATATCCGCAATAAGCATAAGCAATAACCCAATCTATCAGTCTCTAGCAGAAAAGATTTTCATTGGAGGAGTGCAGTAAGCAAAAGCTTAGGGGTCTAAGTAACCAACTGCCCTGTTTGAAAAGAACAGAAAACATACCCATCTGCTTCTGAAGACAGAAAAATAGAAATGGACAATCTGCAGTGACAATCATCAGTATGCAAATGATGCATATCTGAAGCTGATCATAACTTTTGACCTAACTCTGTCCAATTCAAAGCAAAAGTTGACAGAAGACCACTCAGGTTCTTTGTATCTTCTTTTATCGAGTATTTATAAGTATTCATCTCACATCTGAGGGCTTCTTGCTCTCCATGTCCAAACCTCATGTACGGTTCTGTTTGCCGAGTCTGTATTGAACAGACAGGATGTTAGCTTTCAATATTCTCCTCCTTCTCGTAGCCAGTGTGTAATATGCACTTGCACAATGAGTGACGGTTTGCCAACTGAGCTGCAGCACTGCACACGTTCCCTTGTGGCTGACTGGATTTAAGATGGACTGTAATCTGAGATCAGGAGGCTTTTCGGGATATTTACATCCTGGCACCTTCTCTGATGAAACAAAACAGTGAACTGAGGTCTAGAGCTAATTTTCATCTGCGGTCTCTTTGGCAGGTCACATATAACATATAACAGCACAAAAACAAACAGTACAAAGCAAAAAAAAAAACAAAAATCAAAAAGCAAGATTGTCAAATCAAAAGCAAGATTATATGCGTACATGAGAAGACCTTGAGATAAAATGTAGAGGCAGTGGTTACAGAGTTAAAGTTTAATATGAGCAATAGTTTATTGAACAATTACTACGGTGAGTGAGGCTTTATGTTTTGAGGCTGTTTGTGCTCTGAGCCATGATAATGTGGCATTAGGTTGATGTCTTTATGGGGCCCTGTGCAATGCTGAATGTCACGCTTATCATGGTATAAAAAAAGAGAGAGTGGAAAAACATTAATTACCTCTCACAAGACTACTGATGTTAATTTCTGTAGTCACGTGTTTAACCAATTACTCAGAGTGTAATGAAGTGGAACATGGCTCACCAGAGTTCACAGGACAATTCCCCCCCCGCCCCCCCCTTTTTTTTTTCTTACCCTAGTTTGGCTATTCCAGAGTGGGAAGCTAATCATCACTTAACATTAAACCAGGCAATACTTCACTCCAGATACATACATTTATCCATGTCAATATCCATTCCTCGTTTAATAATTTCTCCACAGCTATCTCGATATCACTCTCTGCTGAGAGAGGTGGGGAAAGCACATTATCTATGCCGGGGTGTTACAGTATTAGGGATTATCCCTGACAGATAGTTTCCCTTCCAGGCACCATTAGCTTGGCCTCATCCCATTTGGTATTTCCAACACCTGCGACCACCATCCGCTGGGCACAAGAATTATTGCCATTGTATTTTTTCTAGGGTATATAAATTAATCATGGGGATCACAAGCAACTACTTTAAATTTCTGGACTGTGACCAAGAAACACATCCTCCCCAAGGATGCCAAGTACCTATGCATCATTAAAACAGAGTTGTGCTATCTGACAGAGGAACAGTGCCAGCTCCCTCACTTGTATACCTTAAGGGATTGTGGTCTCTGCATTTCCGCACCAAGCATAATAGCTACTGTCTCAGGCTAAATACAATCAAGGTCCTTGAGTATGACTTTGAATGCTTAACGAACAAGGGCCACGTGTTCGCGTATGGATGAAATAAAGTTGATCAGCTTGAAAGTGAAAGTAGACAGCTGACTACAGCAAACATAAATTAACATCGATCATTGGGCAGAGCACGTACACTAATGACTCAAGGCTGCAGGGGCTTGTTAGTCAACTCCTGCAATGGACTATAATGGCTCCCATATCCTCACAATCCACTAAATACCAATGACTGTAATTCCTCATTGACCATCCTTACATTGGCACATGATCTGTCTTCGATTCGCATGCATGAATGAATGATGTGGCTGTTAATAGAGATATTACAGTATTACCTAGAAATTATATGTCAAATAGTGCAAATTAGATCCACATCATGCTGTGGTAAGGAGTAAATATTGCTCATTTCAAGCCCTGAAATCAATGAAACTCAAATTCAAGCTCAAAATGGCAAAGACATTATTATCAAAACAGTTTGATCAATATAAAGAAACCTCATCCTTGCTCATAGATAAATATTTAGAAGGTAGCTTGTTGTAACTGTCAGTCAAAATCATGGGGCCACTTTCACGGTGCAGATTTTGTGTCTCATTTGACTTGTTCTGAGTTCCTCTGCTCACATAGTGCTTGGCAAGCTTGTCCGCATTTTAAAACACATTGATTTGGAATTACTATCAGATAGGTGTTTTGACAAAATGTCTGGAAAACAACATTTCATATCGATTTAAAGTTTCTTAGAGCCCAAAATTAAAGCCTTGCATCTAGCTGTAATTACAGTATGCAGCTTGGTGTCATTCATCCAGCCTCTTAATAATACATAATTACAGTTAACTCTAAAGCATACTGAGAATAGCACAAGGCAGAGTAGTTTATTGAAAGAAGAGAAAATTTCATATCTCAGAGGCCCAAGTAGGTCAAAAGAATGTGGCTTCTATAGTTAGATAGATACAATTTCTTCATTGGTTTTCTCCAGAACAGTCAAATATATCAACCCAGTGAGTCTCATAAGGAAAGACATCAACCAAATCTCCCGCTATTGATCAGTTCCTCCATATTTGATTGAGACTCATGACAAGACTGCGGGCAGGATGACAAACAAAAAGGCAAAAGGTTAAAAAAAGTGGAAACCAAATCAATAATGATGACTGACAAGATGAAGCTTGGATGATAAGTATTGTGCCCTCTTAGAATAAATAATAGAGAGCAGAATAAGTCTACTTCACTCCCCATACAACTAATGCTTTTTCTCCCTTTTTCCTGTCATGATTAGTGATTTGTTCTGTTTTGTTACATCTGTCTGTCTGCGGCAATTTACTGTAGGAGCTGAGATGGAAAAGGACAAAGAAGAGCTGTAGGAGAAAATGTTACGTTTTTGAGCATTGTGTGTTCATATTAGAACTCATGAAAGCATATAAGCCAGGGGCCTGTTTCATAAAAGCAATTTGCCAGCACTGCTTACACGCACATCACAAATGATGGCAGTGTAAAGTTTCAGAGATGATTATGGCTTGTAAATTGCAGATACATTTGTGAGTCCTACAGGACTGACCATGCTCATGCATGGGTCAGAAGTATGATTTTGGTTTGTTTTGAGTAGTGAATTTAACAGGGGAGGAAATGATTTCATGTTGCAAATTGCAGCTTGCATGTTACAAATTTGGTGAAGTGGGCCACAGATTGTTTGCATGTAGAATGTATGTATGTGTTTTTGTTAATGTGTTTTTAAATGCCCCCCTGTGACTTCCTGCCGTAAGAAATTCACACTGACATCTTCATACACTATAAGACACTATGAAAAAATATTATAAGTCTATTTAAGTAAAGCTGTAAGGCAGGTCATGTTTTCTTAAGGTTGAGCTGCTCAGCTGTTAAACATATGTAAATTACATTAACAATTTTAATGCAGGCATTTTGTAGGCTGAGTGCGCACTGACAGAAGTTGTGCTATCATATAATTAACATAAATATTGGATCTGGTATGTATAATACCTTACTAATACTGCACCATTACAGCATAAACTCTGTTGTGTTACTTATTATGTATGTATGTTATTTGATAAGGTTGGAAAAGTTATAAAAGCTTCATTTTTAGTCGTGAATCAATAGCAGTAGTTTCTGGCGTCATGATCAATGGAAGATGTGATGTCTGTCTGCATGTTTTGAAGTGGTTTGAATGATTTGCCCACAGTAGGATTATTTTTCTGCTTCAGTTCAGTTTGTCTGTCTGCATTCATTAGCATTCCCTTTGATATATTATGTACACTTAGAACATCACACAATTTACTAGAGTAAATATGTTGAACCAACAGTTTTCAGAAAGCTTAACATTACCTTTGGCAGGAGGCTCTGCTCATCTGTTGCTGCTGCGAGCCACTTTTTTTCCTTCTCTCTCTCTTGCTTGACTTGCTCCTGGGAGATAGTGTAGCAGCAGTATGTATACACTAAATATCAGCTCCCCAGTATCAGCTGCTAGCGGGCCCTTCGGCATGGGATCTTGGCTCTGCTTATTTGGTTGAATGAATTATTAATGGCTCACGGATTTTCCACAAGTTCCAGCCTGTTTTTGTTTTTTTGTTGTTTTTTTTTTGTCCAGATGGCTTAATGTAGACTGCATCTCATCATCTTTACAGTGCTCATATGCCCTCCTTTTCTTCCAGAGCCAAACAGAGGAGAGTTTACCCAGGAAGCATTCTCCACTCTCTGGCAACTGGATGGGAAGACGGAGACTCTTTGACCTTGGAAAATGAAGATGTTGTTGCCATGGGAACTGTTAATCCTTCTGTCACTCAAAGAGTGCCTGGCTGGTGAGATGCCAAGTTGAGTCGCCTTTCATGACACACCTGATATGCATATATCTCTCACAGGGAGGGTTTGCCTCTTTCTTATGCATGTTTAGGTTATCATTTCCATTTGAAATGGAAAGATAACAGTCTCAAAAGGGATCATAATTTTAATGGCTTTTATATCTGGGCAAAATCTACATCAAGTTTGCAAAGAATGATGCAAAGGCATGGCCAAAACAGAAGATTTACCTGTTACTTAAGTTTTTAAAGAGCTTAGAAATAAGAACCACAGAGCCAGACATTTGAATTTACTGATGCAGTTTCTGTGTTATTTAAGAGGATGAAGTTGCAACAGGGTAAAGAGAAACTACGTCTTGTCATTCAAAGATTGACTAACCTCACCAATATCATTACCACCAGCCTCACCCCACCCCATCTGTCCCATCCTCTTCCATTTTACTCTTATGATGACATTTTGATCTCAGTTGTTAAGAGCAACTCGACTTTAAATCTTCACATTTTCTTTTCAGCAACTCTCTGATAAACATGACTCACTGTTAGATTTACATCTGAGGAGAAAACTAACCTATAGGAGAAAATTCACTCTCTGCTGTCTTTTTATGCCTCCCTGGTTTATTATGCAATTTTCTTGCTTTATGTCCAACTGCTGCCACTTACATGAACTGTGGCAAGCACTATAAAAATCCACACTAACTCCTTTTTTAACACTAATTTATTCTGTACTCCATTCTCAACAACATTGATCCACAGTATGCTGAGGTGCTCCTTCCCACTGAGCGCAAAGCAGAATAACATTAACCTTCAATTTCCAAATACCTGTATGAGCCACAGATAAGAGTTAAAATCTCTGTATGAGCTCTCACTTTATGTCTGAATACAGTAACCTGTGCAGCCTAGTCAACTGAGTGAGATTTAATGTTGACAGTCACATTTGACGGATATACTGTATGCTGAACTCAAGCCAACCGTTTACAAGTCATCAAACAAATGCATTTAAATTTATACAGTATATGGAGTGGGGTCTATTGTATTGTTATTTATGATTCAATTTCCATTGATTTACCATCTCATCTCAAGTCAGCAGTTTCACAGGGGTATGTCTATTCAGCCTGCAAACACAAGAGTAGAGACTGAAGGGTTATGCACATGGCACATGCAGTTAGTTGCAGCTGTACTGTTCATACATATACCCACTATTGAGCTCACATTTGTATGCATTCCCATGAAACCTAATTAAGTGTAATTTGTATGTGTGTATGTTCAGGTGTGTTAGTGGTCAGTCTAGTTGGTGTGTTTACAGGGCAGGCCTGTTCTCAAGCATACACACAAACCACCCGTTCATTTCCCAGGTGAAATAGCCCAGCTATTAAAGGTTCATTAATTTGTTTAATTTAAAGGACACTGCAACCAGGGTAAAAATGAAGCACCTCCCTCAGAGGCTGGGGAAACAAGGCCCTTACCTGAGGCAAAGACTCCCACTCTCATTAGGATGATGATGACGATGATGTGGGAGGGAAAACTCTTTGTCCTAGTCAAGGTTAGAGACGTGTAAAAAAGCATCTCATCCTTTCAAGTGCACAAAAAGAAACATTTTTCAAGAGCAACACTGGTGTGCAGCCCATCGTATGACACACATGTTATTAGAGAAATGAGAGGGTGGACATCAGTGTGTATGTGTGAGTGTGTGTGTGAGTGTGCATCTATTGAAGAAATGCTAGATTTCACGGGAGTAATTAGTGCAACATCGGTTAATTACTCCTGTGTATTGATAGTTTGGCTGGAGCTAACCAAAACAACAAGCTCGACTGAGCAGACACATGCACAAATAACATGCATATAGAACACAGCTTTACAGGCGCTCTAATAATTAGATTAAAGCCAGAGTAAGGCAATACTCTGATATTGCAATTCTCATGTAAACACCTTAACCAAGTTATCCCACTTGCATTAAGATCATAATTAGATGAAGCATAACCAAATTAACCAGCTGGGCTACTTGTCAATCTCTGTAATTACCCTTGACATGTATACAGCTTAGATCTATTTCTGTCTGTGTTCTGATTCTGTGTGTGAAAGTTCACAGAATGAACCAGATGCACAGTTTGACTTTAAATAAAGAGTGGCAGATCTACTTCTCAGCTGAGCACTTCTTGATTGTACTTAACACAAGTAACAGAGCATGTGTTAAGATGTTCTGTGAATTCATCTGTGCTAAAAAAAAAAAAAAAAAGTTTTAACAGAAACTTGAAAATCAGAAAAAAAAACATATAAAGTCAAACTGAAATTTAAATTAATTTCTGCTAAGAAGTCAGTATGTTGTGTGTATATCTTTGGTGTTTGTTTTGACTTACTTATTTTGTCAAAATTTTAACTACCAAAAAAGAAGAAATTAAATTGTATCTATTTTTTTGCAGTGATTTCCAGGGACATGAATTAATGGTTCTGAATGACACTGCTTACTGGGCAGAGAAAAATAGCTCGTATAACTTGTTTATACATTGTTTGGTTGCAGCTGTGATTTGAGCACTCACTACTCCCTGAATCCACACGTATTTATTCCATGTAGTGGGTTAAATCATGGTATATGTATGGAGTGCCGAGGTCACGGGTTAGCTAGACACCCTCCTTTCTATAAAGTGGGACGATCACTGAATGTGCAGGAGCTGCCAGTGACCCAGCAGGTGTTCAGATAACATGAACAAAAAGTAACATGGAGTGGTAATCAGTGCTAACATTTGCATCAGAAAGCTAAAGCTAGTTAGCCTAGCTTGATAGCTTCCTCTTTTTGAGTGGAATACAAACTTAAGGCATGATGGGCACCTATCAAGACTGATGTCTTCAGTTGTTAACAGTACAGAACCAACACTGTGTGGGCTGGAAAAAATGTCTTGTATCAACATTCATAGACTATATTCACAGAAGTTGCCAGGGTGTCTCCTAGCATTGCTAGCCCTCAAATGTCAGTCAACTGCCATGGTAATCAAAGTATTAACTTAATCTAGGTATTCATGGTAATAAAATTACTGTGCATGCAAACAGTGCGACTGTGAATGAAGGTAGAAAAATAAAAAAAAACTTTATGACTGGTGTTGTAGACTGCATAGAATATGCCTGTTAGCCAGTGTGCTACAGGGTTATCTTTAGTTAATTGCTCTCTCATCACCCTGCATAATCTGTCTCATGACATGTGCACAGGAGGGTTTATTAAATACAGAATCCACTCAAAGAGCCACATTGACAGCTAATTATAAGGGTGTAGAGTTTATATACAGTTCGTGAGTGATGAGTGCTGAGTTTTGCATTAATTCAGTCATTTGCTCTGCGCCATTGTACAGCTAATGTGTTTTTTCAACACAGAGAATACACGCCATGGTCCTGTCTTCACCCAGGAGCCTAGTGACAGTATTTTCCCACTGAGCACTGATGATAAGCAGGTGTTTATTAATTGCAAAGCAAAGGGAAACCCAACTCCGCATTATAGGTAAGTGTTTTGACTGAACTTTGACTGACTATGAGGTGAGACTACAGTGTACAGTATCAGTGAATGCGTGGTACAATTTGCTCTGCTAGGCTTCTTCATGATACCAGGCTGTCTCACTATATTGCCTACATTCATGTTTGAGTGTAGTCATTCATTAGGCAATTACATTTTTAAGCATGTGTATCCTTGCAGGATGTTTTCTGGTTCTTTTCCAAATATTCACTGGAAAAAATTAAAATGAGATGTCTACCCTAGCGTTAACGAATGTGGTAACTGGGCAAAGTTGTGTTTGATTTTTGTTTGGCCATCTATTTGTCACAGGTGGAAAGTGGATGGGAGAGAAATAAACACAGAGTCAGATCCAAACTACAGCCTTGTAGAGGGGAACCTGTTGATCAATAACCCTCATGTCATCAATCATGGGGGAGTGTATCAGTGCATCGCCACTAACTCATTTGGGACCGTTGTGAGCAGGGAAGCAAAAGTCCAGTTTGCTTGTGAGTACAGTTATGGATTTTTGAGTATGCATATTATAGGACAGAATGTTTTTGTGAAGAATACTAAATATTAGTTATCCAATGAGGGTTAAATCAAGGGCAGTGAAGAAGCACCTTGGATAAGAGGTGAAACATTTTCAAGTATCTTCAACCAAGTCCAGTTGAACTTGATTCAACCCTCCTTGGATAACCACGACCTGGATGACTGAGAATCTTCACAGACATCTAAATATTAGTTATGATTGTATTCACAACTGACTAGAATACAGATTGCCCAGAATAGGGCTGCTCCACAAGATTCCAGAGGCCATGATGATGTCTTTAATGTCTAGAGGACTGTAGGAAAACCAGCAAAAATTTATGAGTGTTTTTGCCCTTACCTTTTTGCCTTTTTTTCTTAAGAAATTACCTAAATAACTGATTGATTATCAAAATTGTTGGTGTATAATTTTCTGTTCAGTGACTCATTGATTAATCAACCAATCATTTCAGCTCTAATTTAGAATGTGAACACAAACTAATTTTTACCCTGCCAGTAGGGTTCTAGGAATGGCAATATTAGACGGTCTGTCAGGCCACCACTTCATCCAGAGTGAAATATTTCGACTCTCAACTGTTGGCTGTATTTCCATGAAATTTACTTCACTTATTTATCGTCCCAAGGAAGAATACTAATGGCTTTAATGTGAGATTTAGTGGCATCTAGCAGAATGGACTTGGCAGAAATTGAATATAATATTCATAAGTATGTTTTAATTAGTGTATCCCATGAATATAAGATACCTATATACCTATACCATTCTATACCTTAGAATGAGCCCTTTATATCTACATAGGGAGTGGGTCCCTTTCCATGGAGGATGCCATGTTGCACTGCCATGTTTCTACAGTAGCCCAGAACTGACAAACCAAACACTGGCTAAAAAGGGCCATTTGTGTTTTTTGCGAGTTCTGTTGCCACCGTTGGTTCTCCTACATGCTTGGAAGGGGAGAGGGAGGGGAAGTGTATTCAGTTGGCTGCAATCTGCAACTTCAACGTTAGATGCCACTAAATCTTACACATGTCCTTTAATATGCTAACACAGTAGCAATAGTGTGGCAGTATGCTAACATGCTACACATTAACCTAATAATCTAATAATAATAATAATAATTATAATAGTGACTCATTAATAGTTGGGTTATAGACATTTAGTCAAAATCACACATTCAATTCAAATTTTTTGTTTTTTATGCTATTCGTACCTTTTTTTCATTGCACATTTAATACCAAAAGATGGCCTTGCAAAGATGTCCACAGCAAATTTTCAAATGCAGGGGGATATTTTTCTGAAATTTTCTCTGATTGGCTGCCCACCACTGTGTCTGACAATGTGGTATCTCGTCATCCTAGCCTGTCTCACCAGGGGAATAGATGACAGAAAGAGGACTGGTATGTCTTGATTTGGGGGATTTTTAATCAGTAGAGTTTTGATTTGATATTTGCTTGATCCCTCCAGGGACTTGGTTGGTATTTCTAAGACTTTGGGATTGATATGTCTTCCCGCTGTTTATTCTCTCACACAGCACAGCAGCATTTAATTAAAGGTGAAAGTAATCTCTCAAGCTCGATTGTCGGGGGGCATTTTTGTGCGCCCTCTGCCCGATCTTTTGCACGTGCTGTGATATTAACAGGGGACTCTCGGGTTTGACTTGTAAGCCATGTGAACAGACAGGGTAATATTCTGCAGAATGAAATGCCCTTCCCCGGATGTCACCTTTAAGTAAAAGTTATTACAGCTGTCAAACCGTGAAAAGTTGTCAATTTTTTATTTTATATTCACCAGTTCTCCAGAACTTCAGCAAGAAGTCAAGGAACACGGTGTCGGTGAGAGAGGGTCAAGCTGTGGTTCTGCTCTGCGGCCCTCCACCCCATTACGGAGGTACACTGCTCTGTCCTAACTCTTCTGCATTGTCTGCTGTAGTTTCACACTCCTGCTTGCCTCAGCAGTCTTTATTGTTTCTCACTCTGCTGCTTATTATCTCCCTGTAACACTGCTGTGTCTCTTTTGTTTTTATACCTTCCTACCTTCTCCTTTTGCTGCTCCTCTTTTCGAACTCTGACACACTGTTTTCCACTCACTTCTCCTTATCTGTCAGAGAGGGAACTTTTATGATCAGCCTCCGCTCTACCTGCCCAGACCCATGCCTTCACATCTATAGTTCATAGCTTCACACTTCTTAACCTTGAGCTCACTTTTCTCACCCATATGATCTGTGACCATGCTGTCATCTATAAAGTCTCCAGTGCTCCACTTCCCCAACTGTCATTTTTTTTCCTGGATGTGGGCAGGTTATCTGTGGGTAATAAAGGCTGCTGGTGGCTGCTGTGGCCGGGGGAGCGTTTATCCCGTGGCACAGCTGTGGCTCGGCTCATGTGTCTGTCTGCTGCTGATTAGCAGACCCTCAAAGTGGTCCGCACTCCTGCAGCCATTCGGTGCCCACCAGCACAATTTCACGCCAGTGTACCAGCTTTTCTCTGCTCTCTGTTTCCAGTGGAATCCTGCAGCCACGTGGGATTCCACACTTTAGCAATTTGCCCTCCAGCCTTCCCTCCTCCCCCTTAAAAGCCTCCATCTCTTATTTTTCGTCTTAAACAGAGCGTAGTCACACATTTGATGGGATTTGCACTACACGATAATGCTAGCTTGAGGTATTTTAAAATTGAAAAAAGAAGAAATAGAGAGGTTTTTTTTGTATTGCCATAAGGTTTAAATGATGTCAAAGCTTCTATAATGCTTGTTGATGCACCACTAGAGGAATACAGTGATGCACCTTATTAAAAGAGGAATCATCTGAAGCTTCTTTAAGCAATCAATAGGTAAGTGGTCTAAAAGGAGCCGTGCTGAGAGTTAAACTCTGTCAGAGGACATGAGATTATGTGCCTGCAAGTCCTCTGGTGCTGTGAGACTGCAGCTCTTAAACAGACCCAGTCTCTGATAGTCCCTAATCATGAAAGGTCTGTCAGTTTCTGCCCTGACTTTCTCTGTAATGATTTTAATTCACTGTTTTCCCTCTAGGAAGCAAGTGGGACTTTTTACCGTCTGCCCAGTCAAAGGGGCTGACTGCAGAATGTGTATGATACAGGAGGGCTGCTCTAATAGCCAAGTTCATTCTACAGTCCTTGCAGACATCTCTCTCCCTTTCTTTTTTGTGTTTCTCGTTCTGTGTGTGTGTGCGTGCGTGCGTGTGTGCTTGTGTGTATTTTACACTTTTGCATTGGCATTCCTGTCATTCCTTCCCATTCTTTATTTTGACATCATTCCTTTCTAATCAGTGTGACCAGAGCAGTAGATCAACTAAAATAGATATTCCCTCTAAAATATAGTTTACAATCAACAGTAATATAGGTAAATTAGAGACTAATAAGCACACTTGTAACCTTGCAAGCAGTACTTCGGCAGAGGAGGGTTAAATAAAACACAGCTAATGAGCTAGCTTCCTCAGTTTTGGATTTACTGGCTCTTCATTCCCTTAAAGGCTAACACTGTCAAGACGGCTTGCCATATTGGTCAAAGGTGCAAATTTGCATGTCAAAGGTCACCATAGCTGAACTCGACTTGAAAGATTTCGCCTTTGCAGAGAAATGTCACCGTTTTAAGGCTGGGATTATTATACAGCACCAGTCAAAAGTTTAATGGGAAAGTGTGTCCAAACTTTGTACTGGTACTGTATTTTTTTAGTGTCAACAAATCCCATGAAGACACCACAACCATCAATGCATTAATCTATCTGTCAATACTTTCTGCCTTTCCTACCTTACACTCAGCCTCAAGACCTACTGAAGTCCTAAATCTCAAAAAATGTCTCTCAAATATATAGTTTAATTTTTCAAAGGGTACTATGTAATTTCCTAAAAGAAGTGGGCACTGTAGTTTACAGCAAATGTTACTCAAACAGAAATAAATAGTCCATTTGTTGAAATACACACACATTTGGTGGGCTTATGAGTATTTACAGCAACAGCACGGTATATGCTGGGTTTACTCAGTTATATAGTTTTTCCAAAACAATGAAGCTCTACAGCACAGATGAATAAACAATATCAGGCTTTGGATACACAGACAATACTTGTTAGTAGGATCAATTCACTGTTGGTTTAAATGGGATTTGTTGACAATAAGGAAAGTGTGAAATATCACCAGCCTTATCCTTAAGTTGTACAAGTATATTTTTAGAAGAGATGAGAAATTAAATATTTCATAATTTATTTGTAATAATATCTCTTCATATATATTTATTTTCAGTCTCACTGTCCTGGAAGTTTTGGGAATGTCACAGGAAGGTTTATCTGTGTTATGTCTCAATAGCTACAATTCTTGACCTATTCTCTTTTTTTTTCAGAGATAAAATATTCATGGGTATTCAATGGACAGCGCACTTTCCTGCAACAGGATGTCCGTCGTTTTATCTCTCAGCGGACGGGAAACTTGTACATAGCCAAAGTTGAAGCCTCAGACGCAGGGAACTATACATGCGCGGTGAGAAACATGATGACCAATGCGACAGTGTTCAGCTCTCCAACCCCTGTGGTGGTGCGGAGGGACGGTAAGCATCCTCACTTCACTTCTGCTGCCTCCTGGTTATCTTGAGCACTGAACTGATGCGTGCTGTCGGAGGGAGGGCAAGCCTAGGAGATAAATCGCTTGTCTTGAGCGTGACACTGTTTTTGCCTTTGCTTACAAGCAAGGTTTTTGCCTGTGAACTATACAGGGTTATGTATGCGAGAAACCCTCTCTATCTGCATGAAGGCACATATTTACATAAACAGAAATGTTGTCTGCTCTGACAAAAATGCACGCACACACACACAGCAAGGAGCTTGCCACACATACTGAACCCCATCATGACCGTTTATGTGTACCACTTCAGATTTGAGCTGGGGCAGATATGTAATCCAAACTCATCCATGCGCTAAGCCAAATGCTGTTGTATACGGCGTTTACACGCACGCTCACTCTCTGCCAGTGTCATTCGCGCCAGGGTTCTTACATCCAATATGAATTACAGGAAACTGCATGTTCCTGTTTTGTGTTTTGAATGATGTGATTTGCTTTTATCCCTCATGCAGCAGTGATGGGTGAATACGAGCCAAAGATTGAGGTTCAGTTCCCTGACACACTTCATGTTTCTAAAGGATCATCAGTGAGGCTGGAATGCTTTGCCTTAGGAAAGTAAGTATCATAAACATTAGCATGATACAGCTCTACTCCTAACATTACACTGTCAAGTTTGTGAAGTGGCCAGGCATCATCTATTACATCAAACACACTGACAAACATGGCAGCCATCCTTCTGGTCAATGTGAGCAAGAGCATGTGGCCACTATGACCTTTTGTGTGTGACCTCTGCAGCCCTGTGCCTTCAATCTCATGGAGAAGAGCTGATGGAAACCCACTCCCTGGCAAGATTAAAATCAACCACTCCAGTGGGGTTCTGGAAATTCCATATTTTCGCCCGGAGGATGCTGGTGTGTACGAGTGTGTAGCCGAAAACAGCAAAGGACGAAATATTGCCAGAGGGCAACTTTTATTCCACAGTAAGAACATTGTACTCTCTTACTTCCTATATCATGGAGATGGCTGCTAATCTTTTTCTCCTTCTCAAGTGCTTTATTATTTATTTTATCTTCAGTAAGTTTATTTCTCCACAATGTGAAACAGCCTCATAAAGCCAGGATAATCTGGACTTAATTTGGGCTCATTATCTTTGCTGTTTTGTCATCATGACGTTAAAGAGCTCCTCTGGCATACTGAATATTTCTTTTAACCAGTGGCCTGAATTAGAAAATAAGATTACTTACATGTCAGGATAGGTCTATCACCTCCATAGAATCAAAAGGAACCAGCTCTCAAACTCAAAGCTTTGAAATAAGTCATTTGTATGTCATAGGAAAGCACTGTCTACATCAGTGAATATTACCATTGACCTCCATAGGCAGAGAGATGAGAGAATCTCCACCATTCCTGTCTGCTGCACTGTATGTGTTGATAAGGAACTATGGATATCACTCATCAGTGGAAATGTTCTGGGGCTAACATTTTTGGTTTTGTGTACAACTTATGAAAAAGTTTTAAAAAAAGGAAAAAAAAGTATAAACATTCTAATTTGACATCTGTATTGCTAAACATTAAGCCATAAAGGTTTGTTGATACAAAGCAGGCATGGTTAGGTAAGTCTATTTGTCTGACATTACATACACAAAGGCAATTCAAGGTGCTTATGTGCTATGTAATGCACTTACAGTAAAAGGAAATAAGACAAAAAAAATCAAAACTAAAATTCAAAAGACAGAAATCATTTAAAAGAGATTAAAAGTCTTATATCTTCTGGCAGTTTGTTCCAGTTCTTTGGTGCAAAGTAACTTAATGCTGCTTCTCTGTGTTTTATTCGGACTCTGGGAACCATTAACCATTACCAGAGAGGCAGAGAGGGTTCATTTGGTAAAAGACATGCATTTGGTCCTAAGCCAATGACAGATTTATAGACAAGCAGCAATAATTTAAACTTTATGTTATGACACACTGGAAGCCATTGCAGACACCTGAGAATTGGTGGAATGTGTTCAGTTTTCTTTGTCTTTGTTAGGACCCTGGCAGCAGCATTATAAATGGGCTGTAGTTGCCTCAGAGTTCTTATGGGGACACCTGATAAAAGACTTACAATAGTCTAAACTGCTGGAAATAATAGGGTGGCATGTCTGGACATAAATTCTGATTGCTGTTTTTCAGATAACAGGTGGTGGATTAGATTTGATGTGGCTTGTCTTTGAAAACCAAAAAGAAAATACATTTCAGTGTGATAACGGATTCAGTGCTAGAGTCTCTTCAGTTTTTTCTGCAATTATCTAAAGCAGGTTCAGGCACATCCAGTGATGGATTTATTCAATATTGCCACTTGTTGAGTGATTCTATGGGACTGTAGTGTTTAGTTTAGTGAGAGGGCAAGGTAAATGTGGGTGTCGTCTACAAAATTTACATGATTTTATTGTTTTGCATGATTTTCATTGTTTGGCCTAATGGCATCATGTAAATGTAACAGTATTGCTAAAGCTGTGTCCAGCTTGACTGAAAAGTATGGCAGTAGACAATGTATCCTGCTATTTATTCCTCCTCAGGTATCATCTGTGCAATGCTGCAACAAAGTGAAATGGAAACAGACTTAGCGAATAAACCTTGATGTACGTAAAGCATGTGACTTAAAAGTCCACTGAAGCTTACATTTACATTTACATTTACATTTTTCATTTAGCAGACACTTTTATTCAAAGCGATGTACATCTGAGACTGATAACACACAAGCAGGTATGTAGTCAGGAGACAAGTTAAGTTTGGGACCGATAGGACGTAGATGCCAACAGGCAGTGCACCAAGGCAATGCATAAAGTGCATAGATTGCGTAGAGGCGAGTTTTATTTATTTATTTATTTTTTTGCTTTTTCTCTACCTACAGTCCATCAAGTGCAGAGGTGTTCGCGAAAGAGCTGGGTCTTTAGTCTTTTCTTAAAGATTGAGACCAGGTGTAATGAGCGGGAGGGAGTGTAGACCTGAATGAGGGAGTTCAGGAAGGCAGGAGCCATTTCAGTTGCTGTTTTGTAAGCAAGTGTCAAGGTTTTGAAGTTGAGGCAGCAACTGGGAGCCAGTGGAGGGGGTGGGGTGGGGTGGTGGGGTGACATGTGCTGTTTTGGGCTGATTGAAGACCAGACATGCCACTGCGTTCTGGATCATCTGCAGAGGTTTGAATGTACATGCAGGGAGGCCTGCCAGTAAGAAGTTGCAGTAGTCAATGCGTGATATTACGAGAGCCTATACCAGGAGTTGTGCCGCAAGCTCAGACAGGTAGGGTTTGATCTTCCTGATGTTGTACAGGGCAAACCGACACAATCAAGCGGCTGAGGCTACATGAACCTTAAAGGTTAGTTCATCATCGATCATGACACCCAAGTTCCAAAATTTGTGGGCATGAGTTGGGTTGATTCGAGCTGGATGCTGATGTTGATGATGCAGAAGACAAAAACATCAGATCTGTGTGGACCAATGAGGAGACTGTAACGCTCCTCCAATTTATACATGAAAAAAACCTAAAAACCTAAAAAAAACCCTCTTCTTCTACAATGGTTTAATGGCCCCCAACTGGAAAATTAGCGCCACCAGCTGTTTATTTTGATGACCCAACTCCAGTGGATGGAAATGTGCATTCATTCAAATTTTCTTTTGCCAAATATCCGGAAATTCTGAGCTGTGTTCAAATGGAAACCAAGTTATTGTGTTTGGCCTGGATTTTTACCAGGCCATAGTACACCTATTGATAACATCCCATTCTTCCCTCTCTCACCCATGTATTGTTTTCTATTTCTATTTTATTTTGTTTTTTGGTTTATTGATCCCTGTTGCTTTGATAACAAGGCCTACAGGCCAGGCTATATTGTAATTCAATGAGTAACAATGTTTTTCTCCAGTGGTGTTGAACTTCAGCCTGAATTAATGGAATAAATGGAATTTTGGTTTGTTACTTCATTGTAGTGCTTGCAACATTGTTTATTATCATTTATTCTCTGACCTTGGTCTCAAATCCCACTAAACTGCATCCACTCTGAACTGCGCCTACTACTGCACAATGCGCCTGCAGGTCAGTCCCAGGCACTGACTGTGTAATGAGCTGCTGCCTTAGTAAATCAGGAGCTAATTACACGCAGATTGCAAGCGCAAATGGAATGAAGCAAGCAGTGCAAATTTGCTCTGCCCTTTCATGTATGTAAATCTGACCCGAAGACAGCAAAACCACTCTAGCGGTCAAAACAAGAGAAATTCACTTCACATTCATTTGAGTAAGAAAGAACATTGATGTTCCAAGTTGGGAAATGATACTAAATTACTTGTAATTCTTTAGCTCAATGATGTCCCATTTTTATTTCAGAATTTTCTATCATAATATATTATTGGAGTTAAATTCAAAATCAATGCAGCCATATACTGGTTCATGCTAATACAGTTGTGAAGCAATTTTGACATTTTAGTAAATACATATTCATATTCAATGGTCTTTTTCACAGATGTTGAACATCTGCACTGGCTCCAGACACTGAAAGATGCTCACATGGCAATTGATGCTAATCTGCAGTGGGAATGTAAGGCCATCGGTAAACCTAGGCCTACATACAGATGGTTTAAGAACGGTCAGCTACTACTAGCAGAGGTAAGACTCCCAAGGTAACATTGAGGCTATTTTAAAAATTTTAAGCAGAATAATGCAAGATTCAGACAAAGAATACACTGAAAAGGTCTCCCTTTAGAAGGACTGTTCATCTCAATTGGACATAGATACTGGAAGGCTGACTGGAAAAACTATAAAAAGGACAGTCCAAAAAGTCGCAAATACATATTTGACAAAAAATGTAAATCAGTGAGTAAAAGATGTTATCAAACATTATTCAACTGGCCTGATTTTCAGGGGAGGATCCATGTGGACACTGGTAGACTGACAATATCCAGGATTAGTCCGTCAGACTCTGGGATGTATCAGTGTGTGGCAGAGAACGAACATGGAGCCGTCTATGCCAGTGCTGAGCTCAAGGTTGTAGGTAAGCAAGTTGTTTAACCTGTATCATTTACAATGAATTGAACCAGAGGCAAGGCAGAGATATATGTTGTGTGTACAGTATATTGTGTTGTCAGTGGAATAAAAGTGTTTCACATCTGAAAGTAAATAAAAAATAAACTAGCTGAACTAGCTCCTCACTCAGTTATGGCCTTGCTTTTTCATTTCCATAATTATTTCATACAATAAGCCAGCCTAGTGGTGAAATATAATTTCCGTAATTACTGGTGATGCACTTGACATTTTTGCAAAGGACAGTTGTTGCCCCTCCACAAAGTGAGACAAATGACCTTAACATGGATCTGTTCCTCAGCCTCCCCACCTGACTTCACCTGGCGCCCTGTGAAGAAGTCCACAGTCATCCAGAGGGGGGGTGAGGTGGTTTTAGAGTGTCGCCCCCACGCTTCCCCTAGAGCCACAATCTCCTGGTGGAGAGGGGGCGAACTCCTGAAGGACAGCAAGAGGTAGGGTATTGTATGCGCTGCTGCTCATGCAACTGACGACATCTGTTAAAGGGTTTGCACATGTGGTCATGTTCATTTCTAGATCTCATTGTTATTTATGCCTTGGCTCCAGGGGACTTTGGAAATCAGTGTTGCATAAAACAGGCTTGTTTGGTCCAAGAAAGGGATTTCTCTAGACAGACACCTTATATGTCACGTAGATATAGATGATGGATTTCTGTTGACACACTGTAGTTTTGTCTGATGCCTTTTCAATAGATGTGAGAATCAGGCCATGACCCCTACTCTATCGGTTTTGTAAGGATACAAGATAAAGAGTACAATACGATTTAGCTGTTTGAAACTTCAAAGCATCCAGTGTCCCACAGTTTCACAGCTCCTCAAAGCAGTCAAAGTGCTGGATGTAGAACTTAGATCCTGTAGGGACGCTCTCTGTGTGAAAACCACAGAGAAAAACAATCCAACTACATCCTTCAGTGAAACTCTACCTCAGGCTATGTGATAGGCCACACCACATCATGATATAAGGTCTGAGGTAACACCTACGAGCTGTTGTTGCACTGGGCCTTAGCACAAACTAATACACACAATAAGAACCAACAGAGTGTAAGTTCAGCATGACAGCCGCTTTCATGAGTTGGGGAGGTTCAGGTTAAATGTTCATGCAGGTTTTGGACTGGTAACTGCTAGAAAGGTCCAAAAATATGTTTGATGTAAACAGAATCAAAGTTTCTAGAAAACTTCAGAACAGTTTACCAGTTGTCAACAATCAATGAAAATCTCTTTCTGTTTGCCGGACCGTGGGACTTAAAGTAGATCTGAGGCACTCCAAACAGAAACTCTACAGGTCCACACATTAAAATAGCCCCCCCATCAAAAGCAGTATAACATGCAAATAAATGTAATATGGTTTTAGAATGTATATGTTGAGCACCAGCTTTTATATTAATAGACAGTTACAATTAGACTCTAAATGGTAGCTCACAGCAGAACCACTGACACTATATTAGGTCATTAGCCTTAATTGCATGTTTGTGTGCATGCTTTAGCCAGCAGTGAACATTTAGTCAAAGAGCAGAGGCCGTCTTCAAGCCTCTACATTCAAAGGAGAATGTTATTTTGTGGTGTGCGAAAAATAAAAAATAAAACCATAGCTTCCAAAAAAAGGTCCATATTTATGCAGAGTTGTCTCCTGTTTTCTTCTTGTGACATTGAAGGTGAAAAGATACTGCTTGAAAATGTGAACACGTATATTAGCAAAGCAGCAAAACAGGGTTATGTTAAAATGGAACAAGAGTTTGATATCTAACTAGTTCTACATTACAATACAAGAATCTTTTTTTTTAGCATTACATGTCTTCTACATGGATCATCAAGTGCATATTGAAGAGTTCTTGTTTATAATATTTGCTCATATACTAAAATATGAGCAAATATACCTATCAAACAGAGGGAATTAGAAATAAAGGCCTCTCTCTAATATAAGCCTGCTTCCAATTAAGGCCACAGGAGCTTTGTCGGATCATAATAAAAAAGCCATACATGGTAAATGTGACATTTAAAGTACAGCTTTTTGAATTTCAAATTTTTGAATTGTTAAATTGTTAAAATGATTACAAGGAAGAGACAGTGTGTCATGGCACTCTGACCACAGTGCTGTTTAATGGACTGTTTTAACACTGTGGCATATGCTGATTCTAATTTTCATTTGACACATAACCAACATGCAAATGTAAAGTGTGTAGCTGCTATCCTTCTGTTGTTTTCCCTTCTCTTTTTTATTTGGATCTGGCTCAGATCAATATGTACAGCCGTATTTCCATAAACTATCTGTAACTCACTGGACCTGCCTTCACATGTGACCAGTGGGATTGATTAGTTATCATAGCTGCCATGGTTTGGTCATGAGGAAAGGAAGAAAAGTTACCCAGGCATTACCCAGGCAGCGCATTTGGACAAGAATAGAAATTCACAGAATGGAACGGAGTTTGTCTACAAAGCAGATAGTTCTTTACGTTTCTATTTGTTTTGCAGCTCATTGCCCCTCAGGTCATGTTCTCAGTGCGCCTCCATCACTCAGCGTTTGATATTTTTGTCAATAAATCAGCGCAAAGCACCCTGTGTCAGACATGCTCTCTGGGTCTCAGCTCAGCCCGAGTGAATACATATTTATTCTTGGGAGCCAATATGAAATTGTTTGATTTTTGAGCTGGCTGCTCACAGAATTTCTGTTTGATTTACTGAATCCAAAGGTCACAACAGGAGAGCATCATCTGCCTCGTTTATGCATATGTTTACATGCTTTCCAACTTGTCTGTTTAGAAACAAGGTGCCAAAATTACTATTCGTAGAATTGGGGGTATTATAAATAAAAATGTCTCCTCTTTTTCACACTTAAAAGTTTTATTTATTTGACCACAATTCCACGGGAGAGTCTTTTAACAAAGGGAAATGTTGAATGTAGAAGTACAGTAAGTCGCAATCTGTCACTAATGTACGGCGAGGTCAACATTTCTCTGTGTAATTGTTGTTTTAGTCATGTTTCCTTCAAGAGCTGTCATCACACTCCCAGTTTATTTCTCCCGTGAGACCTGCCTGACATGTTTTCAAGTGAGATGCTTCTATATGCACATCTCCACATTATTACTTTTCAGAAATGGCTTGTAGTGTGTTGATATTATCTCCACGTGTTGTTGAGTGATAAGGCTTCAGGTAAAGATCACATTCAAATTGCCTCTCTCCAGTTTTGCGCTCCTCTTCCTATCGCTGTCCTGCCTGGCCCTGGTGGCCTGTTGTATATCCAATTAATATGTGCATTTAAGCTATTGTGCTGTCAATAGTATGCTGACCTACAGCAAATCTGTTCTGCTTCAGCAAAGATAATTGTTATCTTCTGAGGCGTGTAAATAGACTTTTGCAATAGATTCTGTAGCCTTCATTCAAAATGAAAAAAATGAAAGTTTAAATGGTTTGAGAAAAGAGACCGTATCTCAGCCAGGAAGTAGTTCATTTTGTTCTTATTATCGCTTTTCATCCAATTAACACCTAAATAGTGTTTAAGCAAATGAGACATGTGAAATCATGATGGGCTGTTTCAGTTTTGTCACTCTCCTCAGACAGACTATCATGGAGGATGGGACTCTGCGTATCACCAACATCAGCAAATCTGACGGAGGCAGGTATACATGTGTGGCCAGAAACCATTTTGGAACATCTAGCAGCTCAGGAACGCTGATGGTGAAAGGTACTCTTTTTTCTCTGTTCACAGGTTTTCACTACTGTACCTTTTAAGGCAAAGGGTTTAAACTTTTGTTAAGGGGAAAAAAAATACTAACTCAAGCATGAAATTGATAATGAAATATATAGCCGTTTTATGTTCCCGCCGGTTTGACAGACATATAAGTCATCCATGGTTTTGTCAGCTGTGAGTTATTGTTCATGTAGCAGAGGGGGGCACACCATCGGCGTTTGTAGCTGTGAGTGAAGAATTTTTTTGTCACCAACATTTAATTTAAAAAGAGCTGCTGTAGCATTTTTACATTTGGGTTTTTAAATAATGATGATTATAGAGAGAGACTACTTTTTTTTCGTTCTAGTTGACATTGTGATTGCAGTGTGTTTAATTATTCATTACTGAGTTATGGGAGGCATTCGCTTCCTAAGTGAAGTTATTTAAGGTCACTTAATTACACTGATAGAGCAGAATCTGTCTCACTATTCTGGGCAAATTAAGCTTTATTACCTTCTTCATTCAGATGGTTTTTATAGAGATACAGTGATACATACAGTAATAAATGATTCTCTTTTTTTCCCCTGAATTGCTGTAGAGCCCACGAAGATCATTGTTCCACCCTTGAGTTTGGACGCCACCGTGGGACAGAGCCTTGTGTTGCCGTGCGAGGTGTCCAGTGATTCTACTCTGAGCCCCATCTTCAAGTGGTTTTTCAATGGCAAAGCAATTGATTTCAGCAGGCAGGAGCACTTTGCGATGATTGGAGGGGTATGTATAATGTGTGTGAACACTGCCAAAAATCACCAGGCATAGGTCTAAGAAAATCAGTTCCAATGATTTGACCTACATCATTTTTTTGTAGGTGGAGGCTGACAGAGACTGATCATTTCTCTGAGACTGATATATTAAAGCTCCTGAGAGCTATTCTTTTCTGCTCGTTTTCAGTGCCTTAATATTCTGTGTTATTCACATCACAAATTCTAAGGTTTGAGTCTGTGTGGAATTTTCTTAAATGCTTCTCATTTTTCATTAAAAACTGGATTAAGAATTTATGTATTTAATGGAGAAAAAAAAGCTTTATTATACCAGGAGACCCCTTTGCAGCTATTAAATAATAGTGAAATATTAGGATATGTAGGTGGTGGCATCACTGATGTCGTCTTCCCTATAGTCTAACATAAAAACAGATGTATGTAATCTTAAAGCAATTGTTCGACACTTTTGGAATTGCACCTATTTGCTTTCTTAACAAGAGTAAGCGGAGAAGATTGATACTGTGAGAATGGTATCAGTCTTCTCATCTAACTCTCAGCAAGAAAGCAAATAAGCATTTTTCCAAAAACTGTTCTTTATATATACTGTAGATTGAACTTCTTCTACGAGATTATAAAAGCATTAGAGGAATTCTTGTTTTAGGATGGGTTTTGCCTTGAAGCCTGTGTGTCAGAAACAGTGTATACCTATTTCAGAGATGCCAGCAGATGTTACTGTGTGTTATTTCTGAGGGGAAAACCTGTAAACAGGGATGACATTTCTCCAGCCTGGAGGTAATCTCACTGTATGAACAAATCAATCAATTTCTCCCTGAACAAAGGAGCCTAAATTTTTGTGATTACAAGATTTATGCTCCCTCCGGTTCAGCACACCAGGCCTACTGAAGACGATGTACAACACTGACATTTCCATTGAACATAATCACAACAGCTGTTTAACTTGCTTTTTCTGTCTGCACAGAGGGAACAATTTGTGAATCGCTGTATTTTGTAGAAGAAAGAATTTGAAAATCATGTGCGTGTGTATATACACAGTGATGAAGTGCAAAAGGCAACTCTGAAAATGTCTTTCTAAAGCCATTTATCTGAGCTGTAAGGGTAACGTGTAAACACAACACTGACATAAAGAGAAAAAAAATTGTTTCAAAACAAATTAATTCAGTTTTACATTGTAAGAAAGGCTACACAAAAATAACTTGTTTTGCTAGACTGTCATGTTCTGCAGTGAGTTCTTCCAAGCTTCTTTTATGGAGGATTTACAGCACATGCCTGAGAAAGAAATTTAATGTGTTCCAAGGATTTTCCATACTATTTTTTTGGCTCCAACTTTGCTATTTCTCGTGTTTTTCCTCTGCAAGACTTTTATACGTACGTGCCTTTGTCATTAGGGATTTGCAGGTGACCTGATGGTGAGGAACATTCAGCTGAAGCATTCTGGGAAGTATGTGTGTATGGTACATACTGAAGTTGACACCGTCTCAGCAGCAGCAGACTTAATTGTCAGAGGTATGCTGTCATCTTGCAGCACTCTCCATGGAGGTTTTCTATTTCTTGTTTTTCCGAGGAGTGTATGCTTTTCTTAACATTATGACACACGTATCTCACTGCTGTCAGATGAAGGCTGTATCACCAAGATGCCAGTTTTCAGAGTGAAAACTAAGTGTACTTTCAGATTGACAACCACAAACTTACGAAATAAGAGAATTGTTGTGTCAAAACAGATCATGGGTTAAAAACCCATGATCTGTTTTTGACTCTATGATCGTTACACTTATACAGGAGATACAGATAAGTTACCCCAAAGGCTTCAGGGTTTCCAAAAGATCAGAGACCAATAAAAACATTTTCTCAAGAATTTGTTTACCACAAATTAGACACCAAATACTCTGTAGAAGGCATCTTTGATGTTGAAACTTGAGTATCTGTAATAACTTTATACACATATTTCTGAGCTGATGTGCTAAGCATCAGTGATTCATTTAATTCCAGGGCCCCACTTGACGTTTTGGACAAGTGTCCTAATTGGCATTTAGGGATAATTATTATGTATTCCTTACTCAAAAAGGTTATAAATGACCTGTTACTTGATTAATATTAGTTGTTAGGGCTGTTACTTCTGGTGTCAAATCTAAAATGCTTTCTCACATTACTTTTCCAATGATTATCCATTTAGAACAGCTTGCAAATTTTCTCCATTTTGCATTGGTGAAGAGAGAATAGCCTTTAAGTAAAGTAATATAAATTTTGAATTTGAAACAGATGATTACTACTAATTATAATGTATATTTTCCCCACATTTGAACAGAAGCTTGAATTTCGAATAAAACGTGACAGTCCTAGTTGGTAGTTATTAGTTTTTTTCCATTACAAATCAAAACTCAATTTTTTTCTTGGATTTGGGGGATTGGAGCTCTTTACATCTACAATTTAACATTATATAGTGACTGTATTATAATGTTGTAATCACAAATATAAGTCCTGAAAGTAAAACGTCATGTGTGCAAGGTCATAGTCAGCCATGATGAAAATACGAAACCAAATAGAAAAGGTGGTCCAGACAAGCCCAAAAAAGAGGAAAATACTACTATTGTCTGGGATGTTCAAACAGGTAAAGCATGTCAGATGGTGCAACTTTCACATATGGATATTTTTCTGTCTGCATAATCTGAAATTAAGCAACACTGATGCCCAGTGAACTTCTTCCACTAACAGGTAGTCCCTCTGAGGGCTTGATGCTACTTTTGCAGATTTGTGAGGCTTAGCAGGAAATCCCTGCCTGTTTGTTTGATCTCATGTTTCTGCTTTCCATAATTTCAATGACATTCCCATTGAAAATCCTGTCTTGTTTTCCAAATCCCTGGTTATTAATGTTGTCTCATGTTATTGTTCAGCACTGATTTCTCTCCTACAGTATATACGTGTGGTGTTCACTGCAACCAAGCTCCATAAGGCTCTTTTCTGTCTTGGTGAAGGCAAACATGCCTTCAAGGGCGAACTAGGGCAAATTTCAAAGTTCTTTTCACTTGTCTATACTGCATGATTCACCTTTTTAGCCTAAAAATGATTTTGATATAACCAGGAAATTATTCTGTTATATCACTATTCATCAATCACAATTCAGCAGTGTGTATAGAGAACAGACAATTTAACTTTAAACTTAAACTTGAATTTAATTTATCTTCAACTGAAATCCACTGGCCTCATATATAAGTAAGCTGAGACATTGTCTTCCCTCTTATTGTCTAACCTGAGCTCATACTCGACTGTTCTATTCAGTGCACTTATTAGACTGGCACTTCCAACAGAATCCATTATATGGGCACTAGCTCTAACTTGAGGTTGTTAGCAGAGTTATGAATCACTGAACACCTCTCGTGGGGTCAGAGTCTGATATGTATGAAGCCAAACTGAAGTGATTTCATTTGTTTCAGCTGCTGTTGTGCAGTGAGGCTGACGCAAGTGTCTGTCCTTGTTTCGTGGTGTTGCAGGACCTCCCGGTGCCCCGGAGGGCCTGGTGGTGACTGACATTACTGACACCACCGCACAACTGTCCTGGGGATCTGGATCCGACAACCACAGTCCCGTTACCATGTACATGGTGCAGGCCAGGACCCCTTTCTCTATAGGCTGGCAGAGTGTGAGAACAGGTAACAGCTGCATCACCATCACATGCTTTTGTTTTCAATTGTGGAAGTCAGTATGAGGAATTATTACACTGTAATATGTGAGGCCATGGTGATTTAAAAGACTTTTAGATGCACTGCTCGTAATAAAGAAAAGTATTTCATGGAACTTCTTATGAATAAAACACAAAGTTTGCAAGCTGTCGATAACTCATCTTTAGTAAAAAACAAAACAGTTGTTATAGAAATGGACAAAAGCAAATCATCATTATTTTCACGAGCAAGCAGCAAAATGATAAAGATCCTATTGTTAAAGTTATTCTCTCTTTGTATTTTTCAGTCTGATGGTTACATACTGAAAGTCATAATGCAGCTCAGGAATTAATCAGCATCTTAGCACACAAGATGGTCAGACTAGCTACAATTTTTTTTTTTTAAGATTTTTTTTAAAGAATTGTTATCAAGATTTGTACTGAGCAGGACATTTTACAGCTGAAAAGTAGTGTAGTTGTGGCGTCAATGCAAACATATATTTGGCATTCGGTACTACAATATCTTGTTACCTATCAGCTAGTGATACTGATATAGACTAATATTGATCAGTGTATCAGCCTGGCCAATTAATTGATGGAGTTCTAGTTCAAACAGCTGCGTGTGCAGTTTGGAGCAAAAAATAGTGCATACAAGTAGGAAAATGTCATATTTGATTTCAGCCATAGGATGTCCATCTATATTTTTTATACTTTTCCTCATTAGATATGAAAATAGTGGCAATTATTTTTCCTGGGGTTCACACTTTCGGTGTTTGGTGTAGAACCAAACACAGAAAGCACAGAATTAAAGGACAGGTTCACAATTTTTCAAGTCTGTCTTAAAACAACAGTCAGGTGTCCATATGAACAGTGAAAGAGGCTCGCTGTAATCATTCCTCCTACTTATACTGGCTATCAATGTAAATGATGGGGGCCAAAATCCACAGTGTGTCCACACAGTCATTTTGTGCAAAAATGCATTAAGAAGTTGACGTGAAGCTTATATGAGGCTTCAGCAGTCTGAGTTAGTCATATCAAGTGGATATCTGCCACATTTACAGTCTTTTTAGCTTCAGATTCCCTCTTTTTGTTTCCTGACAGTGTTTCAAGAATTTCAAATGAACTAATGAAATATCAGAGAAGCTTTGATTCAACTCTGTTATTTTTTAGATTGTTGTTAGTGGTGTTGATGCATTATGTAAAATTATATTTTGATATTATTATTGACTTTATGTGTCTTCATGGACTTTGTCTGGGATACTGATCCTGATTATCACAAGTAAATTCGTGATTTTTAACTTTGTTATATAAATTCAATCTAAGAATGTTTTAAAATATCACCATCCTGTTCACATTCACACCATCAACATACATACAGTACTTAAATGTGCCAAAAGTTGGTTTAGCATTGCTATGGAAGCCTAGTGTTAATGTATTATGATGTTTCGATCCATCATTAAGCTCTGTGATGGGTAACAGGCTCTGAGTCCTCTGACAGGTGACATCATATTTGGCAGCAATATTCAGTAAAGCCTGATTGAGTGAAACGCCTTTATTCCTCAGACCTAAATTAATTACATCCCTCTGTAACCTCAACTGTTTCTTTCAGATTACAATTTTATCCGAGAGACGCTGATTTAAAACATAATAAGGCGATTGCAGGAAGATGTTTAGCTCAATAATGTCAGTCACTTTAACTGAAGCGACCCCTTCTGACAGCTTATTAATTCTATTTATTAATTGTGTTTATGTGTAAAATAGCATTGTGACACACAGGCATTGCTGTTCAAATATCCACAATAATTGCAGAACGTGCAGAGCTGGTGGACCGGTTACACCCTGAAACATACTGTAATTGGAATAGTATTATAAGATTAACAAATGTCACCATTTCAGTCTGATGTACTTCACTGGTTTGTGAAATGTTTTTATATTTGTTGGAGACAGATTGTGAAATGTGCCTCAGTAAAAAAAAAAAAAAAAAACACATCTCAATTCTAAATTCTTTAATCCTAGTTCCTGATTCTGTGCCTGGACAGATGATGCATGCAACAGTGAAAGATTTGAACCCCTGGGTGGATTATGAATTCAGGGTGGTGGCAATCAACAGTGTTGGTGTTGGAGAGCCCAGCACACCATCAAAACAGATTCGAACCAAAGCAGCAGGTATCCTCTCAATTTCTTGTTTCTCTACATAACAAATTAATCGGTCCCACTTGTAAAATGTAATTTAACTGTTTAATTATTTTCACTTTCCTTTAGTGCTCCCTGTGATGTTACTCATTTAAAATCTGTTGTTCATGTCCATGAGTGGAAACTCAATTACACTTTTAAACATTTAAGTATCAACGCTGAGCTTATGTGTGTCAGCACTCTGGAACTTGTGCCATGATTAATTAATGGTTGCATCAACAGAAAATTTCACCTATCCACACATGCCATGAGGCAATGACATGAAAGTGTCTATTTTGAGCTGGTTCGGAGAGTAATTCCATCCCGCTGGTTGAATCACAAGGGAACAAGTTTCCCGTTGTGCTTCACACATGGGGCTGACATATGGTGCACGGCTAATAACGGCACCATTCACGGGTGGTAATGCCACTGTCAACAAAAACCTAATTCCTCTGCTGCGTGATTAACTGGTTTTGTGTAAATAAGGAGCTCTACAGAGTGGCTGTGATCACCTCATTCAAAGCTCTGTGGTTTAATAAAATCCTCTACACCTGCCTTAGACATATCAGTCCAAACTGAAGGATGATTAAGTTTTCTTTGTGCCCGTTTAGTTCCCAAGGTTGCACCAGTTAACGTGAGTGGTGGTGGAGGAGCTCGAGGAGAACTTGTCATCATGTGGGAGGTAAGAGAATCATTTATAAGTGAGCATCGATTGTGACAGAGAATTCTCTGAATCTTTTGACGAGTATGGACTTTTGGCAGAGTTAGTGTATCAGTGGTGGTCTGGCTTCATGGAATTGCTTTTAATTAAAGGCAGAGCTTTTCTGATTTTCTGCCTGATGACTCCCCCTGTTGTGTAAATCAAAACTGAAGATATGGAGCTAGTGCAAATTTCATATGTGTAAATCTAGAATTGGGAGACAATTTTACATTTTTTGGAAGAGGCTCAAAGCACAGAAAGATGCTGCAGTGGTACATTCGCTCAATGGTCTGTCAGACATAAAACTATCTCTGCTTCACTTTTTTACAACTCCCTTATTTAATTTCTGTGCACAGTTGTTTGGGCCAAAGGCGTAACTTTTCTATCCCTATCTCAGCCAGTTCCAGAGGAACAGCAGAGCGGAGAGGACTTTGGCTATGTCGTGGCTTTCCGCCCACTTGGCAGCAGCACCTGGATCCAGACAGTGCTGGCATCACCTGATGCATCGAGATATATTTACAGAAATGACAGCATCGCACCTCTGTCCCAGTTTGAAGTGAAAGTAGGAGTCTACAACAGCATTGGAGAGGGACCGTTCAGCCGTGTCGTGAAAGTGTTTTCTGCAGAGGAAGGTGAGTGTATTCACCTGTACACGCTGTAAACAGTAATTAAGTTAATCGTGTTAATTTAAAAAATTTATGGTTTCACTCTTAATTGCAAAAATGAATAATTCATGATCTATGCTATTTAGAGCCCACCGAGGCTCCATCAAGAGTATGGGCTCGTGCAGTGTCAGCCTCTGAGATCGAGGTGTACTGGGAACCAATTCCCCCTGGGTCCAGCAGTGAGAAGATCATTGCATATGAGGTATGTAGAAAAAAAAACCTTGGAATAATAATGCTACAAGGTATATTCAAACAAGGAGTAGACATTAATCCCAGAATGATTGACAGTACAATAAGCTGGCGTTCATTTGAATATAACTGCCGATGGCGACAACATAGAAATATTCTGACATTAAAATACTGTACATGTTTGAGCGGCAGATTTTTCACAGGCTAATCCAGGGGATGAAGAGGTCTGTTGGCAGCTGTTCCAGTCTCCAAAAGAGCTCAATACCCAAGGCTGTCTGAGAGCTGCTATTAAAAAAAAGAAATAAATAAAAAAGTGTGAACATCATTCATCACTATCCTCTACAACAAAGGCTCTCCTGGGATTTGGTTGTGGAAAACCTAGATAAAAATAACACTCTCTCCTAAACCCCAGATATTTTACATGGCAGGGTATGCCCTGGTGGCCTGACCTCTGCAGAGAAGCTTTGAGGTCATTGCCAGTGTTTGGTCAACACATTGTTATAAGACAGCAGTTTGAGGCACCATGGTGAGTGGTTTTGGAACGAGACAAAATGGTTAATTGAGCAGAGGCTGATGTTTGCATGAGTATTCATGCTAAATCTGGGAAAACTAATTCCACAGATTTCACCTCAAATATGACAATATACAACTTTTTTAAACTTTTGTCAAAAACATGTTTGATTTATTGGTATTTGTTTATGTTTTTCAGTGTTTCAGCATTTTCTAGGGCTCTTGCTCCATCCAAGGGGAGGGGGGGCAAACAATATTGTGAAAACTATTGAGCATTACAAAATAATATTAAGATGATTGGTGGATATGGTATTTGGCTTGTATGAGACATAATTATTTTTTTTTTAAATTTAATTCATAGTTTAAGTTCAGCTGTATCTCGAAAAGTACACCAATTTGCTGAAGCTCACATTTAGTGAAAACTGCTAAATTATTGTGATACCTAGAACTGCTTTTTCATTATTCATTCAAAAGTGGATCAAAATGCTACTAAATAATTTCTGACAATTTAAACTGAAGATATCAGATATTTTCTAAAATTTCTAAATTTTCAGTTTCACTGACTGATTCTGCTGTTTAGCTCTGAACTCTTCCTAGAGCCTGATAGAGGTGACAAAAATACTAATGTGATGTGCTTAAGAATATAACAAAGATTTTGACAACCGTTTATTATATGCTAGTGTAAAGTCATCTGTCAGTACTTGATTGGTGTTTAGCTAGAACATACTGGGCTGTAAAATGAAGTATGCAGTCAGCTAACATGAGATGTAAACAGAACAGAAAACTAAAAAAATGTGTAGTGTTTACAGTGTAGGATATCATTCCTTATAAGAAAAGTTAACTGCTTGTTACGTCTCCAAAATTAAACCAGGGAATGAGGAGAGTAAATATAAAATAATCCAGGGACAAAGAAGCAAGGAGAAAGGAAATATTAGCCTGACAATGCCAGACTAAAGCCTCTTTGACACATAGTTCCCTGTAAATTACTGGAATAACCTCTCAGGCACCACTAGTGATTTTCACTCAAATTTAGTTCCAAGCATATCAAATCTCAAGTATAGAAAACAACAAGTAGCCTTCTATGTTTTTAATTATCTTACCAAAGGATTGAGTAAACAGGTTTCACCTGACAAAGGTGTTGACAACATGAGGGTGAATATACATTAAAATTCTCACATTGATAAACTATTTTCTAAGTCCACTGGGTTTGTTTGATAAATATCCAAATTAAAATAATTTTAGTCTAAATTGCATGAATGGTATCCACTCAAATCATGTCTTAGTGAATCATTTGTAGAGGCTGGGCTCAACGCCAAGGAGTGTACTTCGATACGCTGCTACAGCACCCAGACGGTCAGTAATGTTTCTTTTTGGTTTTTAATTTGAGAAACATAGCAACTGCCTATACTGCCGACTATACAGTAATTATCAAATATTACTTTCTGGATAAGCAGACCTGAGCAGTCTACTTTTCTGTAGGACATGCTGACATACTGTGGTAAGCGTATTGTCTTATTTCCAGTTGCCGAAGCTTCTGTGCTGTGGTCTTTTCAGATGGTAATTTGGTAATGGTCTAATTTGAAAGTTAGTACTTATGTTATTTAGTTATGGAATTTTTTTCAATATTTTTTGAAAGTATATTTTAATATGCCGCTATAGCCTGTAAAGAAAATACAGTTGTACCAGCAGGGATACAGTAGTGCACAGAAGCCATTTCCATGGTTACCACGCACAGAGCACCTGGCGTTTACGTCTCCACTTCCTACCGCTAAGCAAAAGCGAAGCCAAAATATCTCCTTTCCGGGAGCTGCCATCTTGCTCGTGTGACTTCATTTGGAGCCAGAGTTTGTGCAGTAGTGCCTGACGGAGGTTTGAGAGTGGCTGTCACAGCTGTCAATCATGACATCACATCCCTTTTTATATAATCAAATAACTAATTAAAAACAAACTTATCAGAAAAATAAACAATGATTTACCCACCCAAACCCCCATAGAAAATGTGTCTGCCCCCCAACCACTTAAATCAATTAAATCAAAAGTAAACATAAGAGGAGTTATACATTAAAACCTAATAAAAAATTAACACCGTCACTGCAAAAGTACAACAAAATAGGAGAATTAAATGTGGACTCTTAAGTATTAGATCTCTGTCATCTAAAGTTGTATTAGTAGATGACCTAATTTCAGATTATCATATTGATTTATTTTGTCTTACTGAAACCTGACTATGTCATAAAGAAATATGTTAGCCTAAATGAATCCACTCCCCCCAGTCATATTAATACTCACATTCCTCGAGACACTGGCCGAGGAGGTGAAGTTGCAGCCATTTTCAACTGAAAATTCAACATTTAATAGTCTTTCCACAAAATCCTCTTTTACCAGACCATTATTTAATAACTTGAATTCCTATTACTGGGCTACATGCCATCTGATAGTGCTGTAGCTAAGTTTAAGGAAGCGATTATGTCAGTATTTAATTCAATGCTATATCTCAATACAACAGAAGATTATGTTAACTCTAGTCCCTCTCAAATTGATCATCTTGTTGATATTGCTGCAGGTTCGCTGTAAATGATATTATACTCCATCGCCCCTTTAAAAAAGAAGATAATAAAACAAAAGAGGTTTGTTCCATGGTATAACTCCCAAACCCGCAAATTAAAGCAAACATCCCAAGAACTTGAATGGACATGGCGTTCCACCAAACTGGAAGAATCTCACTTAGTCTGGCAAGATAGTCTTAAAACATAAGAAGGAAGGTCCTCTGTAATGCCACAGCCGCCTATTACTCATTAATAGAGGAGAATAAAAACAGCCCTAGGTTTCTTTTCAGCACTTTGGCCAGGCTGACAAAGAGTCATAACTTTATTGATCCATGTATTCCTACAGCTCTCACTAGTAACAACTTAATGAGCTTCTTTAATGATAAAATTCTAACTATTAGAGACGAAATTCATCACCTCCTGCCCTCAACAGGCACCGATTTATCCTCAGAACCAGGAACCTTAGAAACAGCTGTAAAACTTGATATATATTTAAACTGTTTTTCTCCAGTTGACCTTCCTGAACTAACTTCAATGATTTTTTTTCATCTAAACCATCAACCTTTCTCTTAGACCCCATCCCAATTAGGCTGCTTAAGGAAGTCAGCCTTAAGCCCTTAGTTTGCACTTCTTTACTAGATATGATCAATCTGTCTTTATTAACAGGCTATGTACCACAGTCCTTTAAAGTAGCTGTAATTAAACCTCTTCCTAAAAGGCCTACTCTTGATTCAGGCGTTTTAATCAACTATAGACCTATATCTAATCTTCCCTTTCTCTCCGAGATCCTTGAGAAAGCAGTCGCCAATCAGTTGTGACTTTCTACCTAACAATAGTTTACTTGAGGATTTTCAGTCAGGATTTATAGTGCATCATACTACAGAGACAATACTGGTGAAAATTACAAATTACCTCCAAATTGCATTAGACAAAGGACTTCTCTCAGTCCTTGTTTTGTTAGATCTTAATGCATAATGCATAATGCATTTGACACCATTGACCATCACATCCTATTACAGAGACTGGAACATTTAATTGGCATTAAAGGAACCACATTAAGATGGTTTAAGTCCTATTTATCAGATCAATTTTAGTTTTTATATGTTAACATAACATAACAATGAATCCTCTATGCGCACAAAACTTAGACATGGAGTTCCACAAGGTTCTGTACTTGGACCAATACTATTCACCTTATATATGCTTCCTTTAGGTAATGCTATTAGGAAACACTTTTCATTGTTATGCAGATGATACCTAATTATATTTATCAATGAAGCCAGATGAAACCAATCAGTTAACTAAACTTCAAGCATGTCTTAAGGACATGGTTGACTTGCATTTTTCTGCCACTAAATGTAGACAAAACTGATGTTATTGTGCTTGGCCCTAAACACCTTAGAAACACATTATTTAATGATATAGCTACTCTACATGGCATTACCTTGGCCTCCAGCTCCACTGTAAGGAATCTGGGAGTTATCTTTGATCAGGATATGTCTTTGACTTCCCACAGAAAGGAAATTTCAAAGAATGCCTTTTTTCACCTACATAACATTGCAAAAATCAGGCACATCCTGTCTCATAAAGATGCAGAAAAACTAGTCCACACATTTGTTACTTCCAGGCTGGATTATTGCAGTTCCTTATTATCAGGCTACCTCAATAAATCTAAAGACTCTCCAGCTGATCCAGAATACAGCTGCATGTGTACTGACAAGAACTAGGAAAAGAGATCATATTTCTCCATTATTAGCTTCTCTGCATTGGCTTCCTGTAAAATCCAGAGTAGAATTTAAAATCCTTCTCCTCACCTACAACGTCCTTAATGGTCAGGCACCATCATATGTTAAAGAGCTCATATTACCCTATTACTCCCCTAGTACACTGCGCTCCCAGAATGCAGGCTTACTTGTGGTTCCTAGAGTCTCCAAAAGTAGAAGGCGCGGCCCAGGTTTCAGCTCAGAAGGCAGACACCCTTTCTATGTTTGAGAGTAGGCTTAAAACTCCTTTTTGATAAAGCTCACAGTTAGGGCTGGCTCCGGCTTGCCTTGGTGCCTTGCCCCTAGTTATGCTGCTATAGGCTTAGACTTATTATTACAGTTGTTATTGTTATTATTGTTTTTGCTGTACATCTCTGTGTCTCTCTCGCTCGCTCTCTCTCCCCTCTCCCCATCCCTCTCTCTCTCTCTCAACCCAACCGGTAAAGGCAGATGGCCGCCCACCTAGAGCCAGGGTTTGCTCAAGTTTTTTTTTCCCTTAAAGAGGAGTTTTTCCTCGCTGCCATCACCAAGTGCTTGGGGGAATGTTGGGTCTCTGTAAATTAAAGAGTATGGTCTTGACCTGACCTATATGAACAGTGTCATGACATAACTTTTGTTGTGATTTGGCACTATATAAATAAAACTGACTTGATTTGACTTGACTTTTAGAAAGTGACATATTTCATATTCAGTCAGGTATTCAGTTTCAGGATCCCTGCACTGTAGAAAGCTCATACCAGCAGTTTGACATTCAATCACAAGAATGGAAGAGGAGTGTCATTCAATTTCAGCTCATAGTTTTGTAATGGATCAGGTCAGTACTCAGCTGATTCAGCCCACGTCAGAAATACTGATAGATCATGCAGGTAGTACATAATGTTGCTTCAGCATGACACTTATAATAATGTAATATCTACAATAGGTGATATTGGATGCATTTAGATGAGAATTTTAACAGGGCTTTTCTCACTTGGTTTTCCAGTCATGGGCTGACCCTAAACTGTTGGCTTTTTTTGCTATAACTCCTCTATGTTGATCTTAATCCTGTACTTTTGTATACAAATTCTGACATTCAGGAATAACCCTGTTCTCAAATGTGACTAGTGGCCACCAGACACGGTTTTTCCAGAGGATATGTCACATTATGGACATAATTTAATCTTGAAATCATCCTGGGTGACAAGTTTCTCATTGGCTTGTTTCACTGCAATTAAACTGAGGGGTACACCAATGGGCTGGTGAGGATAAATAATGTCACTGCCAATGTACAGATTCTAAAAATTGATCAGGAACATCTTGTTGTGTAATGGTAGCTTGACCTTATTTAGCCAAGATCTATACGTTTGGAGACAACACACACTCCAAGTTGCAAGTTTGAGAAGGACCATTAGCTCAGTGTAAAAAACTCTCCAGTTTCATTACCACATCTGTAGAAGGGATAAGTTTGGAGAATATTTTAGAACATTTGGAGCATTACACAGTAAGAGCCAGAGTAAAGAATGCACTTTACAGACCACAATGTACTCTCAAATACTGAACATGGCAGCAAAGCTCCATCAGTAAATTCAACCAACTCTTTGTAAATAATTGTATACAGATTGATATAATAAGGCAGTTGAAAGCAAGAACTAATTGTGACCTATTTATGACCATTTCTGAATGCAACTGCTGTGATTGTAGGAAGACATCTACATTTAGGAACCTATGTGGTTTCCTCTCAAAGTCCAAAGACAAAATCATATGAATTAAAGACTGAATTCCCTATATGCAGCTGTGTGTTAATGGTGTACATTATATGGCAGGTCTTTGATATACTATAGTAACAGTATGATGTATAATGCGTTGTATATGACATTAGGCCTGTCTCAAAGGGCTTTGCAAACAATTCACATAAGGGGTTATATGATTAACACTTGATTGCAAAGGTCTCATACAGTATATCTATTTTTCTTGAGTCCCAGAAATGAGACACTGGAATACAAAGTTTTGAACCTGTCTTCTGGAGGCACTCCCAAAATAGCCTCCTTCTGTTTTGGTCCTGAATCTCCCCAAAGAGGACAGACACATCCTTATGAGAGGCCTCAGTGAGTCTCAGAGTCTAGCCAAAGAGGGAGGGAGATGGTGAAACTGGAGAGCAGAGCCCATTCATAATGTCCTGTCTATACAGTGTGCCAGAAAACTGTGCTTCACCAAAATGTATTTTATCAGTGGCTTTTGATATTCGTTTCCAGGCAATTATTTAGCTCCAACACTACAGATTCCTCTGATGTGCATTGCAAACAGTGACATAGCTCTGTGAAGCATGCTCACAGAGCATGCATGCTCTCTGAGAGTGTTTTCATATATGACATGAATCATGAGAGATAATAACATATGCTTTGTTATGTGAGTGCATTAAACAAGCAGATGTTTGTTAGCTTTTGTTCTTTTGATGGTTTCCTGAATATACTCTATGTTTCTATTTAGTAGAAATGTTTTAAACTAACACTGTTGAACCTGTATATACTATATTTCCCTCAAAACTGATCAATATAAGAGCAAATGAAGAATCAAATTGATAAGTAGAAACAATATTGTAGTCTAAACTGATAAAAACCTTCAGTGCCAATCCCCAGAGGCTGAGCAGCCAGCTGTGGAGCAGAGAGCCTGGAAAGCTCTCATATGCATCTGTCCCAGCATGGTATCAGCCCTAGAGGGCTCTTCATACAAGGTGGCCAACAAATACTATTTACACACTGGTGGCAATGCCTTTGATTTTAGTGAAGTGTTCCTCAACATGCCTACTTGACGTATTAGAAGATGATTACTACACATGCAGTGGTATTTTAGTCATATGCCACTTTGATTAGAACAGCTGTTTGAAAGGTATGAGACAAGTAATGTGACTGACTGAGAGGATAATGACTCATCACCACACCCTCTAATTTATGTATCACCCAACCTTTTGGCTTATAGTGCTGCTTCACCTGTATGAATGAAAATAGCAGGAGTACTTGGATACACCTTCTCCTACTCAGCACATGAGACCTAAATACAGCTGAGAGTGTTAACAAACTGAGAATACAAAAATTACTTCAGCAAACTCCACCTCTCAGCAGCACTACAAACTTTTGGGACTTTCTGCATCACCATCAGAACTATACAAGATGGGATATAGAAGTCTCTGATAGTAGCAAGATTAATCCATTATGCGACCATCGGCAAAATTGTCCTGCCCACCTGACCTGTTTAAGTCTATTGAGTCCATTGCACTCAGCAGACAACACATGGTAGGTCCATTATTTGCCCAGACACCCCCCAGGCCACAAATGCTGGAACAACCCCACATGGCCCCAGATTTTATCTACATTGGTTAAATATGGTAATTTGAATTACAACTTTATTTTTGAGTATGCACCATATGAGAACAATATATACTGAAATAATAAAGTTGCTCTTTCTTGTAGCTCCTCAACAAGACAGTGCAGGTAGGTAATAATGCAGGACCCACCATGGTAAGGTATTAGATATAGATATATAATCTCTACCGAATTTAAGAATTACCATATAATAACTGACAATACAGTGACCTTGAGGCATTTGGAGCCCCTGGGGGTTTGGGGTCCCAGGGCAGTTGCCCACTTTGTCTGCTGGTAATCCGGCCTTGTATCTGACTTGGACGTATGATTTAAATGTTACTGTAGTGAAACTGCCCTTCCTAACGGTGATAACAGTGGCGGATTTACCACTACAGTGGCCCCTTAATTTGAGTAAGAAGTCAACAAAAGTAGGCTTCTGATTTTTAGCCATTTGTATTAGCTGTAGATAGCTAGCTAATGGCAACTCGTATGTCAGCTGAAAAGCATGTCTGGCTTTTTAATGTAGCCACCTGCCTTGTATGAAAAGAAGAAACCTGAAAAAGGGGTAATAAATATGCATTTGATGGCTAACTCAGTAAAAGGCTGCCGCTAAAGTTTACAGGTCTCAGACAAAAATCCAGCATTCTCACCAGTTTATGATTGAGCTAGAAGACATGGAAAGAAAGGAGTGATGTTATTCTTGAGGGTAACTAGTTAGTTCTAGTATAAGTAGTATGATATTATAAGGAAAAAAATTATCTCAGACTGTTATTCAATTCTAACATACCACCTTTCAGATGTTTGATAGAAATACATAAGTAAGTAAGTTACTTGGACAAAGAGCACAGGTTAGATTTCTGCTTTACTGCTGGCATTTTCATACAGAAAAAACTTTACAGAGCAGGACAACGATGCAAACATGACCCCAAATCAGTGTTGTTCTAACCTAACCCTACAATATATTGTAGTTAATTAACAAATTACGGTACAGTAATTAACGTATTAGCCAGGCATGCTGACTTTAGCGTCTTCTTTGTGTGTGTTTTATGGATTTTTTTGTTTGTTTGTTTTGTAGATTGTTTAATGGATTCTTTACAATTTGCACTTGTATTTTCAGTTTTGGAAAGGTGATAAAAAAGACCAACCACCAAACTCTTAAAATACAAAGAGTATCGCTTTTATTGCAGCCTCATGTACACTGCATCAGCATGTGAAGAAAGCTATAGCTTGAGAGGCTTGCTGTGCCTAGTGACGATTGCTAAGCTATGATTGGACAATCCCTGTTTTGGGGAGGGTTTTAGTTAACGGTCAGTTTCCTTCATAATATAAGATGTGGTCATGCAGACAACAGAACACCTGCTGTTTTCTTCATCACATGAGTTTCTGGATGATTTTCCTGACTTACTGAGCAAAACTTCTGCAGACTTTGACTTGGTCATACTATCTCTGTTGTTCAGCTGGGATGTGGATAATCCATTGAAGTGGAAGCAAGTTTGTAGGCATGACTATCAAGTGCATACTCCAGACATATTCAGTACTATAGGGGAATACTGTCTATGGTAGGGGGTGTTGTGTTTGTTAGTATATTTTCTTTATTATGATTCTCTTTATTTATGCACATCTAAAGCTTTTAAAAATGAGAACATTCACTGAAACCACAGGGAATGCACATGCACATTTTTCATACTTTTAATAGCCTACATTAAGCTAAATCACCCATCCTCCATCTGTCCTACACTCCTCTCCACTTCAAAACATGAGGAATTTATAGCCAGCTTCAATACAAAACATTAGCAGTGTTCTTTGTGCTTCCACACACAAACACTGTTTAAAACCCCTGGAAAGGCAAATCCATGATTGGCTATTAATTATGTAATTTGGGATCTAATGTGCATATAGTATTAGAATACTATATGCACATTAGATTGTTAAAACACTTTAATAGTAGTATGGTGCACTTTACTGCCACTGTCTCCATAAGACTTTTAGATGCAACAAGACAGCTTAAGTCTCCTTAGACCCCCCTCTTTCATCCCTCTTTGAGAGTGTGTTTGGATTCTTAGCAGAGCTGGTTTTAAAACTTTTAACATCTTCTGCTCAGGTATTTCAGGTATTTTCCTAAAGTAAAATTGCTATAATTAAACCGCTGGTGGAAAAAGAAAAAAACACCCTAGATGCATCTGTTATCAGCAACTCCAGGCCTTGTCGCTAATCTGTCTTTCCCAAGTAAGATCCCTGAAAACCTGTGTGCAGCCAATTGAATAAGTACCTACTCTCAAACCATCTGTCTGACATTTTCCTGTCTGGTTTTCCTGTCTCGTGTTAGGGTCATACATGATCTCCCTATGAATACAGATTCTGACAAGCTCCTTATCCATGCACTCTTCATTCCCAGTATTGCGTTTGATATTGCTGATTGTGAAATACAGGATCACTCGGTAGCTTAAAAATGTGGGTTGGACTGCCTCAGGACTACAGTAGCTATAGGCAGATAGCATGGAACTCTCTTTCTTTCCCCTTTTAAGTTAGACCCTATAGAATCACTGCTACGGTACACGAAAGACTTAGATTAGCCCAAATATCTTACAACTTAATGAAATGGGAAAAAAACAAAAGGAGATTCCTTTAAGTAAACTTGATTATCCCTATTATATAAGTGTGTGCCCTAGTACTTCATGCTCTGCTGCCATATCCTGTGTAAACCTCTTTACATGTACTTTCAATCAAATGCACTGTATAGGGTGCGCTTTTTATAAGCACATTGTGACGCTCTCAGGTGGACAGATTTACAGATTTGAAAACAGCTTAAAAAGGGAAAAAAGCAGAGGTAGGCAATGTGGCTGGGGGTCTGTGGTAATGTTCATGTCTTTGGTTTAGGTTCTCTTCTGGGAGAAAGGATCTCAGCAGAGTGAAGCAGAGAGAGTGAGGGTTATCAACACCACAGCTCTGCTCTCTGGCTTGAAGGGCAGCACAGTCTATCTGATCTCAGTCAGAGCCCAAAACAGCGCTGGACTTGGACCGTGCAGCCCTGCTTTTAACATCACCACCAAGAAACCTCGTGAGTTGAACCACAGGACACAAAAATGTGCTTTATTCCATTTTTTGGCTTGTGAACATACTGTATGCAACCAGTAACACTTATTGGTTGCTGTAGTCATTTCTCCTGTCTAAACTGGCTGTGAAGCCAGCGCTATAGCCACCACTGAGGTCACTTCCTCTGTAATACTGTATTTCTGGGTCTTTAGGGGGGTTAACAACATAAAGAGGAGTTTACATACAATTACACACATATAATGGATGTTTTATGGCTGATTCTGATATTAATTCTAAGTGTGAAATTCTCATGTTTTAGACTAAAAATCTTAAAATCTGACAGGTTAAAAAACTTCATTTCAGATACAATTTACATAGAATATATTAAAAATAGTTTTAAAGTTTTAAAAGTTGTGTTTTTTAATACTCAAAAAAAATTTACAAAGATGATTGGTAGCTAGTAATTTTTTTTTTTACATGGTGGGTTCTGCTGCAGCAATTTGGACTCATGAGTACGTCCGGGTGGTCACTTGAAGGTTTGCTGCTGACAATAAACCTACACTTAACAATCAGAAAGATACCACATTCTGCTGGTAGTGGTCTGTAGGTTTATGAAGGGATTCAGCTAGTGTGAGGAGATAGAATGAATGGAGCAGCCAATGGCTTCTGCAATGTAACATATAGATTATGAGTATTGTTTTAAGTTAGACTTTAAAGGGGACTTATTATGCTTTTCCTTATTTTCTGTCATATATATATTACAATGTTGGATGCTCAGATTAAACGTGGCCAAAGTTTCAAATAATGAGGTAAACGTATGTAGACGTTATCCCTGTCTCCGGCGTTAGACTGCTCTGAACGCTTGGTTTCCAACAGTTTTTTCTACTTTCAGCCTGAGCCGATGTCGGTTTGTGACGGATTTCTTTATATGGTCATCTGTTCCATGCACACAAGTTCACTGCTCCGCTCTGCTAACATTATAGAACTTTTCCATTGTTTTTGGGGTAGTCACACTGAGCCATGACTCGAGTCCAGCTGGCATGCTGTGAGTGTTTTTCCATGACACAGCAGGGCAAAGTGAAATAAGTAGTTTACCTGTTGGAGGTGTGCTGGCCGTCTGCAGCTCTTCATCAAACATCTTCATCACTGTGGCTTTTTCTGCTTGTGCCATCCTCCCTGCATTATTTCTAACTGATCCACTGAACAAATAGCTTCAAATATCTCTGTTGTTGTGTTGACTGTTTTTTAGCACTGCTAACGAAGCTCTGCTGCTTCGGTGAGGAACACATTTAATTTCCTGTAAATTCTTCACAATAAATGTCTACTGTTATTTAGTCATTTAGAAATGTTTAATTTGAAGCAGTAAAGCAGGAAATGTTGGGTTTTCATCAGCAGTAACTTAACACAACCCTCAGCAGGCTTCCGGAAAGCTGACCAATCAGAACAGAGTGGGCTCATCTGGAGGGGGGCCATAAAGAGGCAGGAGCTAAGACTGCCTGTTAAGAGACAGACGCTGGACTGAGGGGCTGCATAAAGGGCCAGTATAAGATAAATAAGGAGTTTTTGAACTGTAAATCATGCAAAGCTACTCTAGTGGAGTCCCAGAATAAGAATAGAGCTGGAAATGAGCAAAACAGGTCCCCTTAAAAAAATAGAAACCTATCCTTTACATCTGTTTTGCTGTCTTGGCTTGTTCTGCTGCTATGTGAAAATTCAGGTTTTACTGATGTTATGTGCTAAATATGACTAATGTTTCTATTGTTATTTATATTTTTATTAAAAATGACAAATAATATTTGAACTGCTTTCAGCCAACTACAGACTGTAAAAAATGATGGACATAGCCACTGTGACGTCACCCATTAGTTTGTGGAGTCCCGTTTTGAAGCCTCAAGTTTGCATTTTGACCATCACCATCTTGGATTTCTGGAGCCAGAAGTGACCATATTTGGAGGGTTGAGCTGACCCTAAAGCTAGCTGCTAGCTGGTTAGCACGGTGCATTTACAGTCTATGGTTAACTGTGAAAATGATAATGCCAATTTTTGCTAGTAAAAAGGCTCAAAACCATTAAAACAAAATGTACTCACTGGAAAAAACAGCCGACTCCTTTGAGGGTCTTTTTGTTCAACCAAACATTGAACAAGACTTTTTTAGACAACAACAATGTTACAGTTAACTTTCATGAACTGAAAAAACACTGATATAGTAACAACTAAGGCAACGCCTATACTCTGAATCTGGGGTAATGCCATGGTTACATTACATAACCCACATTGTCACCGTGGTAGCAACTTGCCTGTGACAGCACCCACCTGTCACTCAAAGTAGCCACACCCTTAATTATGCATAACTTTAAGCCTTAATAAAATTTAAACAGGTGAGTCATGTAAAAATTCATCACCTTTGCAGTCAACTGTTTTTTGTTTTTGTTTTTGTTTTTTGTTTCATTTTAACATGGGGGTCTATGGGGATTGATTTGCTTTTGGAGCCAGCCTCAAGTGGCCATTCGAGGAACTGTAGTTTTTGGCACTTCCACGTTGGCTTCCTTTTTCTGCTCCATTCCCAACTGAGAAGTTAGCTACTTCCACTGACATTTTAACTGGTGTCACTGCTCACATACCAACTGACACTTGATCTACCTTAGCACTTCAACTTTTTGTCGCTTTTATTGTTCACTATTAAACTCACATTCCAATTGCTTTCATGTCTTATTCTTTAAATATGTTCAGTGCTTACCTGTCAAATGGCATTTCAACAAAGCAACTAACAGTTCAGCTCCTTTCACCTCTTACTGGTCTCGGATGACAGTTCACATGCTTTCAGCCACTTTCAGTGCTTACAAACAAACTGAGCTACAGGGCTTAAAGTGAAATTTCACTTGTTGTCATTGATTACACTTAAACTGATTTCAAATGATTTGTGCTGCTTCAGGGTGACCTTTTCATTTCATCCTTATTAACCATGTTTTCACACACATAAATGAAAGGGTAATCAAAGACTGTGTATTTTCTGTTTTTCCTGACCTCCGTTTTTCGCTGTTGACTTCTGTGCTCTTGAAGGTTGAAGAGTATATAGTATGAAATGCATTCTGCTGCAACACCAGATGATTAAATTAAGGATGACTGCAGAGATAGTTTAGAGAGTACTATTGATGACATTCGTTTTGTGCATTCATTTGTGAAACTTTGTGTCTATATAATTACATATCTTGCAGCACCAAGTCAGCCCCCAGGGAATATTGAGTGGAACTTGACCAACTCTAAGATCTCTCTAAATTGGGAACATGTCAAGGCGATGGAAAATGAGTCTGAGGTGACAGGATACAAGGTGAGTTTGTTTGAGTAATAGCAGAAACTCCAGAACTGGGGAAACAAATAGAGCCACAGCAGCTGTCATCCCAATAAATGTCTTTCTCATTGCAGTGGAAAGATAGACCTCAGCACTCCAGTGCTACATTATGGATTGTCCCTGTCTGCCCTTTCAAAATTAAAAGATCTGTTCCAGGTGATAAAATGAAAGGTGTCATGCCACAGAGGGAATTCAGCATCATATTTGATCCACTTTGCATACTTGTGTAGAAAACCCACTGTTTTTAATAATGCTTTCCACAAATATACATACATACATATACATATATATATATATATATATGTGTATGTATATATATATATATATATATATATATATATATATATATATATATATATTGTACTCTTTAGGGATATGCGCCCTGCTCATTTTAATGATAAGCCTTTTGTGGAACTCTGTTGTAAGGGAGCGCGCAGTGCATGTGGACAGGAATGGTTTCATAATTTGACAAAGGCAATAAAGTGAATGAAAAGTGAAAATTTCTTACAGATTGTTCACATTTTTAAAACTGAATTCTCTCAATTCTCTCCATGCCACATGTAAAAATAATCTCTGAGGTCCTGTTTTGAAGTGATGTTCCTCCATATTGAGTCACTGGGAACAAACCACCACCTCATAAGGCACTTACATTTTGAGTTCATTACTTCCTTTAGAGAGAGACTGTAAATGCATAACTAGAACGTGGCTTCATACACTTCTTCCACTTTTGCGTTCCTGATTTGTTTTTCACACACTAATCCAATATCTTGAATGAAGTCATTCATCTGTCTGCTGAGAGGTCACAAAGGTTTAATTTCTGACTGTTGCGGCTGAAGTAAAATATGTAAACTCAGGATCCACACTCCATACCAGGTTGTGTATCGTCAGAACTGGCATGGCAGGACTACTGTACTGGAAACCAATAAGACCAATGTGGAGCTGCAAATCCCCTCTGGAGAGGACTACCTCATTGAGATCAAAGCTCTGACCGAGGGGGGTGATGGCACCAGCAGTGGCCCCATCCGCATACCAAAGATGTCCAGTAAGTTTCCAATAGTCTGCAGCATGAAAATGAGTAGAGTTGGAATTAAGCAGAGGAGCAGTGGGATGGGAGCACTGTGTGTAACTAATCCCTTGTGTGACTGATACTGTTTATCAGCTTCACTGAGCTTGAACAAAGGCTTCAGAATACACATAAAAATTGAAATAACACTGCAGCATATGGCCAAGAAGAAGAAACAAAATGTAGACAGTTACCTCCACCAAGAAGGTGATGTTTTCAGTCCTGTTTGTTCGTCTGTTAACAGGATATCTCAAAAATTACCACAAAAAACAGAGTTCAGTGACATTTGGTAGAAAGATTTACAATAGTCCAAGGAAAAAGCTATTAGATTTTGATGTGGATAGTGCAACCATGTGGCCACTTATGAAGCACTTTACATTTTTGTTAATTACTTCTGAACTGTGAAGTGTTTAAGAAAAATATTACTTATTATTATTTATTATTTTATTTATTATTATTTAAGTTCCCTGGTCGCCAAATAGGTCACGTTCTTTTCCATTTACATGGATGAATGTGAATTTTTTGCAAAAATGAAGCAATGCCGATGAGCTAGTTCAGGCAGCCCAACTTGAGCTACCATTCCACTCACATGCCATACTCCCCTCACTGTAACATATATCCAACGCACTCTTATGATCATGGCGGTGTATTTAAAGGTGTAGTGTGTAGTATGTTTTAATTAGTGTGTAATCACCTAAAAATAAGAATCCTTGTGTTTTTGTTACCTTAGAATGAGCCTTTTAAATGTACATAGGGAGCAGGTCCTTTTCCATGGAGCCAGTCATGTTGCACTGCCATGTTCTACAGTAGCCCAGAACGGACAAACTAAACGCTGGCTCTAGAGAAGGCCTTTCTCATTTTTCACGGGTTTTGTGGCCACCGCTACACGCTTGGAAGGGGAGGGGAATTCAGTTGGTTGCAATCTGCAACCTCACCCCTAGATGCCATTAAATCCTACATACTGGTCCTTTAAGCTGTCACTGCTCTGCTCACACTTTGCTGCATGCCTGCTGCCATCCTGCTCATATGCTTGCTTGCTGCTATGGCACTGCCGCTGCTGCTGTTCATATAGCATTTCAAAAGCAAACTGGCTGCATATCAGCCTGATTGTGTCGCTTTGGGGGTTTGAGGAAGGAACCATGTTTGCATTGTGAGACTGAGACTCTGATCAGCGGTAAACTATATATATTTCAGCGGCGGAGGGTGGAGCTTCGTGCTGCAGTGGTTCGGGATCACCTTTAAAGTGTTCACTCCTCGCCAGATGGCAAGGATCACTGCAGTCACCAAGCCAAGTTTACTGCTTGTGCTTACATGCATGTACATCTAAACATAGCCTGGATGTTAAAGCTCTGTTCAGTCAGTGCTCGCTGCCATTTGCTGCTGTGGGGACCAGCAGGGCTCTTCAGTGCGAGAGTTTCGCTGTTAGTGGAAAACTTGAGTGTGTTTATATTAAGTATTTGTGTGTTCTGGTACTTGGATTTAACACCCGGATATTGTAGGTTGCGTTGCTGTCTGTTATCAGACCTTTAATTTTCTTCCCTCTTTATTATCAGCCAAGATCAATGTCAACATTCAAGCAGCAGCTTCTTTAGCTGGCACTGACCACGCTTTCGTCTGTAAAATGCGGAAAAGTCACCTGGCAGATTACATCAACTGTTGCTAATTAACGTTGATTCCATGAGTGAGATGCCAAGTGAAACTAGTCTGTTGTCTGGGTAAAGTGGGCTGTGTGAGCCACAGCCTGTGTTCAGCCAAAGATCATTTATGAGGGAAGATGTTTCCTCTGTCCATTTTGTTATTTGTTTGCTGTCGCCATTAGACTGCATGCTCTTGTAGTTTCAACAACTCCAGCAGAGTGAGGACTCTTCTTTAGTGATACAATCTAGTTGATAACTTCACATCGATTTCAAATTGAAAGCCCCAATTTATGGATGAGAAATTTATCCCCATAATGGTTTTATATCAGGACTTCCAGTTTTCTGGTGCATGAGGCTCGTGTCAAGTGGCATGTGCCAAGTATAGGCTACAGCCATTGATGCTATGTATATTTTACGATGTATATTCAGTATCTAAAATAAATTAAATAAATACAAACAAATTTAATGAATTAATCAGATAATATTTAAAAAATGAATTAAGTGCTGTCTTTTCCAATTTGGAAAAAATACTACTGAACCTCATTCAAGCCTCAAATGACTTTGTAGGCTCAAAGCTGTTTGTCGTCAGTAATCTACAGCTGAAAGGCAAAGTATTCATGAAGTGCAATGCCTCCCCGTCCTTTGTTAAGTCCAAATGTGGAATGTTCATTGAAAATTTTCTTAGTGAATGAGTTGGCTCCTGCATCTCATTTAAACTGTATCATAATGGTTAACAAATAAATACATTAAATGCATACATATTCATTATTAATTATTAATAATAGTAATAATGATCATCTTCATCATCATCATCGTCGTCATCATCATCATCATCATTAGCATTTTGCCCCTTAAGTAAGCATGAGCCTTAGAAGCTATCCCATAGCTGCTGTCCCTCAGTCACAGTCCTGTTGATCTGTTTGTGGCCATATCTTACTGACATTTAGTTTCTGCTCTTATGCATCTCCTGGCTACATGCTATCGGTTGCGATTTAAGTTCTGCTGCTACTGGGCTTATCTCCTGCTTCATCTGGCACGTGCTTTATGTCGCTTTCAGTTTTATTCTTTTCAGTTATGTAGAGTATTGGTTTTGCAGCGTAATTCTGGGGGGTAATCTGCAGTAAAACTGCAGATGATCAACAAAACATGCATGTATTGTCGATCATATATCTTGCCTCAATTATGACTGAAGCATGTCTACATGTCTGAGCCTTGAATTTGGGATTTTATTATTTAAAGCATAGCTCAGTGTCTCAGCCATTTGCTGCATATCAGGTGGATTGCTGGGTTTAGATTCTTCCATCTTATTTCATTAGATTGCATATTTCCCTCATGGTCTGAGGTGCTAAGCAAGGGGATGACCACATGGCGGCTGGTGCCAGGTCTACGCATAGCTGTTTCCACTAGATAGCATGTTCCCCTCGTGGCCAAGGAGCTCATGGGAAATGACCACACGACGGGTGGTGTCTAGACAAGGTCAGAGCCTAGACGCCAAATAATAATCCTGTACATATTCTACATTTAAATAACAATCTACTCCACCTGAGTTGGCTGACTGAAATGAAGCAATGCCTGCAAGCTAGTTCAGTCAGCCCAACTCAAGCTGCCACCCTACTCACATGCCATAGTCCCTTCACCATAACATACAGTATATCCAATGCACCCTTATAATCATGGCAGCATATTTAAGCCGTCAGTGCTCTGCTCACACTTTGCTGCATACCTGCTGCCACACTCCTCACATGCTTACTTGTTGCGCTGCCGCTGCTGCTGCTGCTGTTCTTTTAGCTTTTCAAAAGCCCCACCTCCACCCCAGCATCCACCTGTAGTATTGTCACTCCCCACTCCCTGCTGAGCAACGAGGTCAGAACCTAGATGAGAAACACTAATGCTGTACATATTCCACATTTAAATAATAATCCTCTCCACGTGAGTAGGCTGACTGGACTATTTTTCACCACCACTCACCATATATTTGGTAAATAATATATTTGGATGACCCTGGACAAAGCTATTGATTTGGTTGGACCTGGTTTGGTATGAACTATTTGACTTTGGTTGGTTTAACTCTTGAAAAAATGGTGATATAGAAAATTTAGCAGACGTATATATATCAAATTGTTATATATGACATGTGTATATCAACATGTATATATAACAACTATCAGCATCTCTAAAATCAGTAAAATTCGATGGCATTTAACATGTAGGTGGCATTACAGCAACATAACAAATTAAAACGGCAATTAGTCTGATTCATTTAAAATGTGTACACGCCAAGCTTGTAAAGAGCCCAAAAATTCTCAGAAATTTGAGAAGATATTTTCCTGAAATCAGCATGACTATCTACCGTAATATGTTCTTTTAAGCACATTTAGATGTGTAATGCAACCCAGACAGAGGTATGAGAGATCTGGATACTCTTATAAACGTTTTTTATGCCTAATATTAACTTCTTTTCTTCACAGGTCTAAACTCTAAAGGAAGCATGTGTCCAGTTCCAATGAAGATGTGCTGTTTCATGATGATTTTTTTTATTTTCTATTTTCAGTTTGTAGCTTATGATGCCTTTATTTTTAGCTCTGGACATTAGAATGAACTTAGTTTATGGGTCTATTATATATGGCAAATTTGCGGAATAAGCAGCTAACTAGAACAATGTTTCTCAATCACTGGTTTGTAACCCAAAAACGGGTGATAGGACTGTTCTGACAGGTTGTCAAATGTCCACAAATCTGTGGTTGGACTGTTACTCACAGCACAGTTACAAAACATTTTCATCTGCCTATTTTCAGGACCATTGCAATCCTTCAGGATGCATGTATTTGATAAACATGGAAAGATGAATATCTTATCTTTCTTTGTGAAATGAACCTGAGCACATTCCCATGTCAAAGTTTCCCCATTCCAGTGTCTGTTTCCAACTATTTTGCCTCAACTTATTTCTTGGCTTGCTGTGACCTCTTTGAATGTTACAGACCAAAAGGTACAAGTTTCACCGACTTTCCGTTCCCTAACATGCTATATCAGAAGCTATATGGCTACAGGTTAGGCAACTTGGGAAAAACGTGTTCAGTCAATCTCTATTTACTGAGTTTTCCTCATTTGTATTTAAAGAAAAATTACGGAATATTTTAAACTGGCAGATTTCCGTTATACAGTTTTGGGGAAACAAAGCCTCCTACAGTTTTCCAAATAAACTGGATTTTTACATTAATTATTTCAAATTCTTGTCTCTGAGTCCAGTTGAGGGTAATCACAGAAGGTAGCCGCCTGGAATGGCTATTATGGATAACTGCATACTATGCAGTTATCCATAATAGGTGGATGGCGGATGTGGTGGATGGTGGATGTAGATACCTATGCACTGCATAGGTATCTACATCCTGGTCAATATGCTGGCTGGCCTAACTACCCTGCTGTTACATGTTTAACTTGATGTGACCACCAGTCACAAGAGGTCTCGCCAAAACCATCAAAACAGACAATCTTCAAGATAAACAGTTTAATACCAGTCTGTAATCATCCATCATCCACTGAAACCAAAACCTAATGTTTTCTGTGTTGATTTTATGCAGGGAAACACTGGCTAATTTTGCTATGCTTCTTAAGCACTTATCAAGAAACACTTGGGTATGCTGCTTTATATGGAAACAAATGCAAACCCAGTTGAGAAGAATTCTTCAAAAGCTGCTTTGCCTTATCAAGTTTATATTGTTCACTTCTGTTGTCAACCAGTCTTTAAAACATACAGATTGTAATTACTTTTGCATAAGGGCAAGCTTATCAAACATAGAATGTAAAATGTCGTTTAGATATCTTGTTTATTTTATTTGTGAAAGTATGTTTTATGTGATTATGTGTGAAAAAAATTACTTCTTTGTAATGAAGAGACTGGCAAAACGATGGTGTACAAATTAAAGGACTAAAGGACAAACTAAAATCACCTACCATACAAACTTATGTTACCACCAAAATTGAAGATAAGTGAGTAGAAAAGCCTTCCTCTGTAAGAATTGTTTTGTATATTTAACACGCCTTTTATATATAAAAGGAAAACACTAGTATGCACCATACAGAATGCTAAAAAAATGTATGAGATCATCAAAGAAGCAAAATTTGTCTTTGGACAATATCCTTCCAGCAATTTTAGGCCATATAACAATTGAATTATCCCTTCAAAAGTGACAGAAATTCATATTTTGGAGATATGTAGTCAGAAATAGACATATTTCACTGATGCAACATAATTTGGTTGGTTTTCAGTTAAGTGTCACCTTGATACAATGCTACAAAGGTATAAGAGAAAAAGTTCACAAAAGTTAGTGATGTTCAGTGACAAAATGTAAAGACATGCTAATGTAATATTATAAACTTCAGATTTGTTTGCTATGCACATCTTTTATTTTAAATCGTTTGATGCCTTTTTGTTATTTTGTAGTTTCAACACATCTGTGACTTTTTTAGGACAACACACATTTGTCCTAAAGAGGAGACACAAGTGTTTAAGAGTGTAGAACTCTGTTTCACTCATGCTTATTTGTGTGCTTTATTTTTTATTTTAAATTAAATTAAGTGCTATTCATTTATTATATATCATCATTATTTGATTCTTATATGTATTCAGTGTTTCACTGTTTGAAATATGTCAATCCAAACCTCAGTGCTTTCTCATATAGAAGGGTTTGTTTTGTGCTGTTCCATGACCTAAAACCTTAAATCCCTTTACATGTTCCTATTTAATGGTTGTACTTTCTGTTGAAATATTTGATTATGATGTCTCAAATTTGTCTTTATGAAATGTATCCTGTTTCATTTATGATTAACAAGCTTTCTTTAACTGAATCTGCTATTTATTACTTTAGTAATGTAATACCATTGTATTAATATAAGATATCTCTGTGAGATGACAAGAGAATTCAATAAAAACTTCACATTGAAACCCTTTAATCAGTTGATGTTTCTTGGCTTGTTTGATTCATTCATTCATACATCTGGGGCACAGCAGATTTTTTTTTCTTTGCAACATTGGTCTCAGGTGATTTCTGCTGTACTACACAGTGTGCAGTGCGAGACTACAGAAAAATATGGTTTGTATGCTAAGTGCTCCTTATCCTTTGGGGCTACAGAATAACTGAAGTTATTTCAGTAAAAATTAGAGAAATGTTAGTCTCCATAAGTTGCTTATAAAATAAAGTTTCATCCAGACAAGATGGCTGCATTCCCAAAAATGTTGACAAAGAAGAGGAAGGCAGCATTACTTTATGCATTTCTACTCCGAATTGAAAGCAAGATGAAACAAGACCTAGTCTGCAGCCATGCTAGCAGCTCTGTGAGGCTCTAATGTGGTGCAGCTGTGCTTTGAGCCAAATGTCAATGTCAGCATGCCAACATGCTCAGAATGACAACACATACATGCTGGTGTTTGGAACCATAGACTGAAAAAAATATGGATGTAGTCACCATGACATCACCCAATATTTGTGGACTCCCGTTTTGAAGCCTTGAGTTGGGCAATTTGACTGTTGCCATCTTGGAGTTGACCGTTGCCATCTTTGATTTTTGGAGCTACAAGTGACCATATTTGGACGAGAGGGTGAAACTAACCCTAGCACTAGTTTCTAGCTTGGTTAGCACTGGTTAGTACAGTGCATTTACTATCCATGGTTAACTGTAATAATGCTTATGCTAATGCTAATTTCATTAGTGAAAACCAGACCTAAAACCATTAAAACAAAATGTACTTACCAGAAAAAAACTGAAACCGACTCCTTACAGGGCCTTTTAGTACAACCAAACACTGAACAAGACTTTTTTAGGTGACCAAAATGTTACAATTAACTTTCATGAACTGAAAACACACTGTTGTAGCATTTAACACTTTTATTAATATGAAACATAACCTCATCTGGGCACCACAATCCCTTTTTGATTAGAATTTGTGAGTGCCAGAAGGAAATACTAACCCTTTAACCCTGCCTCAGGCACTGGCTGCCTTGTATCTGTGCAGGGCACAATGAAATCCGAAGAAAGCTGTGTCTTAGTCTCAGGTCATGGGTCTTCCAGCAGGATAATGACCCCAAACATACATCAAAAAGCTTCCATGAGTGGATGAGAAGAAAATGTTGGACTGTTCTGAAGTGGCCCACTATGAGTCTTGATTTGAATCCCATTGAACATCTGTGGAAAGCGCTGAAACTTGCAGTTTGGAGACAGCATCCATCAAACCTGAGAGAACCGGAGCAGTTTGCTCAAGAAGAGTGGGCTGAACTACCAGTGAAGAAGTGTAAAAACCTTATTCAAAGTTACAGAAAGCAAGAAAGAAAGAAACTGCAGTTATTGCCTCCAAAGGCTGTGCTACAAAAAATTAATTTAAGGGTACGAATATTTTTGGCCATGCCATTTTCCTTTGTTTTATTGTATTAAATATGTTAAGTTGTAAATCAAAAGCAAAGTTTCAGTTATATTCAATGTGAAATAAAGAATGATGGATACCATATACTTCTGTCAGTTTCAACTTAATACAGAGAAAATGTAGTTTTTAAAAAAAAAAAAAAGAAGTGGAAGGGTACCAATATTTTCAGCCACGTATGTAAATTACATAATGATTAGACATGCAATTTACATGAAATTCAGATTTGGCTGCGATTTGCAGGGAGATTCCAGGAATATGAGTAAGAGTTCATGGCTTGGTCTGTTTAGATAAGAGAAGGGGGTTTTCTGTCCCTGTGTTGTTCTTACCGTCCCTTCTCCTGGTTCAGATGACCCCAGAGGTCATTTATGCTTTTAGTTCAGTTCATAATTTAAGTATTGGTCAGAAATAGTCTCTCAGGAGGTCTGTTCAACCTCCATTGTCTGTGTTTACTTTGGTCAGTTCGGGGTCCAGGGTGAGGCATTAAACCATGTATCTGTGGCAGTCATTCACCTCCTCAGTTTGAAATTTAAGAAAGGCTGTTTTATCCGTGAAATTACTGAAAAGACCTTAGTGTCCTACAACACTGTGAAATAGCAGCAGCTACGCCTATACTCTGTGGATCTGGGGTTACACCATGGTTATGTTATGTAATCAACTCTGTTGTCGTGGTAGTGACTTGTCAATCACAAGTTAGCCACACCCTAAAGCATACCCTGCTTTATCATCTATTTTAGTCTAAATGGGACCAGAATTTGCAAATGAACATCATGCTGTATTGAAGAATACTTGAAACTAGTGATTAAGACCATAAACTCATTAGGAAAGAGTTAACTGAGGTAATAAATCAAGGGAGAAGTATGATCATTTTGGAGTCGCCCCATAATGGCCATTAGAAAAAATGCAGGTTTAAAGCACCACATTGGCTTCACTTTTCAGATCTGGAGCTACCTGCTTGTTTAGAGCGTATGTTTACCATGCTCATTATTTTTGTTTAACACATTCTAATTAGTGCCAAATACAAAGTAAAACTAAGGCTGATGGTAAGTCATAAGTTTTGAAAGTGCTTGGTCATGAACCAATGTACTGGACAGATAGAAATCGACCTCATAATAGCACTAAATGAAAAGTCAGGGGATCACAAACATTATTACAATATATCCTGGAGAGGACATGAATGTCTGTATCAAATTTCACAACAAACCACCTAATACTTGGCTTCACACAAAACCACAAATGTGAGTCTTATGCATGTAGCACTATAGGAAAAGTAAGGGATCACCCAAAGTCAATAGGATTCATCCTCTGGAGACCATGAATTTCTTTACAAAATGTAATTTATCCAATAGTTGTTGAGGTATTTCGGGCTGGACAAAAGTGGTGGACCAACACTGAAGAATACAGCAGATGGCCAGGAAAATATGGACAGTCTGTCTGTTTTGCAGCAATGTTTAGTTTTATTTATATCATAGCAGCCATACTACAGTCAAGACAGAAAAATAGTACTCCAATAATATAAAAATAAAGTCAATACAGTTCATAATATCTTTTTTGAGAGCAGCCATGTGGACCAGCAGAACTACTCAAAATGTATAACAGCTGACCAAAATTTCTGACGTGCCAAAAATATATACAGTCTAAGCAAGATGTTAAAAAATCTGAAACCTCCTTTAATTTGGTGTCACATCCCGCCTCAAGCTGAACGTCAAATGACTGATTCAAAATTATTCAGTGGCGATCAATATACAGTTAAAATCAGACTTAATCTGCATAGTGTCTGTCCATCATTAGACTGGCCTTAGAGCCAGGTAACAAAGGTACAAGAGCTGGATCACTTTTTTGTATGGATGTCAGCCTATAAAATTGCACCAATAATCACTAGTCTGTACTAATAAAGCCAGTGTTGGGTCAAAGATCAAATCTTCAAAGAAAGATTGTTGATCACAAGAAAACCACAATTTTACCAAATAAAGCACAGGTATTTCAAGAGCATGTCTGTGTGGCTTTCAGCCTGATATGTATCACCTGGTATTTAGAGAGGCATCAAAGTTATGTACACATGCTCTTAAAGTTGATATCAGCAGAAAAGATCCTGGTTGAGCCAATTAAATGTATGATGGATTAGGCAGTTTATCCCTGGCATTAGTCTAGGAAGATATAATCAGCAGTGACTTTTCTCAGAGCTCACCGGAAGCTGTCTGATCTCAGCTCATAATCTGTGTGTCATAAAAAATAGATTTACTGTAAATATGTCCAACATGGTGGGTTATATTTAGCTTTTTGAGGCTACAAATAACCATTTTCCATTACCAATTAGGAACTCTGGATTCTCATTTAGGACAAAAATAGAACAAACTTAATTTCTTTCAAAGTGAATTCTAATACTGCCATATGTATATTTACCCCACCTTGTTTGACAAATCATTTAAAATGGAGACCTGATAAGGCATGTAATTTGTCCGTGGATTGTCCGTGTCAGACATGTCAGTTCTCACCTACTGGAAATACTCCATTTGGTTTAGGCTAGGGGTGGCGCCTGGGTAGAGCATGCAGGAGGCAGGACATGACGCAAAAAGTACACTTTGGAAATTGCAGTGTTCTGTATTTGGATGTATCCACAATATCAACAAAAGAGTGGAAAGCAATATACATACATTAATTACTTAATATATAAATGACCCTTCTTCTTCACCCTTGGATGTTTGTATTCTTCTGGTTTCTCTCCAGTAGCATGATAGAAATATCATCAACACACCCACTCGCTCACTGTGAATTCTCTAGACAATGCCTAGGAAGGGGCCAAGATGCTGTCTGTGTAACACATCTGTTGTGACATCTCCAAGAAATTCAGGTCCAAACTATGGATTTAATGGTGCTACGATCTTAAATGATGACTTTTATGCATTTCTAAGTGACACAAACCTGTCTATATGATTACCAGACTGTGGTCAAACTTCATTTGCGTGAACTAACTTATAGGAAACATGCTTACACCAAGGCTAACAAAGTTTTTTTTGCTAGCTAGCATTTGGAAAAAAAGAAATATCATATGAGCGGTCCTAAATTCACCAGCGGAAAAAGAAAAGACAAGATGGCAGCAACGCCAAACAACAAGCTCATCGTAAATTAACATTCCTATTCTGAGGTTAGCGTCAATGGCCTCTGTTGCAAAAACATGGAAGTTGAAGATAAACTCCTACAGCCTTTACCTGGGTCTCCATTGATTAGCCTGGCTGCAAAAAAGACCAACACCAATGACCTCTCACTGTACGAGCTACAGGCTAACGTAATTAGTGCCCTCACAATCAAAATAAATCAAAGAGCAGACAAGCTAGAAAGCATGATAAACGACAATGCCAACACCATCTAGGAACTTAAAAAGTCACTAGAATTTGTACATGGAGAAATTAATAACATTAAAAAAGGAAAGAATATGCTGCTGGAAAAATATGAGAAGCAACAAAACAGCCTAACTGACAGAATGGCAGAAATGGAATGCTACAAAAGGAGATGGTGTCTGCATCTATATGGTGTGGATGAACAAGAGGGTGAGGATGTGAAGCAGAAAGTATCCAGGATCTGCCAAAAGGTTGCCCCTGAGCTGGGAGAGAAAGCAATGGAGGGAATTGATGTTGCACACAGACTAGACAGGTGAGAGAGCACAAACACAAAACTGCGTGCAATCGTCATCCTCTTCACCCTTCGATCTGTGAGAGACTTCATCTGGAAGAAAGCAAAGAACAGCATATTCCTAAAAGAGAAGAAGTTTCATTTTGGTGTGGATCTAACAAAGATTGAGAAAGATGCCAGAGAGCTGCTTTGTGGCCAATTGTCAAAAAAGCTTGCAAGGATGGTCAGAGGGCATACTACAGTGGACCAAAGGCATTCATCAGAAAAGAGATTCCGCCTGGACAAAAACTCTCACTGAATGACCAGAGAAGGATGGTTTGCATAGCACTGCTTTGAATACTTTTATGTTTGGCTACTATGGATAACTAAGATGTTCTTAGAAATTATAGAGTAGAAATGTTCATAGGATTTCTCATTGAAGGAGTTTATTATTGATCTGCATTTTTGGTCGGGCATATCATTGAATATATGCCTCCATGGACCTCCCTTCTTTTTCTCCTTCATTTCCCAGCTGAAAACAGTATCGAGCCTGATGGGGATTACCAAGATCAACCAAGATCGGGAGAGGCTGCGTTGACCCATGTTAAGGGTGTTTTCCAAAGGTACTTTTATGCTGTTATAGTCATTGTTATGTACTATTCTTATTCAATTCTTATTCAATTATTTTTCTCCCCTCTGAAACTATTAGGCTATACCTTATAAACTATGTTAAAGGAAAATACATAAGAAAACATTTTTATTTGTACTAAGCAACAACATTTAAAAGAATTTTATTATTTACACAGGTTATGATTTGATGTAGGAGTTGTTCATTTCTCAGCGGTAGTATTTTAATGGAGTTAATGTTAGTGTCTGTTAACACAAAATGTTTATGTGACTTGGTAAAGAGGAAAGCTTTTTTTGTTTTTTTTTTCGCTTTAACCTCTTTGTTTTGCAAAGGGGTTAAAGCAGATCTGATCTTTTTACAGGAATGTCACTCATGCCCAGATGATTTGAAACTTTGGAAGAATGAGATTTGGCTGTCACATGGCTCAAATCATTCTGCTGGAGTAGCCACCCTCAAAGATAGATTTAAAGGTAAAAATAGAATTAAGAGAGTGATTGAAAAGACCACTATATATTATATTAGGGGGTGATTTTAATATGGTTTGGTCCAATATCTATGACTGCCAATGAATTCTGAAAATAAATCACTGTTGTTATAGGATGAATGTTTTGAACATATGAAATAATCAAAATGCAACAGATGGACAATTCACCCAAACAAACAAGGACTTCACTATTCAATCAAGAATTGATTTTTGGCTGCTCTCAGCACAGCTTGAACCTAATGTGAGTGAGGTAGAAATGTCTCATGCTATTATGACAGACTACAAAGTAGTGAAACTGAGAGTGAATCTCAATGACTGGAACAATAGAGGGAATGTGGGTTATTGGAAGTTTAATAGCTCACGCCTAAAAAGTGAACAGCTGGTATCAGATATCAATTACCTCTTTGAAAAGTTTTGGAATACGGCTGCAGTAAGTAATGAATATGGAAAATATTGGGAATTTTTAAAATATGCCATTAGAAAGTTGGCCATTTTATAAGGCCAAGAAATGCGTGTGAAAAGAGATCCAGAATAGAAAAAAATATTAAAGATATTTCTGCTCTAACTTTTGATCATAATGCAAACAATGAAAACCATGCTGTGCTATCACAAATTACAGCAGGAACTGGATGTAATCTATGCAGGTAGAGTAAGAGAAGCCTTTGTGCACTCTTGACAGAAATGGTTAGAGAAGGGTGAAAAGAACAGTGGGTATTGCAGAAATAAACTTAATAACCAGACTAAAAATTGGAGACACAATCTGTGAAGATAGTAATGTCATCTCTAAGTATATAGCCAACTTCTATGCTAATCTTTATATCCCTAGTGATTCCCATGAAAGCCCTAAACGTCCAGAGAACTGCAGGTCTGCTGCATCTCTCAGTTCTTTTAAATCACGGCTGAAGACTTTTCTGTTTGTCGCTACCTTTTATTAAATCAAATCTGAGGCTTTTGATAAATATCTTACACTGAACTCTAACTTTTACTCTCCTGTTTTATCTGTCTCCTATTTTATCGTTTATTAGCTTGTTTTTATTTCCAATTGAACACTTTTTACTTGTATTTAAATGTCTTTTTATATTGCCTTGTGTTGCTTTTACATTCTGCCTTGATGCCTTTTATGTTTCATGTAAAGCAGTTTGAGTTGCCTTGTTGTTGAAATATGCTATACAGATAAACTTGCCTTGCCTTGCCTCTAATATTCCTTGCCTCTAACAGTGAGTATTAATTTTAGTACAGAATTCTCCAAAAAGGTAACTTTAGAGGAAATACTGTCAGGAATAAAAGATCTAAAAAACCAATATATCTCCAGTCAACGCTGGGCCTACCTCTGAATTTTAAAAAGTATTTGCCAACAAAGTTGCAAAGTTTTTACTTGCTGTTTATAATGAGGCTATCTGTAAGGAAGTATTACCCCCATCATTAAGGCAAGTACTTCTCATTCTAATTCCCAAAACAAAAAAAGATGCCTTACTCATTGATAACTGGAGACCAATTACACTCCTTCACACGCTCCATATTAGCAAAGCGTCTAAAGACTGGCCTAAATGAAATTATTCACAAATCCCAATATGGATTCATAAGTAGCTGTCATATGTCCAATAATATTCTTCTAGTTTTTCATCAAGATTCACTTGATGGCAGTCCCTTAATTTTATTCTTGGATTTTCAAAAAGCATTTGATACAGTGTCTCACAATTTTATTTTTAATACTGTAAACTTTTTTATTAAGGCAATCAAAACCTTATACAGTGGTAACAACAGTTCTGTCAAACTGCACTACCCAGATTTGACATAAAGGAGGAATTTGCCAGGACTGTCCGATCTCTCCTTACCATTTTTTATTGGTAAGTAAAGTTCTCAATTTATAAACAACCCAACAACCTTTTAAAGGCATTATTTTTTATGGTAGACAAATAAAAATATTGCAACTAGTTGATGAAGCAAAGTCTCCCAAGCCTTATCTATCATCAAACATTTTTTTTCTGAAATATCTGGTTTAAATCTTTATTTCAATAAGTTTGAAGTTCCTGCTCTTAAAGACATTGCAGACACAGAGATATTCAGTATCCCAGTAAAAGAAACAGCAAAATATTTGGGAATTATATCACAAAGGATGATAAGAAATTAATGAATGATAATTTGGACACAGTAATTGCTTCTATTAAAAGGAAATTCAACTCTTGGTTAGCCAGAGATTTATCTCTCTATGGTTGAGTACTACTAAGCAAGGCAGAAGGCCTATCAAGCCTCTTATGTCTTTTATTCCCTTGATGTCACCAAACATAAAACCTCTTGTTTACAGAGGCTTTTTAACTTTATTTGAAATTATAAGCCTCACAAGGTAAAAAAGGAGGTTATGTCTATGTCTCTAACACAGGAAGGTCTTAATGTTTTGGATTTTTTTTCCTCATTCAATAATAATAGCAATTAACTGGATCAAAAGATTTCTAAAAGATCCAGATAGCATGTGTAATATTATCCCAAAGTAAGAGGTCTTAAGTTTTTGTTAGTTTAGTTAGTTAGTTTATAAGTTGGTAAACTTCCTATCAAACTCTCCAACTTTCATAGGCAAGCTATTATGTGTTGGTCCCTTATATATGTATATAATGTTTTTTTAAGGAATAATGTCAATATCACATACAGTCTCAATGGCTGCTGCATCTGTAATAAAAAAAAACCCTATTAATTTATGCATACTCTTCAATATTATAGCTGATTAAGTAAACCTCTTGTGTGGGGTCATATATATGTTAATGTGTATGCATATGTGTTTTGTCTTTATTTTTGACATTTCTGTCATGCAACTAAATACCTTTTTTTGTTTTGGTTCTAACTCATTGTCTATATTGTGTTATATTCCCTGAAAAATTGTGTTAAGATTACAAAATGTATTGTTTGAAAAATGTTTCTCAATAAAATCATTTTTTAAAACCTACTCTATTCACACATGGGCTCAATCAAACATTACACGGACTTTGTACCAGGGAGCTGGCAGGGTAAAGTCTGTTTAATGTCTGGTCCAACTGATTTGGACATTTGCGTTCTTACATACAGCTCCTCAGGGTAATGTCTAAGTTCAGGGTTGCAGTGCATGTGTGAAAGCAGCTTATGTCAGGAATCTCAGCAACGTACATCAATATACTGCACCTCTAAGAGACTCGAGTCATTCCCACTTTACAAAACTGCTGCGCAATCTCCTTTGACTTTAAGCCTCCTGTTCTGCTGGTGCAAAATTTAGCCTTAAATATGTAAAGCAACTGGAAGAACCAGAGCTTGACTCACAGCTTGTAGCTAATCCTTTATTCATGGAAATCTCCTGAGAATGGCAGCATTCAAGAAGTTTCTTCTTTACCTTGCTGGGCTGTGCATGTTGTGTGTTTTGGAACCCCCTCTGCTCATTATCAACATATGACACCTCATGGGGGACTATCCGAGAAAACTGCTTGGGTCGCCTGATAAGCACAGAGTGATCTGTCAGGAACTTTACCCAGAGCTCTCACTTTATATGTGATTTCATCCCCATCACACACACACACACACACACAGCTATGTCAAATATAGAGTGGAGTGGATTGTAGGCGGGAGGTTCTGTTCATACATCCAGTTTGAAAATATGATTTGTTGTTCATATTGAAAGCGAGTTAGGGGATGGGGGGTGTGCTGACAATATTTTCTGGTATTGTCGAGGTGTAGGCTGCGAGATATGTCAGAAAGTGACAGCGTGTGGACCTGAGCTGAGCTCTAAAGTAGGGATAAAGTGGTGTGATGGACAGAAGATTGGCTGGGAATTAAAAAGACCATGAGCCCTCTCCAAGCACCATGGGACAGCTGACAGGCAGCTTGTAGAGCTCTCCTCTCAGGTTCACAGGTAAAAGGCTCTGTGTGGAAGACCACTGCTGAAGGCTCGGATTGACAAACCCTGCAGTCATCAATTTCATTCTTCACTGTGGTCTGTGGATGCCATCATTTCTTAAAGAATCTAGATATTGTTGACATTAAATAATCCTAAATCAAATGAAACTACAAACAGAGTGCGAACTATAGGGGAGCCAGGGGGAGCTTGGCTCCTCTTAATAAAACATGAGCTCACCTGAAAATATGATTTGTGAAATTCTGGGGACTCTCAATATGACAATATGTATTTTTTCCATGCATTTCTATTGTTCTGTATCTTCATTATCATGGCTCATGCGTTAAATGAGGCTATTACTGATGTATGATTCATGCATGAGGGTGATTCATCACTTATTCACTTTAATAAAGATTCCGGCATGCATGTTATTCTTTCATAGTCCAATACAGTCTGCAATTTACTCAGCATTTCTCCAACGTCCATTACTCATTTCTCCATTTTGTAGTCAGTATACAGATGAGTCAAAAAGAAAACAAGGAAGCTTACTCGCAAATTTGATGTCATTGCCTAGTTCACACCCTGACTACAAATGCTAATTTCCATAGACTCAAAGCTTCAAAGAACAATTTTGGTACATTACAGTTTTGGTCTGATTTTCGTAGTTTCGTCCATCATTTCTGACAGTAATGATAAATTTGTACTCAACAAAGTAGTTGATGAGATCTAGGAAAATAGCAACCTTACTACAAGCAAGTCTGATTGGGCAAGAAACAAGCAGTCGGACACCTCCCATGGGATGTAAAAATGTGGTGGCTGCAATATTTAGTTTTTCATAATATTTTAACCTAAAATTTAAGGAAACCCTTTCACTCATAATTTTAAGTTGAAACTACAAGTTACATTTTACAGTACACATTTAGGAGACAACATTAGCATTAACTCAGACTCATGACTCTGGTCACCTGATGAATGTTAGTCCAATATTGACTCTCTTTTTAGTTGGGTCTCAACCATAGACTGTAAAAAATATGGGCGTAGCCACCGTGACGTCACCTGTTGGTTTCTGAAGAGCAGTTTTGAAGCTCAAAGTGGGTGACTCCAGCTGTCGCCATCTTGGCAGTGCCTGACTTCGCCTAATCCCCAACTAATCCAATATGGGCAAAGAGGTGGAGCTGAGGCGGGCCGAATGAAGCCTGTTTGCTGAAACAAGCCAACTAGCGGCTAGTGACTTGTCACTCAAAGCAGCCACATCCTTAATTATGCATAACTTTACAGCTTAAGAAAATTTAAATGGGTGAGTTATAAAAAAATTCAACCCCCATACAGTCATGAAAGGGGAGACCAAACCCGTTTTTTGTACCTACACTGTAAACATGTTTTTTTCTGCTGTAAAGTTGGGCATTTTAACATAGAGGTCTGTGGGGATTGGCTCGCTGGCCATTCAAGGAACTGCAGTTTTTGGCACTTCTGCATTGGCTTCATTTTGCAGCCCCGGAGGTTGCCACTTGGTCTCAACCAACTCTTGAGAAAAACATCTGGCTCCTTAAATGCTATACTACCTGCCCAACATCAAACGGCACACTGACAGTTTATCAGAGCTCTCTCCTGGAAAGTATGTTAGTGAGAGCAGTGAGATGGAAAACCAAAACTATGAGCTGAAAGACCCTAAAAGGCTCCATAGCGCTGAGGGAAACTGCAGAGTTGGGTGATAATGCATTGTGGATTAATTTTTACTAGCAATGACTCACATTACACCTAGCCATATTATCTATTGCTAACATAAAAATATTGATTAGTACAGCTTTAAGGTAAATTTTACAATGTTTAGATAGTGAACAATCATGTCTTACATTATTTATCTGAGACTACTGTGCTAATGTAGCTTGGCTCAACAAATGTTTTTCTCTATCTTGAAGGACAAAAAAAAAAAACAACAGTGGAAAGGAAGTGGAATTGATGGCTTGACTGATATTTGGGGAGAAGCCTCAATTCAAGTCAAAAATAGAGGGCAGACACCAAAACTTGAATGTGTTCAAAACAAGCTGCAGCGATGTGACATCTTTTTTTACTGTCACTCTTCAGACTAGTCTTTTCAAAATTGCTGTCAGTTCATATTGGTGTCAGATATTGGTTACATCCTAGAATAGATATGAAGAAAACATCCACAAAAAAAAGAAAAGAAAAAAAAAGTCAGATATGAGCAGCAATTGAGCATGAAGGTCTGCCTTGTGAATGTGCCCTATTTTACACTTCTGTGACAATGTGAATAATGGTACTAAAGACATTGCTGCAACACTGAATGGATGTTTTGAAAGCATTCCTTTATGTCAAATGTACCGTTGTACAGTACAAGATGTCTTTTCTGCACTATATATGAATTCCTGGTAAGTATATTCAGTGCCTAGTGTGTCAGTCTTTCATTATTGATTACCTTCTGCAGGGCTCTAACACTAACAGCATGAAATCATCTCAAATCCACCATCAAATGTCCTTTTTTATTTAAAACTAATTTTACATCTTTTGTACTTGTGAGCAATTTGTATTGTGACCTCCATCATCTGACTAAACTGAAGGCAAGCATCCTGCTTTGTCATTAAGTACAGAACAATAATGTCTTCTTATCTGTTATATCCTGTCAAGCGACCTCTAGCATTTCAGCCCATTAATGCATGTATGCCATTAACCTTGGAAATCCCCTGGGATCTGGACCATGCCGTGTCGATCGGTCCTTTGTAAATTATTGATCAGCGAAACATGAGTTTATATCACATCATTTGTTGCCTATATGTCATCGCCTTGTACAGGAGCTAAGAAGGTATACACGTAATGAAAAAAAAAGTTGATTTGCACACTTTGGCATAAACTGGCTCCTAACTGCTGGTTATTCTTCTTCTTATCTGAATCTCTTCATTCTAGATTCCACTGTGAAAAATATACAATAGATGAATATTTTAGTGCAAATTGTTTCTAGGATTATATCTTATAAATGTGTAAATAGTTTGATTCTATCTTCTATGGACTCTCATCTGATAAACAAACATACAGCACATTTAATCTACTCTGTAAATAGGATGGTACAGTAGAATGGGTGATAAACGTTGATGTAAGACAACACTGTAGTATGCTGATGGGTGCCTTAACAGGACTGGATGTGTTTACTAAATATTTGCAGTGGTGGTAATGCTTGTGTATGTGTAAAAAGTGCTGATGTATCATCGTGACTGTTCAAACTGATAAGCGACTTTCCAGTGCCAGAAAGTGAGATTGTGGCAACATGCCAGTGAAGTGAAATGGCTGATTATTTTATCACTAATTAAAAATGGAAATGCCTTACCATACAAGTCCAAATGGCCTACAACTTTTCAGTCTTGTAAAAATGTAGACCTTGTCCAATCTGCTAAATTCATGAAATAACATGCAAAGTTTTTAAGTTAAGTGTGCCAAGCTTAAATGAGCTCATTGCTGCCCCATGTGGTCAATAGGGTAAAGGCACCCACTGCAACTCATTCGTTGTTTAACGCAAAGACCTGTAATGAAACCATCACACCTTAACAGACCACACCAAGACAAAGAAGACTGCACTCTAAAACATGCTGAGTGGTATTTATGCTTTTACTGGAAGTACTTTCACACAATTTGTTAAATTTTTACAAGAGTTAAGGCTTCAGACATGATGACCAACCTTCCAACAAACTCTGCAATGGTAAGCACCCACTTATTCTATCACATAGTGGATGAGGCAGTCCCAAACCCAGCTGGGAATACTTAAGTGAGACTATGTAACATCAGCTGAGCAGCAGCCATTGAGACCGAAAGAGGACATTACAGAATAATGGTACAGTCAGTCACAAAATCTTGAAAATGAAGGAAAATTCAGTCACTTTAAAGACATCATTAGGTGACCTGAATGAGCAAGAGCAATGGGACCACAAGCAGGAAACAAGAAGAGAAGTGTTATCAAGAAAGCAAACTGACTTTGTAATGTCAGTTACACAGCAATATTTGCACATTTTGCAAATATTAGCTAACATTAGCCACCAAATAAGATACTTGTCATACCATGACTAAGTATGGCTGTAGATACAAAACCCATGAGTGTATTGAATTGAGCAATGGTGCATTTTATTACTTCTGAATTCAACTATTCATTTGTAAGATGAAGAGTGTGCCATTCAAAAGTGAAAATTTCAAAAGTGACATTGTCAAGCTTTAATAAATGCCTTTAAAAGTAAAAAGAAACAGCTTCAGCTTGAGGCAGTTATGGATCATGTCCCTGTTTTTCAGATAGTTTGTGTCATTTCCCATAGTAACAGATTAAAAACCAGACGCTGGAACGGCAGACTTCCAAGCAATAGTTATAGTGTTTTGTTTACAGATCAGATTAGATAAGGGGTAGCAATTTCTAATGTTACTGATAATGCTCTCATGTTAAAGGATGTGCAACTCTCTTTTTTTTCACATCATGCCATCTTTTCTTCAGTTCCCCCAGAGATTGCTTGTTTTTCTAGTTGTATTCATTTTCTCAGCTAGAGTCCTACACTGCTTTCTTTTAGCAGCAGGATAATTGCATCCATTTGCGATTTTTTTTCCATGTTTGCTTTTCTCTTCAACTACTATTTGAAGCTTTTGAAAGGAAAATGAAATACCCACTCTTCCTGTTTTGCACTCCAGTTTCTGTGACTCGGAGAGAGGAGTGGGTCCATATTAGCATTTCTGCTATTCAAATTAACCAGTTGTGTGAAAGGGGATTTAATGGAAAGTCCTGATCAATCAATCATTAAATTTGTAGTAGGAGTGTTCCTCAAATTTTAGCTCACAGTAGTTTAGTGCTAAGAGTGTTGATACATCATGATATCTGCTGTGAACTGTTTCACACTGAATTCACATTAAAGAAAAAACAAAAATTATTTTTAAAAGCTGCATTGATTATTTTTTCTATATGAACAATTGATCAAATGACTATGTGAAAAGGAAGAGACAAACCCACAGTAAATTTTAACCCAACTCTGCAAGCAGTTTAGCATCTTACAAGCTCATTGTTTTGGCATTATGGCCCGCAACTTTACTGTTCAAGTTTATCATTTCATCATCCATGCTCCGTTTCCAGCAACTGTTTTCAGTGTGAAAGCACTGATAAAGCCACTGTTCACTAGCTGCCAACACCAAATGACAGACAGAAAAAATTAGCAACTAGCTGGTGAACATAATGGAGTATCTAGCAAGGTATACACCTGGGTATATTCTATATACCCAAACCAAAAGCTAATGTTCGGTGTCTGCTGGATTCGTAAATAAGCAGCAGTTTGCTAACACGCTAGGCATGTCAATTTTACATTGTTAGGCCATTATGTCAAACGTTTGTGTTCAGCTTGTTGTGAATTTACTGAATGTGGATGGATGAAATATTCACCCCTCATAGTGCAGAGTTGGTATCAGTGTAGCTCTATCACAGTCATCAATAGACTGTCATTCCATCATCTGTCAGTAGAGAGGATATACCGCCTTAATCATCCCATCCCAGCTTCAACTGCAGTTTTAATTACAAATCTGAGCATCGGCTTTTGTGCTCTCTGTGAAGCAGTTGTCTTCAAAGATGCAGCTACTGGGACAATCAATTGCTTCAACATCATTAAGATGCATGGATGTTGCAGAAACAACTACACTTGTTAGCTTCTATCACCATATTCTGTTTAATTGTTGGTTAGACTGGATGACTGCAAGCTGGTCAGCTAGGAACAAACAAGACAAAAATGACAAAAAATAAATAAATGAAGCAAGTACACACTGTTCTAAACATATAAAATTCTGCAGTTTACCTCAAGTGCCCTGTCTAACCTCACTGTCTTTTCTTCCCTCCTTCATCTCTGATCTGATCCAGACTTTATTCTGGTGAAGGCTTTATTTTCATTGCTGACTTTGTTTCAGGCAATCAGTCTGAGTACTGTGTAGACATCTGGACAATGTTGTTATCTGACACTAACTGGAGATGCAAGGCAGATTAGAAGCTATATGTTGCCCTTCTGCATGCATGTTTGTATGGGAGAGCAGGAGATTAACTGTAACAATATTTGTTGCTTGGAAATGATTGATGGGGAAATAAAAGAAAATCACATTGATCATTAAGATGTGGCTCAAAATAAGTAGTGGCAGTGCAATATTATCTGCATTAACTGGCTTTGGACTTTACCACAGTACATACAATATTTCATTTTTTACATGGTTCACAAATAGCATGTAGGCTACACATTTAAACTGAAAATTATTACAGATTTAACAAAATGCAAAGGATGAGGCTGTGGAAATTTTAAATTTAAGTTGTCAACAAATCCCATGAAATGGCCAAAAACCAACAATATGTTAGTCTGGGTGGGTTTTTTTTTTAAAGACACTCAGCAATTTCCTAAAACAACTAAGCACTGTAGTATTTAGTGAATGTTACTCAAAGAGGACAAAATTTTGTATTTGTTGAGGACTATTTTCAGCCACGGATTAATACAGATGTGATGCTCTAGTGAGTATACATGGCAGCAGTATGGTGTATGGTGGACTCAGTCAAAATAAACTAGTGTGTGTTCATGGTCACCCACTGTATCGGTGTGGCTCAGTGTGTTATTGATAGTATTGGACAACACAGAGGAATAAGATATATCATACATTTGGGTTCAAAGACAATACTTGTTAGTAGGATCAATTCACTGTTGACTTGGTTCTTTTCATGGGATTTGTTGACAGTTTAACAAACATAGAATATCACCAGACTTATTTCTTGAAAATAGCATCTATCCATAAAATAGCACCCTGTCTTGGAAATATCTGATCCACTTACCTTCAGTGAAGACTTAAAAAGGTATTTGCCACTTCAGAGTAATTAACTAGACAATGTCACATTGTAGCTCAATGTGACTTTAAAATAACAATTAAAAACAGTAGGTTCTGGGGCATCCTGGTGGCCCTGTGGATAAAATGCATTCCATAAACAGTCATTGCAACATCCCCAGTTCCTCTCAACGGTCAATAATGGTCAACAATGCTTGAAAAAAGACTGGTTTCTGCATATCTGCTAATACATAAGCAAACATGAAACAGGACATTTGTGTGTAGAGGCCTGTTTTGAAGGTAACCCCATTCCCAGCTCCCCAAAGTTGCACCAACCATATGGTGAACATAAACAAGTGAAATATCTCCCTAAACCATCAGGGAGCACATGTAGCTCTTGCGATCTGTGTTCATAAGCCCCAAATGAACTTTGAAGGTGAGAGGGAACAGCAAGGAAGACACTGCATCTGTATACAGGGTGTGATATGTGTGGAACACAGTGTTGCAACCATGATTATCATGGAATTGAATAATTGTTTTTCTAATTATAGATGCTGTGAAACCACAGTTAAGGCCACAGTCTGTTCCTGGCTCCTTGGAGAAAATGAAGTAATTGAGTGTAGTGCAAAACAGATTAATGACATGGTGTTTGAAACTTGGCAACTAGTACTTATTATTATTGGCAAAGGAGGATTGCTACATATTGTGTGTAAACACTGATATGATTTGATGAAATGATCCCAGTTTTCCCACTCCACTGCTAAGTCTCTGAAGAAAAATGGGCTCATTTGTACCAGTTTTCTTCTCCACAAATCAATCTCAAAAGAAAATTACATTGAAAGGAGAGGAGGTCCCAGAGGTGTGACCCCAATTAACGTGGTCATCTTCCATGTCTGAATAGTGCTCAACCTTTGATGACCGCAAACATCCCAAAATATGTTGTCTGTCCTGTCCTTCCTTTCTTCAGGGGACTGTCTCACTCACTGGTTTTCTCTGCTACAGTCTTTCTGTCAGCACTTCATCAGCAGCTGTTCAATGCATTGATATTTCAAGGACTCAAGTCAATCCATCTAGGTGAGCAGTTCTGGCATGTGTTGATATTTCCTGCTAAGTAGACTGCTTAAATCAGAGGTCTTTGTATTTAAATGGCGCATGGCATTGATTAGCCTTCAAAGACGCTCAAAAATGATTCTCAAGTGACAGAATGGACTGCTGCTCTTGCACCTCGAAAGGCCTGAAGAAGTCTTATTCTGCATGAATCCATGAGCTTTTATTGCATCTTACAAATCTCTTAAATGCAAATTGATAGAGGATGTTTTTAAAATTTAGAGTACTCCACTCACCTCAACAAACACACAGGTGCCAACACTGACTAGAATTAATGTTTACACTCCTGGCTTTAAGAGATTCTCCTCCAAGAGTCTCATTTCCCAATCTTGACTTGGAGCTGTACTTTAACAAAGCTGGCACATCTGTGACTGGCATGTGAAATATTTTATATGGATAGCTGAAATGTCAAAGAGAGACTTGGCTAAGTACATGTATCCTACATACTGTATATAAGTGCAGAATTTTTGTGCATGAGAGTGTGCTCAGTTTTCCTTGCATGTATGCACCTTAATACCAGTACATTTGCATGCCTGCCTATACAAGCATCAGGACTAGATTCCAGCATATAAGATTCATGAGTTTCTTTGTGGTTGATTGAAGATGGAAATGCAGCAAAGCCTCCAAGAGTCTTTGATTGACAGATGTTCCTCAGAGGCATCCGTCTCAAGAGAGCGACTGCTCAGTGGTCAGGAGAGCCCAGTAGCTTGACTTGATGATGATAGATGATGCCAATGGGACAAGCCTACCTCATGGATCAAACATAAAGAAATGTGACATTGAAAAATTGCTAGACTGAAAAGTTTCATTTGATCGAATGGTCCTGGATTAGTCTCATCATCTCTCTCATGGGGAAAAGCACGAGAGTTACTACATGACTGAGCTTCCTGACTTCACTAGAAATAGCAAAGCTGAGATCTGGGATGCAAAATGCAGAAAAGAACTTCATGTCTTATTAACCTGAGGGAAGCATCCACAGGCTGTTATATAAAAACTTACATGCATTTACTTTTTCGCCTAATTTTGTGTTTAGAGTCTTCTCTTGTTCATATTTGCAAGGGTTCGTAAAATAAATATACTCCCCTCCCTGAGATAATTGTAATACTAACACAACTGAAGCCAACTTTCTGGGTTACAGTTAAAAGTAGCTCAGACTATGTTCCTCCAGGCTAAAGGAGAGCAGCCATCTGTGAGGTTAGTAAATGCTATTGAGGCATCACTGAGCAAATACATCCAATTCAGGGCTATTTTATTCAAGGAAAATGCAGTCCATGCTTCACCGACAATCCAACAATAAACATGTTGGATCTGTGAGAAGCCTGAAAACATTACAATGAAGTCTGCTCTGTCCATGCTGTTCTGGTCACACTGTGAACTCGTCCGAGTACAAAACACATTCAAGTCAAAACAATTTTTCTAATGTGTAAGTTGTGAATCATTAATTAAATGGGCCCAGTCTGAAAACTGTTGCATCCTTCTTGGACCCTTCCAAAAGAGAACAATTATTGTGCTGGCCTCCCAATGTGCAGAATAGTGAAAGTAATAAAAAATAAAAGAGGATAAACATGGACAAAAGTTTGCATAACATATTGACAATTCCACAGTTGCTTAAATTGCAAGGCATGAATTAGCAGATACCTTTTTGTTAATGTGATACTCAAATCAAAATCTTCCCCGTTAGGCTAAATGATTCAACATTCTGGCATCTATGCAGCATTTCCATTTTCAGACTGTCCTCTGGTTGTCCTTTGGTTGTTTGTGCATAAAAAAACATTGTTTACAGTTACTTGACAAGGCAGACTGATGGCCATTCAAGTAATGATGTATGACAAACAGTGTGACTTTGGCATGCGAGATTGCTGGTTGTCGATACTGGTTTCTTTAAACCATGATCAAATTCCCTAACTTTGACCAGGCTGTTTTTTGTGCCTAAACCTAAACCTCAATGGATAAGTCTGGTAATATTTTACATTTTTCTTGCTGTTAACAAATTCCATGAAAAGACCAAAACAGTGAACTAATCTCTACAAGGATTGTGTGTGTATCCAAAGCCAGCTCCATTTTTGTACCAAAACTATTAAAAACACATCAATGAGTCACACCGTTGCATCAGGTGACATGTTCCTTCATAGCCATGAACATTGTAGTTTATTTTGAATCAATCCTGGATTAATTCGTCCTGCTGCTGTAAATACAGCTGAAAACAGCCCCAACCAAATACACTATTTACTGTTTGGGTGACATTTGCTTAAAACTACTGTAGACAGTTGACATAGTAAACTATTTAAACCTTTTTTTAAAAAATAAAAATATGTATCCATGACCTATCCTGAAAAAGACTAATTGTCAAAGACAGAGTGAGAAAATCAGAGATTATTGAGAAATAAACTAATGTATAGTTGTTTTTGGTATATGGGATTTGTTAATGTAACCAACATAAATTTAACAGACTCTAAACTCTACTGTTTAATTCCACTTGTTTATAGTTTTATAGTGGCATAAGAAAGTTAGTTAAACCTTCATTGATTTTTTGTATACACACTGATTCATACGTAACCCTCATTTATTTACATTTAACAGATATTCAGTCAAATTCAATGCTAGAGTTGTTGTTGTAGTTTGATTAACAGTCCAAAGGGTGGCGGTAAGCGCCTGCAGCACGAGCTGTTGTTATTAGCGATGCGCAAGAGAAAGAGGGGGGAGGGGGAGTCATGGATGTATTATAAGAGCTCTTATTATACATCCATGGGGGGAGTGAGAGAGGCAGGAAAACAAATTGAACGGAGTTCAGCACATGGATGTATAATAAGAGCTGGATAGGGCGCCACCGCTCTGCCTTGCAGCCAATTTTCCCAGTGGCCACTCGCGGTATTGCAGCGAAAAATCCCCCTGGGGCACAAAGAGGATTTTCCCCATAGACCACCATTATAAAAGAGACGCCTGTAAAACCGTTGACTGGACACCTCGAACTGCAAACAACGTCAATTATGACTCTTTCTATTATGAACATTTGATCCATGGAGGTTTTATGTTTGTAAAACTTTCCTTGAGCCGAGAAAAGCGATTTTAAAATCCATGACGTCATCACAATGTAAAGTCTATGGGCCGAGCGGGAGCTCGCGGGCAGGGCCAGCGGGGGAAACACTACTGCGCACATTCAGTGGGCCGCACAACGCGGAAGCAAACCCGGAAGCTAGAAACTTTTTTGGCGTATGCGCCAGGCGAGCAATTCCTAAAGGACTGAATGGGCCCATGGTGTGCACGCGAGCGAGGGAAAGAGAGGAAAAGTTGTTATATTTGTTGAAATCAGTGTTAAAGTTGTCCAGAAGAGACTTATCTTGTTCCGGGATATTACTGATTACCAGAGGATGAAAGAGGATCGCTATTAGATGTGTTTTTGATGACAATTCTCTGGTGAGTGTCTACCTTTTAGTGCTAGCTTAAAAATCGATGTTAGCTTATGCTCACTTTATGACGGTGGATAAAAAAAACAAAAACAAAAAAACAGAGAAATGTGTTGTTTGTAACTTAAACAGAAGCACTGTACAATATTGTGATGTGTGCATTTTCTGAGTAATATGAGATTTGAGATATAATTGCTGGCAGAAATTATTGTCTTGTGAATTTTATTTTCCGTCTATGGGCATGTTTTTTTATGTTCATTTTGTGAACATTTAAGCTAGCAATAAGCTGATAAAAGGTTAGAAAATGACCGTAAGATCTTGATATTAATGTGCATATTAAAAAGAGAATTTGACATTAACTGAAGTTAACTTGTACGGTATGCCGGTTGTTTTTTTTGATGATCGATTCTCTGAGAGAGGGCTCCAGCGAGCGGGAGGTGTATCAACGACCACGGCTGTCGCGTGTGGGAGTGTCAGGGCCAAGAGGCAGTTGGACTTGGACGATCCAGATCTCCATCTGAATTACAGGTAAGCTTAAGCTAAATACAGAACTGGCATATAATTTAACTGAACTGAACAAAACTATCAAGGAAACTAAACTATTCGCATCTGAGGAGGACATAAAGAAGGACTATAAAATTGTATTGAACTGAAAGTGATACTACCCGGGTATTAACAAAAGGATCGAAGGGTGGACAATTTCATTTAATTTATTTATTGATTTATTTATTTTTTTGGTTTAATATTTGAAGAGCTCTGGAAAAAAGGAATACATTTAATTTGGTCTATTGTTTTATTTTAAAGGGGTATATTTTTTTTTTTAATTTTTTTAATTTTATTATTGGCCAAATCTAAGAAATATGTGAAAGGGTAAATCTTGGTTTAAATTTTTTTCCATGTGTGGAATAAACTCATTCTCTCTATTTTCATTAAGTTGAACTTGTGTTTTACTTATCACCCTCCTTAAATATATGTAAGATATTGGTGTAGCTATTTATTTGACACTTAGCCCAATTCATAGCAAGCAGTGGTTACATTAACAATAAAAAAATTATAGAATATCACAACCATAATAGTGGAGGATCATCCCTACCTATAGGGGCGGGGCTCCAGATTCAAAAGGGCTTAAATATGAATATAAACATCTCTGAGTGGGACAGGGAAAGGCACTCAAGTCCTATTTGGCTCATTGAAAAGGGCCCACTTCCGGATTACATAGGGGACTGAGAGCCTTTTGAGCATATAGAGTACCAGTAGAGTTAGCTTTAGCAATCGCTGCAGAATGCTAGTAAGCAGTCAGAAAGGATATGGTGTTTTGAGTGTAGTTCGAGAGAGTCAGTGATCATCCTCTTTATTTCTTGTGAGTTGACAATTAGGGGGACTGTAAGTATGTTTTGTGCGTTGTTTGTGGCTTTTTAGAGTGTGTGTGTGTTTGGAGGTAGCAGTTCAACTTTGGAAGTCCACATAAACGTAAACTCATTGCTGTTTCAGTGTTTGTATATCAGCAAGTGTAACACTCAGACCCGCAGTTATTGGCTGGTTTGTGCAGTGTGTAATTGGTGGTTGCGGCTCAATTTTTATTGTGATTTCGGCATAGCACTTAAATGCATGGCTGTTTCTGTGTTTGTGTAACAGCAAGTGTAAAATTGTCAATATGGTCACTGATTCGTAAGAATCCATGTTGGAAAGTGAGTTAATCATGATTGTGGAGCAAGAGGAAGTTCACTTGGAAGAAAACTATTTGGTCACAGTGGTAAAAAGAGAGAAACCAACAGCAAGTGAAAGACAAGCAAAGAGCAGAGAAAAAAAAGTAAAAGGAAAGAGGAGATACAGATAAAGCAGAAAGTTCTGGATGCGTAGCTCAGGGCACGGCTGGCAACACAAGAGGACTGAAGTGGGAAGTGAGAATGGGGGAAAAAAATGGAAATGATTTAAGAGGTGCTGGACTATTTACACAATATTGTATTTGTATTGTTAATATGATAACAATATTTCATTTTTTAAATATCATGGTTAATATCATGTCAATACAGGATTATCACAATTTGGAACATCCAAAAAAATTAATTGGGTCTGTCCTGTTGCCAGTTGGGATTCCCACCTCAATTTAATGTCCTTACAGCCTACATTAATAGGCATGTAAAAGAAGATTCTGTATATTCAGAGGCATATTTTCCTATTTTTTGCACTCGTGATTGTTAATTGTGCTCAAAGTGGAGCCACTTAACTGTAGATTTTTATGTTATCTAATTTGCTGGTAGTACTGTTGTACTTATATTTATGCACACACACTCAAAGGCTAAAGACAGGTCCTTGAGCCCAAAAGGGATTAATACGTGGCCCTTCAGTACAACAACACTCAAGGTGCGATGGGATCTGGCTACATTACATCCTGATTGTCCATCTTCTCAAACTTGCTTATATAGCAGTATTACATACACAGTGTTATTTTAACAGGCTAGACCTCTGAAGTGCTCTAAAGCTGCATTCATGTAATATACAGTTTTATGTGAATGAAGAGTACACAGGGGGATGTTTATCTACAACAAACTCTTAAGGTACACTCATATAGTCCAGATAATGCAATAAGGGTTTTCTTTTCAAGAGCATTACCTCAAGGTACCAGAAATCAGGGGTGTGATGCCAACTATAGTGCCAAATGTGACGGCTAATCTAGCAAATCTAACAACACTGTGAAGGAATCATTGGTAATGTCACAGGTGGTGTGCATTAGACAACAAGGGGAAGGACCCAAATGCAGACTATAGAGGCAGGCAGGTATAGTTCAGTGAGTTTATTGTCAAAAGTGAAGATAGAAAAGCTCACAGGCATGGGTGCTAAGTCCAAAAAGCAATAGTATTAAATCCACAGAGTTGCAGGGATGAGATACTGAAAAGTCCAGACAGGCAGGCAAGCAGGTGCAGATATGGTACAGGTCCAGGTAATCAAAAACAGAGGCTGGAAAGCACTGACAAAAAGTAACATGACAACAACAGTGATATGACAAGGGAACAATATATGGTGGGTAACTGAAATATCTGAAACCTTGTCCAATGTAATAAGTACTTAGAATGGAGAAAGAAAATGTAAAACATTTTGTAACCTTTAACTCCTTATAGATGTATTATAGCTGGCCAGTCCACCACATTGACTAAAATATACTGTATGAACAACTTTAAGATGGATGATTTTTCTAGCACCACCATAAAGCTGACATTTTTGGTGAAATGTCTCCACAAGTATGGGATGGATGACCATGAAATTTGGTACAGATATTCATGGTGCTCAGAGGATTAAGTCTACTGACTTTGGCAGTCCCCAATACTCTCTGGCGCCATCAGCAGGTCAGAGTTTTCTTACAGAGTGAAACACCTCAACATCTACTTGATAGATTGGCACATTTTGTACAGACATTCATGGTTCCCAGATGAAGAATCCCAATGACTTTGGTGATCCTTTACTTTTTCTCTATAGCCACCATGAGGTTTACGTTTATGGCTTTGAGTTAAATATCTCAACAGCTACTGGACAGCTACGACATTTGGTGCAAACATTTCTCCCTTAATATGAATTGTAATGGTGATCTCTTAAATTTTCATGTAGTGCCACCAGGTCAAAATTTTAATTTGTCCAATACTTTGGTCTTGTCCAGTTTTAACGTTAATATAATCAGTTAATTAATGCACACACGTTTTCTTCAGCCTGGGTGATCTGAACTCACACCCTTGTTCTTCCAGTTTTCAAGCTATTGCATTTATTCATTTGGCAGACACTTTTGTCCAAAGCTATGTGCAATCCAAGCTACAGTAGATCAAGGAGAAGCCTTTGAGAATAAGTGCCTCAACGCTCAGTTCCACCTGACACAAGTGCAAAAAGCAGGAAAGGTTCAGAGCGCAGCTGGAGTAGCAGTGTTTTCTGGATGTATCCAGGTTTCAGTGAGGGCTAGTATGTCAATATGTGACTGGCTAGCAAAGGTAGGGATGAAAACAGCTTTATTGACAGCAGACTGGCAGCTCTACAGACCAACTGAAGGGGATGTACATGTGAGAATCCAGAGGTTTAATGGAAAAACACACAACACATTTCGTATTCTCTACACCATTTTAGACTTTGCACTTTGGAAAAACTCATATTGTATAACTTCAAACATGTAACCATTTGGTCTATGCTCATGATTGGTTTTGTTCACTGTCTGGATCCAAATAGGGAGTAGCTTCATCTCATACATGCTACAGCTTTGATGAGATCCGGCACTGGACCCCACACACATCCTGATACTGTTTCCCATTCTCCTTGTCTATAAAAAGTGTGTACACTTTGTAACTGCCATCAGACTGCAATTACACTCTGTTGTGGCTGTATGATGATCCCTTGCAAGGTTTTTCATTAAAGGACAAAAAGACAACGAGGTCTTTGTCAGCTTTTTATTCTCAGATTTCCACCACAGGTTTCAGTTTGCTTTTAGTGGTAGAAATGTTGTGCAAACATATGATGCAGAGAAGAGGGGAAAAAACAAACTTTGATGATGATAGGATTGGAAAAAGTAGCCTGGTAAGATGGCCTTGCTAGGTTGACTCACACAGAAGGAATATGTCACCCAATCCAACGGTGTGGCTTCATTGGATCCTGTCCACCCAATGATCTGCTTTTTTTTTTTTTTTTTTTCAAAAAAATTGAAAATGCCTTCAACAGTCCTTTCACCATAAAACAAACAAATACAAAATGACATTTGGAGAAGCATACAATGTCAGTAACTGTTAAATCCTGGTGTCTTTTAGATTTAAGTTGAGTATCCACACATATTTTACTGAAAACATGTAGCGTGCTTGTGCTACCGCACATATCGCTGTTTTTTATTCATTTTTATGATGATTTTTCCCCCTTGTTCACCCAGCAGCCGGTTAGAGCTGGGTCAGGTCTTGTATTAAGTGAGTCAGGGAAGGATTTGATTCAGAGATAATTGCAGGTAATGGGTTGGTTCTGGTTGCTGAGCTTTGTGGTTATGGCACAAAGTAGACCTGTGCAGGACTCCGGTCAGAAGACAGAAGATGTCCATCCATGTTGAAACTAGTCTAAAAATGTTTTCTCTAGCATGTTCTATTTGTTTGCAGCATACAGGCAATTGTTAGGTGTTAGCTTGAAAATGGCCTACTCTTCTTAAATATCACTGTAAATATCGTACCGTACCTTAGGGGGATATTTTCCAAGGATTTATGGCCCATTTTATGTAAAACAGTGAAGTTGCATTTGTTATTATTTACTGAAGGACCACACAGAGGTTTTGAAAAGGTGGTATTTAAAGGTGCAGTGTGTAGAATTTAGTGGCATTTCGCAGAACAGACTTGGCAGAAATGGAATATAGTATTCAAAAGTATGTTTTAAGTAGTGTATAATCACCTGAAACTAAGAATCATTGCGTATTCATTACCTCAGAATGAACCCTTTATATCTACCTAGGGAGCAGATCCTGTATGTACCACTGTATGTTCTACACGCTTGGTAGGGGGGTTTGGGGGTATTTTAAGGCATTCCTGTTCAGAGATGCAACATATGGAAGGAGAGAAGGGAAATTTACACATCTGATTTATGACCACCGACTGACCACTGTGGCAGAGAAATTGTGTCTCAAATAAAATGTCTTGGAAAAGCAGGGGTAAAATCTGCAGCACTGTTGTGTTTACCACAGCTCTCAGCACAGCAACATGAGATAAAAGAGCAGCAGTGCAACAACCTGTTAGCTATATCTTGCACAAATTTGTTTAGCAATTAGCCAATAAAGCAGGCTGCTATGTAATTTTAATATATTTGCAGCAATAATCAGTCAAAGGAGTTAAAAAGTTTTGCCATAAATCAACCACGCACTCTTTCCATAACTTGATGATCATTGATCTTTTTGTTGAGCTAAGAACATCAAGATCTCCTCTAAATCTCCTGAATGAATCTCCTCTCCAAAGAAGGCATCTCCTAGAAGCTTTAGTGAGACCCCAAATAATGGTACATTCAGGTGTTCTTCATCAAAAGTCAGAGATTTAAATTGATTTAGAATCAATGATATATATTTGCCAGTGAAAGATGACTACCTGAACCACTTGGCAGATGTAAGTGTCATGGTCACATTATAATCCATGAATGAATGAATAAATGAATCACAGGGTCATGATGGCAGCAGACTGTGTGAGATGACCCAGACATCCCCCTCCCCAGCAACGTCCTACATCTCTTCTAAGACTGAGCCCAGACACCCTAAAAAGGAGAATCGTTTTGGCCACTCGTATCCATCATATCCTCACAAGTGAACAAGGCCCAGAGATAGTTGAACTCTATCACTTGGGTCGGCAACTCATTCCCAACCCAAAGGGAGCAGTCTACCATTTCCCAGCAGAGAGCCATGGCCTCAGACTTGGAGATGCTGATGATCATCCTGATCACTTCACTTCACACTCAGCACGTGCTGGAGGTCAAAGTCTCCCCCTGGATGAGCATTGATATTCTTTCCATGAAAATCACAAACAGAATCAGTGACAAGGGACAACCCTGGAGGAGCCCAACAGCCACTTAGAACATGTTTGACTTCCTGCTAAGAATGCAGACACAACTCTCACTCCAGTTATACCAGGACCAAATGACTTATAGAAACTTGGTGACCCATGCTCCTCCAACACCACCCACAAGGTACCCCAAAGGACATGGTCATAAGCATTCTCTAAGTCCACAAAGGACATGTAGATTGTATGCAAACTCCCATGACCCCTCCAGTATCGCTGCAAGGATAAAGAGCCAAGCTTCCTTCCTGGCACTCTGGCATAAGCTTGCCCTGGGAGGCTGAGCAGTGTGATCCCCGATAATTGGGGCACATCCTCCGGTCCCCCTTTTTAAAAATGGGAACATCCCCCTGTCTGTTAGTCCACAGGCATTGCCCCCCGACCTCATTACAACACTGAAGAGCCGTGTCAGCCAAGACAGCCCAACAATAGAGCTTTCAACATGTCAGGCAAACTCCCCTCCCAGGCCTGGCTTCAAAAGGGTGCCCCTGTCTCCCTCTTTCAGGTGAGATTCCTGGTGCACTCCAGAGATATCACTTCTTATATTACTTACCAATTTCATGAGATTCACCTGAATTCTCCACTAAATAAATTACTGGCATGCATACTGCCAGCTGCACAGAATACACTGGTCGGATCCTTCAAGTTCAGGCAAAGAGGGCAGCATTTGTTGGCAGCATCAGGAGGGGCGTTTGAAGTGGGACAGGAAGTGTCAACTTGTCATGACACTCTTTGTTTAGAAACACAGAATTGAGGTATTCTGCCCTAATTGGGACACAGGAATGGACTATATGGCATCCCATATACATGCATTTGTACAAAATCATGCTCAACAATGTCCACGCCTTTACCCATAAAAATCCAATTCATAAAATGTTGCTATAGGTATAACCTTATCCCATCTATTTATCTATCCATCACTACCATATATATTATGTAATGTACATCACAAAAGCTGGCCACACTAATTTTGTACCTAAATATAAAGAAAACTGTCTTCAACAAATGTCATCTTGTTACTGCACACCGATTCATCAAAATCTGTGCAGGAGCTTGAATCTTAAAAGGGTATACAAAAAAAAAAGATCCTCCACCCAGTCAGTATTCATTCAGGGCATGGTATGCTATATCATTCTGCAGAGATGAGACTTTTAACACAGAAGGAAAGAGAGCAAAACAACACTAGTTTCATAGGTAAAAACAAGATGCAACTGGGAATAGCGGAGTTGAAAAAAAAAAATACAATGCAAATTAGCCTAACAAGATCCTCTGTGATGGCCACCTCTGTGCAGCATGTCTTTACCTCAGTCTCACACAGTGTAGTTACTTCTCGCATAAAATGAAACTGCAAATTAAAAAGGAAAGGAAATGCATGCAACTGCCCTCATTATGTCATTAAAATACCACAGTTTGAGTGTTCCTCTGGCATTCTCCAGGGCACCTATCTGTTTTACTGGGGCTTCTCCTTTTGCATTCACACACAGGGAACCATCACTTTGGTTTGTGAGAGTATCATGTCAGACTTACAACCAGGGGAGTCATCACGCCCTCACAGCCTCGCTGCTTGCTGCTTGCTGCACGAGAGGCGAATACTGGGCAGAGGAAGTGGGGGGTAATTTCTGCTATGTGGCTCTCAGAAGGAATATACACTTCTAAAGCCACGGGATGTAGCGAGGCATTTTTATTCACCTTAACACCTCAAAGAGTGTTGTAGCTCGATGTTGCTGAGGCATGTGTTTCTTTGCACAGTGATTGCATTAAGTGCTGTTGTGAGCCATGTTTACCCTTTGCCTTTGAGGATGCCTCGTAGGTGGTGTCTGCATCTCTCATGGCAATATACGTGAGGTGGATGGAGGGGTAGTAGAGCGCCTGTCTGAATGAAAGAACAGGCCAGGGAGGTTTATAAATAAAATTGACAGCAGGCACCTTACTGAACCATGACTTGAATGTTTAAAGGGTGGCAGCGTTTTTGTGAGAGGCTAGGGAAATCTCTCGCTCAAAAGCGCAGCGAAGTACACCATCTCCTCACTAGGTATAAATATGAAATAGGTCGGTCCCGTTGGAGGGGCACTCGGTGGAATTACGTGATGTTGTTGTATGTGTCAAAGGTGTGGTGGATTTTGAAGGGGAAGGGGCGTGTGTGTATTTGCAGGCACAATTGTTGAGGATATTCTGATATTCGGGATCAATTTCGTTAGCTGAAACCAGAATTCGTCTTCAGCAGAAATTCTCTCCAGAGGATAGTGACAAGAAGGAAACTTACTTGAGTGCTGAGACTGAAAAGAAGAGGAAATTGCATAGGAATCAAAGCGTAATGAATCCTCAGCTCCAGAGATACACATGGTGTTTCTCAACTCTTTTCAGCTTTCATTGTTGAGTGTGTCATGATGGATAGCCTCATCTCAAACAAATCACAGTGATGTCAAAGACTTTTGATGTACAGTATGTAGTAGGGTTTCAAATTACTTGCGTAAATCAATACTCATCAAATCCTGTTATCACCTTGAGACCCTGTACGAAATGTTTGTGTGTGTTTCATTAAATGCAGAGTGAATCTGCTGCTGGGGCACATTTCAACACAAGAATTGCATTTAGAAGACAGACCGGGCTGCTTCTTTTCACCACCAACAACAACAACGCCTGCGGTCACCACAATAGTGTAAGTCGGGACCATGTTAGGAGGAAATACAGCTGCAGGTTTTTAACACTACAGTGAGAATTTAAACTGTATTTTTAATTTGAACATTTGTTTTCCTGACTCACTGTGACACTTGCAAAGCAATGAATTCCCCTTCCTCAGGGATGTACCTCAGCTTAGAATTAGACTGTAAAATGCTTTTGCAATATTGCAAATGACAACATAGGTTTATAAAATAATGGATCCAATTATTGGACATGTTTGTCTTATAAATTACAATCACAGCACAGTTTTTATCAGTATTTAATATTTTGAAGTGTGATTATTTTTCACAACAAATATCTTAAAAGGCAAGAGATGATGGCTGGAGTAATTAAAAAAAAACAGTGTCAGTGATACATTTTCATTAACTATGATGTACAGTATATACCAGTACTTAAATGATATGCTATAGCACAAGACACCAAACATGCAATACATAGGCTAATTATCTGAATCAAAAGTTTGACGTTTGTTTCAATAATCTTTTCTATTTTTCCAAACCAAGGCCCACACTAAAACAAATGATCATAAATAACCTTTTACACAGCCGCAGTAATTACAAACACTCATTAAAGTACATCCAAGCAAAATATAACTAAGACCAATATAATAATAATAATGATAATAATAAAGACGAACATGCAAAAATATGTAGTTATACTTCATCACCAATATATAACCACATCAATATATCAAAATATATATATATATATATATATATTTTTTAGTGCATCAACACACACACAATGCCAGCAAAACCATGTTTTTCTAGGTGTGAATCTCTGTTGTGACATTTTTTAAGAATTATGAATTGGCCCGGAGAAATGTAAAAACATGCTTTATAAGATGTGCCGTGCATGTGCAGCACAGATATTCACATTCTCCTGTTTACTTTGCTTCTTTAAAAAAAAGCGTTTGACCTCAGTTCCTTAATTTCTTTGTTCCAGCATGCGGAGCAGGAATGAGGTTTAGAAATCCGGTCAGTACGGAGATGTTAACATTTAAGTGAACCCCCGGGAGATAATAGTACTGCCAATTCCCTGTCTGCTAAAGACAGTATTACTCATAAAGAGACCTACATGCTGCCTCTTCTCCTAGGACACCAGAGGTCAAAGCAGTCCTCCTTTTTAAAATTTTCTGTCTTTTTTTTTTTTTTTTTTTGCCTTTGTTACTGTCAAATGATTAGTACATAGTGTTTCAGCCCACTTATTACACTGCCGGCCAGAGGGATACGCTCCAATAATTTCTCAGTAGGAAATGGGTGAATCTTCTGCATTCTAACCACCTCTGCTTTTCTTCTTCATGTGCCTTTCTGTGTTAAAAAAAGGACATGCTAATTTGGAAATATGAGCTGAGCGCATCCACTTTGGGATTTTTCTTCAAGGCAATTGAAAGCCTAAAAATGGATCCACAACCTTAGGTCATTTATTTGATTGACACAATACAGTGACATACAAAGTATACTCTTTCAACAAAAATGAAATTTCATCCATGTTTGCAAGTTTGAGAGAATAGTTTTAGGGGACATAAGCGGCGGAAAAAAGCACTTCTGTTAAACAGAGTCAATAACTTGCACAACTGCTATGGCACCTTAGGGTAATATCACACCACCTGAAAAAACACATAAGTGGATATTTATTGAATAGCTGTCACTAGCTCCTATTTCTGTTGAAAATATAATGGGGGGGGTTGGGGGTGCAGGGAAAGGGTTGGCTGTTGTTCGCATAGAACTTTGCTGAATAACTTTGGTTTAGCGGATTTTACCTTTTATTGACTAAAAATAACAAATCTTAATGTCATCCATACAACAGCATCCTCTACACAGAAACATGATCTCTTGCGGGAGCTGATTAGGTAAGAGTTTAGAGAAGAGTTGCTCACCTTATTCCCAGTTGAGGGAACATTTACACTGACCATAATGAATAGAACTGGATGAGATATTTGAATGTCATCTCTACCTCTTGAGACACTTCCAATTTGGCACTGTGTAATAATAATGTCAGGGAAGAGCCATGAACTTGGGGTGTGTTATCACAAGGAAGGCAGCACAGGATTATTATACATCTCAAGGGCAAAAAAATAAATGAGTGAGAAGACTAAAGACTTTTTTTTACTGTCAAGAAAGTCATGTCAAATGCTATAATTTCAGGGAATTGTCAAATCTTTTTCTTCAACTTTTGTCTGGTAGAGCTTTATATAGGTCTATGGAGCCTGATTTTAGAATCCTTAAAACCTCAGATTTATGTTATTTTCCTGGAAGAAGGCAGTTTGTGCACCTCCATGGCATCTTATTTGGCTCTGCTCCACTGACAGGTAGGGGCTCATTGGCAGTCAGGCAGTCTATTGTCAAAGATATCATTACGAATCTTCCTTTGAGCCCTGACAAGTCCTCCATTATAGATTTCAGCCCCCTGCCGCTGGGAAGAATCTGGCCCTGTCACCTAAGGCCAATCTCCCAGCCAGTCGACATTTTAGACCATGTCATGCTGCCGCATTGACCTGTTAATGACTTTTCTACTCATATACAGAATGTGGGAAGGCCCGTTAACAATATGACAACTTGATGGCCACCAACTTTTTTTTTCCATGCGGGTGCAATAACACAATTATATGTGGTGTCTTCCTGATTCTGAGCCTAAGGATTACATTGAGTTTAAAAATAAACCTAGTTGTAAGGACATATTATTGCGGAATAAATGTATTAAATGCACTAGAGCATGGCTGAAAGTGGACTTGGGGTGTGATATGGATGAAGCTGTACGTGGATGAAGTTATTTCATCTTTTTTTCACAAGCTAAAAAAAGTCCAGCATGTGACTGCCTGAGTCTCTTTACTGCACATTTCTCGCCCATGCTGGATGGCAGGTCGGGGCAGCATGATCTATAGCCTTGCTGTCTCAAGGAAAGCCCGACTAAGACCACAAGAGTGTTATTGCACAAGCATCCTGAGAGATACGAGAGAGAAGTGAAAAAATATATTTTATTTGGTGTGAATAATGAATCATATGTAACTGGTATTTGTCAGTGGTGACTGTTAAATGGATCATTTGATCAAGGTGTATAAATCTGCTACTTAAATGCTGCCAAATGATCAAAAAAAAATAAGGCAGAAATCTTAAGCTTGATTTCATCTTATTGAGAATTTCCCAGCTTCCCTCTGCATGTACTGCATGTTCTATCAGGGTTACAGTATTATCAATAAGCAGATAGTTCAACTGAATTAACTAATAATAATAAATAAATAAATAAATGCACTTTAAAAGACAATCTTCTGTTCACTCAAACATTTTCTCACTTAGCATATTGTCTCACTAGCCTCCATTAAGATGAGATCACACAGATAGTTAGGTGCTTTTATTTTTTCCATGTTTTGATATATCCGGCTCTGAGATGTCTGCTGCCATCCCAGTACAATGGAAGAGAGGGGAATTGTGTCAACAGATCCTTGAAACTAAATGACATAAGACATAATTAGTCATCACTGTCCAAATTACACATATGAGCCAAAATTACACATGAAAAAGTTCTAAAATCCCTCTGTACACTATCATCCCAGCAGCAAACAGTAGAAAGACAAAGTTAGCAACTAGTTGCTAAATGTAGTATTTAGCGGCTAAGGAGAAAGATAATTTTCTCTGTAGTTGGAGAACAAAAGCACAGATTAAAAAAAAAAAGTGAATATTGGATCTACAGTTACCTGGTGGCCAGAAATACAACTCAACAAATTAATGCTAATGTTTATTACTACTTGCTGGATGTGTGAATAAGAAACCGTTCGCTAACACATTTGCTATATCATAACATGTCAGTGTTGTGTTCACAATTTGGTTCCACTGCCCCCAAGTGGCCATAAAAATATGTCATTGCAGGCTTAAGTGGCGGAATGATGGCGGTCATGGTTAAAAGAATCCAAAATTGACTGTTGCATACAAAAATATAGTATATAGTACAACAAAGTTTATACTCTGATACAGGTACACTCTGAAACAGATACAGACCAGAATGGAAATTGAGTAAAACCATTCACAGATCCAAAAGTTTATGTTCAAATCAAAAAGTATCAATGCATGTGCACAACACAGGCTCATTCTCAAATCACACATAGTCAGCAGGTGACTGAACCACCAATAAATGATAAACTGGAGAAATTCCAAATCAAAGCCCTGCAGGCTCTGTCCCTGCAACAGTCTGTGTAGACAGCATGCTATTACACACCAGGTAGACAAACAATCTACAGCGGGTTGCATAATATGACCTTCTGCATTCTTGCTAAGGAGTTAAATACACACAGACAGCCACCAGGACATATTTAATGATCCCAAAAGAAAACCAGCAATTGAACTTTGAAAAGTATTGAACTTTGACTCACATTATTTGACAATGAAGTCCATTCTCCTTTCTTTCATGGAGATGAAGTATCCATGTCATTATGTCCCACTGCATGTATTATGATGATGGTCATTTATTTTGCTGACAGAACTCCATCGTTTCTAGCTAACAAGCTAACAAAAAAATCACCAGAGCAATGCTGGAAAACAAGTCAACTCTCCCAAGTTGTTTCATCTAAATGCAAACTTTTTGTGGTGAGGCCAGAGTATGACTGGCTTCACAACTCACTTTCACGTTTCTTTTCCAGCCATTTGTCCATTCACAGTTGCAGTGATATTACAATGACTGCAATTGACATTTGATTCCAAACTATTTCATAATCAAAGGATGCTAACTTCACCTTTCTTCCCTCTAGTGGACGTCAGTAAGGTTGCAATATTGTGTTCATGTGCACACTGACTGACACTTAACAGAGGGATGCTGTTTCAATCATTTAGGAAAATTCAATGAAAAATTGGTAAAATATGGTTGCAACAACAAAATAACTACCAATTGGACCTATAGTGGCAGAAATCTCAGGTAAGATATAGGATCCAAACTGTCTGCAAGTCTCGATACCAGTAGAGGTAAATGAGGAAATAGGTGCTTTCATGAATTGGATGAACTGACCCTTTAAAGCAGAGACAGTATTCCTGTCAACATACCTGAACAATAAACCGTTAACATGACAGTGAAACTTCTCAGTGTTAAATCAGTTCAACTGAAACTCCAGTTAGTCTGAAAACAAATTGTATTTAAAATTGTACTTTGTATGCTTCATACAATCATAATGTTTCACTTCCTTAAAATACAATATTTTCATGCTATCCAGAGTTTCATTTTAATTGATGTAACATTGAGATTCTTGGCTATCTATTTCACCCAGAACAAAATTGTAAATTTACACATTGAATTTTCAGATGTGCCCATTAGCAAGCTCTGTGGTGCTTCTATCTTTCACTTTGGAACTTTCACACATGCAGTATATGAAACTGCCAACTGTGAAAATACACTTCCTTAGAGATGTGTGTCAAGAGCATCCCTAACCAACAAGCTGGCTGCACACTTACAAATTACCAAGTAAGTGTTAGAATCAAACATTAAAATGTATGTAATGGCTCTGTCTGTCTAGAAGACTTAATGCCCGGTGCAATTAAAGTAAGTAGAATGCAAAAGGAAAAAAAAAAACCTCAAGGTAATTTAAAAAAATGTCTCTGCAGCTTTTTTCAAATATTACATTTTAATAGAGACTGTAAGACACTTCCCTTAATTGCATAGTATATACTCTACAATGCTATGCAAGTACATGATCTACAAGAATGTAAATAGTGTTATAGCACATAGTGTTCTTATCAAATCTCTGTTTATTGACAAGAAATGCAGAAAACTGTTTACAACTTACAAAGTAGTCTACTAGACAAGCTGTTTTATCATCATCATTTTGCTAATTGGTTTCATGTAATATTTCTCCCTATTTAACATCAAGAATGAGTTTTCCTTCAAATTGATTGACATCACAAAAAGAATGCTCTCAGTTTTCCATTTTGAGAAACTCAAGCAAAAGTGGAAAGAATATTTGCAATGTAAACTTTTTTACAAAGCTGCAGTAATTGGTTTTTTCGCCACTTCAGATTCCCACATGCTGCATCACTACTCTGTATAGCACACAATTAGCATTCATTTGGGATCATTATTCTGGCCATTTGATGAATAAAAGCCCAATATGTAGTCTCCTTTTAGCTCAGTTTTGGTCTCCACCAGCTAGTAGCTGATTTTGTGTTTAGCCGGTATAACATCTTTTATGTGTAGCATTGCTGCAGCATACTATCCCGGGTTTCTTTGTGTTTAGCATTATGTTTTGTTATAGTTAAATCAACATTTTCTGGTTTAATCAACATAAACAAGTACTGTGTATGTTTAGCTATTGTTTAATCTTCAGTTAAATGTTGCTCTTAAATGTTGTTCACTTGCTATGCTTTCCCAGGAGTTAAACAGGGTGGCAACCAAACACTTCCTTTTTACTTTTACTTCTATGCTCTTGCTTACATTATCAATGATGTAATGGGTTAAAGCTAGCATGAGGGGTTTGTTTTAGGTTGTATGTTGTTTTTTTTGCTTTGTTAGTATGGTATTTGCTTGATTTGTACTTAGTTTTGTATGGATAATGTTGACTGATACAAGTCATTTTTTGTCATTACCTGTTTTAGGTGTCAGAGGGACACCCCTGAATAAAATATGGTTTTGTCAAGTTGATGGTGCGGTACATTGGAGAGTATACTTAAGGGAGTTGTTTATTAGTCCAGAGGGAAGGATGTCCGTGCAGCTGTGCATGTGAGTGTGCCATAAGTTTGATAAGTTGAGTTTTTCCCACTAAAGCCAAGTTTGATTGATTAAGTTGTTCTGTCTTTCATTTTATGGAGTTGCATGTGTTCTTTTGGTTTGAACGGTATAAATAAATAACCCTGCCTCCTTCCACATTCTTCTACACTCAGGCCAGGTTTCCCCACAAGCGGCCTTCTCCAGATGGAAACGTGGTTGATGAGACAGGTTTTGCAGGATGGAAAATACAACTAAAACAATGGGTGTTAAACGGATGATTTCCAGCTCTTCCTTCCCACTAAATTGTCAAACTGCAGTTCATATTTTGTAAAATGTATTGTAATACAGCATGAATTTTAAGACATTCCAATACAGACGTCTGTAATAGTTCAGACAATAGAAACATTATAGTAACAGCAGCAAAGCGAACATTGCAGCAATTAAAATATGCATTATAAAGTTATCTTATGGTTGCTCTCTATTCAGCACTGCAACACTAATGATGACTAATGAGCAGCAATATGACAGTCTGTCACAATTTTTTTCTCACAATTTTATCTTCCTGTTTCTCCTGACTGTCTTTTAATAGCTCATTGCAGGTCCAATCCTGTGCCATGGTTGAAGCAGACTATGACTTCAATTGGCCTGTTATATTGTTTTAAATCAATTTACAGCAATAATCTTGTCAAAGACGTTTAAAAGCTTCACCAGAAATCTCTAGCATTACATTTTCATAACTTATTTGTTCTCTGACCTTTTTGTTGAGCTGACAATATGAGGCTATTTAACTAACCTCACATATAGCCTTTCTCTTATGGGACAAATACATTCTTATAGTTCCAGAAATGTTTTCTCTTCCTTCAACCAATATTCAGAGTTCAGTAACAGTTTCAAAACACTTTTGTGCTCCACTGCTTTACAGCCAGGTGCAACACCTGTCAGAACGGCCCAGCATCATCTCTTACTTAGTGCTACTTTATGCAAATCAGATGAACTACAGCTGGGCTCATTTACATCTTTAGTCTTAGTAAATACCCTGCTAAACTTAACAATTATGTTGACGCAAAATTTTGCACCCCTGACAGGAATTTGTGGCAGGCCTCATCAATATCCCCCAATGAGCAGAGAGATGTGAAAACATAAGGAGAGCTGTGGTTTATCATTACCAGCGATACCTTTCGCATCACACATAGTAATTTGATTCACTGTTAATATTAAAGATATCTGATTACTGCTTCTTTTAAATCTATATCACTGCCAAATTGTCAAATATTATGGTTAAAATTTAGCACTGACATGTTTTTTATTTCTACATTGAAGCCACTTCCATGTTCAGCATGAACAGAAACAAAACCATAACTGATGTTCAGCAGTGAGGGAGACAATGCTGCTTACATAGTAAAACAAGTAATAAACACAAGTTTAACTGGAGCTACTAAAGCAAATACTGCATGTGGAATTGTCAATGATGCAGAGAGTCACTGCCTTCAAGATATGCCTACCTATCGGATCCACCTCACAGACCATGCTGCTTCCTGTCAACATATTCAACATAAGATAAGAGCCTATCTCCGCACAGCAGATACACAGGTAATTTAACCGACAAGGAAGGAAATAAAAGAGATTTCTTGTCCACTGGATTATTGAGGTGGGAAAATGTAGATTTGGTATTCTGTTTTTCTAGTGTTGCTGGTTTTGAATGTGGACATATTGTACATGTCTTAAAATATCTCAACAGAGTTTTACATTCAAAGCATCCATTATCAGGACTTATGCAGCATAGACCCAGCAAGACCTTAAGATCTGCATTCACTCAGCACTGACTCACCGCTTGGAGCATTATAATACTGTGAGAGTAATGCAAATGATGAAGCCAGAAATAACATGCAGGGTTCAATCAGACCCATTCAGTGTCTCTCTGTTTCCCACCAACATTACCTTCTTTGGTTACACAGACTAAGCTTTTTATTCTGCATTTTATACACACAATGTGCTGCAGCCTTGTGTTGGTGCAAAGGTATGAACTCATTAGCCACATTATTGTTGCTTTTTAGCTTTTACCTTTGATTTTCTGTGTTTGGCATTGACAAAAAGACAAAAAAAACCCTGCAACATAAAAACATCAAGGTAGAGAACAGCTGTAATGAATTAGACTTTGGTAAAAAATCAAATATGAACACATTATGTTCAGTACGCTTGTTTTTGGCTCGTTCACAGAAAATGGTGATTTATTATCTTAATCGTAAAGTTTTGGCCATTATTTCCTGTTATGATGATATTGTACTAAACAAAGTAATTCTGGGATCTTCAAATACAGCCACATTGCTGTAGAAAAATATACAAAAAGTCAGGCGACACACACCGACAGTTTAGCCCAATTATCTTCACCACTTTCTTCCAAGGTAAAATAAAAAGTGAGCGCAACCAAAATTTTGGCAATATTCCCTCATTGCACAAAAAAAAACACACTAAACACACTACACACTATGTGCCAGTAAGGTGGTCTGTAAAATGAATGTATACAACGGACAGTTTGGGTTGTAAATTTACTGTTTGCACTAATGTTTCTGCAGTGATGTAATGGTTTTAGTGATGTCACCACACGTATATAGTTAATATGGTCCTACAAATATGGCATAGTGTAGAGTATTTTATGTTTTGAGGTCAAGATACTGTCATAAAGCCTGATCCTGCTGTAAACAAGAAGTAGAAGCGCTATCTTTCCCTTGTAGCCATGCTTCTTTTTTTCTTTTTCTTTTTTGCACTGTAGAAATGTTTTTGAACATCTGATCTGAAATCAGACATTCAAAATATAGTGGTCAGCTGTAGCTTTAAGACACTCCTCTCCTCAGACAATCAGCCACCGCTAAATTACTTGCACCTGTGCAGCTGCAAAGGTGTATAATTAGGCAGTGGTGTGCAGCTGTTGGACTTAATGCTGCTTGATTCATGTGGGGTATGAATTTTTCTCCATAACACTGTAAGGTATGCTACTTGTTCTTTTCTTTTGTGTCCTTAACCGTTTTCATATTTGAAATTTTAACAAAGAGCTCCTGGTGTCAGTTATTAACTTTATTTCCATGGGCACAATTCCCCAGTTGGCCTTGCAGAACCTTTTTAAATCTTTAGGCCCTGAGTGGCTATAATTCACACTAAGCTAAAAAGGTATATGACTAACCCTACCGACAAACTGGCTGTGTAACAGTGGTGCCACTCTGGCTGAGCATTTTAAAGCAAGACTATAACTTTTCGAAGAATAAATGACACATTCTTCCTCTTGCATATGAGAGGATGAATTAATGAGCAATAAAATGCCTTTGCTCAATTTACTGTCAGTTGAAGTGTTACCAATACAACAGCACTACAAACTACAGCTACTAAAATGGCTATAAAATAAACATCTCTAAAAACATGATTAATAAAAACTGAATATTATAACCTCCATGGATGGTAGATTTTTTGCAAGGTTGTTGTATTATACTCCATCAGTTTTATCTAGGTGTACCTAATACACTGGAACGTGTGTGTGTGTATATTTTTCTAATAATAAATATTTAAATAACACTAAATGAAAATTAACATAGAACAGTAGGACCTACAGTGGTTAGCGTGTATTTGTCCCACATTAAAACTTGCCTGTCCTTGTCCTCTAACCGCATGACTGACAATTAGCACAAGGAGGAGGGTCCCTCCACCTTCACAGCCCATCTGAACAATGTAAGAGGCTTCTAATTGTAAGCTGTCGAGCTTTGAATGAATACTGTTAGTAGTTGTACTGAGTGTCACTCTTATCTGTTCCTATAGCTGCCTGTAGAGAATTTTTATAAGGATCACTTACTAAAAGAAATTGAGAAAAGGGATCTACAAATGGACCACATCAGGCTGCAAATGACAATGACCGAACTAAAAATACAACTACTGCAACACAAGTTAAAGGGTATCCAGAGGTGGAAGATGATCGTTTGAAGATATTAAAATATTTAGCGCATTTTCATTTGCAGGAAATAAAGAACACATCAATAAGGAAATGGATGTAGTCTTTATTTGCTAACTCCTGGGAGATGGTGTTTTTACCGAGGGAAATGGGTTTCAGGCTGCTCTTCCATCTTGGAGATCAGCAGGGTGGCACGGTAGGTCATTCTCAGGGATGTACATGTGTTTGACAGGGTGTCAGAACTTCAATTATTATAGCAATATATGAAGGGTGCCATGATGTCACATATGACTTTCTGGGGGTGACCCTGAGTCTATGTAAACTCAGAACCAGGCCAGTGTTGGCTCTGTACATTTTAACGCTGCTGTCTCCAGGACATCAGAAGGTTTGACACCATCAAACTTGTATTCACATGGGGTTATGCTAATTTTGTTTCAGAATTATACAATGTTTATGCCATAACTTCACAATGTGGAAATCTGTTGTACACTATACTCACAATAAATTCAAGCTTTATGGACAGAGCCTGTCCGTTTGCTTCAATATAAATGATTTGGGCTGATCTTTGCAGTGCAGAGAAGAGAAGATGATAATTAGCTGCAGAACATTAGCTTTTATGAATATTTTTGAAGGACAATAGTGTGCTTTAGTTTACCTGCACAGTAATGGTGGGGAAGCAATTCCTATTAACATAAGCATGTTAATTTACTGATGGAGGTCTGACAGACTGTGCATTCCATCGTGCAGCATATTTTACTCAGAAAACTAATATGCCTGTCTCAAAAGTACAGATTTGGTAAATTCTCATTCAGACACCTTCACTTCTGAAGTTTTTTAGGCTGGATTTGGTGGGATTTCTGTGAATTTGTGGTTAATTAACTCAGCTTCCCCTATTATTGTGTGTATATATAGTGTTCGCCCTTGTAAGCTAACTTTGATGGTGTGATAAGTTGAACTAAAATGTGGGGGAACATGTTAATAAATGATTTAAGTGATTGATGGCTTGAATATTTGCGTGTGAGAATTTCCATGAGCATTTAATGAATGGTCTGCCATTCATTAGAAAAGAGGTTGTCATTTTGATTACCAAGATTAATTTCTCAGTGCAACAATGGGTCATTACCCAATTTATTTACTTTATGCTGTTTTGTCTGTGTATTGTAAGTGTACTGCTGCTTCTGTGTACACTGTCTCTATCTATTGTATGTCTTTCCATTCTGTAAAATCATTAAAAGAACTTTCTTAAAAACTGCTATAAGTTGTGGAGATTTCCTTATTTGAGAGAGTACAGTACATTCAACTGTCGACAGAGAAAAACGTTAGTATCGGACAAATTAGCAAAACCCTGACTTATGTTCAATGCCAACATCTTTAAAATTCTTGTTTTTTGTGCATAACTACATTAAGGCTAGGTTAGGGGAAGATCAGTGATGTCAAAATATGATAGTTAAGCAGCTAAAATGCTGTGAGGTTACGGGATGATTAGTTATGGTTAATAAAATGAATTTTTATTGCAGGTCTGTGACAAGAGGCGATGCACTACATACTGTACATACTCCATTGACACTGAAAGTTGCACCTATTGCATGGTGCAGAGTTGTCCAATATGGATGTGATTGGAGCATGGTGCTGGTACATCATGCAGATTTTTAAAATTAAGAATTTCCCATACATAGGTTTTTTTTTTGTTTTTTTTTTGGTAAATCCTTCGACAACTTCAACTTCCTTTAATGTTGGTGACTAGATAAAGCTGCAGTGCTTGCAAGATTTTTGCTTTTATGTAAGGGTCTTGAACAGAGCTGTTATAGAACATTTACATAATGGAGACCTGTGTTTGAAAGCCCAAAAGCTTTAAGAGTTACAGATTCCATTGTGTGAAAGAGGTTTATACCTTAAATAACACTGACAGCATATTCATTGTTTTTACCAGTTGTTTTATGTCCACTGCTTGTTCATTTGTCAGACTACAGTGAGCACTTGTGTCTATTAAAAGCCAGCGACTGGTGTTGCCTGTTTTTAGACATCAAATAGGTTGATGCATCATCAGTACTTTCTTGGCACTTGAACATGTTGTTGCTTTTCTACTTGTGTTTTGTGCAAATGTGAAGAACCCACACCATCTTTTTTTTCATCACATTTCTATTGTCTGTTTCTGTAATACTGCATTTGTTTGGAGTTGCTCTTTCTGTAATAAACTCTGAATTACAGCCTGTATGTTTCACATTATTTATTATTATTTAATTCTATCTTAGTACTTAAATCTTAATTTTCTTTTCCGAACTTGTTGATGGCTTCTTCTTGAATAAATTCCACGTAAATTATTGCTCTTTCATTTGTGGTGAATGGTTTTATTGCACACAAACTCCCATGAGGGATTCTGTGTTAATTGTTTTTGTTGGCACATGATTATTGTTCAACACCTGATTTATCTATTATGTGGCTTTTATTGCACAATTTAGTGAAAAGGAGTACAATGTTCATTTTTATCTGTTTTTGTCACTGATTGTGTCCCGCTCTTTTGCACCATTCTTTTGAAAAACACCATGTAGAAATCCATAGTGCCACTGCAGATATTTTCTAACTGCAATGTCTAAATCTGGTCTTCAACCTTTGTGTCTTGTCACCTCCCCTCTCTACACTGTATTGTCACTTTTCACTATGAATTGTGTAATAGAGCAGAATCTCAACAAAAAATAACCTTTTCAAAGGCACGTTTCCCAGAATGCTAGGGGCGATCCTGGGGCATGGAGCTCCCCTGGGAAGACATTTTTGAAAATCTGTTTTGCTTTTCATGTGTGTTTTGAACAGTGAAGATGAAAATAAATACTTTTTTTTAAAACCAACAATAAAAATAGAACACACCGATAAAATGTAAGATAATTGTTCAGTTTGGCAAGATGATTGACTGCTTATACAGAAGCATTGGTGTATAGTAATTGAAATTGCACTTAATATTCATAGTACTCTTGCCCTGACATGAAATGAGTATGTGCAGAGTACAGTGACAGAGGGCTGACGGCTGGTACATTTTCACATTTGGATTTGGTTTTGATTTTTAAGTAGCTTGGTGTTACCTGGAGCTTGTCTTTTGTATAATGCTATTTATTTAGATTACAATTTGTGGAAAGTCTGTAATAAATTGTCTTCGCAGGTTGTTTGACAATTTAGAGCCAAAAGGCCAATTGTGAATCCCAGCTGCTGTCGCTTTCAAAACTGCCCTCATCAGAAAAATTACAGCATTGACTTTGTTCAAAAGCTAAATGTACATTTCCCATTGTCGAGCCACTGTCTTTTTGCCCTCTTTGCTCAGAAAGTCCTTGTTCTTTTTTCACCACCCAAATTATAATAACATTGCAGGTATTGTTCAGTAAGAAATTACATAATCATCATTGCCATTCGTTTCTTTCATTGACTTAGTTGAGAATGAACATTGTCTTTGTGCATGATAAATGCATTGTGAACTGCAGTTATGGTTGCTTTGCATGTTTGCCTGAAACTAAACTATTGTGTCTCATTAATCAGCTAATTAGCATAGTGAGAGACACATGGAGGCTATATTTGTTTGTGATTATGTGATTGCCATGTCAGATGCATGTGAAACCTCAGAAGTGGAGAAAATACAAATGGGAGCATGGATGTGTATCAGACAAACTTAGCTTTTTATGTATAGTTGGCATGCTATTTTCAATGTTAAGACCACAACTAACCATACACAATTGTTTTTCCCAGCCAGGCAAAATGGTTTCTTTGCATCTCTTAAAATATTGCCAATATATGTGGTCATAAAGCCTTACAGCTGACCAGTGAAAGCAAAGATCTCTGCCGGGATTTAAGAGCGTATATATAAAGGAAATAGTGAGCTATAAATGCCTGTAGGACTGTTTATAAACCTCTCATGGCTTCTACGATCATCACTGTTGGCATTAAAACCCACAGTTTGATTCATTTAAAGGTTAACTAGAACAAAAAGGGCAGAAGTGCATACCTGCAAAATCATACAAAATACAAGTTTCAGTCTGTGCTAGATTTTAACATAACATTCTTTTCTATAAAGAAAACATAACAGAGCTGTGCTGTTTTGCTGCTCATCGTCCATGTTAAAGTGGTAGACATTCTCCAGTACATCAAAAGTGACTACTTTTCTGGGCCTCTTTGTCCCTGCAGTTAATACAGCTTTACAGTACAGGAAAACACTTGTGATATGCAAATGTTGTAGCTAGTAGTACACCTTTTAAATAGGGTAGCTTCATATTGGTTTAGTAAACAAAGACCTGTGCAAACAATGCCTAATGAGGCAGCACTGTTTGTCTGGCCTTGCCAATCCAGGCATTGACGTGTCTGTTATATTGTCTTCTCTTCCCCTTTTCTCTTCCTGTGCATGCATTTCCACATTATGCACTTCAACAGGAAAAAGATTGATTAGAATATGGCAAGGGCACAAGTCAATTCCATTTGCTCTACTACAACAGTAATGCCTACAATAGACCATGGTAGACATTGAGTCTTGGTGTATGGACGATTTGTACTCTAAATTGTCTCCACAGAACATCTACGAGCATGTGCTTAATGGACCATGATGATAGTCACTTATCATCCTCAGGAGACACTTGTGATATGTTTAAAATAGGGATCCAGTGATCTAGAGAGTTTGTCTCCTCTGAGTAAGCATTTTGAAGAGATGATAAAACACTGTGGTGTTCATGATACTGTAACATGCATGGTGGCCAGTGAATGCATCCAGGTTGAGTGGTTCATATATATTTTTTTGCTATTCTTCATTCTCGACATGACTGCACAATGATCACTTACCTTAAAGAGGACCTATTATGCTCATTTCCAGCTCTATACTTTATTCACTAGAGTAGCTTTGCATGATTCAGTTTAAAAAAACTCCTTATTTATCTTATACTGGCCCTTTATGCAGCCCCTCAGTTCAGCCTCTGTCTCTAACAGGCAGTCTTAGCTACTGTCTCTTTAAGGCCCCCCTCCTCATGAGCCCACTCTGTTCTGATTGGCCAGCTTTCTGGATGCTTGCCGAGGGGCAGCCGTATCAGAGTTGTATTAAGTCATTGCTGATGAAAACCCAACATTTCCTGCTTTACTGCTGCAAATTAAAATCTTTTTAATGACTAAATAACTGGAGAATTTTACATAAAGAATTGACAGGAAATTAAATTCCTCACCAAATTAGCAGAGCTTCGTTAGTGGCGCTAAAAACCAGTCGACACAACTATATATGGAGATATTTAGAGCTCTTTGTTGAGCGGATCAGTTAGAAATAATGCAGGGAGGAATAGTACAAGCAGAAGCAGCCAAGGTCAATGATGTTTGATGAAGAGCTGCAGACAACTAGCACACCTCCAACAGGTAAACAACTTATTTTACTTTGTAGTGCTGTGTAATGGAAAAACACTCACAGCGTGCAAGCCCGACTCCAGTCATGGCTCAGCATGACTACCCCCAAAACAATGGAAAAGTGTTATAATGTTAGCAGAGCAGAGCAGTGAACTTGCATGCTGTGTGCGGGGAACAGATGACCATATAAAGAAATCCGTCATGAGCCAATGTCGGCTCGGGCTGGAAGTAGAAAAAACTGTTGGGAACCGAGCATTCAGAGTAGTCTGAAGCTGGTGCTTTTTGCTCACAGGGATTACTTCTACATATGTTTACCTCATTATTTGAAACTTTGGCCACGTTTAATATGAACATCCAACATTGTAACATTAACACTGAAAATAAGGAAAAGCATAATAGGTCCCCTTTAACACAGAGGAAATGGATGTTTCCTGGGGCCAGATGTATGGAGCATGCATATTCACAAAGACCATGCATACATTTCCCACACATAAAGTGGAATTTTTATAGAAGAGTATATGTGGTGAGAATATGAGCACCTCATGCATACTGTAAGCCATGTGTACACATGGTTTTGAACTGAATAGCGAACCGAGTGTAATACAGTAAAGTTAAAAGATATTTTGAGATTCTAACACAGTGGAAACTGCTTATAGTGATCACTTCTGTCCAGGTCAAATTGATCACTATAAGCGAATGATTATTATAACCATTTTTTTCTTTTCTCTATTTCTCATGCAGATTACAATTGACATTTGTATATTTATTACATGAATATAAAGTAATGAAATGGGCAGCTTCACTATTTACTGAATTTTATTGACTATTTCAAAATACAGCGCAGCTGTTTCAAATGCTTGTTGTTTTACTGCTGCATCTCGTTGGCTCGTTTTCGGCAGTTTGTCATAAGCTTCAAGGAGACTACGTTTCTCACTGAGAGAAAATGATTTTCTTTTTCCTGTCATGATTTCAATGTGCAGGCAAAACCAGCCTCAGGTAACCAGTTGGAGGCAGACAGGTTACAGCAAGGCTATAATGGTACAGCAGCCGTGAAGTACTTATCATACTCATCATGTATCATGGCAGTGAAGTAAAAAAAAATAGTAGTTTAATTTTTTCCCCATATGTTATCATGTATAAAAAGACTCAAAATGAACACTGTAAGCGGACTACTTGATTACCATAAGCAAATTATTTAAACAGCATTTGTGTAGGAATGATTGTGTCCCCAGCTTTTTGATCCATATAATCATTTTCCACTGTAATTTAACATTAAATTAGAATGTTATCTAATTCCACTGATTATGTATAGTTTTGCAGTCTATATAGCAATCTATAATGTGGCAATCAAAGGCAGATTTAATCAAATCAGATTTTTTTAATTTTATCTTTAATTAAGCACTTTGTAGAATCCGTTTTGATGAGCACCTTACATTAAATTATTGATTACCTTTCTGATGTTTGATGATTGAGATATCACTGGCGATGATGGTTTCCATGTGATGAATTCATGATGGTATAAATTGCCGCCTTGTGTAATTGCCATTCGTTTTTGAAGGAAGGCTCCGATGCAACTACACAATTGGTATAATTGTAATTCTTCTTTGCTCTTCTTTTCATCAACCAGTCTCATGATGGAGCAGACAGACACATTGATATGCAAACAGTAGATAATGTATATGTACATCTATGGCTGACTATGGGTGTGGAAATGAGGCTCATTCAGTTTCACAATGAGTGAAATTTTCAGAACCATCCGTACACAAGGGGTTATAAGTCTGAAGCAAAGAGTGTGAATACATATTGTCTGTGTGCAAACAGTTTTAAATAGTTGTGACATTTTGTGCATCAGACCTAATGAGTAACAAAGTTGAAAACCAATTTCTGTGCATGTAAATATAATTAGTGAGATGTCTGTATGCTGAAATGTCAATTACAGTATCTTCATTACAATATAATGGATCCAGAGATGCTTTGATGTAGTGTGCTATAATTCTAGATGTAGATTTATCTTTGCAATGAAAAATACATAGATACCATTTATATCATGTGTACCAATAACAAGTGTTAACAACTTCTGCACAGAGCAAATTGTAGATATATTATGTGTAATCACAAAAAGGTAAAATATAACGTTATCACAGACAAGATAACATGTGACACATTATGTCATACAAATTAGCAAAGCTGACTGTAAAAATTACAAATGTTTGCCCAAAGTCTCTTCCTCTGAATTTGTGAGCATAAAATTCTGAGACATGCACTATTTCATCAATGATAAATTTTCTTTCTCAACAAAGCCGTGCAGCAAAGGCTTCTTCTCTTCCTTGTAATGAATCGCTGCATCACTCATCTTCTCTCTTTACAGACTTGTGCAAACTATTCATGAAGTTGAAAGGATAAAGTTCTTAATGTAGAACTTTTTCCTTCTAACTTAGTTCCCATTAGACCCAGAGAGATATGGTATGAAATTTCTCATTAACACTTTCTTCCTTAAGGGGTTTCTATATCACAGGCCTGCAGAGGTGTGTCTAGAACATTTTGAATGAAGGGATAGGAGGAGCAGGGGCTCAGAGCTGAGGGGCCAGTGATCAACTGTCACATAAGGAATGTATTTATTGAGCTTAAAAGAACCAAATGGCACAGCAGGTATACTGGAGTAGAAGGGTCTCTTTAAGGGACCATCCATCCATCCCATGTTTCATTAAGCCGGTCATTAGCCTTGCAGCCTGAGCTTACAGGATCACATTATAACTCTCTTTTTTTTAATGAGAAGTCACAGGGGAAAGGTCTCTATTGATAGGTCTCCATTGATATTTTGCAGCAGCGAAGCAGAACTGTTGGTGACAGAAAGTCACACTGGCATTGGACACAACTGTCAGATGCTACTGCATTTTATACATTTAATAACTTTATATGAAAGTTCACCAAAACTTGTGTCTGAACCTCTTTGCAAATGGCCAAATAAAACATATAATTTTAAACATAAATTGCATAAAGCACCATATGGCATGGTATGGCACTGACAGTCAGACAGCAGCCTGCAATACAGAACTAAAAGGGTCACAGGCTGTGAACTGTGACACACATTAGCTGTCTAGCTAATGTCTCCTTGACTACAAACATGGACACATTGCACATGTTGCACTTTGGCTTGCTGAAAAAGCTAGCAAATCTACATCCTTTGGGGAAAAATGCACTCCCTCATGCTAGTTAGCTTGTCAGTACACCAGTAGCAAAATGTCACATCCTGACTGGCTTGTCAGCAGCAGTTATCAGCACAGTTTTGTTTGCTAGCCCAGCTATCAGCCAAAACCAGGGCCCTTTTTAGGCATAAATCAGCAAGGCGGTCACCTCAGGCACAATCAGCTGAAGGGGCACCAAAGAGGAGGAAGATTTTTTTTTTTTTTTTTCTAATTTGCCATGCCCAACCTAGCTACTTGTTCAGTGCCACCTGATGTTAAGAACAGTCTTCAGGCAGATCCTAAAGTGGAACGTTTGGGGGCTGTCATTCATTCATTCTGGTATGTGGAACAAGAGCAAGAACAAGAAGATGCATGGATATTGTTGGCCAGTTGGCCCACAAGTATTTTTGCAATAGAAATATAATTGCTAAGATTATGATGCTCATTTTACACCATGTGTGCACAATTGACAGACATAGGCTATCTGGATATTATTCCTTTCATTGACATTTTGATAGCCATTCATCTGAAACATTATTACCAATGCACAGTTGTCTGATTATACATATGGAATAAATGCACTTGTTGTTGTTGTTATATTTTGGATGTATTGTGTTGTTATCAATTGTGGATGCATGTATGGACTACGTTTATATCAAATGTGCTGTGTGCCATATCTGCTTTTATTGAAAAAACGAGAACTTCCTTATAAAGTTACTCTGAAGTCATGAAAATCGACAATTTTCTTAGCTCCATCACGTATTGGTCAAGCTCCCCCTTAACACCAGGAGAGGAAAAATCCTGGCACCAGCCCTGCACGTAGTGAGTTATACATAAGATATAATGATAAACAATGATGTATACCGTAAAATTCGGATAAAAATATTTAATCAGGATAAAAAATTCTATGCATGTTTTGATTAATTGGTTGTGTATAAATCCAGATGTTTGCCTCTGGAATGATAGCTTGCAATAACCCACTGTTTTCTTAAAACAAATGCTGTCCACATAAAATTTAAGGATGTGACCCACTAAGCCACAAAATATAGAAATAGTTGTCATTTTCAATTACAAAACATATACCCAAGATATATTTTCAAATACATTTTACTGTCCTTTTCAAAAAGAAAAAACTAAGAAAATCTCTTTGACCCGTTTTTCTGATGGCAATAAAAGGTCGATATATTCATGTGAAGGTGCAAATTCCTTTTGTTTTGTTCAAAGTAAATAAAATTAAATCAAGACGAAGAAGAAAAAAAAATCATGTAGTATGCATGTAAATGAGATCTGGGAAATATTGCATAATCAAAAGAATTCTATATAAATAAAGTAAATATGTATTTACTTAATGCATGTATAAATGTTTAAGATATTATAAAACTCAACTATAAAATTAACTATAAAATTGGTTTTAGAAGGTTGTGATTTGAGTAGCGAGACACTCACACCAACATTTTATTAACCTTTGCAACTTTTCTGTCCTTGATGTGTCAGAAAAAAATCTTGAGGTGATTGAAAATGCTTATGACTCTTTTTTTTCTTTACAGTTTGTGCTTCCATTATCCATTTGACACTCTTCAGTCCAACATACAAAGAGAACAAAAATCAATACACTTGAGGAGTGGTTGGAGGGCCTTTATCTTTTGCGGCAGATGATTTGGCTGTGTGAATTATTCATCAGCAGAAAGCTATGGCCTCTGCTGGTGAGCACAGAGGATAGGAATAACAGTGTTTCCTTATCACTCTTAATCTTAGAAGCAGCAGTAATGCAATTCCTAACATTTAGCACTTAATGGTGTGTCAGAGAGGGAACATGATCTAAAACCATTAGGGCTGTTTTGTGCTGAGGTTCAAAACAGGCTTTTCACCTCTTATCTCTGCTACTGAGCTGACTAAGGGAGCAGAAAACCATGAAAGGTGTGAGGAAGTCTCAAGTTTTGGGATACAGTCAGCCTATCAAATGGAGTTAGTTCCTTTACTCTGCTTGTAATTCTTGCATAAAACATTGCGGTATCTTGACCTTTTTAACTTCTCTGTACTGCTTATAAAACTGTTATGTGAAAAAGTTTTCTTAACTGTCAAACTGGATGACTACATTTCTTAACACAGTGACATATTTTCTTGGTGAAAAATTAGACTAAAACTAATTGCAAGCAACTTGTCACCAAAAACTATGATGAACTATTTTTTTGTCAATAAATAAAAAGTAAACAAATAAATGGACAAATGACCAAGCAAGAACGGCAAAAGTTTCAGAAAAACACCTGAAGAAAGCGAGTAAATTGTATTACTACAGAAAGCATTGACATGGGCACTGTTTATGAACCTATGTCTGGTATAAACTGGTAAAAGTACCTTTTCCAGTTGTGATAGACGAGAACAAACCCATAAACTGGTCATTGAAAACAACACGCCATCTTCAATGACATGAAATCACAAATGTAGACAAATGAAACTAAAAATTTCCTGATGAGAAAATATTCATATTTTCCTCAGAAATGTCATTCATTAACTACCTAAATTAACACTGCTTGTACATAAATATGCACTGAAACCAAGATGGCAGACTTAAAGAATGTTATCACCAAGTGAACACAGATTGATGTCAAGGGCATTGATGTGAAGTGCATTTCTCATATTATAGGGGATATTTATTTTGTTTGTTGCAATTTACTGTAAGGTTAACAAAAATAACACTGCAATTTTTGAATTTAGTGGGGTATCTACTGATACTACAGATGTCAATGGCCTCAGTCCCAGTTCATCTGATTTGCATATAGTGCTGCTAAATAAGATCTGATTCTGGGCTGTTTTGATTCATGTTGTGCATGTCTGCGAGCAATGGAGCGCAAAAAGAAAGAGTTTTCTGCTGCTGAACATGAAATATTGGTTAAAGGAAGGATATCTTTGGAACTGCATTCATCTATTTTTCCTGACATAAGAGGAAATAATTTCTCTCGCAGGATGGAGGTTTGCAGGGGAAATTACTTTATCTTACGTGAGGAAATTTCTTAATGTCATCAGCTAAACAAAGATCAGTGATTGAATGATTTCTTTGAGTTTGGGTTAAACCTCTTTGACTACATTTATTCTGTAAACAGATAAAATAGGCTAATAGAACTGGCCCGCTTGATAAGTATTACAAACTGCTTCAGTCATATCGCACTGGACTGGAGCTACTGTGAGCCTTTTAATAAGTCAGGAAAAATAAGCAGGAGGAAACTGAGGGAAACAGAAAGGTAAAGTCGTGTGGAAAATAACAGGTTGATGCCCCCAAAATAACTTTACAAAGCATCTTTTAATTTGTGTTTCTATTTCTTTCTTTCTCTGCCTTCACTGTTGTTGACCAGTCTGATAAAACAGTTCCATACTGTGTATTTTACACTTGCTTTCCCCAAATGTTAAATTCAGACCATTTCTTCTGCTACAGTGGCCAGTCTGCAGTGATAAATCCGATGAAGCGGCTATTTGTATAAATGTTCATTTCCTCCTCCCATATTGTGCATCTTTGAACAGGAACACCTTAAAATATATATTGCATGAGACCAAACACGCAATTTTCAGCTCTACCACTTTTCTTCCATTTTTTTCCAAAACCTCGGAGCGGTCATTTAGTAAATAAGGACAAACACAATTTGACTGTCTAGCACCTAAAAAGGGCCACAAATCCTAAGTACACTAAGTCTTCCACATTTTCAGCTGCTGAACAAAGGAGGATGGTGCTACAAGCGACTGATGTAAAGACATTTCATTGTCAAACCAAATAAACAAATGACAAAGAAGTATTGTTCTAGTACTCAGCATAATGGTGTATAACACATTCACTAGATGCTTGTGTTGGATCTCTGCTCTAATTAGCTTAGCTTAATTGATTGATTGTGCTTAGCTGTGTTTGTTGGTGGAAGGCGGTGTTGGTGGTGTGCCAGAAAACTGTTAAGGTTGCCATTCCTACAGAAGTTAACAAAGTTAAAGAGGAATGAAAGAGGCTGCACCAAGCTGAAAACTTGTGCAATGTGTGGGCACAAAAGAAAACCTTGGTCCTGCTTTACATTGTATGTAACCATCTGTGTGATATGATCAGCAATTTCTTGTTCTGAATGTGTCCAAAATCTTGCAATATGACAACCTTGTCTGCTAAAATGTTTGGCATATTGCTATTCAGTATAAATACTTTATTTCAAAAGGGATTTGCTGCACAAGAAACTAGCTATAGCACTTCATCAGACACCATTCATGTAACGATATGCTGTAGCAGAAACAAAGAACTTTTTTTTCCTGCACGCTGTCATTGCATCTGTAATGTTGTGATGACAACTGCACAACACAGAGGAAACAACACACATTATAATATAAAAGAGATTCATTAAGGACAGCAATGTATGGATTCTGGACAGAAGACAGGTGATTGGCAAGAGGAGTAAAGGAAGCCATTTATGTCAAACTGGAACAACTCTTCTTGAATAGAGAGGTGGGGGTGGGGTGGTGCAACATCACCTATCAGCAACATCCTGACATCACTTTCCAGGAAGTTTCACACCAGTTCACACCCTAATTCATCACACCTCACATGTGACCATAACCACTCACATGTGACCCCAGCAACCCTCCTGCAATATCAACGTGTTAACAACCCCCTTACTGACAATTGACTGTCAGGTGGGGAACTCCCCTCCTGTCAGCCGAACTGATGAAGCCGCTTGGATACATCCTTAAGTATAAAACAGCAAATTGGCTTAAAACATGTTAATATCCACTGCTTGTCTCTATATTTTGGTTTGAAACATCATTTTAGAGATTCCTGTAAAACTATAGCAATATCTGGAGATCTGAGATATTTTTATTCTGTTTTCCTTTACTGGGACTATTATAATTTACATTAAATTATCAGAAAAGATGTGGTGTGATACTAATAACTTTTAGGTTAGGTGCTCATACATTTGCCAGCTGTTCTACGTAATAAAAGCGAGGCTCAGGCAGTGTTCAATAAAACATAATCATTTCTGTACCTTGAAGGGGTTAAATTAATTATAAATACACAGATGAAATAATGGCAATTCTAACAAACTACTGCTGGAAATATATATTTATCTCAAATCTGATATATGATATTGCGAAAGCCCCAGCTCAACCCATGTAGTTAATGACATGATATACTGCGTTTTACTGGGTATTCAATTTTTCAGGAAAGAAATATTAGCATTATAAATCTTTTGTGAAAATCAAAATTGTTGAGGCAAGTAATTTTCAAAATGTGTCGGTGAATTTAAATAGTTCAGATTTGAAATTATTTGGCTCTAAAGGTAAGAGAATACTTCCATCTTTACATTGTTCAACCTTTTTTGACAAGAGCAGAGCTTGTCTTGAATACAGTATACAGTACAACCACTACTACTAGACTGTTTTTGATCAACATCAATATTTTGCACCATTATTAAAAGGCTTCAAAATGTTTGCCTTTGGAACTGATCTATATAACATCTTACAGTATGAAACTCAAGTATGTCAATTGTCAGTGTAAAATTCCCAGTATTCCCCTCTAGGTTAAAATATATGACTGCAGCATTTAGAGACTGTGAATTGCCCAGCTTTCATTGTTAGAACTATACAACAACGATACAACAACTTGCTTTTTGCAGCTTTAACTGTTTGCGCCTCTCCTTCCACCTGTGCACCATGGTCTCTGAACTGCATCACCAAAATTGATTGATTGATGGATTTATTGACTGGGACAGTGTGCAGTTTGAAACATTGAAGATGCACTGCACCAGAGTTAGCTTGAAGCTAGTTTGCATCTGTAGTCCCCAACAAAAAACATACAAGAGCACAACAACAAACAGTACAAAGTACACCATACAAAATACAAAATTACACACAGCACATCACACACACCCACAATGTCAATTAGAACTTGTCAAATTTAAATCAAGACCATAGATGGAGTTTAGCCTCAATGCTCACACAGCTGATTGGTCTTTAGTAGATTTTTTAAAATCTTTTAAATACAAATAAGATTTTAAAAGATTTTTTTTAAATACAACAGAGATGCGCAAAGTGAGTTTCAAGGTCAGGAAAATACCAAACATTCAGAGCACTGCTTGTGCTGGTCATTGCACCTCCATGAAAATAGGGCCCATAATGTTTTATCTCTCTATAGAATGTCTCTTTCCTGTCATTTTCTAAACAGGCCACCATACAATAGAAGTTGAGCATGGTGTTTACAATGATGATAGTAGCCTGACTATAGTGGTCTCCATGCATAACCACAATGGGCTTATAAAATGTTGATGCAATCCCTGTTGAATACAAAGGACCTCAGGAGTCATGTTGAGAAGATTATAGAAGTAGGCTAGTCATTTTGTCAATTTTTTGTTATCTATCTGTCATCTACGCAGTCACATATGTGTGAACACTTCAAGTGTATGTGACTGGGCCTGACTTGATCTAACTAGGTCCCACATCCACATTATCACATGTCCCCACTGTGAACACAGTGTACCCTCCACTTATCCTTGTTAGCATGTCCTCTAGCAGCTCAGCAGGCCCAGCTGACACCAGGGAACTGCTCAAAAGGCTGCACCTGGAAAGGCATGATGAGATGTGCTACAGCGAGCAGGGAAATGAAGATCAGTGCGTCACTCGTGGGTGATGGGGTGGCACGCCTTAAAACACTACACTTCTCCCTCTGCCTTCTTATTCTCTACCCCTGTTTATGATCTTTTACCAATCTGGGAAAAAAGAGAAAAAAAATTCTGTGTTCACTGGAGCAACATAGGTGTATCCGGGGTACATGCTGCTGTCTTTTCTCCAGCTCTATGTTCAGTGGCTTTAATCTTAAGACTGTGCTCCTTTTGTGCCTGAAAGTAACTTAGAAAATTACACACCATCAACATATCCTTTGCCAGTGTACTTTCTCTTGTAACTTCCATTTTCATTTACATGTGACAGAGGTAATTAATCTGCTGCACTTTGACCTGTGCAGCCTCTGTTTGAGTGCTTGTCTAATTGTTTGTCTGTAATATCCCTGCTCATTCCGCCACTGTTCATTAACACTTAATGAACAATGATCTGGGATAGCACAAGAGCTTAACAAGTAGTCATATCCACTCAAATGTATTTATACTGGAAGGAAGGTTATTTTTAAAGACAATGCTTTTTGGAGCCTTTTTGGAAACTTGCAAAAATACATGATGACAAGGCCAGTCAGTTATTGTTCCACCTATGCTTTCTCCTAATGAGAGATTGCGTTTATTTTCTGCGGTGGATAAGGATTGTTTCAAAAGACTCTGCAGTTTTAAATCAGTTGTTTTCTTACTTGCAGTACATGTTCAGTTTATGCAGTGCACATTACAGCAACTTTTTATGCCTGTTTTTTCACAGTATTCTGCAGTGCCAGCTTTACCCAGAGGCTTCAAGACTTCTGAAGGTGTCATGTCTTCATTTACTTCATATTTTCCTATTTTGACAAAACAGCTCCCTGCCTGGAAGTCAAAGAGATACCTGACATTCAGAGTTTTTAAAGTTTTTTTTTTTTTTTCACCTGCCAGGCACATGTCAGTTTGAAAAAGAATGTTCCCTCAATAATATATTGGGCTAAATACTATCTGATTTTAGAGGTATCACATGAAAATTAATAGTTAATGTAATAGTTCAACATTTTAGGAACAGCACTCATAGAAAGCACACTTTACAGGAGAGGATTCAAAGTGCTGGAGACTGGATGCCAATCACTGGCATAATCTATATTTTAGGAATGTCCAGTAATAAAACATTTCTAGTCAGAGATGCAAAAAACATTGCAAGGCATATTTAATATGAAAATACATTTCCAGTTTTGCACTTTTATTTTAGGGAAAATTGACTTTTATTCAGGGCACTTCAACGAATATTTATTTGGTGTTCTGATATCTTGCAAGAAAACCATCACTAAGCACTGGCTGCTTCCTGACTCCCACACCATAAAGGAATGGACAGATATAGTTAATGAAGTATTCATAATGGGAAAAAAAATACTTTTTCACTTTGCCTACAAATGAACAGATTTACTGAGTCATGGTCAAAATGGGTTTCTTATTTACAGCAGTCACAGCCACACTTTATGGAGTTCATAAATTAATAGATCCTTCGTCGGTGTGTTTTGTTTTGTTTCAATAATCTGACACACAGTTCTACTAAGGAAAAGGTTGCTTGGTCTCCTAACCATTTTTTTTTTGTTTCAGAACTTAGATAACTTACTGGATTGTATCCCAACATGTGAATGTACATCTTTGCTACTATATGTCCCTCTTTTCAGAATCTAAATAGTTATTGAAAAATTTATAGGATGTATATTGTTTAAAAAAACAGTATAAGGAGAAGGGGTTTCAAGTCATGCTGTTCATTTGTTGCAGACTTAATGGTCCCTGTTATTGCAAGGCTGTTTCTTTGTAGTTGTTGAAATGTTCTCAACTATCCTCTAAATAAAGAATTGAAAAAAAACCAACACTCATTCACTTTCATGCCAAGAGATGGATAAAGAGATCATTCTCATATTTGTACACTAAATATCAAGCTAAAGCCAGGAGATGATTAGCTTAGAGTGGAAACAGGGGGGAAATAGCTAACATGTTCTGTTAAAAGATAACAAATTCCACCTACCAGCATGGTTAAATAACTTTTATACTATACATTTATGTCATATGGATGTAGAGAAGTGTGACATCACCCGTTGGTTTGCACAGAAGCCATCTTTTCCGTTTGGAGCCAGGACCCTCCAAATAAGGAGTGCGGGGAGTTGCCTTTCACGGTCTGGACCCCGCTACCTCGGACCCAAGCGAACACTAGCTGACTGGAAACAGTGAACACTGCACACTTGGCCTAACATTAGCTACTTAACTAAGTTGTGCTAACAGGGCAGATATTGTAATTAACATTAAACTTAGTGAAATATTGTGAAAATAATCTGCCTCAGTGCGAGTTCCTGTCAATCAATGCCCATCAAAGCTACTATAAGTCTTCAAATCTTACTAACAGAGCAATAATTTCCAAAATGACATCCAGCAGTGGCTGTCGGTGATATTGCGATTAAAGATAATTCTGCGTTGGCTTTAGCCTCGAGCTGTGGTAGCTGTCTCTTGGTTGTGTTTTTTGGGGGAGTTACGTGCTAGGACTATTTCTTAGCCAAGTAACTAGTAACTCCCCATGAAACCACAACTTATCATTTTTACACTTTGTTTGATTTGTATAAAAAAAATTTAAAAAACAAGACATGTGTTAGTCAGTAAACTCTAGAGGTATTTATACTTACTGAAGCTAAGCTAGTCATCTTGGTATTATCTGACTTAAAGCAAACATATTTCCCAAAATGACAAACTATTTCTATAAAGAATGTACAATAATGAATATGTTTTCCCTCAAGGATTCCCCTGAAGACACCACAGGGCATCTGCAACATGGCTTTTCAATTTTATTTATTTATTAACCCTTTAAAATGTCTAATAACTAAAACATTTCTTCATACAGTATATAACCCACATTAAGACCTGAACAGTGACTGCCAATTAGTTTAGTTTGCTTTAGTTAACCTAAGGACCTGGTCTGTGTGTTACAATGTGGTATACAGAACTTTAAAAGGTAGTTAGTAAAACAGAATTTCTGACAGAAAGAAAATTCTACTTTTTAATCTCTTTCAATGTACTGTGGTGCCATTAATCAGCATACAGAATGTCAGGGATTATATTTTACATTACATATAATATCAAAAGCCACTTAAAGGGAAACTTTGGTATTTTTCAGCCTGGACCCTTTTCCCATCTTTTGTGTCTAAGTGACTAATGGGGACAACAGTTTTTGAAATTGGTCCAGTATTGAGCGAGAACATTTCAGCTGGCAGCTGCAAAACAGGCTGCAATGTAATCTGATGGGGCAATAACACCTTGTCAATGTACGTCCACTGAAAGTGCTTGTTTTTGCCACTGACAGGCTCAGATTGTTATTATAAGTGTCTAACAACATTATGGAAAGGACCATACAGAGAAATAAAGTTTTTCTTTACCTTTCGCTTGATCCGGTCTGTTTGTTATTGTGTCTAACCATAGACTATAAAAATAATGGACATAGCCACTGACGACGTCAGCCATTGGTTTGTGAACTCGCATTTTGAAGCCTCATGTTTGGCATTTTGACCATTGCCATCTTGGATTTTTGGAGCGAGAAGTGATGAGAAGTGACCACATTTGGATGAGAGGGTGGAGCTGACCCTAATGCTAGCTGCTAGCTTGGTCAGCACAGTGCATTTAAAGTCTATGGTTAACTTTGATAATGCTAATGCTAATTTTTGCTAGCAAAAAACGGGCTTAAGACCATTAAAACAAAATGTTCTTACTGGAAAAACTGAACATCCGACTCCTTAGAGGGTCTTTTATTACAACCAAACACTGAACAAGAATTTTTTAGGTGACTAAAATGTTACAAATAACTTTCATGAACTGAAAACACACTGAAATAGTGACAACTACGGCTACACCTATACTGAATCTGGGGTTACGCTATGTTTACATTACCTAATCATTGTTATTGTCATGGTAGGGACTTGTTAATCACAACATTGCCACGCCCTAAAGCATAACCTGCTTTATCATCAAATTTAAATTAAATGGGACCATAATTTAGAAAATGAACAGAATGCTGTATTGAAGAAGACTTAAAACTAGTGATTCAGGCCATAAACTCATTTGGAAAGTGTTTACTGAGGTAATAAAATCAAGTGAGAAGAAGGGTCGTTTTCTCATAGACATCTTTACAATCGGACTTCATTTTGGAGCCAGTGGAGTCGCCCCCTTCAGGTTCACATTAGCTTCATTTTTCAGACCCGGAACTACCCGCTTGTGTCTAAACCATAGAGCGTAAAAAATATGGATGTAGCCACTGTGATGTCACCCATTGGTTTCTGAAGAGCAGTTTTGAAGCTCAAAGTGGGCAGCTCCAGCCGTCACCTAATCCAAAATGGTCAAAGAGGTGGGGCTGAGGCGGGCCGAATGAAGTCTTGTTGCTGAAACAAGCCACCTAGAGGCTGGCAACCTGTCACTCAAAGCAGCCACGTCCTTAATTATGCATAATTTTACAGCTTAATAAAATTTAAATGGGTGAGTTATAAAAAATTCACCCCCTGTACAGTTGTCATGAAAGGGGAAATTAGCTATAGAGACCAAAACCATTTTTTGTACCATGCTGTAAACATGTTTATTTCTGCTGTAAAGTTGGGCATATTAACATAGTGGTCTATGGGGATTGACTCGCTTATGGAGTCAGCCTCAAGTGGCCATTCAAGCCACTGCAGTTTTTGGCACTTCTGCATTGGCTTCATTTCTCAGCCCTAGAGGTTGCCCCTTGGTCTTAACAAATCTCACCCAAGAAGTCTCATTCTGAAATCTCACGAGAGCTGAGTTGTTGTCAAAATCAGCTTAATATTCAGCCATGACAGAGTTGGAGAGAGGAGGGCCGGGAGGAGCTTAGTGTTACCTAAAAGATTTTCAAAGTCATGGATGAATATTTAGCTGATTTCGACATTTATTCAACTTTTGTGAGATTTCAGAACAAGACTTGTCCTTGAGCAAGACTTGTTTAGCTAAATAACAAATAGACCGGATCAAGCGAAAGGTAAAGAAAAATGTTTCTCTGTATGGTCCTTTCCATAATGTTGTTAGACACTTATAATAACAATCTGAGCCTGTCAGTGACAAAAACAAGCACTTTTAGTGGACATATATTGACACGGCATTATTGCCCCAAAGGATAACATTACAGCCTTATTCGTGGCTGCCGGCTGCAGCACCCTCACTCAATACTGGACCATTTTCAAAAATTGTTGTTTCATTAATCACTTAAACACAAAATGATGGAGAAATAGGGTCCAGGTTGAAAAATAACGAAGTTTCCCTTTAAGACTAAAATAGTAGAAAATAATATATTGAGAGAACGTCGATGGAAGCACGCGTAATAGGCCTCTTCCACATGCAATAAACCATTCAAATGAATATTGATATATTCATGCATATATGCACATATTTTTAGATGTTTCTATATAGATACATGTGAATATGAATGGTTATACTCCCCCTAACTTATTAAATTACTAAAGCTATCCTGTTGTATGTGTGAAAATAACAGCATATTTGTGTTTAACCAAATGTTTACAGTAAGTAGATTCACAGACCAGTACCAGACTAATTTATGGAAGTGTCTGTAAGTATTTTCCACTCACAGCCTTCTCCTGTGTTTAAGTATCTGACAAGGAAGGAAAAGCTCTTACAGAGAAAAATGCACAGTATTGGTCACAAGAGGGCATGTCACCCTATAAAACAAGCAAGTTGCTAATGACTTTTTCAGGAACCAATTTTCTGCTTTGTGGCACAGCCCATAAACAAGGTTATTCTCCTCCATCAAGGGATGAATAGAGATTTAACTGTCTTTTCTGTTTATTATCTCACAGCAACATTTACACGTTGCTTATGCCACAAATTGAAGAAGGTCTCTGACTTTCTCACTTCTATCCCATATTTTGTTTCTTTACATCTACTAAGAGCTAGGTTAAAAGCACTGATCCATTCTGCATGTTAATGACCATCAAGTATTTATACCATAGATGTTTAACAAGGACCTCTAGACTAATGTGACCTAACATTTCACCTCCCTGGTCTGGCATATTTTGAATGTTATCTTTTTTTTAAATAGGCTAAACACAGGATTGCAGCGACACACATCAATGTGACAGTAATGCTGAAATTAGCTTTAAAATGCTGAGCTCTCACTATTACACAAGCCACACACTGTAATTCTCCCACCTGCTAGCACTCCCATAACTCTGTTCCAAAACCCCGGGGGTTGGATACATGATGACTCGGGTGTACCAGATGACAATGTGATTTTAATATATGTGGAAGGTTGAGAGTTTTGTTAAACGCATACATCAGGGTTTCACAAATCATGTGACTTTGAGTGTGTGTGTAGACCACTCAATTAACACATCTACTGACAAGGCATCATAAAAAAGACAAAGAGTCTCCGGTGATCTTGAAATTCTGCAAAACACTATTTAGAAGAGCTAGTCATAAGGGCGTTTGCAGCTTTCAGTCAAACTATAACCTTACTGATGAATGACTGCAGCAGTATGACTTAATTATGACTGCACAGGAAATACTGTCCATCCCTAGTAATGACCCCGATGGCCATCGATAAAAAGGCTTGATAAACGCAGACTTCCTGAGCCTGGATGGATAAATACGGCCTGAGTAATGAGACCCGGGCTGCCGAGGATGACAGCTCTGCTCTATATCATATGCTGCTCTGTGGTTCTGGGGCAGCAGTGGGGGGGCTTTCACAGGGAGCCTTTGAAACCTCAGTGTGAGCGCTCTCATTCGCGGCCAGCTTTCAGACACAGTGGTTGTGTTCTCTGAGAGAAAATAACCTGAGATATCAGAGAGACAGTAATGAGAAATTCCATTTTCAGTCATCTGGTTCTATCTGTGTGACTCTCCAGTGCACTCTCAAGTAAAAAGCAATTGCATCAATCTTACACATACAGTCTACTGGGATAAATCTTTTGAGTGTAGTTCAAAATGGCTCTAAGCATACATCACAATAACATAATCTATGTTTCAAATTAAGTTCATCCTTCACTCGTTGCGCTAATTAACACGGTAATTGATTAATCCATTACTTGATTTTTTTTTGTTCTTAGACCTTAGTCTGAAGCTAATAGAAGCTCGATAAACTGGCCGTTTACATTTGTGAGAGAAAAATCTGGCTCTATTTCATGGTTCAGAAGCTTTACCGTCCTTTTTTAGAGAAAGGACAGATCTTACAGAGGTTAACAAAGCTGTCATTAGCAGGCTTAGGATCTAAGTAGATGCAGAAAGCTCAGACCTCCACACAATATAACCACGCCGCCTTTTTCTCCAGCAAGGAACAGGCATTACTTTCTCGTAATGGCTCCTCTGCCTCATGGGATGGCATGCATTGTAAAGTGACAGACAAGATGTGAAATAAGATGATATGGAGTCGAATTCACACCTGTGGTACTTACAGTACACGGCAGAGGGTATGTTTTTGAATCCACGGACCAATCAAAGTGTTTCATTCAGTTATTAATGAATCTCTACTCCAGCATGTTGTGAGATTCCCAAGGTCAATACCACCATTTCCTCCACCCAATAGATAATCTCTCTTTTTCCACTCTTTTGCAGGTCAACTAGGAATATCCTCTGTACATTCTTACTAATTACTACTGGTCTCGCATATAAATTGATTTTTTTTTTTTTTTAACGAGTAGATCTTCTTAAATCCCTCTCACTATAATTAAGGCTTATATCGGGATAATGGAAAAATGGTGGATCAAAGGTTGAATTAATTGCAGACTTGAGCATGTAATTCAGGTACTGAGAGAGTGAAGACATGTCTTTCATGGAAAGAAACTCTCAGATACACACGAGCTGGGTGACAGGAATAGATGCGCTGAACATATGTTTAGATATACTTTCACATCAAGATTTTGTAAATGTGATAACTTCCTTGAGGCTTATTGCCACTTGGTGGGATCTCTCACGATTTCAGTACATAAACAAATCATACATTTAAGAAGCCTTAGGTTAAAAACTTTTCACTTGTACTTTACACATATGGTACACATCTTGCCCTTGTTCTTTTCAGTTTTATAGACGGCAGCACGACAAACACATAATAACATCCAATTCCTACAGCTCATCTGTTGGCAAGGTAACATATCCTGTCATACCTGATTCTTGAAAGTAACAGTTGTTTTCAGCTCACAATTGTCAAGCTTACAAAACATAATGATTTCCCAGACATATGAAACATATGAAAAACATACTACAACAGTAGTAACACTAATCCAGAGGATATCAGTGTAGTTCAGGAGCACACCTCATCACTAATTTAAAAAACAATATAAATACAGTTCATAAAAGTAAACAAAAGGCTGATCATAAGTGATGCACCTAAAAATAACACCAGTAAAATAAGCAAAACGGAGGAAATGACACCCTTAAAAATTAGCATTTGTAACAACAAAGTTTATTAAATGAATGAAATGTCAAAATACAACTCATATCTCAGAACACCTGCAAGTATATTATTCAAAAGATTCACAGCTGTGGGAACAGAACACCTCCTAAATCAATGTGTGAAACATGTGAGCATGCATAACCGCTCACTCAACACACTTTTTACTCTACTAAAAACACCAAACAGGACTGAAATACGGCTTGAATTCTCCTCCTGGTTCTTTCCTCCAAAAAGTTTTCTAATAAATCTGGAGTCAAACCAATTGTAGAACCAGACTCTTTTAATAAATTTGTTAATCCTGTTCCTGTCATTGACAGTATTGCTGTTACCAAACTGTATGTCTGTACAGTTAATATGAAGCTACAGCTAGACGCTGGTTAGCTTAGTTTAGCATAAAGACTGTGTGAGGTGGCAACCAGTGGAGACTCCAGGAGAAACAGAAATAGTCCATCACATTACCCCTGTAACACCATAACTCATCATTTTTGATTAAACAAATGAGATATCATGTTAATTAGTGAACTTTAGAGGTACTGGTAGATGGATTTTGTTACTTTTGGACAGAGTCAGGCTATTTCCTACTGTTTCCGCTAAGTGCTAAGCTAACTTGGCTGCTGGCTGTGGATTCATATTCAGCGTACAGGCATGGTATCGATCTTCACACCACTCTTTGGAAGAAAGCATACAAGCATAATTACCAAAATTTTGAACTATTCCTTTACTCCTTGGCAAATGATTACCTTTCAACCACTTTATTGTTCATCATGGTTAATGGTAAAAAAAAAACGTTTCAAGGGACACTGGATGTTTTTAGAATGTTTTGAGGTTGATTATATAATTTTTTTTTTCTCCTGTTGCCACCGTGGCTGATCACCCTGTTTAACACCTCCACTAACTACAAGTTTACAAATTCTCTTGTATAATCATCACATAATCTCCGTGCTCTTTGAAAGCCTGAACTCCTAACAAGATGTGGTGTGACACTATGTGGTGCCTAAAACCCAGGGAGTCATAAATATATTTATTACAGGCCTAGTAAATGAGGGAGTTGAAGTCATTTTAAATACTTTCCTTGGGGAATAAATTATGGCACACTGAGAAAAACTTCCCAGTAAAGTCACACCTCTGAAATAAGCATGAAACTGCTAAATGGGGTTTGGGTGTTTTTTTATTGGTTTTTTTTTTTTTTTTGGTGCGTGAGTGTGTGTGTGTGAGAGAGAGAGAGAGAGAGAGAGAGAGAGAGAGAGAGAGAATGTGTTTGGTCTGTATTTCACATTTTGGGACCCGTTTTGGACTTCAAACCAGTTAAAAGTTGGACAGTACATCCAATTAGGACCATAATAGGAGTCTGCATTTTTCACTGCAACTGTATTGAGCAGAAGCTAAAAGGGTTTTGTCTTCACTGAGGTTCTGGTTAAGGTCTGGGAAATCTTTAGGGAATTAATATGCAAATCAATGAAATGTGCTGAAAGTGAGATATACAAGCAGTGTTATATGAATTCCGTGTGCATCCAAAGTGTCTAAGTTGCATTTTGAAATACACTGGCATCATGAGCAAGTTACGATTCGTCATCAAATATATGAACCAAATGTCTCAAGAATGAGAAAACTGCTGAATGATGGTCAGCGCTTCACTATGAACTCCTGTTGAGGCGAAAATGATGCGGCGCCGGAACGACCTGTCAAAGCTGCTGGGTATCATCCCTTAAAGCTTTTGACACATTTTAAACTGAACTTCACCGAGACTTCCCTTCACCAACACTTAGATATCCTGCTGATACGCCACACTTCTTTAGCTCTGACAGCCTGTGTGATTATGTAAATGTGTGTGGTTGAACATTCGGATCCATGCGGTGGCAGTGAATACAGCCGGATTTCACAGGTGTTAGTGCGATCAGTTTATTGATTTAAGGTGGAAATGTAGAGAGGTTATGGACCCGTTTGACCTCCTGCCCCCGCATCCCCTGTCAATATCAGTGGCAAATATCGATCCTTTCAGGCAATTCGGCTTAATTGAAGGTAGCCCTTTTTTTTTTCTATTGAATGGTCAGAGGGTTGCAGAGAAAGAGGTGAATGATTGTGAGGTGTTTTCATTCACATGAGTGAGAGAAACATTTGATTAGCTGGTGGTGTTTGTGGGAAAACTACACTTACTGCATGTTCTTCACTGTAATGGGAACACTGACTGGTATGTGAAATGACTATAAGGACTTGTTGTACCTGTGGCACTCAAGATTAAGGTCATAGTGACTTGATTGCACTTCACGGTGTCACTATGACCCCCAGGTGCAGTTTTCATTTCTGTTTTTATTAGACTTAAGGAGCTGTAGTGAAAGTTCAGTCATGAGCCTATAGTTTCTCATAGCGTCATGCCTTTCACATCTCTCACACATATTCACTCATAATTTTCTTTGCTGTCATTATCAGGGGCTGTCAACTGAGCCATCAGCTGTTCACATCAACTGGTCACATCTACTGTATCCAATAGTGCAGCAGCACACTTCCATTGTTCATCTCGTGGCTGTCTTTTTAAAAATGCTTTCTCCCTCTCTACCTGTAGTGCTTTCATGCTGCCGTTATGTGCGCCCCGCCACCTCCCCATCACCGCCGGTCTTCGCAAGATTCATCACTTCATCAACCTCATCAGCCTTATCAGTCTCAGCAGAGTCATCAGCGACCACCACCACCAGTGTCTGGACTCCATGTGAGGTTACCAATTCTGTCTGTAAAGTCTAAGCGACAAAGACTTTTGACAAAACTAATTATCAGTATCATCAATAAACAATTATCTTTATTTCATTCAAGAAAATGTATGTTATATCATAGGAATGCAACAGTTCTTTCCTCAAGGAAACTTGGTGTATGCAAACTGTTCTTCTTGGTCCTGTGGGCGGTTGCAGAGTTTTCTCAACAATCCGAGCATGAGCAAGTAACTTGAATGACTCTCGCTGGGATCAGGGCACTCCTGAATCCAAATTGAGCACAAGAGAGATTGTTATTTTTCAAAAAAGACATTTGCAGACTAGGAATTGAAGTTTAGTAAGACAAGAGAGGAACCCAAAGGTTTTTTTGTGTTGTTTTTTTTTCTCAAGGACCCTTAAACAGACGTACAGATGCACCTGGCTACAGGCCCGCATCATTTGACAGGATTTTGTCCCACATAGCCTACCTCCATATCTGTGAGGGTGTTTGTTGTTAGACATGACCTAGAAAATGAACTGAATAGCTCGCTTTACAGCTATAGTGCAAAGATGGGAAACTTGAAAAATACCAGCTTTACATGGATTTAAAAACAAACAAGGACATTTTTTAAGGCGGAGGCCATTTTCCAAACTATAAAAAAAACTTATCTCTGCCTGGTCTCAACATGCAGACACATAAGTCTGAAGTTTCATGTGAAGCAATATGAATTATTGAAGGTGTTTTTTATTTGCTTGAACAAAAGATAAGATACCAGACTAAACTTGAGGATTCAAGTATTCTTTCTGAGCTCCTGAGTTGATGCATACAGGAATCATTGGAAAGAATCAAAAAAGTATGCAGTGCACTGTATCAAGTGTGTGCTTTTTGTACCACTGTTGAAAGGTATTACCGGTTGTTTACTACACTATAACAAGCCAGCCGAAAGGTATTTGGTCCATCAACATCCCAGTCTGCTTGGACATCCTAACAGCAGCATCAGGAGGAGGAGGAGGAGGAGGAGAAGGAGGAGGAGATGGTGTTGGTGAGGAAGGAGTAGGAGGAGGAGGGAGTCTGTTCCACTTGGATGGCCGGAGCAGTGAGAGGCTGGTCTGGGAAGACAGACAAGACAGCGCTCTCTCTTTCCCCTTTCCCCCCTCTGTCTTTCTTTCTTCGCCGGCCGCGTGCGTGCGTGCGTCCCGCTCCGCTCCAGCACTGTCTGATGAGGGAGGGAGACTTGACGCATCGGAGTGAGCACACCGAGGCTTCACTTTCCAATATCCGACCTGCGAGACGCCACGTCGTCAGATACTTGTGCTACTGACACTGAAAGAGAAAGAGGTAGAGAAAGAGAGAGAGGAAGAGAGAGAGAGAGAGAGAGAGAGAGAGAGGCAGGATGGAGGCTCACTAGTGGTGCCGCACGGAGCAGCACAGTACAACCCGTGAATGTAGCGCAACAAAAGAAAGAGCAGCATCTTTGCGCACAAGTCAGACGGATGTTTTTGTCCAGCAGCGTCGCCGCGACTCGACAGTGATGTCTGTGTGCAGAATTTTGTTTAGTGACAAAATACGGATTAATCTGAGGCTGTGAAATCCTCTGAGAAATTACTGCTGCGAGGACAGGTAAGATCATTATTATTGTTGTTGTTGTTTTTATATTCTAATTATTATCCCCTTCTTTTTCATATAGTAACTTCAACGCCTCAAGTTAAATCTCGCTCAGCTCAGCAGTAGTTGCGGCTCAGAGAGAAATAAAATCTCCATCCTAACTTTTTTTTTATACAGATTACACTAAACCTCGATAAGGGTGGTAGCAGCCGGGATTGCCTTCTCTGAATTTCACCCACTGCTGATCTGATTTGCCTGTCTACTTTGTTGTGAGAGTGGGACTATCATGGTGGAAGTAAAGTAATCTGCGGGTGTGTGAGCGTCTCTCCGATCAGTGCAGATGTTCAGTAATCCCCGCTGTTGACCCTTCCTTGAATAATCCCCGCGGATTTGTTGATTATTCTGCTGCTGCTGCTGCTGCTGACCACCTACTGCGGCCACGAGAATCCGTCTAGTCCTGGATACCGCGGGATTAAGCCAGAAAAACCGGGAGAAAACCAACGCTAAACCAGCATATGTAAATCTCTTAGATTCACTCCTGAATAGTGGAGGGTTAAACACACCTTCATTAAGCCTATACACCTTTAGGATTTAAAAAAAAAAAAAAAAAGTAATCCCAAACTGCTATTTTAAGTTCTGATTTTGTTTGTGTTACTTCCCGTATTGTGTGATGCTCATGACATCATAATGAATCAGCCTTTATGTCACTGTATCACTGCTCCAATGGTGTTAATCGGTGCATCTGTCAGTCACTGTGCAAGCTGTCCAGTGGTCACGGCAGCCTGTGTTGGGCCTGGAGTCTGATGACCTGCAAATGCCATAAAGCCACTTTAATATGTTTTAATAGATATGAACATCTGTGCAGTTTCAGCACATCCGACGTGCCAAACTTCTGCCAAAATTGCTCACTGGAATGATAACTGAAAGTGACTCCGGTAGAATTTTCTGCTTTCGGAAACATAAAAATGAGCCCTGAGTGCAGTGAGTGTGCAAGGGAAATGTGTCAGTGTGATGATAACAACCAGTCAGAGCAGACCATGTGCTGCATACCAGCATCTATCTGATGATGTGCGTGCATTGTTCGTTCACCATCAAGTCTGTAGAAGCCATGGCTGACTGAGGAGCAGCTACAGTAACTCTGTATGATCTGTTGCATAAACTTATCGTCTGACTTGACAAGAGCCAAACTTATTCTGAAGGTTAGCAGAGTAAAAAGAGACAACTTCACCTTAAAGGGTTTCAGGAAGATGACTCTACAGCTCAGTCTTCATCTGTGAACATGAGCACACAGTATCTCACCGAAAGCCTTAGACAAGACAGCAGAGACTCTCTTGAGATCTAAGCATAAATGTTTAATATTTTTTTTAAAAATGGCTGAATTAGTCCGGGGAGTGAGGAGTAGATTGTGCATCTAATTTACCAAATGACTAAAATCCTTCCATACAAACATGAACAATCAAGATAGAAGCTGAACCGCAAGTTGGCATCAGCTCACGCTACACAAATGTCAATAACTGCAGAAGCATCTCTAAGCAGCATTTAGTTTGACTGGTATCTAATGAGCGTAAGTGATATCTGGTGCCTGCGTGATGTCTCTGTCCAGATGCAACCTCACAGGAAAACAGCCTTTTAATGGTCGAAGATGGCCTGAGAGCCAACAAGCCTGTCAGAAGTGATGGAGCACAGAAGTGACATTAAAAATATCCAGGGATAGGTGCATTTTAGAGGCGCGCCATAAAAATTTCAAAGCGTGGTTTCCGCAGGAAGTATCGAAGAAATGTGTCATCAAGGTCATTTTTATTTCATGCCTCTCCAGGAAAGCTAGTTCAAGGAACAGATGGAATGGTAGACTGTGGGTTTTTTGTACAAAGTGTTCTGTGTGAGATATGATGGAGAACTTACAGTGTGTGGCTGTCTCCTCCTTATCTTACATACATACAGTAAGAAGAGCCTGTTACACTTTTACTCTTCATATTGACTTGTTTTGTCACAGGATATCCTGTACGTACTGACATTACAGCCACATGGGCACTTTACATTAGTCATTATGGTCTCATCATCATTCTGTCAGTAGTTTAAACGGTACAGTAGGAAGGGAGGGGGTACTAAGACTTGTTGCTTCATCTTTCACTTTGCTTTCACCAGTTTTCTATCTCTTTGGCTAAATTTGGTGCCATACTGATTTTTTTTGTTATTAAATATAACTGTTAAAGCAAAACAGGCAGTTCAGTCTTTGAGGATTCTTCTTTGCTAAACTGACTCCTTAAATTGCTTGTGACCCCTTAATATGAATCATAATTACTGTCAACCCGTCGCCAGAGTGCACGTCTTTAAATAGTGTAGAACTGCTTTCAAGAGGCCTGAAGAGGTGAAGGGATTAGTCAACTGGCAAAAAATTTACATGCAACCATTGCTAATCAACTAATTGAGTCATTTTTCAAGCAAAAATGCCCTAAAAAAATCTGGTGTCAGCTTCTCAAATTCTGAAGATTTGCTGCTTTTCTTTGTTATGATAGTAGACTGAATAGTTCTGGGGAGGGGTTGACTTTTGGCTTGACAAAATAAGACATTTCAAACGGGGCTAATGATCATCAGATTATCAGCTAATCTGCGGATTCTCGATTAATCAATTCATCATTTGGTCTACAAAATATCAGAAAACAGCGAAACATGTCCATCATATTTTTCCTAGAGCCCAATGTGACTTCTTCAAATTGCTTTTTGTCAAACCAACAGTTTAAAACCCAAATATACTCAGTTTATGGTTGTTTATAAGATAGAGAAAGCAGCAGATCCTCACATTCCAGAAACTGGAACTATTAAAAAAATATTTTATTGCTGACTAATTTCTTGTCAGCTGACTAATCCATGAATCGACTAATCATTTCAGCTCTAATATGTTTCTGTCACTTTTGTCTCTGGGAAATTTTGATGGGCATTTTTCAAAATTTTCTGACATTTTCTAGACAAAATGAATTGATTAATCGAGAAAATAACGGGTTTATTCATTGGTCATGTTCATTGCTGATCATTAGTTGCAGCCCTAATATGCAGCATTCCACAAGAAAAAGCAAAAATTAGAGACATTTTTAAAAATAGACATTATTTTGTGTAGATTTTTTTCTTTTTCTTTTTTCATACCCTAGTAGTCATCTTGCTACTCCTTAGATCCATCTCAGAACACTTGCTGGGTTCCTGACCCTCAGGTTGGAAACCACTGCTGTAGGGTATCCTCATATCATCCTTGTGTGTGACCTCACATTACACTTCTCTCGCACACACCCCGATAGACAATGTAACATGTGAGACGTGTGCATTATTGCGACCACCTCGCCAACCATCAGGTCGCGTTCCTTCCGCACAAGTAGACACGGTGACGAGCAGCAAATAAAAACAAATGCTCGGTGTCAGTCGTTCAGCACCACTGCTTTTTTGCTTCACTCTACTGGGTTTTCAAAGTAAACAGCGCTGTGAGATTTTCCACAACACCATAATGGATGAGGAAGCTGCAGACCCTTGATACTACTTTACCACAGTGCTGTGTGGTTTTATGTATGCCATGCATTACTTCTTTGAATCTGGCAGTAGATAGAGTTGTATGACAAGCTGAACAGGGAGCGGTGAAAAAAAATCTTGCCTGTCAAGCAAGATAGTGGAAAATTACATGTTTATTCTTTACCCAAACTCTTAAAAAAAAGGTGTGATAGTTATGATTAGGCTGTACTCCAGGAGTGTCAGGAGCCATGGAGCAGATAAATAAAAGATGAATTTTGTTTTTACTGTATCAAAGCAGCTGTGGCTTCAGCATAGAAGGAAAAATAATTTAGAGAACTCACTGTGCGGCTACAACTTGATACAATTTAGTGCGTTTTGGGTTCTTTTTTTTTTTTTTTTTTTTTTTTTTGAAACATCAGCTAAAAAAGACAATTACTGCAAAAAAAAAAATCTCCAAAAGGCACTTTCTTAAAATGAGCTCCTTTCAGTTTGATGTTTGCCTGTAAAGCACAGACTGGATCTCATTGAAACAAATCTTTTATCTGCATGCAGAATCTTCCAACCACTGCTTCACTTCTAAGAGGATGAAGAATTGTTGCCTAATTCAGTCAAAGGAAGGTCATGAATGAGTGTAATTTACACAAAAACACGTCTCATCTTCACCATCAAAAGCGTTTTTGCGCACACTGCTGTGAATTGGGAGCCCACAGCTATCAGGAATAAGTACACTTGACTATAATACAGTAGAGCTCCTCAGTGTTATCTACCTAGTCCCATCTCTCCGTTCATTTTTAATACTTAAATGATAAAAAAAGATCCAAGACCGCTCAGTGAGACAGCTCCATTTCCTGCTATTTATCTAGTCTCATTGGTTCCTTAAATGCCCTATTTGTAATCCAATCATATTAGAATAATTTCCCCGCTTTAGTGATGCTTTATGACGCTCTGTCACTTCCAGGCCTTTGGTTTCAAGGCACCGCAGTCCTCGGGGTAGTCTTCACAGCCAACGTTTCCTAATTCAAACGTTGTTGGACACTGCCTCTCCTTGGGAATGGCTTTAAGTGCTTAAAAAGAGCAACGACACACAGCAACCAACTTGAGGGGGGGGCATCTGAACGCTGGGACTGCATTATTAAACTGACTTATATAAAGCCTGCAAAACACCTTCTTTCCAAGCAATTTCTGGATGAGGTTCACGATCATGATTCTTCTTAATATACCTCACTTGAACGTGGATTTTTTTTTTTTTTTTTTACTGAGGATCCACAACAGTGCAGTTTCAGAGGGTTATTGTGCTCCACTGGGTGTGGCTGTTGTATGAGAGCCATCTTTCCTCCATCATTTAGTACAATGTAAGCACTCGGTAAAATTGTGTTCCCCACAGGGCATTGTTATTTTCTTTGTCTGAATCAAGATTAAAGGACTGACTAGACATGCTGAGATGACTCAAAAGAATAGTACAAATGTACCGTAATCAGTGTTGCTCTCTATTGATAACTGTCTATAAAAGACAAGCACTCAGACTATGAGCTTTTGGGGGGGGGAGGGAGGCATTGGGGGTTGGATCATTTTGGTTTTTAGATTTTGGGGAGAATTCTCCATTCTGACTGAAAGTGAATGGGGCTAAATTGACCACAGGTTGATGGCTTTCTCCTTTAAACATAAAATATATTATAGCTCATTTAGCTATTGCAATGCCTTGTGAAGAATGATATTTCCATGTGGCAGTCAAGAAGACTGCTTGCCTTTATATTTCTTCTAAAACTACAAAATCTTTGTGCGTCTTCCTTGTGAGGAGCTTAGTGGTGCATACAAAAGGGTTTATGAACCTAAAATTGGAGCATCACAGTAAACAGTGTGTCTTGATTATAAGAGGAAGAGGATTATTTTGAGTGAAAAGAGTAAATTAGAACAAGCAAGGTGATATTATCCAAGGTGGTTATGCAGGTTTTTTAGTTATTTATGGAAAGTTATTCTTGTTAATCAAAAGATTTCAGCAAGTCAAAAGAAACTTGTCACTTGTAACGATGACATTATTCAAATCAACATTTGTGGCTCAAATGGAATTTGAATTAGCTAATATATTGTAAAAGCATTTGATAATGGCAGTAGCCATACTCTGGCTTAATAGCTTTTTTTAATAATTCATGTGAACCGGAAGGTTAATGGTACACATTTATTGGCACCACCTACTGTACATGAAAGTTTCAACCACACACTTAGAAGTCATTTTCTGAAGAATGTCATACTCTAAAGCCTCTAGGCGGTAATGGCCAATAATCAGTGGGGGTGTTAGTTCTCAGTTTGACACAACAGCCACATATGTTAATATATAACATTATAAATTAAAACACAAGGAAAGTTTGAACTAGGAAAATCTTTATACAAGGTGCACTTACTAGCTTTTTGCTCTTCAACTGCATCTCATGGTCTTCATCAGTTTTGGATAAAGTTAATATAAGTTTCTTTAGGAATATTTTAAAATATTAACATTAGAAATGACATATAAGAATGTAAAGCATGATGAGCTCACTGTAAAGTTACCCCTGCTACCAGACATGTTTTATGTTACCATAGGGATTGCATAGGAATATTAAACCGGGCTCAAAATGATAAAGTAACAGATTTGTTTGTTTTTAATGTTTCACTGCTTGTTGATGTTTCCTGCTGAATAATATAACACATCTGCTGCTGCCTTCATGAAATATATTAGGCATAATCAATCACAAATCCAACATTAGGCTTGTTATTTTCATGAACGCAAAACTGGAATTTGTTAATTAAGCCGCTTAAGTAATTAGATAGTAAGACAAAATAGTGGACACATTTCCTTATATTTTCAACTGATGGAGCAATTGTTCAGAGTTGTAGGTGAATCTTTGTCTGGAGGCCGATGGATCTGTGGTGAACTGAAATTGTACAGACCGAGTTCTGTTTGACTGTGATGAGGTTTGTGATATCAGTGGCTGAAACGGGTGGTAGGGAAAGCCAAGCAGGTCATTATTTTTTAGTGTAGTCACCGCCAACTTTGCACATACAGCTGTACCACACTGCAGTGAAACTAAAGTGTCTCTTGATAAAAGCATGCACAGTTTTTACCTTTTTATGCATCTAAGGGTAAAATGAAACCCTGAGCATGCTGGCTCTAATATTTTTCAGAAATCCTCTGTTTTACTGTTATTTCCAAATATATATTTACATCCCACATGTTTTTACCTAAGTATCTATCAGCCGCATTTGGCACCTATAACAATTAGATTTTTTTTTCAGTCAAATTCAGTAATCCAGATATAGATATAACAGGCGTGTAAATCATTAGCATCTTCTAAGATTTAGAACAATCTATTCTCTATCAGGGGAGATTCAGTACAGCGGAGCTCAGCTGTGGAATAAATGCCATCATATTGCAACACAATCCTCCTCTCTTAAACTTTCAGCTTAAAACTTATTTGATGAAACAAACTACTTGAATTCAGTATGTTGTGGCCTTCTTCCCCTTGTATGCCCAGCTTCCTATTAGCAATCGACATATATACATACATATATATCTATCTATATATATATATATATATCTATATCTATATCTATATCTATCTATCTATCTATCTATCTATCTATCTATCTATATATATATATATATATATATATGTGTGTGTGTGTGTGTGTGTGTGTGTGTGTGTATGTATGTATGTATGTATGTATGTATGTATTTATATGTATGTCTCTTGTGTTTACTCTATTATTGGCAAATATCATTATTGGTAATTCTATTTTTTTTCCTCTTTTAAAAAAATCAAAATGAGCTCATCTCATAGCACAATCCTTCTCATCATTCTCTTTCAATGCATTATGCGAGCTGCTGTGTACAGCTACAGTCTGAAGTGTCTTGCTCAAGGGCACCTTCATGGTACTAACAGCCTCTGGAGAATGTTAACAGCCAAAGACAACACCCCAAAAATGTTCACTGCCACTATGCGCTGTTTTTATGTATATTTAGACTTTTATATAATAGGTTTTGAATTAAACTAATCAGCCAGGGTTACATGATGAAGGTCCCGTTTTCCACATTTACAAACAATGTGATGTCTGAAATCAATTCTTTGCTGCAAAACAGATTTTAAATATGAATTTGGAAATACGCTGATTAGTTAATGGACACATGTTGCAGCTGCTCAGTGAATGTTTTCTAATTGTTAAATGACAATATTATGATTTGTTGTCTCTGGTCATTATAAATACTTGCATTTCACTGCCGACTGCAGTCCCTTAAAGATTTGTTTTGTAACCAGAGAGGAAAAATTCCCTAATGAGCATTTTTACGACTAGGAAGAACTTCTTGCTCGTGCATGTGAAGTAGTGAAATAAGTTTGGAGAGAACTGCAGATGCTAAGTGCAGGTATTCAAAATCTCATCTGTTTCTCAAATGAAATAATTAGGCATTCCAGAAAGGCACTGTTTGTTTAGCAGACCATTTCAGATGTCTGTGGTTCAGATAAATGAGATTCTGTAGTCATTGTATCAAAGTGCAATTAGTTGGTTCATCCATTTAAACCAAGGACAATGAGGGGAGAAAAAGAACAAAATAATGAATATTTTGCTTTGCTGTGGAATAGAATACTATCCATTTGAGACAGAAATGCAAACCCATTCAACCAAATTTCATTCATTTGTGCCAGAAAATCATATGTTACAGTAGGTTCATATTCAGAGGTCACATAATCTCTTTTCCTTATAGTCTTGCCATCAAGTCATCAATACATCTGTATCATTTGAGGTGGAAATCAAGCATCAATATAAAAAGTGTGGCTATGTTGAAAATGCTCCCACACAACTTTAAATATGGAAGTTTCTTTAACTTAATTATGGATTGATTTATGACTTGCATTTACTGT